>NC_083327.1:39421583-40080402 GCF_963455315.2 Globicephala melas
TATTGAGGATGGACAAATGGGGTGCTTCTGGCATGCTGGCAGTTTTTCTTTCTTGACAAAGATGGTAATGTGGGGGGTTGCTTTATAATTTTTAAGTTTTTTTAAAATATATTTTTTAAAATATTTTTATTTATGTATTTACTTGGCTGCGCCTGGTCTCAGTTGCAGCATGCAAACTCTTAGTTGCAGCATGTGGGATCTAGTTCTCTGACCAGGGATCGAACCCAGGCCCCTTGCATTGGGGGTGCGGAGTCTTAGCCACTGGACCACCAGGGAAGTCCCTATAATTATTTTTAAATTGTACATATGCAGTTTCTCTATATAAGATAAATCTCACAATTAAAAACAATGAATAGCCCTTAAATGGCTACCCAGACCACATTATCTTCAGTTCTTATTTCTACTAAAAAATACTTTTGCATAACTTAGTTGCATTATTGAATATTGACAGTGCATCAGGCTCTGCTTTTTATTAATGTTTACTTTCATTTAAAGACAAGGAGGGACTTCCCTGGTGGCACAGTGGTTAAGAATCCGCCTGCCAATTCAGGGGACACCATTTCGAGCCCTGGTCCAGAAAGATCCCACATGCCACGGAGCAGCTAAGCCCGTGGGCCATAACTACTGATCCTGGACTCTGGAGCCCGTGAGCCACAGCTACTGAAGCCCATGCTCCTAGAGCCTGTGTTCCGCCTGTTCGCGCCTGTACTTTAATCTGTTTAAATGTCTGTCTGTACAAAAACACTAAAATCCTGGAGTGTAGAAACTTGGTCACATTATCTTTGTTTTCTAAGGTCCTAGTACCATATCAGCACCTAACTAAGAGTTTAAAGTTCTATGAATAAATAAATGAGTGGTGTCACTTGAATGATTTCATTTGATAAAGCTGTCTCCACATGAATTTAGAAGGAAAACTAGCTTTTACTTTTCCCTTTTCCTTTGGCCATTGATTATTTTTTAAACCTTTTCATTGTATTAAAATATAGACACAAAAAGCCATGGAACACTATATTTAGAATTATTGTTAAAGTTATTATAAGGCAAATACCCTTTTAACCACCATTCAGACCAAGAAAAAGAACTTTGCCAGCCTTCCCTCCACAGGTTCTACCTCTATCCCTTTCTTTTTTTACACTTTATCTGTTAATGAACCTAAGCTATTTCACCTCTAGAATTTCTCCCAGGCCAGAGTTTGCCGATTGCACACACGGTGCAGTTCAACAGGTTTCTCTGTTCCCTGTCCTGTGGGTTCTGTGCTAATAACTTGTGTTGAAGATGCAGATTGTTTCACCTTGATTGATATATTAGGGAGGGAATGACTTGAGCATGATGAATCTCACCCCTGCTTTAATGCACTTCCCTCTAGGAGAATATATTACTAGGAGAACCACCAGGCAAATGTAGGAAACTGCCTCTGCTGAACTGAGCTAGCTACCCAGGAACACACACACCTCAGATGTGACCAGCCACATCCGTCACCACGTATGAGCTGCGTCCACCCACATCTGGAGTTACAGCTTCCCTCTGGCTGCAGATAATGCTCCTTCCGCCACCTCAAGATCACTCACAAGCTGCAGCTCTTCCCATGCCACCTCCACAGATGTCAAGGAGTTTTCAGGGTAAAGTGCCTTATTTATTATGGTTCTGATGTATTTCTCGACCACATAATATATATAAAATTGTGTTACTGTTTTTATTAGGTTATTAACTTACTTATTAATGTGTCACCGAGGAAGTTTTTTTACCTCAGTTTTGCCATAAGTCCTGTGGTTTTCATTTCATGATTTTACATAGCACAGATTTTTAAGAACACATTATAGCAGAACTGATTGCATTTCTCGCAGATTGGAAGCTAGGTCCAACAGCTTCATCAGACTCTTGTTCTATCCCTTTGGTAGTGTGTCCTCTCAACAGAAGGCTCATACTGTCTGATTGTCTCTGTGTTTGTGAAGTTAGCAGACGCTGATGCAGCCAATGCCTACATCCATTATTTCCCTGGAGGCAGCGAAATGGTGACATTCTAATTTTGTTTTTCCTTTTCATTCTTAATCGGAATACTTTTATAACACGATGTCTCCCCTTATCTACAGTTTGGTATAGTTCCTATAGGAAAGGCAAGATAAATGCTTGATTCTTTACCTATATTTATCAGTTTTCAAGATAATGAATTCATTTCCTATCATTCCCCCAGAGGTGAGCAAGTAGGTTTTATTTTATAATATCATTATGAACTCATGGATTTAAAACATTTGTTGGGTTTCAATCAACTGTAATTACTATTCAAATTATTTCATCTTTGGCCAGTGAGAGACTCTTCAAATTGGCTCCTGAGCCCTTTGCCATGACCCCAGTAAATCTTTAATAGCACTCCTGGCTATCTGATGCCATGATAGCATGACTGAGGTTCCAGGCTCATTTCAAAATTGCCTGTCTCAGAACTGGAATCTGCCATTTGTCCCAGAGGCCCTGGTTTCTTTAATCAAGAAATGACATTTCAAAACAACAATCTAAATTGCAGGAGTCTCTGTCATTACTCGGCTGGTCATTGTTTGCAGATGAATTCCATGGGCAGAACTATAGATACAGGTATAGATTAGATATAGATATAGATACAGATATGATACTTCTTGAGTTTGAAGTGATATTTCTAATTCAAATTCAGGACTATGGAATATTTTACTTATTAACCTCTGTCGTATTTCATCTGTATCTCCTTTCTTCCACATTGAAGATTCCAGTTCTCAAGGACACAGGAAATGATGAAATTAGAAATTCCCGTAATTACTTACTTGTTTTTTCCTACATTATATATATAACAATCTCAAAATAATATTAATAATACCATCACCAGTAAAATTTACTGAAAATAGTTTAAAATTTTGCATATATTCTCCCCATTTCTTTCATTTAAAATAAATTGTTAGACTAAGCATATAGTCATTGTATACCATACTCTCACCCTTTTAATCCTCATTAAATTTTAGCTTTATAAGTAACTATACGATTAATGCTCACCACCAGTTCTTCTTTCAGGGTCCCTCTTGTAATTTGGCTGAATGAAACTCATGCTACAGTCACTGATTCCTCAGGAAGGACTCATGACAACACTATTCCCTAAAGTTTTACATGTTGATAACTCTGTGTGCCCTTTATAATTCAAATTCAGTGTGACTGGATACAAAGTCCCCAGTTCACTTTTCATTTCCTTGAGCATCCTAAATATATTACTGTATTTTCTTCTGGCATAAGAGTATGATGATAATGTACTTTTCTTCCCCTTATAAATCACTTGCTGTGACTCACTACCTGCCCAAAGAATTTTCTTCTTTTTCTTTAATATCTAATAACGTTAGTAAAATATGTCTGGTGTTGGTTGTTCTGGTTCAGTATTGTCCGGTACCTGTGTGTTCTTTCAGTAAGTAGTTTCAAGTTTTTAAGCAGATATTTTTACTTGAGGTATAAACATGCAGTAAAATGCATATGTCTTAGATGTTCACTTTGATGCATTTTAACAGTTGGGTATAGTTGTGTAATCACCACCCAAAACAAAATATAGAATATCAAATCCTTTTTTATTTCAGGAAAGTTTTCTTTGATTATAATTCTTAGTGTTTGTTCCGTTCCCTTCCATTGGTTTAATTCCTTAGGAATACTTATCATCTGTATGCTGGATCTTCTCTTTCTATCTTTAGTATTTATCACTTTCTTGTAAATCCTTTTTAGCTTTCTTCATCTCTTTTTGGTTTAAAAAAAATTTCCTTCTTCTACCTTCTACTTCTCTTATTTTTTTATTTTTGGGCTATGCCACATAGCATGTAGGATCTTAGTTCCTTAACCGAGGATTGAACCCATGCCCCCAGCATTGGAAGGGCAGAGTCTTAACCACTGGACTGCCTATTTGGTCTTGTGTTCCTTCTAATTTGTTCATTTCTGAAATTTTCTTTTATTGTTAATTCTTTTCTCTAGTTCTGTAACCTCATGTCTAAAGCTTCCTCATTTTGATTTATGAGTTCTTTCCTGTCTTATATCATTGTCTTCATGTCTTTTAGCTCGTTTTGAAATTGTTACAGTTTTGCTCTGTTCTGTGAGCCTTCTTTCTAGGGTACTTTCATTATCTGTAGCGATGTTACTGTGCTCTTTTTTTTTTTTTCTTAAATAATCATGAAAATTTCTGCTGCTTTTTAATGCAACTTTAGTTTTATGTAAAATTAGTATTCCTCAATGTTTAGAAGTAGGTGTGGCTTTAGAAGGAAGGTAGTTTTCCTAACTTCACAAAGTTCCCTCTTCTGCTATTTTCATGTGTTGTTCAGCTGTGTGGCAACTTGCTTTCTGAGATTTCCTGACTCTGTTGCCTTTCCCTCTTTATCACTGTTGTCCCGATACCTGCATAATTTTTATTCCATTCCCAGCACTTCTTCCTTCCTGAAAGAGAGGCCTTTCAGATCGGTTTTGAGAGTTCGCAGAGGTTAGACTGCTCCAGCCTCCTCAAGCCTTATGAGGGGCTCCGTGCACTCAACTGCTATTGCCTATTGTGGAGTTCTATATTCTCAGCTCTGTCAGATGCCCTGCTTTCTCTCACATACATGCTGATACCATGCAGATTTTGTGGCTGTTGGTAGTTTGTCCTTACCTGTTTATATTTGGAATTCATGTAGATACCTTGTCACCTAGTTTTGTTGTGTTATCCATGGGTCTTTAGTTTTCCTATCTAATTTTTTTGGTCTGTATTTATGTTGGGATTTCAAAAAATTAAAGAACTATGCCACCACCACTATCATCTTTCCAGAATCCCCAACAGCAGTCTTAGTAGGATGATTATCAAGGTACCAATTCTAAGTGTGAGCATGGCAAAGTACAAGGCTTAAAAATATAAATTCCCTTCTACCCCTACAATCCTAATTCTAGAAACTTATCCTAAAGAAATAACATAATTAGGCAAGTGAAAAATTTTATGTACAAAGCTGTACTGAACTGGACTGGGATGCCTTCCCACCTACCCTATTTTAAATTCCCACTTTTAGTATGTGTACTTGTAGTATATTACCCCAAACACTATCTAATTTGGGGTTGTGAAATCATCCAGTCCTGTTAAATTTGAATAATCAATTAAAATGTGACTGACAAAATTTAAAGATACATACCTTCAAATGTTGGTCCATAAATTGACTCTCCACCATCTCCTTTTCCAGCAACTATATCTGAGAAACAGCAATAAATAAACATTAACATTCTGAGACTAAAAAAGAAAATACAGTAATGGCAGGGAAAGAATGCTTTATGATTCCACTTACAACAATAACTAGAGTAAGTTACCTAATTGTTTAATATCTATACCATGAAAATATTTCTATAATGATTTCACTTGTATTTTGTAAGTAGTTTTACATTTATGATCCCATTTTTTCCCCTCATAACTCTGAAATAAGTTAAATTTAATGCAAAACCTTTGAAATGATGAAGTATTAAATTATAATTGTGGTCACGATTTAAAGAGTGTGTGTTCATATAAATTCTGCTTATTTCACAAGTTATTCCATGATACATCTTGCTTTTCAGAAAAATGGAAAGATTAAGCTGAGAGGATGAAATAGGAACAGTAAGGTCTTTTTAACGCAAGAATAAAAATAGATACTCTAAAAAGAATTAATGTTCAAATTTTTATTCCTTGCCCTATGGTGATATAACTCATGTATCTGGTATTTTAGAAAAGAAGTTCCTTCGTAATATAATGAGGTTTTTTAAAAATGATATTTATAGGACTTGTTTCACATGATATGCATTATATGCATACATTGGCTTAGGCAATGATCCTACTATAAAAATCCTCCATGCACAAGTTATTTTATCAATTCACAGCTACCAGGGAAGCAAAGCTAGCTTTAATGAAACTAGAGGTCTCTGAGGTCTGTGTTTTCCCCATCACCCCCTTTACTTCCTTCAGCTCTGTAGACCACCCTCCTTGAATAGTGCGCAATAAATAACTGTTGAAGGACTGTGCCATTTAAACTCAATATGAGTACTTTATAATAAAAGAGTCTGTGCTATTTTAAAGAAATCTGATGCAAGCATGGGGAGAGAATTTATGCAGGACAGGGGCATATAGCATTTAAATTATACTATTCATAAAGCTGGTTCAGAAGTTAACTGATAAACCTTAAGTCTCCAACTACTCTGCCTGATACTTCTGCCCCCACCCTCCCACTCACCCCCAGCCTATGGCTATTCTCAGGAGCCTGCTGCAGTAGCCCCAGGCTAAATCCAGATGTGTGGAACTTGAATGTCCTCTAGCACCAGTTCCTTCAGCTCAGGCAAATCTGCCCAGGTGATTCCCCTCCCTTGCCAACTTATGTAAATACCAGTGACACTCCCTTGCCCTCTGTCTCTAACACCTGCCATTACTCTTGCCCTTTGCTTTAGATCTCCCAGGTGAATATTTTATATTGACACCATTTCAATCAGTATTTAATATTTTTTGTGTCCATAACCCACCCCCTTGAATTCAGCTTTGGATATCTAATATTTCTATACTTCTGGCAACAAATTCAGCAATGCAGAATAGTGGTTAAAAGTAAACTTCAAAGTCAGATGATTTTGATTTCAATCTTGATGTTGGTTACCTTTTCCAAAACTGTTTCCTCATCTATATAGACAGGGATAATGGGAAGTGCCTCCCAAGTAGTTCTGAGGGTTAAAGGCAGTCATGTAGGGAGAGCACATGGTGTGGTGCCTGGCAGAGTGTCATGCTCCTTCATTAGTGGCCATTATTATTGTGCAGCATCACACACTTATGGAATGTATCCTCTCATTATCATCTTTACCATCATTCTGATGACCATGATGATGATAAAATGTATTAAATTATATCTCAAGAGATCCTTCTAAAGGCAGTAGGGCTATGGGAGCCACAAAGAGGCTTAATAACTGCCAAAGTGGCTTCATAACTTGGTATCTTCATTAACTTCATACTTCAGAAATGAACAGAATATATATTTCCTGTTTAACTATCCATTCATTCATTCATTCTTTTAACAAATTCTTAAAAAGCATCTACTATATGCCAGGCACTGTTCTCCAACCTGAGGATATAACATTGAACAAAATAGATAAAAATCTCTGCCCACATGGAACTTATATTCTAGTGAAAAGAAACAGACAATAAATCAGTTAACAAAGAAATATTAATAGTATGTCCAGTGGTGAAAAGTGCTAGGAAGAAAAATAAAGCTGGGTAAGGGGATAGGAGAGTAGCAGAGAAGGGGGTGAGGAGAGGTATATGAAGAGGAAGGTGGCAGTTTTTGAATAGGGTGGTCATGTAGTCCCTGCTGAGATAAACTCAGCAAAAATCAGAAACAGATCAGGGGTCGATGCAAGGGCATACATGGAGGAATAGCTGGGTGTAGATATCTCAGGCAAAAGAAACGACAAAAGACCTCAGGGCACACATATGCTTGATGTGCTAAGGAACAGCAAGGAGCCTAATGTGTGGAGCAGAGTGAGCAAGAGGGAGAGGTCAGAAGATGAGATGGGCTTGGGGGGAGAAGGACGGCTGTGTGGGGCCTGTTGGTCCCAAAGGGCGAGCAATAGTGCCTGGAAGCATCCTAAGGCACAACACCAAACCACACTTAGCTCCTGTACTCCGAAATTCTACTCACAGCCCTGTGGGAATCTGACATCTGAAGGAAGAGAATACTTAAAAAGCTTGGCACTTTCAATATACCATGTCATTGAATCCTCACCACAACCTGTGATATTATAATTATGATTAAGAAACTTATTCAGAGATGACAAGTGCCTTATCCAGCATGGTACAACTTGTATGTATCAGTTTGGATTTGAATTTAGTAACCAGAATTTCTTTTGCAAACTGTCCTTAAACATCCCTGCCTTGTGATCTGAAACCATGACCTGAGACCTATACACTTACTATTTGGAAATTTTACTTCAAATAAATAGACAAGTAACATGGCCTACTTTTCCCAAACTTTGCTCTGGGGCTCACAGCGGTGAGGGGAGGTCTAGCCAAAAGCAAAACAAAGAAGAACACAGCCTCTGGAAGCCCAACACATCAGAGTCAACACTGAACTAAGTATCAGGAGACACTGATATGGGCCCTTTTTTTTTAAATTATTTTTTTTAATTAATTTTTTTTTTTTGGCTGCGTTGGGTCTTCATTGCTGCTTCGGGCTTTCTCTAGCTGTGGTGAGCAGGGGCTACTCTTCGGGCTTCGGGCCTCTCTCTAGCTGTGGTGAGCAGGGGCTACTCTTCGCTGCGGTGCACGGGCTTCTCATTGCAGTGGCTTCTCTTGTTGCAGAGCACAGGCTCTAGGCACGTGGGCTTCAGTAGTTGTGGTGCGCGGGCTCAGTAGTTGTGTCTCGCGGGCTCTAGAGCACAGGCTCAGTAGTTGTGGGGGCAGGCTTAGTTGCTCCGCATCATGTGGCATCTTCCCGGACCAGGGCTCAAACCCATGTCCCCCGCATTGGCAGGCAGATTCTTAACCACTGCGCCACCAGGGAAGTCCCGATATGGGCCCTCTTGAGGATTGTTTTATACTAACAAAAAATGGAGAACAGTCTAAATGTTCACCAATGGGAAATTAATTAAATTGGCATAGCACTATGATGAAAAATTAGGCAGACCCTGAACATTTTATGTGTTTATGTATATTGACATATGAAGATGAATACTATATAAAGTGAAAAATAATAAGGTTAGAAAACAGTATTGGTGATATCTTAGAGAAACTGAGGAAAAACAGTTGATTTACATACAAGATACTTGGATTAAATCTACATTTTCCTCCTTATCAGCCTCAGAATGTTCCAGATTATAGAAAAATAATGAAACATTATTAATTTAAGCCCCTGCATATTTCATCAAGTTCAAGCAAATCGCCTTCCACACTAAGCCAATTAATTTTAAATTGCTGCCTGATTGCTCCCTATGGGATATCTCCTAAAAAGCCTCCAAAATTGAATTTTGTGCTGCTAATCAGGCACCTAGTCTGTGTAAAGCCAAAGGACTGACCTGAATGGAAAGCAAAGATGCAGACCAAAATGCTTTAGATCTTACTGCAGTTGTAACAATGTAACATCTTTGGTGAGAAATAAGCTGTTTTTCTTTCATTCTGTTTTCAAATTCCCACCTTTAGTATGTTTCTTAAAAGCACTGTATTTTCTACATACACCTTTTTTTAGGTGAGCATTTAAAATTATCTTTTGGTTAAAAAAATGTTATCCTTTTTTCTTAATTTTTGAATTTTTTTTTAATACAGCAGGTTCTTATTAGTTATCTATTTTATACATATTAGTGCATATATATCAATCCCAATCTCCCAATTCATCCCACCACAACCCCCGCCTCCCTGCTTTCCCCTCCTTGGTGTCGATACATTTGTTCTCTACATCTGTGTCTCTATTTCTGCCTTGCAAACTGTTCATCTGTACCATTTTTCTAGATTCTATGGCTTAATATACGATATTTCTTTTTCGCTTTCTGACGTCACTCTGTATGACAGTCTCTAGGTCCATCCATGTCTCTACAAATGACCAAATTTCGTTCCTTTTTATGGCTGAATAATATTCCATTGTATATATGCACCACATCTTTATCCATTCTTCTGTTGATGGGCAGTTAGGTTGCTTCCATGACCTGGCTATTGTAAATAGTGCTGCAGTGAACACTGGGGTGTGCATGTGTCTTTTTGAATTATGGTTTTTTCTGGGTATATGCCCAGTAGTGGATTGCTGGGTCATATGGTAATTCTATTTTTAGTTTTTTAAGGAACCTCCATACTGTTCTCCATAGTGGCTGTATCAATTTACATTTCCCACCAACAGTGCAAGAGGGTTCCCTTTTCTCCACACCCTCTCCAGCATTTGTTGCTTGTAGATCTTCTGATGATTCCCATTCTAACCAGTGTGAGGTGATACCTCATTGCAGTTTTGATTTGCATTTCTCTAATAATTAGTGATGTTGAGCAGCTTTTCATGTGCCTCTTGGCCATTTGTATGTCCTCTTTGGAAAAATGTCTATTTAGGTGTTCTGCCCATTTTTTGACTGGGTTGTTTGTTTTTTTAATATTGAGCTGCATGAGCTGTTTATATATTTTGGAGATTAATTCTTTGTCCGTTGATTCATTTGCAAATATTTTCTCCCATTCTGAGGGTTGTCTTTTCGTCTTGTTTATGGTTTCCTTTGCTGTGCAGAAGCTTTGAAGTTTCATTAGGTCCCACTTGTTTATTTTTGTTTTTATTTCCATTACTCTAGGAAGTGGATCAAAAAAGATCTTGCTGTGATTTATGTCAAAGAGTGTTCTTCCTTGTTTTCCTCTAAGAGTTTTGTAGTGTCCGGTCTTACATTTCAGTCTGTAATCCATTTGGAGTTTATTTTTGTGTATGGTGTTAGGGAGTGTTCTAATTTCATTCTTTTACATGTAGCTGTCCAGTTTTCCCAGCACCACTTATTGAAGAGACTGTCTTTTCTCCATTGTATATCCTTGCCTCTTTTGTCATAGATTAGTTGACCATAGGTGTGTGGATTTATCTCTGGGCTTTCTATCCTGTTCCATTGATCTATATTTCTGTTTTTGTGCCAGTACCATATTGTCTTGATTACTGTAGCTTTGTAGTATAGTCTGAAGTCAGGGAGTCTGATCCCTCCAGCTCCGTTTTTTTTTTCCTCAAGATTGCTTTGGCTATTTGGGGTCTTTTGTGTTTCCATACAAATTTTAAGCTTTTTTGTTCTAGTTCTGTAAAAAATGCCATTGGTAATCTGACAGGGATTGCATTGAATATGTAGATTGCTTTGTGTAGTATAGTCATTTTCACAATATTGATTCTTCCAATCCTAGAGCATGGTATATCTCTCCATCTGTTTGTGTCATCTTTGATTTCTTTCATTACTGTCTTATAGTTTTCTGAGTACAGGTCTTTTACCTCCTTAGGTAGGTTTATTCCTCGGTATTTTATTCTTCTTGTTGCAATGGTGAATGGGATTGTTTCCTCAATTTCTCCTTCTGATCTTTCATTGTTAGTGTATAGGAATGCAAGAGATTTCTGTGCATTAATTTTGTATCCTGCAAATTTACCAAATTCACTGAATAGCTCTAGTAGTTTTCTGGTGGCATCTTTAGGATTCTCTATGTATAGTATAATGTCATCTGCAAACAGTGACAGTTTTACTTCTTCTTTTCCAATTTGTATTCCTTTTATTTCTTTTTCTTCTCTGATTGCCGTAGCTGGACTTCCAAAACTATGCTGAATAATAGTGGTGAGAGTGGACATCCTTGTCTTGTTCCTGATCTTAGAGGAAATGCTTTCAGTTTTTCACCATTGAGAATGATGTTTGCTGTGGGTTTGTCATATATGGCCTTTATTATGTTGAGGTAGGTTCCCTCTATGCCCACTTTCTGGAGAGTTTTTATCATAAATGTGTGCTGAATTTTGACAAAAGCTTTTTCTGCATCAATTGAGATGATCATATGGTTTTTATTCTTCAATTTGTTAATATGGTGTATTACATTGATTGATTTGCATATATTGAAGAATCCTTGCATCCCTGAGATAAATCCCACTTTATCATGGTGTATGATCCTTTTAATGTGTTGTTGGATTCTGTTTGCTAGTATTTTGCTGAGGAGTTTTGCATCTGTATTTATCAGTGATATTATTCTGTAATTTTCTTTTTTTGTAGTATCTTTGTCTGGTTTTGGTATCAGGGTGATGGTGGCCTTGTAGAATGAGTTTGGGAGTATTCCTTCCTCTGCAGTTTTTTGGAAAAGTTTGAGAAGGATGGGTGTTAGCTCTTCTCTAAATGTTTGATAGAATTCACCTGTGATGCCATCTGGTCCTGGACTTTTGTTTTTTGGAAGATTTTTAATCACAGGTTCAATTTAATTACTTGTGATTGGTCTGTTCATATTTTCTATTTCTTCCTGGTTCAGTCTTGGAAGGGTATACTTTTCTAAGAATTTGTCCATTTCTTCCAGGTTGTCCATTTTATTGGCATAGAGTTGCTTGTAGTAGTCTCTTATGATGCTTTGTATTTCTGTGGTGTCCATTGTAACTTCTCCTTTTTCATTTCTAATTTTACTGATTTGAGTCCTCTCCCTCTTTTTCTTGATGAGTCTGGCTAAAGGTGTATCAATTTTGTTTATCTTCTCAACCAGCTTTTAGTTTTATTGATCTTTGCTATTGTTTTCTTTGTTTCTATTTCATTTATTTCTGCTCTGATCTTTATGATTTCTTTCCTTCTACTAACTTTGGCTTTTGTTTGTTGTTCTTTCTCAGGTTCCTTTAGGTGTAAGGTTAGATTGTTTATTTGAGATTTTTCTTGTTTCTTGAGGTAGGATTGCATCGCTATAAACTTCTGTCTTAGAACTGCTTTTGCTGCATCCCATAGGTTTTGGATCATCATGTTTTCATTGTCATTTGTCTCTAGGTATTTTTTGATTTCCTCTTTGATTTCTTCAATGATCTCTTGGTTATTTAGTAATGTATTGTTTAGCCTCCATGTGTTTGTGTTTTTTACATTTTTTTCCCTGAAACTGATTTCTAATCTTATAGTGTTGTGGTTGGAAAAGATGCTTGATACGATTTCAATTTTCTCAAATTTACTGAGGCTTGATTTGTGACCCAAGATGTGATCTATCCTAGAGAATGTTCCGTGTGCACTTGAGAAGAAAGCGTAATGTGCTGTTTTCGGATGGAATGTCCTATAAATATCAATTAAATCTATCTGGTGTATTTTGTCATTTAAAGCTTGTGTTTCCTTATTAATTTTCTGTCTGGATGATCTGTCCATTGCTGTAAGTGAGGTATTAAAGTCCCCCACTATTATTGTTTTACTGTTGATTTCCTCTTTTAAAGCTGTTAGCATTTGCCTTATATATTGAGGTGTTCCTATGTTGGGTGCATATACATTTATAATTGTTGTATCTTCTTGGATTGATCCCTTGATCATTATGTAGTGTCCTTCTTGGTCTCTTGTAACATTCTTTATTTTAAAGTGTATTTTATCTGATACGAGTATTTCTACTCCAGCTTTCTTTTGATTTCCATTTGCATGGAATATCTTTTTCCATCCCCTCACTTTCAATATGTATGTCCCTAGGTCTGAAGTGGGTCTCTTGTAGACAGCATATATACAGGTCTTGTTTTTGTATCCATTCAGCAAGCCTGTGTCTTTTGGTTGGAGCATTTAATCCATTCACATTTAAGGTAATTATCAATATGTATGTTCCTGTTACTGTTTTCTTAATTGTTTTGGGTTTGTTTTTGTAGGTCCTTTTCTTCTCTTGTGTTTCCTACTTAGGGAAGTTCCTTTAGCATTTGTTGTAGAGCTGGTTTGGTGGTGCTGAATTCTCTTAACTTTTGCTTGTCTGTAAAGCTTTTGATTTCTCCATCAAATCTGAATGAGATCTTTGCCAGTGTAGAGTAATCTTGTTGTAGGTTCTTCCCTTTCATCATTTTAAATATATCATGCCACTCCCTTCTGGTTCGTAGAGTTTCTGCTGAGAAATCAGCTGTTAACCTTATGGGAGTTCCCTTGTATGTTGTCGTTTTTCCCTTGTTGCTTTTAATAATTTTTCTTTGTCTTTAATTTTTGTCAATTTGATTACTATGTGTCTTGGCATGTTTCTCCTTGAGTTTATTCTACCTGGGACTCTCTGTACTTCCTGGACTTGGGTGGCTATTTTCTTTCCCATGTTACTGAAGTTTTCGACTCTAATCTCTTCACATATTTTCTCAGGTCCTTTCTCTCTCTCTTCTCCTTCTGGGACCCCCTATAATGTGAATGTTGTTGCATTTAATGTTGTCCCAGAGGTCTCTTGGTCTTCATTTCTTTTCATTCTTTTTTCTTTATTCTGTTTCACGGCAGTGAATTCCAGCATTCTGTCTTCCAGGTCACTTACCCGTTCTTCTGCCTCAGTTATTCTTCTACTGATTCCTTCTAGTGTATTTTTTATTTCAGTTACTGTATTGTTCATCTCTGTTTGTTTGTTCTTTAATTCTTCTAGGTCAGGTCTTTGTTAAACATTTCTTTCACCTTCTCGATCTTTGCCTCCATTCTTTTTCTGAGGTCCTGGATCATCTTAACTATCATTATTCTGAATTCTTTTTCTGGAAGGTTGCCTATCTCCACTTCATTTAGTTGTTTTTCTGGGGTTTTATCTTGTTCCTTCATCTGGTACATAGTCCTCTGCCTTTTCATCTTGTCTATCTTTCTGTGAATGTGGTTTTCGTTCCACAGGCTGCAGGATTGTAGTTCTTCTTGCTTCTGCTCTATCCTACTTGCTTGTATTACTTTTTAACCTGGAATATTCCTGGTGACACACTTTAGATTTGTTTATTTTAAAAATCAGGGAATTTTTTTAAAAAGTATGAATATCTTAATTCATCATTTGGCCATATAAAACATCCTTTAAATATATATGTAACATCTAATATTAAATATATCTAATTCTGTATGAATTTCACAAAGGCAGATAAACAAAAGTTTGGACATTTTGATTTAATGTTGCAACTAAGTTGTATTTAAGCTTTTAAACTCACCTCCTCCTTGTATCCAACCATTCCGTACCACTCGATGAAAAATGGAACCTGTGTAATGTAGCCTGATGCCACTTTGGGAAAACCCTGCTTTTCCTGTGCACAGGATCTGAAAATTTTTACATGTTTTGGGACATGCATCACAATACAGCTAAAAATAAAGAGAAAAGGTTTCATAGATTAAAAACTTAACATTTTGACAGAGATTGTCACTCCCCCCAACTTATTAAAAAACAACAACCAAAAACCTCTTACCTCAAAAATCAATCTTCCGATTGGATAAAAATCAATAGAAATGTCCAAGAACACAAAATCATGCTATTAAAATTAGAGAGAAGAAGGTAATGCAGGTCAGTGTTTTAGCAGAAAGTTTTAGAAATGACCAAAAATATAATAGAATAATGTTTTCAGTGATAAGATGATTGACAGCATTAACAGTAGATAATGTAACAGCAAAATTAAAAGAATGACTTAAGGATGTTTGTTTCATTATACCAAAATTTTACTACCTAAATAACATGCTTTTTAAAACCCTTAAGTGGTAAAGCTCTGAAGCACATTAACCTATCACACAAGACTGACAGCACATGGCCTATATATCCACTGCATCACAAACTGGGTGTGGAAAGGAACACTGGTCATTCCCTCTGGAAAAAGCAGCAGACTGGGAATTCTTTTCTTTCCTGAGTAATTCTGGGAAAAGATCCAACATGAGCCCATGGATTTGGTTACTGTGTGTTCTGGATTTTCAGAGACTGCACAGATTAGCTGAGCAGAGCCAGGCCATAGTCTTTCTGAGCAGGAAAATAAGGCCACTATATGAATAGGAGGTACCATACCAGGGGTAGGAAAGAGAGGATGATGTGCTTTTGAGTTATTTCATTCATGACCTCATACTCCCAGATACCCCCAGCTCTTGTTTTCAATTGACATACTTTCTGGTAGAGACAACTAACATTTGTGAGCCCTTGTCTAGCCCTACAAAGAGGCATCAAAGTGAAAACACTGTTGTCCATCACAGTAGCATTCATTTAGGGAGCAGAACACATCTAATGGAATACATTTCAACTCTTAGGCACCATTCTCATATATAAAAATGCTGCCTGATTTAACAAGTACATAATTTGCCCTGCCCTATTTCTTAAGAGTCTAGGAGGCATAAATGAAATCACTTTTAGTTGTATCACTATCATTATTTTATGTCGCTCTAAGCTTTTTTTTAAATTAAAAGACTGAAATAGTATTGTAATATCTGGCATCCAGGAATGAAGTATTACATCCATACTTATTATAATTAATTGTGCCTCTAAGCTTCTGTACTACAAGTTCTTAATTATAAAAGAATATTATAACTTTAGAATAAGAGGCATAGTATAGTAAACTTCATAGGCTTAGGAGGAAAAAGGACATATTGCAAGTCATAATTGATTTCTGAAGTGAGTGAGTGCATTCAGACATCATTAAACTTCCCTGGGCATCAATATATTATCTTTATGTGGTTGTTAAGAGTAGATAATTCTAAAAATTCTAATGAAAAGAGAGTGACTGTGACACAAGATAATGTCACCTAGCAGCCAAACCTAATTGTCTGCTATATCGTTCCAAACCAGAAGTAAACAAGTCCCTGGGTTTTACTCAGCACAAAAAATCTAGCCTCTGTGCAAAAAATCCAAGGATTTTCTCCGGAATCTGGGTCCTCTCTCCATACTGCCACTAATTAATTCAGGCTGTCATTATTTCTAGCTCACACTATTATAGCAGATTTCCAAATGGCCGCCCTGCCACCAAGCTTTCCCCACTGTACCCTGTTTGGTCACAGCCCTAAAATTTTTTCTGAAACACCAAAGAAGATGTTGTCATACTCTTGATGAAAAGTTCTGTTGGCTTACTTCCTTCTGGATGAAATCTAACTAACTGGTTAAGAGTGGACAGTAAGTTCAACCTTTCTCTAGTGGATCTGGTTTTGGGGTTTGTTTGTTGTTTGTTTTTTTTAAACATCTAAGCACCTTTCCTATTTGAGAAACTCCTCACAAGGTTGCACCAGCCTCCGGAGAACCTCCTCTCTTTCCCCGCTACGTGTGAGCCAGGGTGTGGGGATATAACCTGGGCTCAACTAGTCAGGTGCTCCTGCCCGGGGCCTTAGATGTCTAGGAAGTGACAAAGACCCAAGGAGAGCTGAGAAGTTATGCTTGGTGAAGGCAGCATTAGGGCCATTGGGCACCCATGGCAGCATCCTGGCTGCACATTCCTGGGGCATGACTCTGGCCATGTTTTCCTGCTGCCAGGTCTCCCTTGGTTCCTGCCTGCTTTCCAAAGCTGGTTCTCCAGCTTTCCTGTCAATTGTGAGGTTACCAACATCCTTTTTTTTTTTTTTTTTTTGCAGTATGTGGGCCTCTCACTGTTGTGGCCTCTCCCGTTGTGGAGCACAGGCTCTGGACATGCAGGCTCAGCGGCCATGGCTCACGGGCCCAGCCGCTCCGCGGCATGTGGGATCTTCCCAGACTGGGGCACGAACCTGTGTTCCCTGCATTGGCAGGCGGACTCTCAACCACTGAGCCACCAGGGAAGCCCCCCCAACATCCTTTTAATACATACTTTTTCTCCTCAAGTTAGTTAGAACAGCTTGTACTGTTGGCACCAAGAATCCTGACTGATTCTCATTTTCCCAGTGTCGTTTCCCACTAATTCTGGCCTCCCTGCTGTCCCCTGCCATTCCCAGAGTACACCATGTACTTCTAGACTCCTGACCCTTTGGGAATGAACTGCTATGAATGTTAACTTCCTCGCCACACCCTAGAGTTTCAAGCATTTTCCAAGTGCATTGTTTATTCAACAAAATATTCACTGAGCACCTCCAGTGTTTCAGATTCTGTTCAAGTCAGTGGTTGAACAAGGGTGAACGAGACAAGGTCTTTGCCTTTGCACAACTCAGATCCTAGCACTGGGTCTTTATGTAGGCACAGGCCACCATGGGCGTGAAATAATTTTCAGCATGTGGTAGCTGTTGGCTACAAGGTTTCTGAGCAAAATTACATACTTTTACCTCTATTGCCATTCCACCCTGATGGCTGTCTCTTGCTCTCTGGACCTCACGCTTCCTAGCTGTCCTCTGCCATTGGAAACCTCCCCAGTGCCATAGCTTGTCTAGTCCTGCTCTTGACAACTATGTGTCATGCTTTAAAACATCACCTTCTCAAACTTGCCATTCTCTAGTGCAGTAGCTGTCACTTAGGTGTTAGAAAGTATTAATTAAAATATTTCATGCTAAAGGTGAATGAAGGATAGGCTTGACCTTCTCTGAGGGGGAAGGTCTTAATATTTTTAAATAGATGATAATTAATGCATATACGCTTCTAGCTGGGAGTAGAAATGTTTGAACAGGGATGATCTTCTCCCGGTGCCATCTGCCTGCTGTGAGATAGGCTTGCTTTACACACCACCAAGCCAAACCCTGCCATGAATCCTTTGCAACTGGATCATAAGGTCATTGAGAACTTAACCTAGTCTCTTACTCTTTTATATTCCCTTTGCTAGGTTATCAGTAATTAATGGTCAATCAATGTAAATGCTCAAAGATTCCACTATTTTCCTTTAAAAAATTAGTGCAACTTGCCTTCGTGTCTCTTAAGAATTTGGCAGAATAATCCATAGTAAGTGCTTCGTAAAGTGCAGGAGGCTTAAAATCAACTATATCCCACACTTTGTGGGCCCATTTCTGAAGATCAAGTGCATCACCCAGGAGCTGATCGTTAATAAAACACATCACATAGGAAGAATATTCCCAGATTTCTTTCTTAAGTTCCTGTAAAGGAAAAGGACCAAAAAAATGTAGTGGGGGTTGGGGGTAGGGATGGGGGGGGAACTTAGCTAAACCCACAAGCCAGAGCTTGAATCAACCCTAGGACTGAATCTTTAAAATATATTTTTTGCCGTCTTTCAGAATTTTGCTCTCAAAGGGAATTTAAGAACATTTTCAAGACTCTGATGGTGTTGAAATCAAAGAATGACCTAACAGTGATCTTTAAAATGGTACGATCTTAGAAAATAGATGGTAATCTGGTAATAAAAGTCTGTGTGCATAGCATACTTGTTATATTAATTTGAAAACAAAATGCAATCTTTTAGCTTCATTTCTGAAGCACATTTTACTGTAGGCATAGTTGGTTAGGGGTCCTAAATAAGACATGGTTTTCAATGGGAAGGATGGAAAGAACGCTTTTTTGATGGAGGGAAATCAGACCAGGTGAGGAAATGCCTCCTGAGGGCCAGCAGCAGTTTGCGGGGCACACCAGGGGCCGTGAGGAAGAGAACTCACCTTCCATAACAATTTTTTTTTTTTAACTCAAGTAATTTATTTATTTATTTTTTGGTTACGCAGCATGTGGGATCTTAGTTCCCCAACCAGGCATCAAACCTGTGCCCCCTGCAGTGGAGGTGCAGAGTCTTAACCACTGGACCACCAGGGAAGTCCCTCCTTAACACTTTTAAGCCCTAAGCCCCTAAGAATGAAGTGCATTGGTGTTTTTATCCATACAGCACTGCCAGCCAACCTCCTAACCCTCAGTGTGTGGCCACTGAATAATGTGGCCTCTGAGTAGATCTGGTTTGTTATTACCCGGTGCCAGTCCTGGCAAAGCCATGCATCATCTGGGACAGCTGTTCTCCAATTTTAGTGGGCAGTCAGAATTAGTTTCCTGAGCCCCACCCCAAGTTTCTGATTCTGGGGTGGGGCCCGATAATCTGCATTTCTAACAACATCCCATGGGACGCTGCTGCTGCGGCTGGTCTGGAGACCGCACTTGGAGAAACGCCGGTTTGGGGAACGGTTTGCCTTCAGCTGCCAGCGTGCTCCATTCCCCGCTCTTCTCTCAGGAGGAGCTCGCTTCAGACTCCTCACTTCCTAAACTTGTTCATGCTGAACTGTCAATCGCTGAGCCTATGGGTCAGTACTCCCTGGAATGTTGAAACTCATCAGGGTTCTCACATTTTACAGGACACAAAACTTTAAAAAGGGGAGGGAAAGTTTAATTGTGGATATTTTAGCTAGCCTGGTAGGAGAAATGCAGTAGCAGGTACACTTTATTCGGAGGCTGAAAATTACGTGCCTTGTCTGGGTGTCTTCTATACATGAGGAGCCCTCATCGCCTGCCTTAAGATAGCAGGCTGGACCCGATGTTTTCTAGGGCTTTCCAGCACTAAGATGTATGATGTTGCCTTTTTTTGGAGGGGGAAAAAGGGCCTTCCCAAAGGCTCTGAAGCCATCCCTCATGGTTGGCATTACATTATACTGAGGCACTGAGGCCAGTGCAAACTAACCTCAAATGTGCTAAGAAGCACTATGTATAACATAAGACAATGCTTATGTGAAAGGAGAACAAAAAGCTGGCCTGAAGAGGAAGAAGAGGTTAAGGTGGCAAGTATCCAGGAGATGAAGGAGGGGGAAGGAAGAAAAGAAAGACAGGAGTTAAGGATATGTGGGAAGAAGCAGCACTGATGACCTAGGAAGCCTCATTCAGGCCCCATGAGAAAAGCAGAAGGAAGAGAACACAAAACAGCTCAAGGTTAGCAACTCAGGCTGACAAGGGTCAGAAACTGCAGAATGGAATCCACACCAGTGTTTCAGAGTATGGTGGGAATACGGAAGAGGAGTGGGTGCAAACCACGAAGCATGAAATCATGGCTCTCCTGTAGGTGGAGAGCACGATACGATAGGCAGTTTAGGAAGTTTGATGATAAAAATGAAGAAAAACATATTGTTTTACGTTAGGGTGCCCAACTGTCTGAATTTGCCTAGGACCGTCCCAGCTTTAGCATTGAAATTCGTGCATTCCAGCAAACCCCTCAGATCCAGGCAAACCAGGACCACTGGTCACCCTAGTTGTTGTAATGATTAGAGTTAATATTTATAGAAGTCATTAGAATAGTGCCTGGCATATAATAAGCACCATAGGTAAGTGTTTGTTATGGTTCTGTTTGAATTATATAATGAAAATGTACTGTGGCTGTGAAAATGGTATGAGACTTAACATACGGTATTCCTGACTCAGTCTTGCACCGTTCATGTGACTGAGCAGAGAGTGAAGTAAAGCAGCACCATCTGCATGGTAAATCACAGGACATCCTTGTGCAATCTAGCACAGGACAATCAAAACTGCTCTGGTCAGGGGAAATGGGATCTCCTCAGCCACTGAGAGATGCGGTTGGGCAGGGAAGCCAGGACTGGGACTCTCCACAGGACTAGGCCAAGGGTGACAAGCAGGAGGCGTACCCATTCTAGTCTGCCCCCCAACGTGAGCTGTATCTGAGCCAGGATGCCACATGTTCCAGGCAGCACTACCAGTTAATCAGGGATGGCACCAAGAGGAAACCAATCTGCCATCCCTGGATAAGCTCTGCCAGCCTTAGGGTCTGGAGTTCTCCAAGGGTACTGTTAGGGGGGAGAATGCAGAGAAGGAAGCGTCCATTAGGACACGGCTACCCTGTGGGAAGTTGGCGCCTACCATCAGAGCTCCCCTAGGCAACCCTACATGCTCCCGGGCTATATCTGTGCTGGACACCACTGAAACCTTCCAGAGTTAGGGCCAAAAAGAGTGCCAGGCCACAGTAACCTGAGTGCCCGGGTGTCACAGGAAGTATAAGTAAGTGATATGCCGGGAAAGAGGGGTAGCCATCGGCAGGAGTAAATAGCAGCACTGAGAGTTTAAAACTTACCTTTATCACATGCTTTCCAAAAGAAAATTCTGTAAATGTTTGACTCTTTCTTAAAATCAGCTGGGTAAAATGACTGAAATAATTTAGGAAAAGTACGTAATTTAGAGAAATAAAATCTAGTTGTATCAAAATTACTGCTTCAGTTTTTCCAAACCAATGCATATGTAAATAAATCAGGCAAAACTTGGCTCATTTCCCACACCCCAAATATCCTTTACCCTTTTTTTCTCCTGTAGATATTGATCCCATGCAAATTCTTGAACAGGAACTATTATAGGGTCTTCAAATTTGGATGGATAATTACTCTTCAGACTCTAGGTTTCAAAATAGAATAATTATTTTAGAGTAAGTTCTCTTTTAAAGTAGAAATCATTCCCCCCAGTTTTTATGGGGTCTTCAGGAAGTTTTATGCAACATACACCCAAGCCACAGTCTGGCTTAGATACCCCTCGCCAGCTCCCAGAGGCCCCTGTGCTTACCTCCAGTAAGTCCCTCCCCAGTCCATACTAATTGGTCTCTCATCTGAAGAGAATAAGCTCCTTGAGGGCAAAGACTATGTCTTAGTTTCCCACTGGCCTCAGTATTTGGTACATAGTGGACCATCCACACATAGCAACTGCATAAACAAATGTACAAGTGAGTTTATGCCAATAGTTTTGTGACCTGCCATGTTCTTTTAGGACCAGTTTTTCCCTAAATTAAACTCTTACTAAACCTCAGTGGATCTATGGATACTTTTTTTTTTTTTTTGCGGTACACGGGCCTCTCATTGTTGTGGCCTCTCCCGTTGCGGAGCACAGGCTCCAGACGCGCAGGCTCAGCGGCCATGGCTCACGGGCCCAGCTGCTCCGCGGCATGTGGGATCCTCCTGGACCGGGGCACGAACCCGTGTCCCCTGCATCAGCAGGCGGACTCTCAACCACTGCGCCACCAGGGAAGCCCCTCTATGGATACTTTTAACTAAAATAAATGTTATTGCTTTAATTCACTGACATATGGAGAATGACCAAAAGGATATTGTTGTGGTTATACCCCTTGGGAAAAAGAGAAGTAAATATTAAATGTGTTTTGGTCTAGACATTAAGCATGTATTGACTTAATGTATTTTGTTTTGTCTATAGGAATCAGAGAAAATTCTTACTGGTTAACAACATCTGTCAAAAAAAAAAGTTTTGGTTCCTGTTATGTTACACTTTGCCTCCTCCTAAAGCAAGGGAAGACAGTTGAGGCAGTAACAGTTAGGCATCACCTTTCTGAGCAAGTCTGAGAAGTAAATGGACCAACAAGGGAAAAGTGTCATCTGGCCACTTCTGTTGTGGTCTAAGGGGACACTGACTTGGCGTGCTTCACCCAGGGTGGACAGTCCAAGGGGGAGAAAGCCAGGATGTGAGTGTACCCTGCTTTGGGACCAGGGGTAGCAGAAGAGGGCAACAGCAATCTGGCCATTTCCTTCTTAGTCTGCTGTACCCAACCAACAGCTGATGTGTCCTTTTTCTCAATTCCAGCGTCTGTGCTCTGTCTGAGGCAGTCATACAGGATGACTGCTGTTTCTGAGGGACCATCTGGAATAACTAATAAGCCCAATAGTTTTCAAATTAAGCATACTTAATCATGCTTTCTTCATAATTTGTTCCAGAAGGGACTACATTATGTAATACTCTTTATAAATCTAAATCTTTCAGTTAATTAGGCATCAGGGATTGCTCACAAGTGATCATGTTGGAAATATATTCAAGGATCCTTTATTAACAGAACTAACTGAATTTACATTCATATATTTTCATATTCAAATAGAGCTATGGTAGGCAAAACTTAAGAAAGTGAAAATTAACATTATTAATATAATAAAGACATTGTTTGCTTGACTTAGTGTCCTCTGCAACAGGGGTTGGCAAACTGTGGCCAGCAGGCCAAAGCTGGACCACTGCCTGTTTTGGTAAGACTTGAGAACTAAGAATAATTTTTAGATTTTTAAACAGTTGAAAAAGAATCACAAGAAGAATCATTTCATGTCCTGTGAAATTATATGCAAGTCCAATTTCAGTGTCCATAATAAAAGTTTTATTGGAAAACCACCATTCATTTACATACTGTCTGTGGCTGCTTTTGCACAAGGACAGAGTTGAGTAGTCATGACTGAGAACCTATGGTTCCAAAGGCCTAATAATTTTATATGTGGACTTTACAGAAAAAAAATATGCCAACGTCTTCTCTACAGTGTGGAGAAAACATATGCCTTCAGAAAAGGAGCTAAGAAAAACAAGAGAAAAAAAATCCCTCACACTTATTAAATACAATTTGAGCCATATAACTTTGCTGATCCTATCAGCCCAGCTAACACAGTCCATAATTTCTACTTCTTTTAATGATCCATGTATCATTTTCACAGACTTCTTATCACTTGTTCTCTTCATCTTAATGTAAACTTTACCTATTTCACAAATTAGTCACTATTTCCTGACTTGATTTAAATTCAGACTGTAACTCTGTGGACTTGGAGCAGGTAAGAAGTTAGGAATTTCTTAAGATTAATTCTATTTGGGAACATTTTGTTTCAAGTATCCAGCTGGGTACTTTGGGAGGTACAGACATGAATAAGGCATTGTCCTGGAGCCTATTGGGGTTTTGAAGGAGAGAAGCTTGGCATAATCTTACAACAGCATTTCTGGAGCAAACCCCAAAGAAGTGCTGAATTTTACATTTCAACATTTTATACACTTCTACATTTCTCCTGCATTCGGGTTGTAGGAATGCTGCGGCATTACTGACCTTGCCTAATTCTTCCAGTTACTTAAAGTGTTTTTCATTTTACATTGTTCTGCATGTTTACAAAGAAATGTCTGTAGTTTCCAAAGCACTTGTGGGTCATTTGTTAAGAAATCCCATAAGCACCTAATTCAACTGGAATGCAGTGACTGCTATAGAAACTTTAAAGAAAAACAACAAAAACCCTCCCCGAATGAATAGTTTTCAAAAATCACTTGGGAAAGGAGTTTGTAAAAAAATCAGCTAGTTATATGGTAACTTTTTTTTCACAAAGTTTTAAAATCTATAATTTCAGTTAAAAATTAACGTAGGAAGGCCCGCGTGCCGCAAAAAAAAAAAAATTAACGTGGGATAAAATGTGTGTTATTCCCAAAAAGGTTCTGAACGATTCCTTCGCTCGGATCTCTCTTTAAAGGTAGCCCTTCTCGAAGTGTAACTCCCGCCTGGACCGGCCCTCGCCCTCTGCACGCAGATATCCATCCAGAGACAGCCCACCCCGGCCGGCACATCCCCTCCCTGAACCTCGACCCCCGCCACCAGGAGGCGCACGACTCGGAAGCGGGACGGGCCTTCCCGCCCTTGTGGTTTCTTCGCGGTTACCTCAGCGGCGCTCTTCGCAATTTGAAAGCTGGAGCTTTTGAAGAGCCCCACCACCTTCACCTGCAGCGGCTGCTCGGGCGGCGTCTGCGAGCTGCTCGCCATGGCTGCGCGCAAGGACTCTTCGGCTCACAAACATAGCGCGTCGCCAGGGCAACCGCGCGGCCCCGCCCCCGCCGCTCGCCGGAAGGAGGGGGCCGGGGGCGGGGCGGTCGGCGAAGGTCCGGCCTTTCCTCAACTTTGTGCCTGTTGCTGTTGAGGCGTTCGAGAAGCTGGAGAGGGCGCGCGGGCGGCCGCCACCAGCGACGAGCTTCGGAGAAAAGGAACAGGGACCCCACGCCTAGCGTGCGTCAGCGTGGTTCGCCGCCGCCGCCCCCCCCATCCACGGACCTCCTCTGGGACCCCAAGCCCAGGGTCCTCCAGCGCGGTAGTCGCCTCCAGTCAGCGCCTGATTTCACCGCAGATCGCCTTTCCGGGTTGCCGCGCAGCCAGGTTGGGGCCAGCCGGCCGGTTGCCCGGGTAACGCGGGAGTCAGTCCCCGGGCGCGGGCACTTCGGGGCCGCGGCCTTCCCGGGAGAGCGGGAGTAGGGCGAGCACCTGTGCGCGGTTCCCCGCGGGGAAGGCCGCCCGCCCGCCGCTGTCCCCAACGCGACCGTCGCTGCGGAGGCCGAGCCGTCCCGCGCCGCCGAGCGTCCCTGCCATGAAGCCCAACTTCTCCCTGCGACTGAAGGTCTTTAACCTCAACTGCTGGTGAGTGCGCCCGCCGACCCGGGTCTGGGGCCGCCGTACCCCTCGCCAGAGGCAGAAGGCCTTTCGCACAGCCAGCCCACGGCGCTCCCCTGCCCTACACCCTCGGGGTGCGGGGCAACCCCTACTTCCGGGGCCCGCGCCTGGCCCCAGCCGTCACCTCCCCTGCGCTTTTCGTCCTCAGGGGCATTCCCTACCTGAGCAAGCACCGGGCCGACCGCGTTAAGCGCCTGGGAGACTTTCTGAACAGGGAGAGCTTCGACCTAGCTCTCCTGGAGGAGGTGGGGCCGCGCGGAGCTGGTGTGGAAGCCCGGCGGGAGTGGGGGCGGCTGGGGCGCGGGCGGGGGCTCCCGCCCTGGGGGAAGGACCGGCAGGTATCGTCACCCCTCCCCTCAGGTGTGGAGAGAGCAGGACTTCCAGTACCTGAGGCAGAAGCTGCTCCCCGCCTACCCAGCAGCACACTACTTCAGGAGGTGAGAAGCCCACTGGCCCCGAAGCCTGATCTCAGAGCTGGAGGCCCTGGGCCCTGCCAGCCAGCCCTTCCCCGTGCTTCCTGCGCCCGCCTCCCTCTGCCCCAGCGCCCTCTCTTCTGAGTGTGGGAGCAGGAGAAGGTGGAATGAGGAAGACCTAGCTCTTCAGCTCATCAGATTTATCATCAGGCCATCCTGTCCGCCCACGTAAATGCCGTCTCTTTGAGCTTTGATCTGGGGTGGTACCAGCAGCAGAGGGAGAAACAGTAGCTGATAAGAGCTGGGAGACGAGGGAGGGGGAGGGGGCTGGGTATTTCTCTCCTTGCTTTTGTGGCTCTTGACTAGGACTTGGCTTTTCAGTGGCATCATTGGCAGTGGTCTCTGTGTCTTCTCCAAACACCCAATCCAGGAATTCACCCAGCACGTCTTCACCCTCAATGGCTACCCCTACATGGTGAGCCTGACCTCTGACCTCTTCCACGTCCCTTCCCCACCCCGCCGCCCTGTGACACATGGTAAAGGAGGTGGCCTTCCTAGGGCTGCAGGGGATGGGCAGAAAGAGGGTAGCAGTGCCCTGAGTTCCCGCCCCCTCCTGCCTACAGATCCACCACGGTGACTGGTTCTGTGGGAAGGCCGTGGGGCTGCTGGTGCTCCGTCTGGGTGGATTGGTGCTCAACGCCTACGTGACCCATGTGAGTGAGGGCGGCAGTGCTTAAGGCTGGGACAGGCGTCCTGGTCCTGGGAGGGAGAAGATGGGACTCCTCCTTTAGCCAGGCTGCCTTGGGGTGAGGCGTGGCAGCAGGATCTCCCAAGGCCAGTAGGCAAGGTTCACACATATTTTACCAAGCATCGTGCCAAGTGACAGATGCAAGCTTGATTTACTCCTGCCCTTGGGACCCTCAGTCTCATCTGCAATTATCTCCTCTATCTTGTTCAGCTCCATGCCGAGTACAATAGACAGAAGGACATCTACCTAGCACATCGTGTGGCCCAAGCTTGGGAACTGGCCCAGTTCATCCAGTGTGTGAGCCTGGGCTTGACAGGGGAAGTGGGATGGGGTCCAGGAACTGAGGGTGGCTAAGGCCCTACTTTTACGGCAGAGCTGGTGAGGGAAGAGTTCCTGCCTTACCATCTTGGTTCCCCCAGCCACACGTCCAAGAAAGCTGATGTGGTTCTATTGTGTGGGGACCTCAACTTGCACCCAAAGGACCTGGGCTTCCGCCTGCTGAAGGAGTGGACGGGACTGCAGGATGCCTATCTGGAGACTCGGGACTTCAAGGTGAGGACCTGCCTGATTATTTCCCCACCTACACCCTCAGCCTCTCTCCCTCCTCCTTCCCCCTGCATCCTCATTCAAGCCCACTCTTCACCTAGGGCCCTGAAGAAGGCTGTACGATGGTACCGCAGAACTGCTACGTCAACCGGCAGGAGCTAGAGCAGTTCCCCTTGGGTATCCGTATTGACTACGTGCTTTATAAGGTCAGACGTCTCCCTGCAATGTGCCTTCAGTCTCTGTCTCTCTTCATGGCATATCAGCCTATGCTGATTCTTTGTCCAACTAGTCTAGTCTTTATCAGTGGCGGCTGGAGAATGGGATAGCCAGGAACTGGTTCTCTGCGAAAGGCGCTCTCAGAAATTTCTCTGGCTCTTTTTCTAGGCGGTGTCTGGGCTATACATCTTCTGTAAGACTCTCAGAACTACTACAGGCCACGAGCCTCACGGCGGCAGCCCCCTCTCCGATCATGAGGCGCTGATGGCTACTTTATGTGTGAGACACAGCCCCCCCCAGCACAACCCCAGCCCTACCCATGGTGAGTCAGCCCCATCCTTTTCCTTGGCCCTTCCCCATGGGGCAGCCCCATCCCTCCCTCAGACCCTCACTCTCCCTCCCCACTGTCCCGCTTTGTTCTAGGACCAGCAGAGAGGTCTCCGCTGATCAGTGTGCTACGGGAGGCCTGGACAGAACTGGACCAGGGCATGGCTCAAGGTCGCTGGTGGGCCACCATCGCTGGCTACGTGATTGGTCTAGGGCTTCTTCTCCTGGCGTTGCTGTGTGCCCTGGCGGCTGGAGGAGAGATCAGGGAAGTTGCTGTACTGCTCTGGACCCCCAGTGTAGGACTGGTGCTGGGGGCGGGTGCATTCTATCTCTTCCACGTGCAGGAGGCCAAGGGCTTGTGTCGGGCCCGAGCTGAGCTCCAGCATGTGCTGGGAAGGGCAAGGGAGGCCCAGGACCTGGGCTCAGAGTCCCAGCCAGCCGGGCTCCTGGGGCAGCAGGAAGTAGACAGAGCAGAGGAACAATAAAAGCTTGACACTTTGGTGGCACTGCCTTTTTCCTTGTAGAGGCAGTGATTGGGGCCAAGGGTCGGTGTGATTGTCACAGTGTAGACCTTCAGGCTCCTACACAGCTGCCCTCCCTGCACACTCCCCCACCTCCCCCCTGTAGGCAGCCAAAGTCCTGTTTACGGCAGAAGCTTTTTTATTGTAAACAGTGAGGCCTCTCCCAGGCAGCCCTGATGAACAGGGTGGCACTGACCTGGGGTGAGGCAGTCTTCCTTGCAGAGAAGAAGACAGGCAGCCTACCCTCTTCTAGCCCTGGGGTCCTGGCCCTGAGGCCAGCTCACTGAGCCTGCGCTCCTCCTGGAAGCGGATGAGGGCATCTCGCTGGTTCACCACGTCCACTAGCTTCCTCAGGACCTGGTCCTCAGCCTGCCGGTCAGCAGCTGTCTTCAGGGTTTCTGAAGGGAGGGGTGAAACTTACTTAGAGAACAGAGAACGGGGAGGACGGCAGGAGAGGCACAACCTAATCCCGGCCTGTGTGACTTCTACAACCCCAGCTGTTTCCCACTCTGAATTTGGTTTATCAACACTAATGGTTTTCTAGCATTGTTTAGCAGCAACACCACTTTTAAAGGAATCTTGTGTAAAAGCCCAGTTGTGCAGCTGTGATTGAACTGAAGGCGCAGAATGTGGGCCTGGAGCCCCATCCTCTGGCTTCCTGCAGTTCAAGAAGCAATTCAAAAGGCAGTTCAGCCTCAGAGGTACTCAGACTAGAGGACTGTTGCCTGGGCAGTATCTGAGATCACGAGGCTTGTGCAAATACCAGCCTCTCCCCACATCCCACCTACCTTCCCGGTTCATGTAGGTTCGCAGTTCTTGGTCCAGCTGCCACTGTTTCTCCTCCAAGTTCAGCTCCTGCACCCTGTGGGGGGCAGGGATAGAAAAGGCACAGGTGTCTAGGGTGACCGAAGACCTGGCTGTGGGGCCTGGCTCACACGCCATCGCCCCCCGCCCCAACTCCGACACCCCTTACGTGATCATGAGCTCAGCCTCCTCGGCCACCAGGCTGTTTTTCTTCTGAACAAGCTGTAGCAACTGTTCTAGCCATAGTGCCTTTTGCTGTTCGGGGGAACCTGACAAGAAGGAAGAAGAGGGGCCAGTCAGGCTTCTAAGGAGGGTCACAGGAATCACGGCATGAGGAGCAGAACCTGCTGTGGGCCACAGCCTGGTAGTCTGGGGGTCGCTGGGGGTGGAACACAGGGCCAGGAGGCAGAGGTGTCCTAGGCTCATTTATCCTCCCTGTCTTCACTCACTGCTCCGGCTCCTCAAAGCCAGCTCCAGCTCCGTGCCCTTGGCCTCCAGCTCCCTCAGGGCAGCCTCGATCTCATTTTGTCGCCGTTGGATGGCCTGAGTACAAGACAGAAGGCCCAGGAGTCTGCAGATTGCTCAAGAACAGAGTCCCGGAGGAGCTCTGATCCCCAGTCTCAGAACCCTGATCCCGTTAGAACCTCCGGGAACCCCTAGGCCGCACCTGAGCCTTGCAGAACCGCTTCATCTCCTCCTCCTTAGCACGGCGCAGCAGAGTCCGACGCCACGTTGGGTAACTGTTCATGGTGCCAGAGTTCTTAGCCAAGTTCCACAGAACCTATGACAGGGTCAGGTGGATAGGGGTTGGGAAAGCTGCATTTGAAAGGGACCAGAAAGACCCTGGGCTGGAAGTGGGATAAGTTCTGATAGAAAAGGTGGAGGCCTAGAGACATGAAAGAGTCAGCCTGGGTGAGAAGACATTCAGAGTCATTTGGGCTCAAGAGGATGGGTGCTGTGGGTTTCTCCCGGGCAGGGGCCAGGGTATATTTAGTGGATGTGTGCTGGCTTGGGCAGAATAGGTGGCCAGGTTCCTCCCACTCACCTGTTCTGTGTCTGAGTCCAATGGCACATCTTCCTCTGCTTCCTCGTCACTGGAGCAGGGACTCTCTTCTTCCTCCTTCTCCACGGCCACAAGAACTGAGCAGAGAAGTGGATATGGGCTGAGATCCGCAGGACCTCCCTCCCCATTCCCCACATCCCCTTCCAAGAATCCGAATACCACCCTCCCATCCCCACCCTGGGCCAGCAGCTACCTTGAGGGCTCTGGACTGGCATTCCCCAGCCCACAAAGCTTCCCTCTAGGGCCTGGCGGGCCAAGACGGAGCAGCTTCGGGGCGGCTTGGGTGGAGCCTCCATTTCCGGGTCAGGGGTGAGATGAAGGGAGGATAACCGCTGGCGTTCTGGGCTGGAGAGGCGGATCAGCTGACGGGTGGGCTGGCTTGGGACAGGAGTGGTCCCCTCCTGGGGGGCCCCGGGAATCGAGGGGCGTGATGGCATGTTATTCTCACTGTGTGTCGGAAGGTCCTAGAAGAGCCACCATATGCTCTGGTCAGTGACCTGGCCAGGGTGGGTTGAGGCAGCCCCTTGAGACAGATGTGGGCCCTGGCGTTCATTCATTTATGCCGTCTACCGAACAGTGTGAGGCAGTGTTCTAGATACTTGGGATTCATCAACAAGTAAGACGGTACAGAGATCCCTGCCATCATGCAGTTTACACTAGTGGAGAACATTCAGTTACCCCCAGCAAAGTCTCGGGCTTAGAGAGCCCTTTCCTCCTTCCCACCCTCCATCCCACACTTCCACAGCTTTTACCTGACTCTCAGGGCCTCTGTCGCTGCTATCCTCTTTGTGGCCTGGCTGGGGCAGGTGCTGGAGGCAGTAAAAATGTCCTGGGAAGGCGGGAGAGGGGAGGAGCCATCAGATGCAGGCAGCCCGGTGAACAGATGTTCGGTTTATCAGGGAAGGTGGGGGTGACAGGCCTCTGCATTGGCTGATAAATTTCTACCAGCCTCCTGGCTTCTCAGAACACCGCATTTGGGGCTTTGGAGGGGACAGAGGAGACGGAGCTCAGGAGAAGAAAGTGTCATCTTCAGCCTGCTTCTACCTCATGCCCAGCACCCCGGTTCCCCTCCACCTTCAAGCTCCTGGCCCCCCCAAGCAGGGCCAGACCCAGAGTCCCTCTGAATGCCTCCCAGGCCCACTCACCATCTCCTGGGTGCTGCCCGTAGCCACTTGGCCATAATGTGGCCTCACAGATATGGCAACGGAAGCAGCTCCGGTGGAAGAAACGGCCATTGGCACAGAGGCGTTCCAGGATATAGAGGTGTTCCCCACACAGTGCACACAGATCCTCGGCACTGGCCTGCACCAACCCCCAGGCCGCAGGTCAGCTGGAGTCCGAGGCAGCTGCCAAGTTTTTCCCTTCCCCTCCCTGCCCTTCCAAGGCCTCTGCCTGCAGACAGGGCCCCTGTTCTCACCTCCTGGTATTGGGATGGGGGTGTCACCGGTACATCAGGCTCTGGGACAGGTGGCTCCTCAGTACTTGGGGTCTCAGCCTCTACCTAAAAGGGTAAGTGCTCAGGCCCAGAGGCAGAGGGGCAGGATCAGCTGGGGAGTCCATGTGTACAGATGAATAGAAAGGACTGGAAGGGAAAGGGAGTGAGACTAGGAAGCGAGACTGGATGGTGCGGGGGGAGGTTACAAGGAGCTGGGGTGGCGAGCAAGGCCTGGGGGGACAGGATATGGGAAAGAGTACCTCAGGGAAGGGACTGTCCGGCCCCTGCGTGCATTTACCTCCACACGAGGCTTCTTGCCACCAGCATCCTCCCCATTTCCCTGCAAGAAGTCCTACGTTCTGAGCCCCCAGTTCTCCCCTTCCCCCATTCTGAACATCCTCATCACCCCAGGGATCCCCACAAGGAACCCACTGCCCAGGCCAACCCCACCCAAACTCCCCACCTGGGCCCGGGTCCGTTGCAGGGTCCTCTGCAGTTTGCCAAGGAACAGCACAGCGCTGGCAGTGCCTGGGGAGCCTTGGCTGACTGGGCCTGCTGGGAGAATCAGGGTAGATAGGGGGCCGATACTGTACCCCCCAGAACAGACAGCTATGTGCCAGCCCAGAAGGATAGAGGATACCTCTCCCAGGCTGTCCCGTAGAGGGCACGCTCTCACTCACACTCACACACACACATACACACACACACCCTCCCTCCTCTCTCTCTCACACACACACACACACACACACACTCACTCACTCACTCACTCACACTCACTCCCTCTTCACCCCACCCCATCCTCCCCACCTCCGGGTCACCTGGGTTGTGAGGTGTGCTCTTGAAGGCACTATGGAAGTGGCTGAGGTAGGCAATGAGGCCCAGTGGGTCATTCCCTGCCACCATTGCCTGTGCGGACAACACGGGCGTGATGCCCAGCTCATGCTCTGCCATCTTCAGCGCCCAAGAAGTCGCTTCCAGAGCCCCGACTCCCTGCAGCTCTGAGGGTTCCCTGTGGGGCGTCAGGGAGAAAGGCCAGTGGGAGACCAGAACTTGCCCCATGGAAGGGGGAGAGAGCAGTAGGGGAGGGACATCGGGAAAGGGAGGAGAGGGCATAAAGGGTTTTTATTCTCTGTGCTACCTACCCCCCACCCCTCCCATGACAACAGCATCTGGCCTTGGGGGGCTTCTACCACTCACAAAGCTCTCCGTATTGAATGCATTTGATTCTCATGGGCAGGCAGAGTCAGGCGGGAAATCTATCTCTAGGGAAGCAAAGTGACTAGAGCAGGATTATTAGCAAGGGGTGGCCTGGGACGCAGCTGGGTGTGCTAACTCCTACACAGTGATCGCCCACCATTCCACACTGCCTAGAGAGGGAGGAGCTATCAGGGACCCCCAAGCCCAATGCCTGACTCACAGCAGGCCGGGCCGCAGCCGGTGCACGAGGGCACACAGAGCCAGCCCATCCACCCAGGAGGAAGACAGGTCGGTGACGTGGACCCCTGGGTACCCAGCCGTCTGCTCCTGGCACCAGTGTAGCAGCTCCTCCTGGGTGGCCACCAACGCTAGGAGAGGAAGCCACGCTGTACTGAAGGCACCAGGGCCCGCAGAGAGAGCCCAGCTGCTGGGTGCGGGGTCTATATGGGAGGGGAAAGCAGGGACCCACGCCTACTGGGCACCAGCCTAACACTCACTGTCAGCAGCACCTCCTTCATCCCAGTTTTCTCATTTGAAAAAATCTTTCTGGCAATAAAGTAGGGGAATGAATAGAGTGAAACCACTGCTGGCCACAGAGAGGGCAGCAGGCTATGAGCTGAGGGGCAAGGGAGGCCCAGAGATTAAAAGGAGAGGCAGGTTTGGGGTCTGCAAGGCGGGAAGGGGCAGACAGCTGAGAACAGTGCAGCTCCGCTGCCATCCAGCTGCTGCGTTACAGCGGCTGTTAAGAGTGCTGAAATACTCCACACAAGTTGGCAAATGGCTGCTGCTGAGCACCCCACTGCCCTGCACTCTCCAGGAGGCCCCAAACATCTCCACCACCCAGCAGTGCTCCAGCACCCTGCTCCCTGCCGCCAGCGTCTACCACTGTTCTGATCATTGGTGCTCGTGCCTCACTGCTTGGTAAATATTTTGGACATGGCCCCGGAGGAAGGCCTGCTCACCAGTGGCCGGCTTTCTTGAGTCTGTCTTGTCACTCATTCTCTGCACAGGCTCCTTGGCCTCCACATCGTACAGGTCTCGTACCTAAGGCAGCCCCTTTCAGGTCTCCAGGCAGGCGGACCACACACACCCCCGCCGCCCCCGCCCCCAGTCCATGGGGGAGGGGCTGCCTGGGTGGGACTCACCCGCAGGGCAGGGACTGGGCAGACCACAGGAGGGAAGGCCTGACCTGGGGTGCGGGAGCTGACCCGGGAAGTCTTGGCGGGTGGTGCCAGGGGTTCTGACCTGACTGGGGGTCACGGCCCGGAGGTTCAGGTTGGGATAGCGGGAGGCTGGGTCCAGCCCATACTGGGCCACATTGCGGTGCATGTTTTCTGGGGATGTCTGTGACAGGAGCTGGTACAAGCTCTCTCTGGGAGATGAGGGCGGGATCGGGCACAAGTGGGAGGGCACCATCAGCACCCACCCCTCCAGAAGTGCCAGGCCTTTCCTTCGTTCTCTTTTCTCTACGCCCCCATCTACTCAACCAGCATCCCCGACCCTACTCCTGACTCTTCCTATACCCAGCCCTGCCCCCACCCCGCCCCCCAACTCCCCAATTCAGGCCTCACCTCTCTGCCAACACCTCTAGGGGCCCAGCGCCCTCTGCCCAGCGCTTCACCATCCAGGCGGCGTCAAAGGCTGCCAAGAAGCCCCGGGCCACTCCAGTGCCCAGGGGCCAGAAGGGCTGCAGGGGCAGAAGGACAGGAAACAGCTCAGGGAGAGTCCAACAAGGGTGTCCACGCCCAGATGACTGCAGGGCCATAGCAGAGGGGGCCCTGACACACCAAGCCACCTTCTGCTCCTCCTTACAAGAAGCAGACCTTTTTATACCCCCTCCTTCCCACGAGGCTGCTTCCTCCCCCAGCCAGGGAACCCCTGTGCCTCCTCACAAGGGGTCCGGAGAGCCCCTCCCCAATCAGCGAACACTGACCCCTCACCTCCACCAGGCAGTCCCCAACCAGCCCCAGCAGCAGGCGGGCGCCATGCTTCTCCTGCACCCGAGCAGAGCTCTCTGCCCGCATCATGCTTGTGAAGTCAAAGGCAGAGACGTCGGGCCGCCCGTGGGCATCCTGGGCAAACTCCAGCTTCCCAAGCTTGCCGTGGGTGGCGAAGTCGGCAGCTGCCCGAGCAAAGCGCTGCAAAGCCTCGGGCGCCACGTTGGCACTGCCCAGCAGCCGGTCGGTCTCCGGCCAGTCCTATGTGGCCAACAGATCAGAACCAGCAGGGTCAGTTGGGCCATCACATCCCCTTAGGTGTAGAAGGTACACATCCTGAGGCCCCAGGAACGGGCTTCCCCAGACTACACAGCAGTTGAAGGCTGAGCTGGGAGGAGAATTTGAATGTCCAGCCTCCCACACTCGAGCCCTGTCCTCAACTCTCAGCCTGCCGCTCGCTGGGGGTCCCAGGTCCCACCCTGCCTCCAAGGCCCAGTATCATTACTGTTACCATACACCTGCTTTGGACAAGTCACTGAACTTCTCAGAGCCTGTTTCCCCATCATTTAGAGATAACGTACCTAACTTCTCAAGGTACTCGTGTGGATTAGGTGAGAAAATGAACATAAAACTCAACAAAGTACCTATCACATAGTAGGTGTTCAACTAGTTCATTCAGCAAATACTTTCAGGGTGCTTACTACATAGCAGGCACCATTCTAGGCACTGGGAATCATCAGTAAACAAGAGACGGACAAAACCCCTGCCCTCATGGAGCTTACGTTGTGTAGTCCTGTGGCTGGTATAAGGTGTTTAGCCCAGAATATGATTCAGGTTGCCACGTAAGTCCCAGGGGAGAAGAGCTTATCGAGGTGGAGGAAGCGCCATCGCAGAGAGGAGGGACTCCCTCCACACCCAAGGAGAGACTGTGTCCAGGCCTGGCCCCTACCTCCCAGGGCCCACCACCCAGCCCCTCCCTGCCTGGGCCCGGGCCCCACCTGACGCAGCACCCCCAGCCGTAGCAGGCACTGCTTCTTGGCTGTCATCACAAAGTAGTGGGTGTCATCCTTGTAGTACACGATGTTCTCCAGATCAATGCCTGTGGGGATAGGGCAGGGTACGAGGAATGTGCCTCGTCATCATGTGTCACCTCTCCAAATACCCCAGCCATGCTTGACCTCTGAGAGCTGGGATCACAGCTCAGCCTGCAGCAGCACCTCTACCCACACACACACAGGGGGGGCCCATGAGTTCTGGTGGCACAGCGGACCATCTGTCCCAGGCCCAGGAGGCCTAAAGGTGTGGAGCAAAATGAGAAACTTGGGTGGGGTGGCAGCTGGGCGATGTGCACCACATAGTCCACAGGCTTGCAGAGGACAGCCCGGCTTCTCCGACCGGGATGTGCACACTCCAGGGGGCGTGGCAGTGCGAAGCCAAAGTAACCATAGGGCATCTTCTGGAAGTACCACTTTCATTTTGAATATATAGCATTTTGTTTTGCTTTGTTTTTTTGAATTCCTGAATTTTATTTTATTTATTTTTTATACAGCAGGTTATATAGCATTTTTATATTAAAGCATATGTAAAGAAGCACAAAGCAAAATCCCATGCATTTTGCGAGAGATTTCTAAGACTCGTCATGCTGGGTGGCTGAGTGGGGCTGTGGCTGCTGAATCCCTGGGGGCTCAAGTTCTTTGCTGCCATGACCACAAAGATGGAAAAGTACGGGATTCCTTGGACTGTGGACAGGTCTGAGAGGGAGAGGTGGGAGGCAGGCCACAGTGAGGCACGAGGGGGGCAAACCCTGTGAGGGTGGTCCTGACCTGTGGCTTTAAGCAGGCTCTGGAAGAAGCTCTGGTTGTAGATCCTGGCCACGCCGCTGATCTCGGGCACCTGTGTCTCTTCCACCGTGCGCCCGTTCACAAAGTTGGCCGTGATGCCAATGGCCAGTTTGCCACGCATTTCCCGCACTGTGAAGCCTAGAGGTGGGGACAGGGGGGTGGTGGCAGGAGGACGACTGGTGTAACAGCCTAGAAAGGCCCACAAGGAGCTCAAGATGCTGGCTTCTTCGAGGGGAGGGATCACTCACCTTCAGGGACGAATTTACCTCCAGCTGCAGAGATGAGGACATCAAATTCATAGTTGGCCAGTTGGGCTGGGGGGCTGGGCTGGAGCTGGGCACGCCAACCACTCCCTGGGGCAGAGGGTGTGAGTGGCACAAAGGTGTGGAAATCTGAAGGGGCCCCTGTATTCCCAGGACAATCCAGTGAAATAATTCAATAAACGTTTAAAGGGCTTTATGGTTTAGAAAGCAATGACACACTATCAAATTACACCTTCACAACAGCCATGGAAAGTAGGTAAGGAAAAAAATACTTGGGGGTCCTCGGGAGCAGAGAAGTACTTACCCTTTCTGGGAGGGGGCTGAAGGCCAGTGAAAGTGACACCCCAGTGAATTTCCACCCCCAGCAGTAATGCAACTTTCAACAAAAGCAGCTGAAGTTGCCGGATGCCTGGAAGGGAGAGGACATTAGGAACAGGGACCCCAGGTTCCCACAGCCTTCCCAAGCACCAGTGTGTTCCTGGTCAGAGCCGGAGAAAGTCTTAGAAATCACTCAGTCCAACTGCCCATTTTACAGGTGAGGGCCCTGAGTCCTGAAAGCCGCCTGGCTGAAGTGAATCTTATCCACCCTGCCTCTTGGCCGGCCCAGCAGCAGCCCCCTGACCCCCTCCACTGGCCTGTCTCTAGGCCCAGGCTCACCCGCCCCTCCAGGCCACCACATGGTGCTCACTGATGTGGTCCAGGGAGCCTGTGCAGAAGCGCCCATAGAACTTCTTGGCGCCGAGTGCCCGAAGGTCATGGATAGTGAAGGGCCAGAGGTGGAGCACGTTGTGACGAGAGAACTTGGTGCGCTTTTCCACCAGCACCACTCGGGCCCCAAGCATCGCCAGCTCCACAGCAGCCCGCAGCCCACAAGGTCCAGCACCCACCACCAGGCACTGCGAATACACAAGGCAGCATCGGCATGGCATCTGGCCCCTCCTCTGACTTCCCCCACTCTCCAGGCCCCATCCCAGGCACCGGGTACCCACCTTAGTGCCGGTGCAGGCCCGGCCCTGCTGGTAGACAGGCTGGCTTGCTCTCTTGTCCAGCTTGGCCCACAGCGACTTGGCACTCCAGTAGTTGAGCTGGGCCTTGATCTTGTGGTACTGGGGCAGCCCCCCACCGGGCTCCAGCCCCAGGGCCCTGCATAGCCCCTGGAAGCTGCTCAGCACATCCTGGCACAGCTGGGCCTGCAGGACGCTCTCAAAGTGGGCATGTGCTGGGTTGATGGAGGTGGGTGAGGCCATGGAGACCTCGGAGGCTCCCAGGGAGGGGCAGGGGCACGTGGCTGCTGGAGAGAAGGAAGGAAGAGAAGGGAAGAGGCTGGAGAAAGGAGGAAGGGAAAAGGAAGGGGAGGAGAAGAAAGTCTGGTATCCCCAGGGAGCTCCAGGTCCAACCCTGATTGGCTCTGCTGCTCTCTGCCAGCTGCTCCAGTGACAACTGCTATCCCTTCCACTCCAAGTGAAATTTGCCAAATTTAGAAATGAAAAATCAGCAGTCCTGGGCACAGAGGGCACGCGGAAAGCCAGGGAGCCTCCAGCTCAGCCTTCTTGCTCAGGGATCTCCAAGCCCTGCTCCATCTCTGGGGCCCAGGGGACAGGAATTCTTACCCTGCCTTCTCGGGGCCCTGGAAGCAGAGCACGGGTAATTTCTCGGATGTGAAGAGGGCAGGGTGCCCAGGAAGAGAGCTTTCCGTGCAGTACAGACAGGGACAGATCTAACACCGGCAACCCCAGCTGCTAGGCACATGTACTGCCCTATCTCACCCCAAGCCTCCCTGTGCCCAGCACCCTCGAGGGACTCAGTGTGACGCTGGGTGTGGGGTGCATCTTATGCCAGGGGCAAAGTTCTCCTCCTTAGCGCTGCTCATTGCCTCACCACGGGGAGGAGATGGTCTCTAACCCTGTAGGTTCCACTTCCCACCACCAAAATACTGCACGGAACAGCCCCAGGATGTTGCATCTGACTGAGTAACACACAACTGGGTCTATTTCTGACTCACTGTGGTCAAAATACTTCCCTTGTGACTTGCCACTGCTCCAGTGGGCCACAGTACGGCTGGGGGACTGCGGGGGCGACAGGGCAGCAGGGTTTGCCCCTCCCAGCTTCCTCTCACTCCCATTGACGCCCCACCCCATCCCTGCATGCTCTCCCAGGAATCTCCCGAAACAAGGCCTCCCTTTGTCCCCTTCTCCCTCGCTCGGGCCCCCACGCAACTTGAGGGGTGTTGGAGAGAGCTTTCTCACGCTGGGACCCGGAGGAATCAGAGGGCACGGGGATTCCTGGAGAACTGCCCACGGGGGAGTTCGAGTAGGAGGGTGGCACTCATGGGGGGAGATCCTTGGGCTGATCCCCCTCACGCTGCTCGGTCGCCTCACCGGTCCCTGCCCGAACCCAGCGGCCGGGCCGAAGCAGGAGATGAAAATCGCCGCCGCAGGTCACCTGGATGGGGGCGGACGGAACGTCAAGAAGGGCGAAGGTCTCTCTTAGGGGGTGGGAAGGAGGAAGACCTCGGCGAAGTGGGGAGAGGGGGGACCCAACCTGGAAACACCAGGACAAATAATGTGCGAGGGGTGGACCGGTCTGGAAGGATGGAGAGGGAGCTGGACCATTGGCAGCGGGGGTCGGGGGTACTCACACTCCAGACCGTACAGTTTGGAGAGGGGCTGAGCAGGACGGAGGTGCAGAGAGACGGGCCGGACCGGCCAGGCGGAATTCAGGAGCGCCGCGAGCCACATTTCCCCGGAGGCGCATCCCTACTCCTACCCCGAGCCTCCGCGGGCGGGGGCCGCACATTTGGCGCAGCTGGACAACTTACCCGGGGGCTCGGGAGCCCGTAGGGGCCGCTTCCTGCCAGGCGGGCGTCCCAGTCCGGCGGGTTGGGGGATGGGGACGGAGGAAGGGAGTTGGAGGAGGCGCGGACCAAATGCCGGGATTACAGGGCAGCACGCAGTGTGTAGGCTCCCGCACCAGGGCACGCGGCCCGCAGAGGCTTTATTCGCGCCTCATTAGCATCTCATTACCCGGCGTTTCCCGGCTGGGGGCAGCCAAGGGCCCGCCCATGGCTGCAGGGTGGTGCCCGAGGGCGTGGCGCAGCCGGCGCCGCTTTCCGCTTGAGGGCCGAAGACCCGGGCCCCGCCTGGTGGGGGCCAATGAGAAGCGGGTCGGAGGCATCCGGAGCCCTACTGCGCACCCGCGGCCTCTGGCTCCTTCTCAGAGCCTGCGCCTGAAAGCTAGCGCTTCCCGGGAGGGCGAGGCCACCCGCCCTTGCGCAGTACGTACTGCGCGGCCGCCCCCCGAGAACTGGGCGGAGAGGGCGCTCGGATTGGGCAAGAAGTTTGCAGAAGCTGTTGGATCCGTAGGTAGCATCTGCGTCCTCCTCACCTCTCCTACCAGGAGATCCACGGCCCGGGCGCCCCACGATGGATCCAAGCTCGGGGTCCGCCTCCCCTGCAACCAGTCTGCCTCTAGACCCGGGCTGCGGGCAACCGGCACGGATTTAGAGCCCTGGAAACTCGGCAATCTGCAGCTTCCACAGCGGCATGAGTGAGCGGGCAAGAGGGTCTTGGGCGTGAGGGTACTAGACCGGCGGAAATGAGAGGGGTGTTTGGGTGAGAGGCTAGTTCCCCAATATTCAAGAATGCCTTGGAGAAAGGACCCACAGAGCTGTCAGTGCTGAAAAGGGCTTGAGAGACCTTTGGGATCAACTTCCTCATATTCCCCATAAGGAAACAGCTGAATGTGAAGGTACTCTTCCAAGGTCATTCAACTAGTTAATATTAATAAAACATCAATCTCATTTGTTAAGCATCTACCATGAATATTACCTTAATCTCAGTGATCACATGAGTCCCACTTTACTGAAAAGGAAACCGAGGGTCACAGAGGTTCTGTGACCCGCAACAAAGTTACACAGCAAGTGGCAGAGCTGGTATGGAACCCAGGTCTATCTGGACTCCACTACACCAGTGTTGATCCAATGTGACAAATGAAAGGCTGGCATCGTAGAAGCTGTTTCTTGTTTAGAAGAAGTGACATAATAAACACTAACAAAACAGGAATGAATGGGAGGGTCCTCCCCTTGAGATCCAGGGACAGAAAAAAAATGGTTACCCTATGGCTCTTCCCTTCTCTTTATTCTCACTTTGCATTTTGTCTGGAAACCCTCTGAGAACAAGCAAGACCTGTAATACTTATACTGCTCCCAGCTTGAGCTGAGAAGCAGGCAGGGAAGGGGAAATGCCTGCTCTCTGCCAGGAGAGGCCTGAATTCAGCCAGGTCAGGCTCAGGAAACTAGGACAGCCTCCCAGTTGGACCCATTCTAGCTCTTGAGTATGACTAGTTGAGTATGACTAGTTATTTGGCTTGAAAACAATTTGCCAAATATCTAAATGGAGGACACACCTGTATTTAAATACATAGTGTAAGAAGGGTTCTAAAGCCCAGTCTGAATGGGTTACCAGGCTTTTAGAATCACTCCATTTCCCTTTCATTAGCTGATGGTAAATAAGCAGCTGCGCTGATTTAGTGGATTAGCTGAGGCCCAGCAGGGGCCCTTGACTCAGTGACTTGTGGTCTCAGCCAGGCAGGGTTGTGTGGCTCTCTGAATGGCAGATGGTAAAATTTGTCTTTAAAAGAGATCACAGAACAATAATGACTTCATCAATGCTTAAAAAACGGCTGACTTGGGAGTTTCACTTTATGTTAATTAAAGATACACAGTGGAGCAAAGATCAATGGGGAATATGTTGGTTTGTAATCTAGAAGATCTGGCCAGATGCCAGCTTTGCTTCATACAAACTTACGTAACCTTGAAAAGTCACCAACCACCATGCTTCAGTCTTAAATCTAAATGGAGGCAGTTTAATTACTCAACCTCATCAACCCATTTTGATTCTAAAATCCTATTATTCAATGTTGGTTACTCTAAGAAATGTATAGTCCAGAAGGCCCAAAACAAGTTCTATTTAGATTTTCTTCAAAAAAAAAAAAAAGACCTCTAATAAAACTAAAAGAATAAATTATTATTTATCTACAAGTGTTTCTCTTCTTAATTAGAATCTTGAGTCATGATCCACATTATATGTGTATATGAAACTAAAAATACTGGCACAAACACACTGGCTAATTCATATTGGGTCAAATAAGTGGTTGATACGTGCAAAGTCAGTTTGTGGTTTTTTGGTCATGCGACACAGCTTGTGGGATCTTAGTTCCCTGACCACGGATCGAACCCGGGGCCTTGGCAGTGGAAGTGCCGAGTCCCAACCACTGGACTGACAGGGAATTCCACAAAAAGTTAGTTTTAAAAGAATCACATTCTAGGACTTCCTTGGTGGCGCAGTAGTTGGGAGTCTGCCTGCTAATGCAGGGGACACGGGTTCGAGCCTTGGTCTGGGAGGATCCCACATGGCGCAGAGCAACTAGGCCCATGAGCCACAACTACTGAGCCTGCGCATCTGGAGCCTGTGCTCCACAACAGGAGAGGCCGCGATAGTGAGAGGCCCGCGCACCGCGATGAAAGAGTCGCCCCCGCTTGCCACAACTAGAGGAAGCCCTCGCACAGAAACGAAGACCCAACACAGCAAAAATAAATAAATTAAACTCCTACCCCCATCTTCTTAAAAAAAAAAAAAGAATCACATTCTAATGTTTTTGCAAATAATCACTCCAGCAGTGGCCTAGGTCAAAAGCCTGAGCCATTAAAACCGGATCCCTTTCCTCTAATCCACATCATGTTCTGTCTTCCTGCAATGCCATCCTTACTTCACCTCCTAACCTTTCATCTCCTGAGCCTGGAGTCGGAAACTAGATCCCTAGCACCGCAGGTGACGGTTCTAAGCCACCCTATATATGACTTTACACCTGTAGGTCAGCGTGTTCAAATACCACAGCCATGGTCCTGGGTCAGGAGCCATAGCTGCAGTGTAACCAGGCAGACACAGCTCCTAATGTAAAAATAATTATCAGCTGAGACCAAAGTGTAGCGTGCTGTGGACGGATATGAAAGTGTGGCTTGATTGAGATCAGAGGGTCAGGGAGGATTAGAGGGTGAGGAAGCAACACTTGAACTGAATTCTGACAGATATGCAGACGTTAGTGAGACAGAGAGTAGGGGGAAGAAACCTTTCAAGCCTGAGAAACTGCCCGCCTTAAAGCCTAAGGCAGGAAGTTGCTGGGTATGTTTGGGGAACAGCTAGGAAGACAGTGTGGTTGGAAGTGAGAATGGGGAAGGGACCCAAGAGGAAGATGGGTTGGGGATTTTATTCTGAGTGCAGTGCCAAACTGCAGGATTGTAAGCAGAGCAGAGATAACGATCGTGTTTGCGTTAATAACATGATATCCACGCACTTAGCAAGGCACTCTGCTTGATGCTATGGGCACAATGGTAAGCCCAGACAGATCACCATTTCCAGCAGAGAAATGGGTGGGGGAGGGGAAGAAAGGCAGGCCTTGGCAGGAGTCCAGGCAAGAGGAGATGGTGATGGTGTAGCAGTTGGGATTGAGAAGTGGATGGACTCAAAATATAGTTTGAGATGAAACTGACATAACTTGATGACGGATTGGGAGTGGGGGTGAGGAGGGGCCCATCAAGAATGACTCCCAGCCTTCTTTCTTGGCTGGTAAGAGTGAGAGAATCGAAAATTTCAGTTTCTCATTCTTTCTTACCCTTCCCTGCAACTTTATCCTCTATATGCCGCTTTTTATTCAAATGCCTTCCCCAGAAGTCAAAGTGTGATGATTGCACAGACTCCGAGATAACACAGGCGACAAAGATTAAAAATACAAATATGTTCAAGATCTGTTTACCTTCCCATATTTTTGTTACGAGAGTGCTTTCATACTTCAAACATTAAGATTACAGGAAAATCTGTTCCGAAGCCACTTAATCATACTAGAATTATCTATGAGAGGTAGATTTTTAAAATGTAAACATTCTTGTTTATATCCCTAATTTAGCCTAAGGACACTTCAGTATAACTTTTCATCTAACAAGGATAAAATACAAATGAAGTAAAACCAAGAGCCAAACTATTCATTTGGAAAATCTTCAAATCCATATTTTAAATCGAATATTATGGATATTAATTCAAAATAAATAATAAATCTATGTTCTAAGACCGGGGAAGTTCCCTGAGCTCTGCTCAAATTTTTCCCTTCCTACATAGTAGTAGAAAGGGATTACAGTAGTATTTTTCACTTACATTAAAAAAGAAAAAAGCTAAGATCTCTTGCTAATGTTACCTAAACTTGTTACCTAAAAGCTTTCCTGCTCTGGTACATTTCCAGTGAGAATGGTGATATGTGCACATAGTCCAGTCAACTTAAGTGTTTGTTGCTTAATTATGTGTAAAGAATTTGAAAGCAAGATAAACTATTGCAGTGACATTCCAGCTTCTTTTAGAGGTCATTCCTTTATACCTGCTGTTTACAAAAGGCAAGGGGGATTTTTTTTCTTTTTTAGAGGTAATTCCTCCAAACCTGCTCTTTACAAAAACAAGACAAAGCGTTTTCTTTCAATTCTTGAGAGTTTAGGCTTATTTTACTTTGGAAACTGAGGATGAAATTTTACCTGAGTACTTATAAGGGTAACAAAAATAAAGTAAATCAGACTTCCCTGGTGGCGCAGTGGTTGAGAGTCCGCCTGCCGATGCAGGGGACATGGGTCCGTGCCCCGGTCCGGGAAGATCCCACATGCCGCGGAGCAGCTGGGCCCGTGAGCCATGGCCGCTGAGCCTGCGTGTCCAGAGCCTGTGCTCCGCAACGGGAGAGGCCACAACAGTGAGAGGCCAGCGTACCGCAAAAAAAAAAAAAAAAAGAAATAAAGTAAATCTGCCCAAAATATAAAATATCCTCAATCAGAAGTTTAAAAAAAGTTCAAACAGAAGTTCAGGTTAATTAAAGCATTTTCGCTTTAGTAGTAACTTACAGCCAATTGGTAAATTTCAATTAAGCTTTAAATGAATAGTAGTAAAATACTGACCTAAGTATTATTAATATGGTAGTTACTGCATTTCTGTAGAAAGATTGTAACTTTTACTATTATTGTTCTATGTAAAAAGTTTATGATTGTATGCTAAAATTTCAGACAGACCCTCAATTTTAGTCTAAAAGGCTCTATTACATAAAGCAGATCATATGTAAAGAGAAACCCAGCTTAAAGTTTCAAAAGGCTGATGGTATTAAGCCCATCTGGTGGAAGCAGCCACCCCTGTGCCCCAGTTCTGGCTCTGCCACTTACTGTGTGACTCAGGCAACGGACTTCATCTGTTGGGGCCTCAGTGTTCTCATCCATAAAACAGGCATAATAATATTACCTCGTAGGAATGTCATGAGAATTAAGTAAAATATGATTGTGCTGCAAATGGGTTACAGGTGTGTCCCAGACACTGCTTCCCGCCTCACTCCAGCTGTCGTTGTTACTGGCTGAATTGTGTCCCCCCTACCAAATTCACGTTGATGTCCTAACCCCCAGTACCTCAGAATATGACTGTTTGGAGGTAGTGCCTTTAAAGAGGTAACTAAGTGAAAATGCGATCACTGGGGTGAGCCCTAATCCAGTATGAGTGGTGTCCTTATAAGGAAATTAGGACAAACACAGAGGAAGCCCATGTGAAGACACAGGGAGGAAAAGATGGATGGGAGGCCTCAGAAGAAACCAATCCTGCCAACACCTTGATCTCAGACTTTCAGCCTCCGGAATTGTGAGAAAATAAATCTCTGTCGTTTAGGCCACCCAGTCTGTCGTATTTGTTATAGCAGCCCTACCTAGCAAACTAATATGCCGGTCATGGCCAGCGGTGCCTGGAGTCCTCTAACTGAAGGGTACTGGATAAGTCTTTTTTGTGCACCATGGTACGGAAAAGGTTTCAGAAGCCCTAAGATACAGACCTAACACACCTGGCTTCCTCCTGGCCTACAGTAAAGACTCAATATGTGCCAGATATTGTTATTATTCCAATTTATGAAAACCTAGGTGTAAGCATCTATAATGAGACTCTCACATTCCTCAGCATCATTTAACCGGTTGCTCACGTTTACAACACAAGAACCAAATGCAGAAAAATACACAGAGGAGAGGTAGAAAGAGGAGTTTCAAGAAACAGAGGGCCAGGCACAAGAACAACAGCTCATTTTGATGGCAAGAGCTCAAGTCTTCCCAAGGCTAGCCCTCTACTGACAGAAAACCAGAGATTCACCTGCAAAAGTGACAAGGTCGTTTCAGCAGTCTGAAAGCACAATATTCTACTAATCCCCAAGAAGTACCATTTGTATTTCTGCACTTATTAAAACAAGTATTTAAATTGTGCAAGCTTAGCACAAAATAAGCTGTGAAACAATTAGCCAGCAATTTCTCAGACACAATAGAAACATTTTTACGTACGTGTCATTTCCTTTGGGTGAAGTCACCGAACTTTAAAATTGAGGATGCCACCCTGGCGGTTAAGACTCCATACTCCCAATGCAGGGGGCACAGGTTTGATCCCTCGTCGGGGGAACTAAGATCCCGCATGCAGCACGGCGTGGCCAAAACAAACAAACAAAAAAGCCAATGAAACCGTAAAATTGAGGATTTCCTTCAAAGGGGCAGAATGTGTATTTGGGACACAGAAGAGAGGCTTGATTTATAAAGCTATCCTTTTCTCACTTCCCTTTGACAGCTGGTCAGATAACCCAGAACCCTTCCAGAAGAGATTTTTATGGCTGGGACTGGCTCTCACGCTAGAGATGGGTAGGCCTGTGCCACAGGAGCCCCTAGCCACCTGTGGCTACCAAGTGCTCACAATGTGGCTAGTGTGACTGAGGAGCTAGGTTTTATTTTTAATTAATTCTAATATAAATTTTAAAACTGATACTTGTTTCAGTTATTGGGGAAAAAATTATGTCTGAAACTACTTGAATATGTGAATCTAGGTTTTCAACTGTAAATTGTATAAATCCTAAAAACAGATCAAGTGTGTCCCATGAACATTAGCATCCAAACTGAGTGTGCAGTAAATGTAAAATACACACCAGATTTTGAAGACGTAGTATGAAAAAATGAATGTCAAATATTATTATATTTTAATATTGAATATTTACATGTTGAAATATTTGGCACATGTTGGATTAAATAAGCGATTTTATTAAAATTAATCTCACTTTCTTTTTATGTTTTTAACGTGGCTACTAGAAAGTTTTAAATTACACATGTGGCTCACGTTACATTTATCTAAGCACAGAGGCAGACTGTCATAAAGCTAGTTAAACTTGACTTGTAAACAGTCATATGACCATACTTCCTGAATAATTATCCGGCTACCCAGAGTGAGTAGTTAAGCATTTATCTGCTTTAATACTATATATCTCCTGGAGAAAATGTGGGCCAGTAGGCTTTGAAAAGCTGGTAAAAACACTGCACTTCAACAATAAGGTTAAGGTAAATAGTTTAAATGACTAAAGTCAAGAACCTGAAATAATATTTAGGGCATAAGTGTATTTGTAAAAATTATATCTCTAGTCAGGCCTAATATAACATACCTTGGTTGACACATATAAATCATTTATGAATTTCTGAATTATATACAATAAAATATACTTTGCTAGATATGTTAGAAAACTGCTTTCATCTTCTCTCAAACCTTAACAATTCTATATTACTTTAACCTCCCAACGCTTATTTGACTCAGGTGGAAATCAAAGATCTCTAAAACAAAGAGTGACTGACATGAAGATCCTGTTAATTTTAGGGGCGATTACCCCTACTCTCCACCAGCATTATGTTAATTAACATACACTAGTGCCCACCTTTTCTCAAAAATCTTCTACCAGTTTACTTGAGAGAAAGTGGTCAGCGTATTCAATAACATAGGCTGAGCTGGAAAAAACGTAACCCAAACATAATTTAATCTTCTGACGATTATTTAAAATCACACAACTACAGACACACGCTGGCTACTAAGTCTCTGAGGCTCAAAATTATTTTTAAGATTGGGAGAATTTACTTTTAAAAATTCTGTGTCTATTTTGTGAGATTTAACCTACTTTGCAATAAAAATAGATTATAAGTTCCTATCTAAAAAGTTATCAGACACAATACATAGATCAACATTTTCAGAGATCAATTAGAATCCAGTAGAGTATATTTAACATAAATTACACTGAATTTTATATTCCAGGATAATTAAGAAAGCTTTAACTTCACCATGGAGATCAAATATCAAAGCTGACAAAAATTCAGAATTTATTTGGGGTGAATATCTTGATCCAATTTCATACTTTCATTAGCCTTTTAAATTAAATTTTTAACAACCTGCTTTTAAAAAAACATGTAAATCTGTGTTTCTCAGAAAAGTCGAGTTTAGAATTTAAAAAAATAATCCTATTCTTTTGGCTTTCTTGTTTTGTGAATGTTGAGTTAAAATAGACATTTAGGTCATGTTGTCTTTGACTCTATCTTAAACACGACATGATGAGCCCACTGTACCACACAGAGATTAAACCTTGAGAAATTACTCTGTCTTAGGGGATTGGAAGTTATTAAAAGGACAGAGTCCCCAAAGTTGTAATCTGTCATATTCGGCCCCAACTTGTCTTGTAGTGGCAATTGTGTTGCCTAAGGGGGAAGGGACAACGAACCATTGTACCCAATACAACATATGATTTTCTTCGTTCTAAAAAATAAAAAATATAACTGGAAAAGTCAGTAAGACCATGACTATGGCTGTGAACATTTAATACTCACAGAAAAGTTTAATGCAATGCCCCCAAAGAAAAGTTACACAAGTCTTTAAGAGATGTAGTAAATGAAAATGAAAACCATTCATCAATATTGAAATGCTAAATCCAAATCAGTATTAGATATAAGACACGATATACACATCTTGCCTCTTGGATGGACGCTATCGGCTGGCTCAGTGAGCTACCACATCTCTGTAAGAATCTGTAAGTGAGCGTTGCAGAAAGCCTGACTTCAAGCACACAATCCAGTCACAGCGGGCTGACGGAGAAGAGGCTGACAGAGCAGTCAGGCACGTGTTCGGGTCAGCTCTGCTCCTGGCTGAGCGGCGTGGACTGGGGCACCTGGTGGGCGGGTGGTGGTGGAGCAGGCTCCTGTGTCAGCTGTAGGTGCTGAGCCGGATCTGAAGCGCTTGCTAAGTGGAGCTCCCCTGTTTGCTCTTGATGGGCGTGAAGACGTTCCAGAGTTTCCTTGGAAAGTGTGATGACGTGCACTGGCTCGGTCTGTGAGGGTTCCATCTGGCTTTCAATCATATTGAGGCTTTGAATGTGTTCTGTTTGCTCCTGTTGAGCTGAAAGAATTAAGTTCTGCAGTTGCTCTGGCTGCTGCGTGAGCAGGGTGAGGTTAGCAGCCTGGTCTGCCGTCATGTTCTGGGAACTCTCTGCAGTGACGATGCTGATTCCTTGGCTAGGACCAGGCATGAAATTGATGTTATGTACAGAATCAGTTACAAGAAGCTGAATTTCCTGCTCTCCGGAGGTAGAGAGTTGATAGGGCTGCAGCTGAAGAATATTCCTGACCTCTTCAGCATTACTATTGCCGGAAACGCTGCTGGCATCGGACGCGTGTTTCTCTTTGCTATGAATTTTTAAGTGAGCCTTCAAGTTGTCTAAGCGAGCAAACTGTAAGTTACACTCAGGGCAGGAGAAAGGCTTTTTGCCCGTGTGCAGAATGCAGTGTCTCCTCTTGGCACTCGAGTCAGAGAAGGATTTGCCACACACGGTACAGGAATATGGCTTTTCTCCTCTACGAGAAAATATACACTTCATTTTAAAAACAGGAAGATCTGTTTATCACTTCCTGATCATTTAGGGAGAAGCAGTCAAGAAGAGAGGAAAATCAACCTGACTGGGAAGCATAAGTCATGGGTTCTCTTACTAACTTAAGTACTTGGACCAAGTCACGCCTGCCATGGACTTCAGTTTCTAATCTTAAGAAAAAAAAAAGAATGGCAGGGAGGGGTGTTTGAGGACAGGTGGTAGATGGGGCTGTGATGCTGGGTCAGATATGATAAAATTTGATGATTCCACAGTGTGTATTTCAGATAAGAAGGTAAATAGTAATAAATTACACACCAAGTTCTTTTTTGTTTTTAGCTCTCACAGCCAATTTTTAGATTCTAGAAGCCAAATAAATATATATGATTGATTTCAATATTAAAAATTTGAGTAGCCCCTAATTATCTGTGTTAGAAGAACTACTAAATCAAATCCGGAAATAAGTTGTAATGAACAAATAATTTATTCAGAAAATATTAAATATTTAGTTTTGACTGAAGATAAATCAAAATTTAAGAAATGACATCAATAACGCAAACTTTTGCTGGCCAGAATCAGTTTTCCTGATTTGGCCTAAGTGAGGAATTTCTTTATTGAAAAGATAAAACAAAATAATAAACTGCCCAGGAACTTCTACTAGAGTAATAATTTGGGGAAAAGGACTATATAGGGACTGTATGTCACCCTACTGAATGCCAGGGTTGGATGAGGACTCCGTGTGAGAAAAGGATCTGCAAAACTTTACCGATGGATCCTGATGTGCGTCTGAAGAGAACTCTTTGCTGTGAAAGATTTGCCACAGATTTCACAAGTAAATGGCTTCTCACCTAAAAAGGGGAAAGCATTCAGAAATATACATCCAAAATAAAACAAAAAGCAAAAACCACCCCATAGTTTCACAATATAAAAAAGAACAAAGGCACGTGTTCGGGTCAGCTCTTGAACCCTCAGTAAGCATGAGTGAATGAATGAAGCACTTAGCGAGCACCTACTACGTACCTGAGCACTGTGTCCTAGATGCCAGGAGGATACAGAGAAAGTGGGTACGGTTCCTTCCCTCAAACACTTAAACACTGAAACAAGGGGGTAAGTGATTCTACAAAGGACACACATTCGCTCCTGTACAGTCCACCCTTAGGTAACTTACACTCCCACACTTTACTGCTTGACCTTCCCAAGGGCCCCTGAGTACCAGGGAGACTTGTGGATTATCCACATTTATATCTACCTTCCCAGTGTATCCAGAACCTGACCACTTCTCACCACCTCCACTGCCACCCCTGGCCCAGGCTGCCAACACCTCCCTGCAGCAGCCTCCTTGTGAGTTTGCCCACTTCTGCTCTGCTTCCCTGTCGTCCACAATGAATGAGGCAACTGGAGTGACCCTTTACACAGTCAGATCCTATCACGCTCTGCTGCAAGTGCTCTAATGGCTCCCCATCCCATCCAGAGATAAAAGCCAAAGCCCTGGGCCTACAAGGAATCACAGCTCTGACAGACCTGTCCACCCACTGCCACTCCTCACCCCAAACCTGCCTAACCTCACCAGGTACTCTCCCCTGCTCATCACACAGCCCCTGGAGAGGCCCTGAACACCACACCCCAAGCAAGCCACGCTCAGGGCCCTCACACTCATCATCCCCTCCCTCTCCCTGGCATGTCTCCGCCAGGGTCTCCCAGTGTGGTTCACTCTCCACACTGCCTTCAAGTCTCTGCTCAAGTGTCACATTACCAGTGAGGCTTTATCACCACCCAAAGCACCGCCCCAGCATGTCTTGGTCCACTTCCCAAGTCAGTTTTCCCACAATGCTATCGCCACCTTATATACTGTATGTTATTCATTATATCTCTCTCTCCCAGTCTTATGTAGGATGATCTCTGAGTCTGCCTACTCCTAGGACCCCAGTGCCTAGAACTGGGCCTCGCACACTGTTCCAGAAATCCTTGTTGAGTAAATGAATTTCACAGAGTGGGAACTGAGGCCCACATAAGATGTCGTGACTGCTCCGGACCCCTAGTGGGGTCTGGCAATTTTTTTTTTTAAGAAATAAATTTATTTATCTATCTATCTATTTATTTATTTATGGCCGCATTGGGTCTTCGTTATTGCACACAGGCTTTTTCTAGTTGCGGCGAGAGGGGCCTACTTTTCATTGCGGTGCGTGGACCTCTCATTGCGGTGGCTTCTCTTGTTGTGGAACACGGGCTCTAGAGCGCAGGCTCAGTAGTTGTGGCAAACGGGCTTAGCTGCTCTGCGGCATGTGGGATCTTCCTGGACCAGGGATCAAACCCGTGTCCCCTGCACTGGCAGGCGGATTCTTAACCACTGAGCCACCAGGGAAGTCCCTGACAATTTTAATAAGGCTTCAACAGCATTTATTTAGTGCTAGTTTATACACTGCACATACAATGACAGACTGCCATACCCTCCAGAAATGCAACTAAGTGATCCTAATGCAGGCAAGGGAACTATGAATTTGGAAAAAAAAAGAAGAAAAAGAAAAAAGAAAAATCCCACTTAACTATATAACAAGGGATGAGTGAAGTGGGGGATGGTCAGGTAGCTTCCCTTTCACAGCATCTACTAGAAAATTCAGGTGAGATGTTTCCCCAAGTTCAGTCTAGGCAGAGGACACTTGTGACAATTTGGGTGAGTCTGCGTCTTTGCAGCAGTAACTCTTACCACTCCAAAGGTTAAAACCAGGCCACTGTCATTCTTTCCACAGCTTTCCAACCAGAGCTGCGTTCTATTCTGATCTCGGTTTTTCTCCCTCTCCCAATTCCAAGACTGAGTACCTGCTCTGTCCGCCTGTCACTGTAAAGTTCTGTGTGGGGAGCACATACAACAACGTTCACGTTATCATTCAATTCCATCTGGGGTTGCAACACCTCAGGAATTTTGTTGGCAAATGTTTTCAATACTGGAAACTCTTTCCAGAAACATCCTCGAGCACAGTAAGAAGGCAAATTTTCCTAGCCAACGTGAATCTGGGAAAAGTCTTCCTACTCCTCTGGTTCCTAACTTGTTCTGGTAACGGTTACACGGCTCTACTGCCTCCGGTTCACCGACACATTCCTTCTTCCTTTGCCTCAGCTCTACAAGGATGGGCGGACCCTCAACAAAGCACAGAGCTGAGAAACAAAAAGGAAACAAAAGACAGGATCACAGCCTCAAAAAGACACATGTGGTAATCAAGTACAGCGGCAGGGCTGCAGCTGACTGAACACTCAAATGAGTGGTATCAACAATTCTGCGGACAGTATGCGTGAGGACGAGGCAGGAGCTGGCTGGACTGGAGAGAGGCCCCATTCAGGTACTAGGATAAGCAGAATGACCAAACAGCGGGTGTCGGAAATGACCACAGGGAGGACAAAGAGGGATGAGGATTCACTCTGACGAGCGTGGGACCTAAAAGGTGAGGCCAGGCCACAAAGAGCCGTAAATTCCAGGCAGAGGACCTGTGGAACTTCTGGATGTTTTTAGCAGAAGACAGACAGGACAAAGTACTAAGAAAATATATATGTGGGGACGGTGGGTGGGGGCGGCTGTAGGAATCTGTGTAACAGTCTAAGCCACAGTGCCGAGGCCTGGACCAGGAGGTGCAGGAAGCAGACAGAGAGGAAAGAGAAAAGGTGAGGTGACAGGGCCTGGGTGGCAGCGGGGCCAGAAGGGAGTTGGTTACAGGAGGATCAGACAATGGCAATGAAAGGACAGGGCAGAGACACGAGTGCAGGTTTCACCCAGGGGGATGCTGACAGAAATATTTAAGTAACTCAGAAGTTTTCCTTCCAGACCCTCTCCTCAGCTGTGCATGCCACTCATCCCACCCCACTCTGACGACCTGTGAATCCCCATCCCAGCTCCAGAGGGTACCGACTCCTGCGGGCTTGTTGGGTAGCATGGCCGGGTTTCCTACCCCATTGGCTAAAACCCACGTGACCATCTTGGTTAACGCAGCAGCATCCAGCCCCTGACCCAGCCAGGCCCGACAGTCCAGTCTGCTCCGAGTGCACATTCGACTGGCAATCTAGTTCTGTACATCTAAATTCCTCAAACAGCTGCTTTCGTTTTCTTCACAAATCAACAACGTTCACTGTAGAAAACTCAAATAATACTGAAAAGCACAAAGTGTACAAAAAACACTCAGAATTCCCCTGTAGATTGCCACCTCACACTGTGATGAAACCTTTACAGGCGTCTCTGTGCACACACACAGGTGATATACCATGTACACCATGAGATTGGCCAGTGCATGCTGGTCTGTAACGTCAAATGGGAATGGAAAATTCATCTTAAAAAAATGGTTAAAAACAAACAAACAGACATTTTAAAATGGTGTTTTGTGTTCCACTATGTATCTTGTCCAAAATTTACCTAACTAATCCCTTACTGAGGGACATTTAGGTCACTTTTAAGCCTGTGATATTATAAACAATCCTGCTTACGTTGAACATCCTTATGCAAACATCTTTTCCCAACTGGACAGCTTACCTTTTGATTCACATTGCCAAAGTTCTTTCCAGGAAGTTCCCAAATTCCTTTCCCATCAACAGAACTTAAAGATGCCCATTGCCTCACATATTTGTCAATCTAATGGGCCAAAAGAAATGCACATTTCTTTTTCTCTGACAATTAATGCAGTTAACATCGTTTCAGACGTCTACTGGCCATTCCTATGTCTTTTTCTGTGATATGCCTTTCAGGTCCCCCTGCCCAGTTTTCTCCTGGGCACTCATGTTCCCGTATTTGGGCTATTAACACTTCGTCACATATGCAGTGACTCTTTTTTTCCCAGACTAAAAATCTCGTAAGTATATCTCTTCTGTCCACTCTCTTAACTTGAAGGCCTTCATCTTTCTTCCCCAGAGCCTGGTAACTGGCTCATCCCCAGGACCTTCCCTCTCTGACCATCCTCCTTGGGCTGCCTGAGTCCTTTTCAATGCACGAACCAAAATATGCCTCCTCTCTGCCCAAAGACCACCCCCCGCTTCACCAGGGGCCTGCCCCTTGTCAGCAATCTCACTCTAGCTGTTCACCGTGGAATTCCTCACTACGGCCCTCGGATGCCAGCCTCTCACATCGTCAACCCCACGCATCCTGTTCCTGTCTGGAAACACCTCTTCCAGCTTCCTCTGTCTGTCTAGCACTTACTCTGGCTTCAAGACTCAGGTCCTTCCTCTGGGACGCTTTCCCAGACCTTCCCAGGGAAAGTGAAACACTTCTGTCCCTATGTTCACACCTCTACTGGGGCTCGTATCACACTGTACTGAGGTTCTTACTAGATCACATGTAAACTCTGGAAAGGTATGTTACACTGAGGGACCCCCAGGTCTCTCAAAGTTGGGGATGAGCAACATTAAAGGATAGTCTGAAAACATGGCTGAGATTTAGGAAGCTTCATATCCAATCCAACAAAATGAGGCTGTGAATGAAAGCTGTGGCTCAATTAACTGTGTCACAGGCAGGGGATCTACCTGGGAGTAGTGGGAGCCCACAGGGGAGGATCAGTGTTTACCTAACACCACACAAGGGACAGGGACACTGGAGGGCTGGGACTCTACTGCGGTCAGAGGCCATGCACCAGGCTTCTCCATGACCTGGGCTAATTCTCTGAACTTGCTCCCAGCTCACCAAGCAATCTTGGGATCACTAACTTGGTTTGCAGGTACAGTGATGTCAGGAAGGCGGTACTGCAGACAACAGAGAGGTGCAGTCCCTTTGTTAAGTGAACACACTCCTTTGCTTGGCATGGCTTGGCTCAGTTCCTGAAAGCCTGACCAGCTCCAGGTATGGGGAAAGAACTGAGCTGCAGCGACCTCGTTGGCACTGCCTGTCACCTTGTTTCCCTTTCAAATTGCATCCATCCCCCCCACCCCCGCCACTGAACATGCCCTCTAGGGAAGAAAGCACCTCTTGTTTATCTCTGATTTTTTTGTGCTTGGCAAAGGATATCTAACCCAGAGAGAGTTTGCACTTAAAGAGCTAAGAGAAGAGAGTCTTGGTTTTCCCATGGGTGTGGCCCTCTCGGCAGGACCCGCCTGCCCTGCTGGCGGCTGTCCTCACCACTGTCCATGGAGGCTGAGCGCCAGCTCTGCCAAGCAGCCTCTCCCAAACCTTCCTCTCTGCCCGGGGAGCAGGCAAGCGGCACCCCAACTCTTTTCAACACCAATATTGTGCATATTCTCCAGGCTAAGGACAGAAGGGTCACAGTCTCTGCTTCCAAGAGCCCAATCTTTTGACGGGTTTGACCTCTTATCTCTCAGTCAGACAAAAACTTTACAGAGTCCCTGTCATCTCCTCTCCCACCCATCGCATCCTCCACTTCTCTCTTCTGCTCCTCAGGGTAGTGGGTGGAGCAGAGTTTGCTGGGATCCTGGAAAGAGGACTCGTGCTTTCACCCCCAGTTCAAGGCCTGGTTCTCCTCAGAAAGACCAGAAGCCTCACTGACACCTTATGATCAGAAGATGAAACGTCTCACCCCGGGCACTGCGCCACGTAACCGAGACAGCTTGGCTCTCCTCCACCTCCGCCCTCCCGCGGGGGTTCTCTTCACAGCCCCATACGCTGCCTACAGGCCTGTGTGTAAGCACGGGAATCTCGACCGCTGCTCGCGGTGCCCCCTGAGCTCGGGCACAGATACCCAGCCGTCTCCTCCGCTCATGCACCGGGGTGCCAAACAGACGTCTCACGCCCCATGTGTCTAAAGTCTAACTCTCCATTTGTCCCTCCGTCTTCCCCGGGTTCTCACCCTTCACGGGAGTCTTCCTTCAGAATACATCTGGCGCTGGGCCACTCACCGCCTCCCCACCACTGCCGCCCTGCACGAAGCCCTGCGCCAAGCCCCTGTCCGGCACCACCTCCTAATGGGTCTTTCCACCCTCCTACGGGCGCCTCCGCCCCTGCCTCACCCCACACCGGCGGCTGCTGTGATCCTATTAAAATTCTCTGTTACATCATGTCACTCCTCGCAGTAAAGCCATCCCGTTCAGAATAAAATCCAAAGTCTTCACTGTGCCTTCAGAAGTTCTTGGGCCTAAGCGCACAGAAAACCTGGGGAGCTTTTAAAAATGCCAATTCCAAGGCCTCATCCCCAGTCACTTCGATCAGAATCTCTGGGGGTGGGACCAGGCTTTGTCTTTTTAAAAGCTTCTCAGGGGGTCGAAGCACACAGCCAGGCCGGGAACCCCGTGTCACACGGGCTCCAGCAGCCTCTGATGTCCACCCACACTACACACTCCTACTCCCACCGCCCCGGCTCTGCCTAGGACGCTCTTCTCCGGGGTAGACACGATGGCTCACTCACTCCCCACAGCAGCAGATCTCCATCTAAGATGGTACCTCATCAGCAAGGCCTTCCCAGACAAGCCCCCATGTCAAAGGGCAGCTCCCCCTCCTGCCTCCTGCCCCTACGTTTAGTCCTTCAGAGCACTTATCCCCACCTAACAGGTTACTCACTCGCTTGTTCTTTGTCTCCTGTTTGAATGTTAACCCCTCAAGAGCAGGGGCTCTGTCCATCTCAGGCAGTGCTGTATCCTCAGGGCCCACAACAGGGCCTGGTACCCAGTGCCTGGTACTGTTCAGTAAATATGTGTTAAGTGGATGAATTAAATTTCACAGAACCTACTAATGATGTCTGTAGAAAGACTGTATAGAGATCCATTTTCATAAAACTCATACCTTATGAGATATTTAAGAAAGTAAATGACTTTGAGAAAAATTGTGTTTTCAAAAAAATGTCCAAAGCAACATAAAGCAATCTGATATATAATGTTGGCAGACAATTTAACAGAATCATTAAACCATCAATCTAGAATAGGAAGCTTTTCTTAGAAAAACTAACAGGTTTCTTTTTAAGAAATGTTTCTTTTTAAGAAATGCTTCTTACCCAAAGTTCTAAAAGGCCCACATTTTTACTTTTCTGATCTTAAATGAAAGAATTTGACCTGCCCTAATTGATCCTGCCTCCTCTTCAACCTGGAAGCTGATTTTTCTGGAGGTGGTGATGCTTAAGTTCTAAGTACTGGTTCTAGGAGAGAAAGCGGAAAAATCCTCAGTGCCTGTGCTGCCTTAGTGTCTGCTTCGTTTTCTAAAAAGTTTATCTTGATAATCTTCAATGCTGAGGTAAATTAAAATTTAAACACGCAACCTGATTCAGACTTGTACTATTTTGTGGTATTACATGAGGTTTCATTTATGAACAATGCTCAGTAAGTACGCTCCATTTTGCTAACCTACAGACATGTGATGTCCCCACAGGATTGTGTGACAGCATTCTGCCTGGGCTTTTTATGGGACCTACTTATAAAATTCCCACACAATTTACAAAAACACAGTCTGAAGAGGGGACTCCCAGTACTTCATTTCTCGCTCCCCTAAAAACATAAAGCACACTAGAAAGACAGGGTGAGATGGACTTTTACCTGTGTGTGTCCGCAGATGTTTCTTTAGCTGAGACACATCCATGAATTTGCGGCGGCAGTGGTTACATTCCGGTAACGAGTGGCCTTGTCGCAACAATAAAAAAAGTGTCAGTGCATATATGCTGTCCCTGCATTTCTTCAGTGATTTGTGTTAAAGCACTTCCCTGAAAAATAATCACTTTAAATATGGTGCTTTAATAACACAACAATTTTAAAATTAAATTTGGTAACAGTTAATAGTTTCCTAGGCATCTCGACTCACTGCTTCCCCATCAGAGGTGGGACCCTTCCAGTCTCCCTAAGTGTTATCTCCTTTTTCCCTCAACGCACTGGTGTCACTGTGGCCAACCGATCTCAAATGATGCTCCCAATCCCCCCTCCATTTATTATCAGTTGGCAGGAAAGAAAAAAGGACAATAGGTGGAGTCAGGCTGCAGAGAGCCTGGACTGACGGCTATGGGGTGGTGACACCTCTGTCCAGGCACCACTAACAGCTAATTGACTGGTGCCCTCTTAGTCAACTGGTGCCTTGAACAATACCAATTTTGCAGGGTTTCTGCGTGTGGCACCGAAACTGCAATATAAAAATTTAATATAAATCACAAGGTAGCAGAGAGTAACCCAAGGACACCTAATTTAGATTGCTTTTTAAGAACTATTTCCCTAAAAACTCATTTATCTTCTACAACAGGAACCTACTGTTTCGGAAACAATTTGTATTTGCGTTTCTCCCCCAGCCAATCCAAATTTTCTCTCACTGTATTGTACCTGTATGAACTCGGTAATGGCTCTTTAGTTGTCTTTTCTGGCTGAAATATTTTCCACACTGATCACATGTAAAAGACTTCTGTCCTGCCAAACAAAACACGCAAAAAACTATAAAGAACTGGAATGCTCACTAATAAGGTAAGTATCACAGTGGGCCCAGATCCCCATTTTCTACAAATAACACAAGTGACTTGTCTACAAACCCAAATGCCTTCAGAGTCTACCACAGTTACATAAATGTGCAAAAGCATGTAAGGCAACAGGGAGTGATGGAGACCGGGGCAGAACTGGAGAATTCAAGTTCCCCCGCAAAGGCATCCAAAGTAAAATAATTCTAAACTCTGGTGCTTAAACAAGTCATGACTGCACACTGCACTGCCGGCAGCCAGTTTATAAACCCTAGTTTAAGGCTCGATGCTGTGCAGAACTCTAAACTACACTCTGACAGGTGCACAATTCTGTCCTTCAACGGTATCATGTGGGGAATGATACGAGGCTGAGAAAAGACCATTAACATCACGGTAATGCCCACCCCAGGAATGGGAACCTGGTGGCAGCTGGCTCCCCGGCGCAAGCCCGCTACCTGAGTGCAGGCTCATGTGCTCCAGCAGCGAGTGCTTGGTGGTGAGAGCCTTGCTGCACACGGTGCAGGTGTACGGCCGCTCGCCTGTGTGCATCCGGGTGTGGACCTGCAGGGAGTGCTTCTGGGCAAAGCCTTTTCCACACTCATTACATTTGAAAGGTCGCTCCCCTGGAATAAGAGCCCCAGAAACATGATGTAAGTAAGAATCTGCACATCCTTCTGTCCCCTCCCAAATTAAAACAACAGTGAACAGGAGAGACAACATCAGCAATAACATTTTGCAAGATGGAGCTAGACGGGTCCTACACCAGCGGTGAGGAGCGCTGAGATACACACAACCTAATTTAAGACAGAGCCTCCACAAGGTCAGGAACTGGTGGCACCTGTTATCTCTGAAAATAGGGGTGAGGGAGGATAAATGACAGTCCGTTTCAAAGGTAGTTAGGCCCCCCAGGTCCAGTCTCCTACTCCATGTAACCAGGAGACTGACCCTCTCCCCAGCAGAAGATGGAGACTGTTCTCTGAAGAGGGTAAATCGGATGAAGGATCTCTGGACTAGGGGTCTCAGGGTTAGAGGTCTCCTAGCGCAGTGGAGCCACTACGACAGGGAGAGCAAGTCAAAGTTCACATCTGGGATGAGACTCCCCCCAGCCTTCTGCCCCCTCCTGCGCTAGACGCAGACAGCCAGGCCCACAGCCCCCAGGTGGGAGGTGGAGCATCTTCTCCTGGAATGCGAAGGGCCGGCAGTAAGAGAGCTGAAAACGTGATGCCGGGTATCAGCAAGATGCCTGCAGGCCCTGTCTACATCTGCAGAGTTGCCAGTAGCTTTTAGCAAACCATTCTTGCATGTAATTAAACATGATTTAAAAAAAATCTTTTAGCAAACCATTCTTGCATGTAATTGAACATGATTAAAAAAAATCACCAGACAGTCAAGGAAGGTCTTTAGTAGTAGAAATAGATACCAAAACCGATAAGAGAAAAAGCAGCTTGCAGAAAACAGACTGCCCAAAGTGAAGAAAGCATTAAAAATTAAAAAATAAGTAAATGTTGTTATTAACAGGCTCACAGAGGATTCTAACTAAAAACAAACAAAAAAAGAATTTAGAGAACAAAAGGGCTCCTAGAAGTAAAAAAATATAAGAGTAGAAATAGAAAAACAATAAAAGTTGAAAGATAAAGTGGAAATCTCCCAAAAAGTAGAGCAGAAAGTGATGGAAAATAGGAGACAAAAGATAAGAAAATTAGAGGATGAGTCCAGGAGGTTCAACATCCAAATGGGAGGAGTTCCAGAAAGAGAGAGCAGAGTAAACAGAGGGGAATCATCTATGAAATAATTCATGAAATTTTTCTGGAACTAAAAGGTGGTTTTCCAGACTGTATGGATCTACTGGTAACCACTCAAACGGAAGAAAAGAGGCCCACACTAAAGTGATTCAATGCAAAATTGCAGAAACCACTGGGAAAAGGGAAGATGCTACATGCTGCTTTCCTTAATGAATCTCGTAGAACTATTTAACTCCTTAAACTAGCCTCTGTCACAGTTCAACAAATATTTCTCAAGGGTCTATTGTGTTCAAAGAACCAAAATTCAGGGTCTCAGTCTATCTGTACTTAAAATCTCCCGGGAGCTTTTAAAAACACCAACACTCCAGGCAATGAAATCAGAAGCTCTGGGGCTGGGACCCAGGCCCTGGTAGTTTTAGAAGCTCCCTTGGAGACTAAAACATGCAGCCAGGTTGAGAACCACACTGCTGGATGCTGCCAGGTCATAAGACAGCAGGCTGCTGGATGACAGGTTTTAAGTACCAGACCCTATACTTATGCTTACAATTAGGTTGAGGGGTAGATTACAGGTATATAACTACAGCCTGACCCAAAGCAGAGTGAGTTAGGTACGTTAAGAGAGAGCTCAAAGGAGGAGGGATTTCTGGCTAGGGCTGCACTGTCAGCCTAGCCACCATCTGAATGGTGGCTATTCAAATTAATTAAAATAAAATATTCAGGGGCTTCCCCGGTGGCACAGTGGTTGAGAGTCCGCCTGCCGATGCAGGGGACACGGGTTCATGCCCCGGTCCGGGAGGATCCCACATGCTGCGGAGTGGCTGGGCCCGTGAGCCATGGCCACTGAGCCTGCGCGTCCGAAGCCTGTGCTCCGCAACGGGAGAGGCCACAACAGTGAGAGGCCCATGTACTGCAAAAAATAAATAAATAAATAAAATAAAATAAAATATTCAGTTCTTTAGTCACACTCACCACATGTCAAGTGCTCAAAATACACAAGTGGCTAGTGGCCACCAAAATGGACAGCATAGATATAGAACATTTCCATACTCACAAAAGAGCTATTGGCCAGTACGGGGCTAGAGAGACCAAAAAGGAAAAGGCATTTACAGCTAGATGGCTGAGTGAGAGAGCTGTCCAGACAGATCTGGGCAAAAACACAGCTATGGTCAAGATGAGGAATCTTCAAGAATCATAAAGCATATTAACTTTGGCTACAGCTTGATTCCTGGACATTCAAGCCTTGAACCAACAACTTCAAATAAGTAGAGAGGTTCTGGAATCAGGTTCCTTGGGTTCAATTTCCACCTGTTGCTACACGGATGCCCTGGTCAAGTTACCTTCAGCTTTCTAGACTTAGTCTTTGCATCTGCACAATATTAACTGTCTCACAGGACTGTTGTGAGAATTCAATGCAATAACATGTATACTTTATTACAATGCCCATCACATAGACATTGCACAATAAATGAAAGCTGTTATTATTGTTACTTCTCCAAAACATATTCCAATAAGCTGTGAAAGAGTAATTACCCGTGTGGCTTCTCTGGTGGATTGCTAAAAAGTGATTATACTTAAACACTTTGCCACAGTCTTTACAACGGGCCTCGGGGCCACCGGGGCGCTTCCTCCTTCCACAGACCCTCTTGGCTGAACCCTGGTCGTCTTCATCCCCAACTAGTTTATAATCTTTCAGTTTGACGGACCTCCGAATCCTCCGCTTGCTGCACCGATTCTGGTTGTCCTGCCCATCCTGGATCTTGGGATCACAGTTCTCATCTTTTTCAGCTGGCATTTCCTCCCCTCTACCTGGCTCACAAGCTGGCTCAGATTCTTCCAATTCTTTTGCTGGAATCTGTTCATTCAGTACACCATCGTCTCCCTCTTTAACCACAAAGTTTTGTCTATTCTGAACTGAATTGTTCACTCTCAGCTGTATTTCTTCCTCTGCAGCCAGTTCTGATTTCCCCTCCTGCAGACTGTTGACTTTTCTTGGTCTTCCCCGTTTCCGCTTTGGATGATCATTTTTCTTATTAGAAATAACAACCACTGGAGCGCCAGCTGTGTTCAAAGTCGGTGGCTTTGGGGAGCTATGATTATTTTGAAAGTCTGTGTAAGCCTTTACCAGGTCATAGACTTTTAAGAACTGGGCAGTAGCCAGGATTTGTTCTGTACTTTTCTCACTGGCCTGGAGACAACCCGTGTAGATAAATTCCAGCAGGATACTAAACGTGTCGGCAACCATGCCTTCCAGCATATATATGGACTGGCCAATCTCCCCCTCTTCAGCAAACATCATTGAGAAGTATTCACTACTGGCAGCAAGTAAGGCTTTGTGGGCCCGGAAATGCACATTCTCCACGATTAAAGTAATGTCACAGAGGAAGCCTTTCTTCCTCTGATCCTCGAAACTGGCCAGGATGGTGTCACTGTGAGTGTCTGAGTGTACAACCAGCTGCCCAGAAGGCTCTGATGATGTTTCTGCCATTTTCTTTAGAAGCCCAAGAAGGATTAAACCTGAAATAAGAAAATAATGTTTAAAAAGGAGGAGGCATTCTCTAACAAGATTAATCCCAGCCCAAAGGAACCTACTAGTCACTTCACTTTGTTAGCTAAATTTCATCATTTACCACTTTTAAAAGACTATTTAAAAACTTAGCTTTGCGTTCTCATTCCTATTGTACCATTATCCACCCAGCTGGGTGAACTTCCGACATCCACGTGACCTCTCAGGGTCTGTTTTCTGCTCTGTAAAATGAAGGAATTGGGCTCAACCATCTCTAAAGTCCTTCCCTGCACTAACTTTCCATAGTTGCACAAATAGAAGAATGAAAACTACAGTGTCGTCGATTTTACATATTATTAGCCATTTTGTCTGTGACACAAAAATAGAAAGAGCGAAGAAAAACAAAGTGAATTGGGGTAGCTGCAATGAAGTAATAATAACGTATCCGGCCTCCCTCTGGAAAGGCGGCGCGGACCGCCCAGGCTGGCGCCCGACGGTGCGGGGAGCTGAGGGCGCGCGATTCCCCGGAGCCCGCCGAGCTGGGAGCGGGCCGCGGGGGAGGCCCCTACCTCCGACCCTGGACCTCTTGGGCCGGGCCCGCGAGCTGCCGGCTGGGGAGGGGTCGACACGGCTGCGGTGCCGCGCCACCGACGGATGGCCAGTGGCGGACCTACCTCTCCGGACGCCCTGCAGAGTCCAAATCGCGGGTGGCCCACACGGGGCCTGGCGGGCGCACCCACGCCGGGCCCGCCCAGGCCCCCAGCTCCGCCCGGCCAGCCTCTGCCGTCTCCGGGCCGCGCGGCTTCCGCCCCTGCGCCGCCGCCGTCGCCGCAGCCAACACGGAAGCGCCGGCGCCGGGACCCGCCTGCGCGGACGCCGGACCACGTGGCGCGCGGAGGCGCCCAGGGGCGGGGCGGGGTGGAGCAGAGCCTGAGGTTCCCGGAGGCGCCGCCAACGGAGTCCTGGCAGGTCTGGTGTTTGAGGTGAGTGGGGGGCAGAGGGCAGTAGCGGCGTTGTCCTCTGCAGTTATGGAAGTTTTATATCCTATTAGTGGCTCACTGACACCTTAATCAATTTAGTCTTTTCTCCTTTCTGGACGCTGAAGCCGGCTTTCAGGTCTCTCATGTGTGCCGAATGAATGAAAGCGCCTTTACGTTCACCGTCATCGTCGTCATCATCAGCATCAGCATCAGCATCAAAACCATCATCCAATGCCTGAGTCCAAGGGCCTGAAGAGAGAGCTGCAGTCAAACAGATCTGGGTACTGAGTGATCTTGATCAAGTTACTTATCCTGTCAACCTTGTTTACCTTACTTGTGAAATGGAGAAGTTGACACCAGTGCCAACACTGGGTGGCTGTGGGGTAAACAAGATTAAGTATGAAATGGGCTTAATTGTTTAATTCATGTCTACTATCATTAAAATGATCATTATTGTTCAGACTTTCAGCATCTTTCTTCAGTAGACTATTAAGGGTTTCTAACTAGCCTGAGTTGCAGTGTTGTTCCCTCCAATACACAGGAATACATGAGATCTTTCCAAATGCAGATCACATCCAGAGACCGAAGTCACTGCCCTGCTTAGGATCCATTTCTGGGCTCCTTTTTCTGTTTCATTGATTTATTCATCTATTCTTTCCCCAAGACAATTACAGTAGCTTATACTCTTGTAGTCAGGTAGTGTTAGTCTTCTGACTTTGGGCTTCTCCTTCAATATTGTGCTGGCTAGTCTGTGTTTTTTTGCCTCTCCAAATAAACTTTAGAATCAATTTGTAGATATCCACAAGACAACTTACTGAGATTGGGATTGGGATTGCATTGAACATATAGATCAAGTTGGGAAGAACTAACATCTTGACAATATTGAATCTTCCCACTCAGAACATGGAATATCTCTCCATTTCTTTAGTTCTTTGATTTTGTTCATCAGAGTTTTGTAGTTTTATTCATATAGATATTTTACATATTTTGTTAGATTTATACCTTAGTACTTATTTTATTTGGGTGCTAATATAAATGGTATTGTGTTTTTAATTTCAACTTCTACTTGTTCATTGCCAATATATATGAAAACAATTGATTTTTATATATTAACCTAATATCCTGCCATCATGCTGTAATCACCTATTAATTCCAGGAGGTTTTGTTGTTGTTGTTGATTCTTTTGGACTTTCTATATAGTCATTGTCATCTATGAATAAAAAAAAAATTCCGCGCTTCCCTGGTGGCACAGTGGTTGAGAGTCCGCTTGCCAATGCAGGGGACCACGGGTTCGTGCCCCGGTCCGGGAGGATCTCACATACCGCGGAGTGGCTGGGCCCGTGAGCCATGGCCGCTGAGCCTGTGCGTCCGGAGCCTGTGCTCCGCAACGGGAGAGGCCACAACAGTGAGAGGCCCGCGTACCACAAAAAAGAAAAAAAAATTCCTCCTCCCCAATCAGTATACATTTTATCTTCTTTTCTTGTCTTACTGCATTAGCTAGGACTTCCAGTGTGATATTGAAAAAGAGTAGTGAGAGGGTACAACCTTGCCTTATTTCTGATCTTAATGGGAAATCTAGTTTCTCACAATTAGGTATGATGATGATGTAAGCTGTGGATTTTTGTAAATGTTGTTTATCAAGTAAGGAAATTCTCTAGTGCTATTTCACCAAGAATTTTTATCATGAACGGGTGTTGGATTTTGTCAAATTCTTTTTCTGCATCTATTAATATGATCATGTGATTTTTCCTCTTCAACCTGTTAATATGATGGTCTACATTAATTGATATTTGAATGTTGAACCAGTCTTGCATATCTGGGATAAATTCCACTTGGTTGTGACGTATAATTCTTTTTATACTTGTTGGATTCAATTTGCTAATATTATTGTTGAGGATTTTTGCATCTATGTTCATGAGAGATATTGGTCCATAGTTTTCTTGTAATGTCTTTGTCAGGTATTGGTATTAGGGTAACGTTGGCCTCATGGGATGAACTAGGAAGTATTCCCTCTGCTTCTGTCTTCTGAAAGGGACTATATAGAGAACTGACATAGTTTCTTCTTTAAATGTCTGGTGGAAATCACCAGTGAACCCATCTGAGCCTGATGCTTTCTATTTTGGAAGGTTATTATTTATTAAGTTTCATTATCAATATAGGCCTATTCAGATTGTCTATTTCTATTTCGTATACCATAAAATTATCATAAGGAACAAGGGAAAAATGAAAACAATTTTGGAGGGAAAGTCCCTGGTGGTCCAGTGGTTAGGACTTGGTGCTTTCACTTTCGAGGGCCCAGGTTCAATCCCTGGTTGGGAAACTAAGATCCCACAAGCCACGCAATGCAGCCAAAAAAAAATTTGTTTCTTTGGACAAACAAAAACTGAAATCACTGACTGTCAACAAACCCTACCCTAGGAAGGAAAATAATGCTAGGAGGAAAGTCTGAGTTGTAAGATGGAATGGTGAGAGACGAAAAATGAAAAATCTAAACAAACACTGATTATGAAAAGAAAATGCCTAATTTGGATCGCAAACAAGTAGACTAGATCTAAAATATTGAATAAAAATAGCATTTAAGATGGGAGCTGGTGATTGGTATTAAGTGTTTTAAGGATAGAGGTATTGATTGCCTTTAGAGTAAGTATTCATGTTAAGAATAGTGGTAACCACTCAATGGATATAAATAGAATGCAGGCACTTCAAAACCCTTAGAGGAGAAAACGGAATTAAAAAGTCCTTAGTCAATACAAAAGAAGGAAGGAACAGATAAAAAAAGAATTGGAGAATATGTTGAAAAGTTAGGCAGGGCCCTTACAAGGCCTTTTATGCTGTATTAGTCAGAGTTATCCAGAGAAACAGAACCAATAGGATATATAGAGATTTAGATTTATTATAAGAAATTAGCTTATATGATTATGGGGGCTGGGAAGTCTTAAATCTGCAGTCTAGGCCAGCAGGCTCAAGACCCAGAAGAGCTGATGGTGTAGATGAAGTCTGAAGGCATGCTGCTAGAAGATTCTCTTTTGCTTTGGGAGGCTGGTATTTTTGTTCTATGCACATCTTCAACTGATTACATAAGACCCACTGACATTATGGAGGGCAATCTGCTTACTCAGAGGTCATTGGTTTACATTTTAATCTCATCCAAAACACCCTCCAAATTGACACATAAAATTAACATATACCAAGAGTAAGGAATTTTGATTTTATTTTAACTGAGATAGGGGGCCATTGGAAGATTCTAAAATGGGACTGATGAACCTGATTTATGTATTTTAAGAGTATCCAGGTACTAGATGAAAAGTAGATCCTAGAGGGACATGAGTAGAGGTATAGAGACTAGATGAAATCAGTGCAAAACATGAGAAAAGTCCAGACTCATGGTATATTTTGGAGGTAGTTCTCTTTGACAGGGCTTGTTGAGAGAGTGGATGTGGGAGTGAGGGAAAGAATGTGATCAAGGTTAATCCCTAGGTATGAGGCCAAATCAACTGAGTATACGGTATTACCATTAACTGATCTGGTGGAAAACTGGAGGAAGAAAAGTTGGGTGGATAACAAATATGGGGTGGACATATTGAATTTGAGATGTCAACTAGATAACCAAGTAAAGATACACAGTAGGCAATTATAGATAAGAGTCTGGAGTTCAGAGGTGAGAAAAGAATTTGAGATATTAATATTTGAGTTATCAGGGTATAGCCTATAAATTGTTGTAAGTAAAATCACTTACAGATAAAGAGGGAGTTTTTCTCTTTCTCCACCAAATCCATTGTCCACCCTTGTCTCCATCTTTGGCCCTGGGAGGTTGCAAGGACTTCATCAGCAGAGCCCAGCACATACTGGCTTCTGGGTGGATTGAGTCAATGGAGAACTTGGCGGGAGTTTGAAGGAAGGAGAGGGCCATGATCAGCTGGCAATTGAAAGTTGGTGAAAGTCCTTTGCCATTACGAAGGGCATCAGAAAACATCTTTGTAGGCTATGATAGTTGACTGGTAACCGTAGCTGGAAGAAACTATAGTCCAAGGCTCATTATGACTGAAAGGGATTTGAAGGGAACAGAAAGGCAACTGACAATGTTCAATGCCAATGGGGCATTTTCTAGGGACTATAAAGCACTTTATAGGGATTTTATAGCACTAATTCAGTAGTGCTCCAGTTTCTAGGCTCCATATCTCCTGTACACAGGGGTGGTGTGTATCTGTTTGTATTTTTATCTCTTACCCTAGTCTGGGAGAGTTCCTTGTAAATATGCACATGCCTGTATAGGCTAAGCAGTTTTCAACATGCCTGGCTCACAGGTTTGGGGAATGTATGTGTTCCTTAAGCCTTGGGATGACTTTCACCTCCTGGTTAGAATATCAATTTTGAAAGGTCCATTTAATTTAGATGTTACCCTTCTAAGTATTATTCCCAGAACCACCCATAATTAAGGGACCTCAGGCTTTGCAGATATACCTCTACTCAGGCCTTCATTTGTAAAAGCAAAACACAAAGACCAAAAAAGATAAAACAAAAAAAATCACCCACAGTGAGACTAAGGCATACCTATATAAAATATATCTCTCATTTTTTTCCCTGTTCTTGAACTCCTTCTCCTTCACCAATGAATTTATGAAAACTTTTAATAAATGCACTGAGAATAAAATGAAATATATAATAAAACTGAAAATGTTTTTGAAAAACCATAGTATTTATTACTTTGAGTTTTGAAGAATTTAAAACCACAGCTCACAACATATCCTGAAATTAATTCTTGGTGCCTTAAAGAATTAAATATAACACACACACACACACACACACACACACACACACACACACACACACACACGAAGAAAACGAAATAGAATATTTATTAAATCTCTGAAGATAGAAGAACTTCCAGAGCTTAGAAAAGTATTCAATATCGTAAGAGGAGGATGAACAGCTCTTACTTTGATACCTAAAAAATAGGACTTATTTACTGTGTATATTACATAAAGAATTCATGCAAAACAATTTAAAAATACCCAGTGAGTAAGAGCAAAGGGCATGAAAAAATAATTCACAAAAGAAGAAATGCAACTGATGACCAACATATGTAATAATGTTCAATATCACTATTAATTCAAGTTAAAGTAACAAGGTTCTGCTTTCCGCCCATTTATTCTTATGGGTCTCAATTCCTGTTACTAAGCCGCCTTCCAAATAGCAATTCACAGTGTTCCCAGGAGTGCCCAAGAGCACCACTTTCATCACTATCATTTAGCATCATCATCTTAGTTTTTTTAAATTCATATGCTTTCACCTTGTACTTTTGTTTCCCAGAATTTATATCAGGCTAATAATCCCAAATATGGTGAAGGAAGTTTCATTACAGCATTTTAAAATATAGTACAACCGTACATAGTCTAGCAATAGGAATGGTCAGATATAGTATATCCACTTGATGTATCTGAGTGTTAATTGGAAAGGAAGTGCAAAATCCTTTGCCTACTTTTCCGTATTTCACTGACTGTAATTATATTACTTTTTGTCTTAGGGTCTGTCAAATGGGCACTACCTCTCCTTCCTGGGTGAAATTATATGTTCTTTTAGTTGTAGTAAATATGACATCTAAACAAGCTATGAAAGAGGCACAGGCTGGTTGAGCACTCTCCCTGACCCTTGGATGGGCATTGCCTCAGCCTCTTCCTGAAGTGGTCGGGTGGCAGCCTTGAGCGTGGGGGTAATGAGCCCCAGTGAGCACCGAGGGCTGGCCACTCACCCTCTTACTGCTTCACTCAGCGAAGACATTCAGGGTCCCTGGACACCCAGTCAGAATATTCTTTCATCGTATTCAGGACACCAGTTGATGGATTATTTATAATAATATGCAAGCATAATTTCTAAACAAAAGATTTTAATAACAGGTTTTTAAATGATGCATGTTCTCCTTTCTCATTGGAGAAATGTCATTCTCCCTTCCTAGGGACACAGACCTCTTGACCTAACTTGCTAAAGGAAACACAACTTGCAACCATTACAGGTGGGGTGTGCATGCATGTAGGGGGTGGGGCTAGGGAGTCTTGGGTTCAACAGAAAAAATTTTCCTGTGTCTTCTGTAATATTTTTATATTCTAAAGTACACGCACACGCACACGCACACGCACATGCCTGCACGAGTGCCCAAAGGGCTCTGGCCAATGAAATGCCCTAGGAATACTGCCACGGTTATGGTGGTTTCCGAGATGGACTTACAGTGTAGGAGGTGGTAAAGGAAGAGCAAGGCTCTGGAGTCAGTCTGATCAGGGTCTGAATCTGGATTCTACTACTTATGTGATCTTGGGTAAGAAACTCTTCTCGTGTGTATTAATACAATGTGTGAGAATTTAATAAGGTACTGTATGTAAAGCCAGTAGCACACAGCAAACAGCCTGGAATGGTAGCCCTGTCTGTGGTTATTCTAAATAGAGTCCTACATGTAATGAACTGTAATTTGCATGTGAGTGTTAGGGACCTGGAATGTCCAGAGCTATAAGCTGCTCTGGAAATTTGATTCCCCACTCCCTACCCAATGCTCCTACCTGCTACACTCTATTAAATAGATTTACTTGAAGGAAGACACTCTGTGGAGACAGGGATGAAAAGGGAGAATCACATGGCATTTGGTCCCTTGCTCAGCTCAGGGATTAAGTTTCTCCCTCCTTAGGAGAGAGGGAGCATTCATCCCACTTCTGTGCAGAACTCAGCAGCTCCAGAACAATGATGGATGAGCTGTGAGATTTCTCACTCCCTTGGGTTTGTACAGTTCTCAGAGTGAAGCCATATTATAGAACAAGGTCCCCAGAAGATGGCAGATATCCAGTGGGTGTGGACTTGCTCTGGAGCCTGTGAGATACTCCCTACCTCTCAAGAGATTCCTGGGGGTACTTTGCATGACTACTGCCCTTCATAAAGGTGAGGGAGCTGAAGCAATAAAGTTTGGGTTTAATTGCTAAAGGAAACTTCGTATACCCATAGAAGAAAACACAATGGCTGAGGAGGCCTGTGGACACGTTAAGAACACTGTGGGAAGATGGTAAATTAGCAGTACTAAGAACTGTGAAGAGAAGAGTGAGTGGTGCCTTACGTTGCTGGTAAAACCTGGCAGCTACTGACAGCTCCCAGTCTCCTGAAAAAATAATGATTCATCTATGGGTATATCAGTAACTCTTCAAAGACTTTTGGGGTTTATCCTAACTTTGACAATAGGCTTCTAGTTTTTGTTTAAAACTTGTTTTATTATTAAATATATCATATAAAAATATATAAAACAGGCTTCTAGTTTTTAATTAACGTTGTTGAAATTGTAGGTATCGGAGACAACGTGAATGAATCTGAAGGGCATTACGCTAAGTGAAATAAGCCAGACAGAGAAAGACAAATACTGTATGGTATTATTTATATGTGGAATCTAAAAAAAAAAAAAAAAAGGTCATACTCATAGAAGCAGAGAGTGGAAGAGTGGTTGCTAAGGGTTGAGGGGAGGGGAGAAATAGATAGGAGATATTGATCAAAGGGTACAAACTTTCAGGTATAAGATGAATAAATTCTGAGGATCTAATGTACAGCATGGTAACTGTAGTTAATAATATTGTCATCATACTTGAAATTTGCTAACAGTGATTCTTAAGCATTCTTACTACACAGACACACACACAAAGTAACGATGTGAGGTGATAGATGCATTAATTAACTTGATTGTGGTAAATATTTCACAAGGTATACCTATATCAAAATCATCACGTGGTAAAGTTTAAATATGTATAATTTTATTTGTCAATTACACCTCAATAACGGTGGGAAAAAAGAGCTAAATCATTCATTTTAGAGTTTAAGAAACAAAGCCTCGTCGAAACTGAGATTTACCCAAGGTTAAATAAGATAATGGTTGTACCTTTCATTTTTTTAAAGAGACAATCTTGCTATTTCACATGCTAGATTCTTATAGTCCTGCTGAAAAACTGATAATCTTATTTTTAAAATCTCATTCAAATTCAATTTAGTAATTTTCCTCTAGCATATACTTCTTGATAATGTCATGTGAAAAGACTCCAGATTTCATCCTTCTCAAATATCCAGGCGATTTCTAACTACAGAATAATGTATCAAGTAAAGCAGCAGCCATTTAGTTACCTCAAAATCCATTTATTTTGTTGGGAAAATGATAAAGTATCTTTAGGTTCACGAAGTTTACCAACAACTCCCTATGTTAAAAGTGTAACCAATATTTCTATTTTATTTATATCCATGTTAATTTTGTTTCTTGAAGCTTTCTAACATTTACTGCATAAATGACTTTACATTTAACAGAGACTGACTTTTCTGCTGAAAATATTAAAAAGGAAAATGAACAGTAGATTCATTAAGTAAAATAAGTTACCTAAATATTCTAAATGGAATTCTAAATGGAATAACTTTTGTTAAAACCTCAAAGTTCAGGCAAAGAGCAATAAACTTTACAATTATATGAAAACGTAGGCTTACAGAAGAGCACTCCTTCCTGGCTGGCAGAGGTCTGAATTCATTTGAAGTCTCGCAGCCGTGTTGTATCACTCAGGAGGGAAAAGTACGTCAGGGAGGGCCAGATTTTCAATCTATTTGCTTTTTATCCCTTTCAGGTAACTCTTAAGATTCTGGGTGCAGTTACCCAAGCATTCTATCCATTGACTGGGTCTATATTTCTAAGAGAGAGAAAGGTCTGTAATTTATGATCGAAGTCAATGGGTCTAAACTGAGGTTCCTTGTATTTTCTGGTCATCTTGGCACCCAGGTATGTAATGAGTTCACATCTCTCCATAAACTGCTCCATCTTCTTCTTATATTTTTTTCTTGTGTACTCAGAACCTTTGGGATTAAAGGCTGTAGAAAATTTCACAGGACTGTGAATGTTTTTGGTTAGGTTAGTGAGTCATTATATTAAAGAGAAGGAGAACTTCGTGTGTGATTGAGTTGCACAGCTATGGCCAAGAAGATATCCAAATCCCAAATAAGATTTGGGGATTATTCTATTTTAGATCATAATTGTCTCTATTCACCTTCCTATATGGAATGGATTATTGAGTGCTGATTAGGTTACTCGTAGCCCCTGCTTTAAAAACTAGAAACTCAGTTTTGATATTTTTGCTAAAATATTTGCTACCAACACCGCACACACCCCATGCAAGTGACCAACCCAACTCAACAATCCTATTTATTACATTATACTACAATTAATATTAAATTAGTTCTGAGTAGCATATCATTTCTAGCAAAAAATAAATAAAAGACATACCTTTTAGATGAAATGCTATATAGAGTAGCGCAGATCTCTGTACACTTAAGAAGGGGAATTTGGGCTTTAAGCATCCTGCTGCATTCATGGCTTTAATTAGAGCAGTTGCGATACCCTGCAGGTAGGGAACGGATTATGTGTATATTTGAGTTTGTTTTATTTTCTTGTGGCAAATAGATAAAGAGGTTAGTTATTCTTTGCCTCAGATAGCCTCCTGGGGTTGAGGATGGAGCTTACAAAGATAGTTAAATGAACTCTTAGCCAGCAGGACAGAAACACAAAATACATTTGATTAGGAAAAATAAAAACTACAAAGTGGCTTAGCGCCAGCTAGGTGATGGATACGTGGATTTCATTACACAGTTCTATTTTTATATGTTTGGCATTTTCCATAACAAAAAGTTAAAAAAGAAAGGAGGGGACACTGGGCTTTGAGTTGTCTTGGCCCATCTCTGCTTCCATTGCTCAGAACTGGCCAGCTTGCCTCCCACCCTCAGGACCCTGGGCCACCTGACCAGGAATTCCAGAGACCACAGTTATCACTGCAGTCGAGATTCTGGAGCCCCAAGCAGGAAAAGAAGAGAACACCCTTTTCTGGGTGAGTGTCATCTTGCCTTTTGATATTAAACTAGATTGAAAGCTAACCATCTAGGGGAGCTGAAAAAAAGCAAAGTTAGGATTAGGAATTTGTAAGAAAGGTATGAAATTGTGCCGTAGGCAACTGTTTTATAGAAAAAAATTTTTTAAAACCCTTTAAAATAGTGTTTGGCTACTGATAAATTTGACTATATTCAGAAAGAGGTATATCTAGAGAAATAAGATGTGATTGAGTAGATAGCTTCATCCAGATTTTGAGCAAAGTATGTGTTTGGTGGTTCAGTTGTGGTGACACCTCAACTCAACTCTTTTAAGCAGGGGAAAAAAACCTCTTAGAGACTGAATTTACACATTTCAAATTAAGAAAAAGTTTTACAGACACTGAAATTCAAAATAAGAAACAAACTACAAGTCAGATGTAAATAATTATCTTACTCTTTTTTCACTGTAGTGCAGGTATTTGGGAATTAGCTATGGAAACAGGGGCTTTTCTCACATTTTATTTTCATAACCACTCAAAACCAAAATAGGTTGAAAGTGGATTTGCAGGGCTTCCCTGGTGGCGCAGTGGTTGAGAGTCCACCTGCCGATGCAGGGGACACGGGTTCGTGCCCCAGTCTGGGAAGATCCCACATGCCGCGGAGCAGCTGGGCCCGTGAGCCATGGCCGCTGAGCCTGCGCGTCCGGAGCCTGTGCTCCGCATTGGGAGAGGCCACAACAGTGAGAGGCCCGCGTACCACCAAAAAAAAAAAAAAAAAAAGTGGATTTGCAGCTTAAAATCAGGAAACTCTGCCTAGAATTTCATTGTTACCAAAATAAAAATTATTGTTAAAGAAGAGATTGCTGTAGTCTTCTAAAATCTATGCATAGAAACTCATGTAAGTGAACCTGTTCGAGATATCCAGGCAAAGGCAGACTAGTGAGATACATCGGTTCCTTTAACGGGGGAAGTTTGTAAGGAAGCTTCTGATCCCAGTATTTCAGTGGTGACCTAAGAACACAAAATCCATTAGACAGATGCCCACAGATGTGCTCATTGTGTGTACACAGGAAGGTGGATACACAAGAGACAGCTGAAAGATAATGTTCATTGCCTGTTTTTCTCCGGTGGAGAAAATGATACAAGTGGGAAGACTGGGGCTCCTAGAAATTCATGACGGCCAGCTTCGCCTGGGTCCCTAGCCCTGCTCAGCTCTCCTCAGTGTTCTTATTTTTCACAGCAACTATATAAAGCTTCCTTTATTGCCCTCACATTTCTAACCCTCCCAGTAACCCCCACATGGGGGCCAGGCTATCCAAGGAGAAGCATCAGAATGAAACTTCCTCAACTGCTCACCACAAGCAGAGCCACACATAGGCTCCTTTCTCCACACTGGAGCTTACCTCCCAGCTAAGATCAGTCTCCACACATTCTTTGCAGCCCTGTTCCACCCTCTCTCCAGAAATCTTAAATAGCAATTTCTCTCTCTCTCCCACCTTTGGCATTTCCTTCTTTACTGGATCCTTCCCAGGCACCTGCATTTTAACATGCTCGTACCTTTCCCATTGAAGAAAAAAGAAAATCCTTTTTTCACTCCTTCACTCCTTCAGTCCTATATCCATTCCAGCAATTAATGTCTTTTCTCTTTTTACTGTTAAATTTCTTCAAACATTGATCTTCACTAGAGGTCACAAACTACTGCACAAATTCTATCTGCAGATGTGATTTGATCCACACTGTAATTTTTAAAAAACAGAATCAGTCACAAAAGTTTAAAAATCAGATAAATGTAAGAAGAAATTTGGTTTCCAGCTACTTGTGAAAAACAGAAATGTGTGGCAGTAGGTAAGTAACTGCTGCCCCTTCAGCTATGTGTATGTATATATGCACGTGTGTGTGTGTGTGTGTGTGTGTGTGCACTCACATATGTATCTATCCCAGCATGATGCAGTTAACATAGATATTCAGTAAATGTTTGTGACTTAGTGAATGGTCTCACCTCAAAAATTTCTCAAGTTTTTCTCTACTCTCACAGATATATATACGATCACGATATTCTAAAGCATAGTGAATGCTACCAGGTACTAGGGCTTCGTATCTGAAAGACAAAGGAACAAACAAAAACAACTATGTATTGTATAATTAATATGCAGTACTGTATAAATAAAGTGTCAAAATATTTTATTTTTCTATCTTTGCCACTCAAGGAAGAAATAGAACATTTTCCAGTTAAGCAATAGTGACCTTTTGATCAAAATGTTAAGACTGTTATATGGACCACTTATTCCGAGTAGAGCTGTCATCCTGTACTTGCACGAGGGCAAGGACTTGCCTTTGTTTGCCATCCTGATAGGTCACTGGACAGTAGCCCTGGAGCTCGGCACACTTAGGGAACCGGCTCTTCAGCTCCGACAGTGTCAGCCTTTTGGGCATCATGTCGGCAGACGGGAGAGGATGAGGTGCTAATGGAGGCACGTATAATTCGGGGTTCTCCAAAAATCTCTATAAGAAAAGATTACAGCAACGTGACCGCTTGAGACAGGAATACTATGCCAATGAGAATCCACTGAGGCTCTCTTGCTACTGTCCCCATTTTCAGTAGCAATGTTCGTCCTTCAAACCATCTGAGAGCTGCTTTCTGCGCTACTATAGCTCCTTCCCTGACTGCAAGTGCCTTATAGTAATACTTGCAAGTGATTTCATGTAAGGTCTCTCCTACTTTCACTCACTCACTCACTCACTCACTCACTCACTCATCTACTTATACAGAAAACATTTGTTGAGCTCTTACTATGTCCCAGGCACTGGAGTGCATAGTCTTCCTGTCCTACAGTATAACTAACTAGGTGGGTGCCCTTTGGCAGGTGAATTAGCTTCTCCAGCTTCAGTTATCACTCTAAAATGAAGGGAGCAGACCAGGTACATGACCTCTAATGTCATTTCCAGTTTTAAAATTCTGTGATTATCATTTAAATAAGCAGGAAGAAATAAATGTCTTTTTCTTAAAGTGATAAAAAATTCAAATTCTTCAGAGGAAAATAAAATGTTCAGAGGCACCTGATTAGTTTTCAACTACAACCTTTTTATATCACCAATTTATGGTCATTATAATATCAGAACAAGTCTGTATTCTGTTGCATTAAATAGCAATATATGGTACACAGGAAATTAAAGTGATAGAAAAAAGTTGAAAGCACAGGAGACATACGTCGGTCTTACTTCATTTCTACTGACTCTTGACTTCCCTTCTGCACCCTTTGAATGGAATCCCCACCCAGATGCTCAGCATCCCCTTCACAGGCGGGCTCACCCTTGGGTCTCCCTACCTGTTAAGCTGACCCAGGTGGAGGGTCCATCACTGACCCTGAACTTCTGCTTTGTGCCAAAATATGTCTTGGGATGCAGTCTTAGGACTGGACTCTGAGTTGCCTCATTGAATCCAGGGTCACAGTTTCCAAAATTGGGTCTCCTGGTCCCCAATTCCTGGGTGTTCCCAGCTGTGCCCACCCCTTCCTGTTTGGTGAATTCTGAGACCGGTATTTTCTTTCCCTGGTAAATATTTGGAGTTAGGAACAAACTTACATTCAACTTCTCCTGAGAACTCATTTTATAATAGTGCCCTCTGAACTCTGCTGCAAATTCCAAGGAATCAGTTAAAGAGCAATCAACTAATTCATGTGATTCTGCCAGGCTGACAGGGCAGAACTGTCCAAATTCGCCAAGGCGAGAAATCAGTTCTTCAGGTGAGATACATAACTTGTCAATGCAGGCGGCTTTTCCTGTTATTAACAGATTAACTATTATTTTTTTTTCAGAGAAAACACAATCATTTTCAAAATGAAAATAATTTCAATTATGCTAGTACTATACAAAGGAGTACACATTGTAAAATTCCACAGAGTAAAAAGTAAAAACTTCTCTTCACACCTCCATCCTCTCAATCCAAAATCCCTTCTGAGAGGTAATCACTGTTGAGTTTGTATCTTTTTCAGATTTTTTTATACATTTGCATATACACATATATATATTTTTTGCATATAAGATGCTTGTGCCACTATACTGTAAACATTATTCTGCAACTTGCTTTTATCAGTTAGTCATGGCCTTTGACACCTTTCCATATCAGTTTATATGATTTACCTAATTCCTTTTAATTTATGCACAGTATTCCACTGTATAAATGTACATATAGTTTACTCAACCAATTATCTGTTGATAAATGTTTTTGGTTGTTTTTAATTCTTAGCTATTATAAACTATCTATATGTTATAAACTATATATGTATATACACACACATATATGTACATGTATAAATACATAGCCACTTACACACACACATCAATTTGCTACATATTTAAATTTTTTCTATGGGATAGATTTCAGGAAGTGAAAACAGTTTGTTGACATGATGTTACTGACACAAACCTCTCCTTGTGCCTTGACGGCTCCCAAGACAGGGGAAGAAACATTTTCCCAAAAGTAACTAGGTTTACCCTAACAACTCTATTTAAAAAAAAAAAAAAGCCCCCAAATTCATTCAATGGACAAGTTTAAGAGTTTCCTCTCTAGTATTCCACTAGAATGGGGACTCCAAAACAATATGAGATGTTACAGAAAATAAAATTACTTTTTTATACATCTTAATTATAATGAGTAAATTTTGATCCCAATATATTTTGTTAATGGTCCTTTTCACCAGTGAAAACTTTCACTTTTTTTTTTTATTATGCCAAGGAAGGTCTTACACTAACACTAAAATTATGAAGAATAAATCATGGATTAATTTGTTATGTGACAGTGTAAACATAAAAGTAATCCTTAGGATTGGAGTGATGTGTCTATAAGCCAAAGAATGCAGAGGATCGCTGGCAACACTGGAAGCTAAGAGAAAGAAATGAAACAGATACTCCCCTTGAGCCTTCAGAGTGAGGACAGCCCTGCCAATGCCTTGATTTGGGGCTTCTGGCCTCCAGAACTGTGAGAGAATACATTTCTGTTGTTTAAGTCACCCAGTGTGTGGTAATTTGCTACAGAAGCCTTGGGAGACTAAAACAGGTACATGAGACTATGGTTTCTGTCCTGTTGGCATTCTTTCTTGCCTTATCTTGTTCACTTGGTATAGCAAGCTGCCATGTTGGAAAGGTCCATATGGCAAGGAACTGAAGGTGGCCCCCGGCCAAACAGCTGGCAAGAAACTGAGGCCCTCAGTCCAACAGCCTTCAAGGAACGAAATCTTGTCAGCAATATATGAATGGGTATGATAGTGGATTCTTTCCCATTAGGGCCCTCAGGTGAGATCTTAATCCTGGCCCACACCTTGACTGTAGCCTTGTGAGAGACCCTGAAGCAGAGGACCCAGTTAAGCTGCGCCTGGATTCCTGCCCCACAGAAACTGTGAGTGACTGTGTGTGTGTGTTGTTTTAAGCTGCTAAGTTTCGGAATAATTTGTGATGAAGCAATAGACAAACAAATCCACTATTCCATCCATTGTTTATGATACAAACGAAAAGGCTAAGAAGCCCCAACCATCCTTTCCTAAAAAGAATATTACACTATAATACTACACTGGTGTAATATTATTCTAAAGTATTATAACGCACAGTACTATGGTATAATAATAGTGTTGTTAAAGTATATAGTATTATATAGTGCTATAATATTATACTATATGGTACTACATAGTTTTACACTTGTATGTTGCTCTTTAGCTCAGATGTGCTGACCTCACCAATCCTGACAGGTTTAGTGGCAGGGTAATTTAGACTCAAATCACTTTAAGTCCTAAAAGACACTCAAGTATCTCTTTTTCTGATTCTTGGGATAGTCTTGATGACATGTGGCAATGTCTATATATCCTTTTCTGGAATGTGGCAGAATGAGGAGGAATCTCTTTAGTTTTCTAGCCCTGACCTTGCTCCATCTCATTAGTGAGAATAAACTGGCCCCCTGACAGGGGAGGGTTATTTGAATAACATACAAAGCAAGTGGAGAATATTAAAAAAAAAATCAAAACTAAATTCAAACAATCAGGTATAGATTATCAGGTAGATGCTAAAGCAGGAAAGCAAGAGGGCAGCTTCAATTAGATTAAACTACTCAAGGCAGAGGCAAGTATATCTGGAATAATGTAGTGGATACTGTGGTGCCCCATCCGCACCCCTCTCTTCAGGGCTGATGCACCCATCCCCCAGCTGCTGGAAATATCTGTGCTAACGGATCACAGCTGCACTGGGAATGGCCCCTCTGTTACAGGTTACACCCCCTCCTGGAGTGACCTTTGGTCAATGACAAGCCAATGGGAGGATATAAAGCCTGGCCTCTCCCCCCAGTGTGGGAAATTTTGAAGGTCCATCCTAGCTCTAGTGCTTCCCTATAGCATCCAGGGAGGCTTCTGTTTCCACCACACTGCAGGTTAGTTTCTCCCTCTGCTCGGTTCTACTAGCCTCACTTCCCCACAGGTTTATCTCCTAATTAGAGTTGACATAAAATACAGGATGCCCACTGAAGTTTGCATTTCAGATAAACAACGAACAGTTTTTAGTATAAATATGTCCCATACATTTGGTAAATAATTAGACTAAAAAATTACTTGTCATTTATCTGAAATTTAAATTTAACTGGGCATCCTGTATTTTTATTTGCTTAATCTGGCAACTTGACTCCTGAGAGTACTTCCTGATAAAGCTTCTGCACGCAACTTTTCATCATGAGTCTGTTTTCAGGCAACCCAATCTGAGGCAGGAAAGGTGAAGTAGGGTAACAGAAAGATGAATGAGGCACAAGTTTTGCTTTCAAAGCCTGCTGTGGAATGTTCTACTAGTGTGATGCTATCCAAAACTTATTGGGAGTAGGTTTCTAAAACTCAGTTCTCTCTTCCCTTGCACTCTTATCTTCATCCCTTGTAATCCTCAGGTGAAAACAAATTCCCAGTCTGCAGACAAACAGGAACCAGAGATGCTGGTGATGCCCAAATAATGAAGCAAATCAAGATTCAATGAAGCCATTATTATCAGACTCCTCACTGCATTTTTCCTTGTATAAGATTCTCTGTGTCATGTTGCTCCCTCATACCTCCTTATACCTTCTCCGTATTTTCCAAAGTTAAACAAAGTCATTAACCAGATGTCTGTGAAACCCCTCCAGACAAATTCTTTGGCATCATCACTCTTTTTAGAGATATGAGATATAGATAACTGCCCTTCTATTTTGTGTATTTGGGGAGAAAAATCAAGAAACTTCTAGGAATATATAATCAAACATTTTGTTTCATGGATTCCAAATACAGATTAAAAACATTCTATGTTCAAATTAAATTTTTAATAGAATCAACATTTACATACTACTATAATTTCATAGTAAATAGTAAAAATAACTAATTCTAGATTCCTAAACAAAATTTTGCCAAGTGTCACTCCACAGACCCCTGCCCTCGTATAACTACCATTCTTGAAACTAGCTTCTTACATGGCTTTCCAAACACCATAAACTCTTCTAGTGAGAAACCATGTCTTGTTTTTAGGTGATAGGTTCACATAGACATTGAATAAATGATAGCTGCCCCATACATCCTCTAGTTGGCTTGCGGGCTATGTTAATTGATAATCCTCCCTGCCATTGAACTTAGAACTAGTTAGCGCCTAGAGACTTAGCTGGAGAGCTAAGCTGATAGCTTGAGTAGAGGCAGTCATTTATTAGAACAAATATACATGCCCACATAATTGGAAAATACTATGTATTTAAAATACTGATTAAGGTCATGGGAACAAATGTTCACATTGAATGAATTATGGTAACATGAGTTAGGCATGCATAGACTTCAAATTCACATTTTATTGTGTTTTCAGAGTTACACGTTTTCTTACCTGCTTTTATTCTTCCCAGGTATATCTGTATGTGTTTATTCACCATTTTAACCTTCTTAATGACTTCATTCCATACCCACCATTTGCTGCGAAAGCCATCAATCACATACCAGTTCTGATGTTGTTCTTGATAATATTGCCTAATCTCATCAATATTTTTGCGGTACTTTGAGTTCTTGACAGCTATAATCTGTGAGCTGTTATGCAATGGATAAGGCAAACTAATAGAGAAACAGAAGGAATGGAAAAAGCTGTTAAAAACCTGCTTTTTCTGGTTGAGTAAAGTTTATTCCTTTATCATTGTTTTCATCACATACATTACCTTGGTTCCTTTTCTTTTTCCAGGAGCAATCTTTTGAAAATCTCTTTGGAAGGCACATCCAACTCAAAGATGACCATGGGGATGACTGACCTGGCTTCCAAGAGACTCACTTGATATTTAGATACAGGGTATCCATCAATGACAACACTAATAAGGAGAAACGTGAAAATAAAAATTCCAGATGTCTTTTCTCTCAGACCTTCCTTTCTGTCTTCCGGAAACAGTCTATCTTTAAGATTAGCCCCGTACTGTTCCTATGTAACTTGATTAATCTTGTCACCTTGCCCTCTTTGTCTCTCTCTTTTTTTTTTTTTTTGGCTGCGTGGCTTGAGGATTGAACCCGGGCCCCAGCAGTGAAAGCCCGGAATCCTAACCACTAGGCCATCAGGGAACTCCCTTTATCTCTATATTTTTAACCTCAGTCAGCCCAAGAGCCAGAAGGAAGGCTGCATACATACAGACACAGCTCTGATTCATACACTTAGCATCATAGAGCTAGGTTTTAGCGGACTTCGAGAGATAATACATATTATACCTTGAACATTGTATTACTTAATTGGTGCTACTATTCTAGCATGAAACAGTGGAAAGAGTATAGGCTTCAGAGGCACACAGACTTAGATTTGAAACCTGGTCTGACCTCTCTGAGCCTCAGTTTTCAGTAAAAATAGCAAAATAATGATATTTAACCCTTAGAGTTATCTTAAAGATTGTAGATCAAGTTTGTAAAGCAATTAGTAATAGACTAATGGACATTCCTTATAAAAGAATGGCCAGCAAGGGAAGAATTATCCAACCCTGATCTTAATGTTGTAGTTTTATAGCAAACAGATAGTGTAAAATTTTTGTACTGAAAGGTCAGTGGCAGTAAGACAAGGTGTCTTGTAAATCAAGATTTTAAGAAGTACATTAAAATGTTTTAAAATTAAAAGAAAAAAGGTCCTGGCACAGTTAATAGTATTTTAGTAAGAGATTAAGCAAATACGGAAAACACTGTGTTCTAAGCTTTCTTTTGTAGTAAAATTCTGTGAGGAGGCTGGGTGTGGAAGGGCACATGGGGAGTTGGTGAGAGACCCCTATGGTATCTGGGAGAGAACCATTCCATCAGGACCCATCAGGCCTCTGAGCAGAAATGATGGAGAATTTGTTAGTCCAACCGTCTAAGGTAATGAGTGCCACTAGCAAACTGAGAAGAGGACTAAAGGCTGTCTGCAAATTCCAAAGTCAGGAAACCGACTCTGAGGTGCCTGAGCTGGGCTTGCTGGCTGACGTCACCAGGAAGGGCTGGTTAGTCCTCCCTCAGTGCTCTCCAGCTAAGTCTCTAGGCACTAACTAGTTCTAAGTTCCATGGCAGAGAGGATTATAAATTAACATAGCCCACAAGCCAACTTGAGGATGTATTGAGCTGCCATTGTTGGTTGTTTTTTTAAAAAAATTATTTATTTTTGGCTGCATTGGGTCTTCGCTGCTGCACACGGGTTTTCTCTAGTTGCTGAGAGCAGGGGCTACTCTTCGTTGTGGTGTGTGGGCTTCTCACTGCGGTGGCTTCTCTTGTTGCGGAGCGTGGGCTCTAGGTGTGCGGGCTTCAGTAGTTGTGGCTCGCGGGCTCTAGAGCACAGGCTCAGTAGTTGTGGCTCATGGGCTCAGTTGCTGCGCAGCATGTGGGATCTTCCCAGACCAGGGCTTGAACCCGTGTCCCCTGCATTGGCAGGCGGATTCTTCTTTTTTTTTTTAACGTCTTTATTGGAGTATAATTGCTTTACAATGGTGTGTTAGTTTCTGCTTTACAACAAAATGAATCAGTTATATATATATATACATATGTTCCCATATCTCTTCCCTCTTGCGTCTCCCTCCCTCCCGCCCTCCCTATCCCTCCCCTCCTGGCGGTCACAAAGCACCGAGCTGATCTCCCTGTGCTATGCGGCTGCTTCCCACTAGCTATCTACCTTACGTTTGGTAGTGTATATATGTCCATGCCTCTCTCTCGCTTTGTCACAGCTTACCCTTCCCCCTCCCCATATCCTCAAGTCCATTCTCTAGTAGGTCTGTGTCTTTATTCCTGTTTTACCCCTAGGTTCTTCATGACATTTTTTTTTTCTTAAATTCCATATATATGTGTTAGCATACGGTATTTGTCTCTTTCCTTCTGACTTACTTCAGTCTGTATGACAGACTCTAGGTCCATCCACCTCATTACAAATAGCTCAATTTCGTTTCTTTTTATGGCTGAGTAATATTCCATTGTATATATGTGCCACATCTTCTTTATCCATTCATCTGATGATGGAAACTTAGGTTGTTTCCATCTCCTGGCTATTGTAAATAGAGCTGCAATGAACATTTTGGTACATGACTCTTTTTGAATTATGGTTTTCTCAGGGTATATGCCCAGTAGTGGGATTGCTGGATCATATGGTAGTTCTATTTGTAGTTTTTTAAGGAACCTCCATACTGTTCTCCACAGTGGCTGTATCAATTTACATTCCCACCAACAGTGCAAGAGGGTTCCCTTTTCTCCACACCCTCTCCAGCATTTATTGTTTCTAAGTTTTTTGATGATGGCCATTCTGACTGGTGTGAGATGATATCTCATTGTAGTTTTCATTTGCATTTCTCTAATGATTAGTGATGTTGAGCATTCTTTCATGTGTTTGTTGGCAGTCTGCATATCTTCTTTGGAGAAATGTCTATTTAGGTCTTCTGCCCACTTTTGGATTGGGTTGTTTGTTTTTTTGCCACTGCACCACCAGGGAAGCCCGCCATTGTTGGTTTTTAATGGAAAGTAGCTCAACTCCTTTGTCCTGTGAAGGATCACTTGAGAGGCCCTCAGGATTAGGGAAATTCAGCGTGGCTGGGCAGTTACTGTCCTGGTATTAAGGTGAAATAAAACCTTTGTGATTTAACCTACGTTGTCCTCACTAAGATCCCTCGTATGCAAAGCTGAATGCCAGAAAGGAGGTAACACAATTTGCTTAAGTCCCAGGGCCTTCTCTGGGGAAAAGACTTGACAGTCCAGAATCTGCTCCCTGATAACTGAAATTAGAACTGTCAAAGACTTGATTAAGGACCAGTGGTAGGGAAGGACAAGGAGGCGCCTAATATAAAACAGCCTTGAGTAAATCAGCAAGATTTTAAGTCAATGACTTGGGCTCAAGAGCAGGGCCTTAGGTTTTATCGGCTTTTACTACTGGCTGGGACCACTGGCTGTGCCAGGGAAGCCGTGGTGGAGCGGAGGAGGGTAAACTGAAGACCAGTTCGAGCACAGGGCTCTCCTGTCCAAATGCAGCATCAAGGGAGGGGCGCTGCTTCCTGTGCAGAGAGCTGGGCCAGAGAGAGACCATCTCCACGGGACCAGTACCACCTGGGGGGACAGGGGAGGGCCACGCCTTCATCACTCCATGGGGCAGTGAGGAGTTCTGCTGGGCTGTGGAAGTCACACAGGCCACCCTTATGGATTGTGTAAACCTGGAGGCTCCTGGACAGCTCAGGGGTTGCTGCAGGGAGGGAAGTGGCCTGTTGGCTCTTCTGGTGTTCAAGCCGAGTTTTAGCTTGACAGAAAATTAAAACATGTAACCATATAGGTGTCCAGAGTTTGAAAAGCACATCACACACACTTTACAAGAGCTTTAAACTCTGTTTACGATTAAGTGTTTTACATTCCAGTGAGTAATTTCTTCAGAGATGTAACTCCATCCCACTCCCTCTCCACCTCCACGGCCCCCACTTACCCTGCAGTGTTACTTATACTTTCCATCAGAGATAATTCTAAGGCCTGAACAGCCAGTTCATCAGGCGCTGTCATTCCTTTATGAAGATGCCAATTTAGCATAAGTGCCAGCTCTGTGTCTGGTTGGTGGTTTAATACATAACGCAGAGCGTCTCCTATTGACAAACGCTTTAAGCCATAGTCACTTGAAATTTTTTTGGCAACTGAAAAACATTAAAACTTTAAACTTATTCCGTTTCACAAATTCATCAGTTAATCTCAGTTTCAGATTCTGGTTAATTGACATCAACAGCAAACTAATCTTCACATTCCTCAAAGAAATTTCAAAAATTAAAATTGCTACATCTTATTGAATTAATACTGTTCAAAGGTCGATCATTATTAGCACTTCAGGTATGTGGCTGATGGGTCTGGTTAGTGAGCCAACTCCGTGAGGTTTTCTATAACCAAACCATTGAAGTGGTTCTTTTCCTTCTGCACGAGGTAGCAACACTTTTGAGAGCTTTATAAGGCATCCTATGTGTACCATTAATATTTGGTATTATGTCCAAAATAACAATTCAGTGCTCCTTGTGTCACCGGATTAAACCATTTCCCTATGTCCATTTACGGACTCCAGGCTGCAATCAGGCTAGCTTACCCTATACAGTTAGGCGGCAGTTAATCCTTAGGAAGTAATTTTTAAAAATTATAATGGCATATCTGACATTTTAATAGTAATTTATAGCTTATGAGGTAATATTTCTTCTGTGACTTTTTTTGATATTTTCAACTATTCCATCAAGTGCGTAGAGCGGGTATTGAAGTTACAATTTTATAGATGAGAGAACTGCAGCCCACTGCAATGGAATAATTTGTCCAAGGGCACATAGATGTTGCCATTTGTTGAAAGAGGACTCAGGCTTGGCCTCTGCTTCTGCTAAGTGAGACCACAGATAATAGCTTCCAGTTACTGTTAAATGTGGGTGTGCTCTGACAGGGTCTACAGACCCTGCTTCATCACGGTCTGGAGACAGCAGTGTGTAGAGGACACTGAGACTCATCTGGTCCCACAGGGAATACAGGTTAACTGGCCACAATTAGGGCCACCCGGGAGCAACTCCCCTGTGAGAGCCGCAGAAGGCTTCATCTCAGCTTTGCCACAAACGCGAGAGTCACACCTATTTTTCTTAAGCTATGAAAACAATTAAGCATTTACAATTTGACATTTTGTTTAAAGATTAACCTCTATTTCAACAAAAATCGAGGAATCAGATTGTCTAATCTACATTTTACTTTTTGCTGTGGTTGTGGGATCTTGAACGTTAATGTACAGCTTTCTTTGGGAAATATCATTATCTTTGTGAACTTTTAGAACACAACTATTAAAGACTCTTAATCATGTTAAGACGTTTAAATGGGGAAAACCCACTTTTCATCTGAAGAGCTAAAACACAAAACTCCCTATTATTATTTCTGGTGAAAATTAATCTTTGACCTCATCTCTCCCTTTCATTCTCTATGCCGTCAGTCATTAAGTCCTGTCATTTCCTTTTTAAATATCTCTGGTATCTGCCCTTTCCCATTTTATTATCATTGCGACCAACCACTGTTCATGTGGTTATCATGTCACACGTCATCTTGAAATACCACACTCACCTATTGTTGGACTATTTGCCTTAAAAAAAAAGTCTCAAGATATAAAAAATTCAAACATTATAGTTTACCAAATGCCTTTTTCAGTAATGATTAAGATAATGGATTTTCACTCTTTAACTTATTAATACAGATTATATTTATAAAATTTTAAATATAATTTTTATGCTAATAAAATCTTAATATAACTGTTATTTGACTATATTTATAAATAATATTCGTTTGTAATTTCTTTTTTTGTATTATCTTTGTTAGGTTTTGATATCAGGGTCATGCTAATTTAAAAATGAATTTATATTTTTTATACTTTTTTAATTGTATGGACTATATTCTTTACTTTAAAAAAAACTGAAAATAAATTGGTCAGTTTATTTTCTTTCCCCTTGCTCTGGAAAAGCTTATAAAAACACAGTAAGTATCTCTTGAATTTTTAATTCTTTGAAAGTTTGACATAATTTTCCTCCAAAACCATTTGATTCTGGGCTGTTTTGGAGTGGGGTTATATTTTTGAATGCCTTCTCCTCAATGGTTATTGGCCTAATAACGTGTTCTGTCTCTTTTTGAGTCAGTTTTGATAGTTATCTTCCTGGAAAAGTGGTCCTGGTCTTCAGGAGATTCTTTTATGCTTAAGGATAGTAAAGGCAAAAACACCCTTACCTGTAGTTTTCCCAGATTTTGGAGGCCCCAGAAGTGCAATCCTAATGGGCATAGTAGGCTTAGGTTTGGGTTGGCGGATATATTTGATTGGGTTCTTCATAAATTTTTCTTTAGTTTCCTTACTAGATAAAAAATAAATATACTGACGATGGATTACAGGATGAAGTAGATTCCCTGAATTTTCAGCTGGCTTGATTGTCTCTCCTTCACTTAGCTGCAATATATGCAAAACTGAATTAATAAGTTAGCTTTATTTTAAACAGCATTTCCCCCAAATACACTTAAAAAAACAAATTTGTAAAATCTTTCTTATAGAACAAGAAAACTAATTATAATCAAGTACTGATATTAAAAAACTGTAAAAAGAATTAATTATTTTATACTCACATGGAATAAATGTAGTTTTTCTTAAGTGTTCCAGTTTCTGACAACTATAGTTATTCTACTTCCTTTATAATGTGTTTAGCATATACTGAATGTTTCTGCCAAGTAGTGTAAAGGTGTTTGGATATATTCATGGGCCAATTTATCTTCACAGACAGGTCCATTCCTAAGGTGGCGTAATGTACAGAAATGCGTCCTCCCAAAATCATGGTTTGAAGCCCTAACCCTCAAAGTTACTGTATTTGGAGACAGGGCCTTTGAGGAGGTAACTAAGGTTAAATGAGGTTATAAGAATGGGGCTCTAATCTGAGGACTGGTGTCCTTATAAGAAGAGAAAAGAGACACCAGGAGTGCATGAGCACAGAGGAAAAGCACTGAGGACACAGTGAGAAGTGGCCATCTACAAGCCAGGAAGAGAGGCCTCACTAGGAAAACCATCCCTGCTGGTACCTTGATCTTGGACTTCCAGCCTCCAGAACAGTGAGAAAATACATTTCTGCTGTTTAAGCTACCCAGTCTGTGGTATTCCATATGGCAGCATGAGTATACTAATACAGGTGGGGTCCTGGGTTATATATGGGAGTGTACTGGTAGGACAAATCCTACTAGCTTCTCTTCTACATTTTTATACAGATGAAATCCCACTCACACAAACATCAAGAGCAGACACAAAAGGGAAAAATACACCTAAAAGGCAGCCTAAGGTGTCGGTATGGAATGGAGAGGGAGGACTGGTCCCACATCTTTGCATTGGTGATGATGACGACTGGGTAATTAAATGGATATCTTTTTATATCATCAGATGGCCAAGCATCAGTCATCCCTGGACTTGACAGAGTAGGTGAGAAACAGTATGGTAATATTGCTCCTCCCCCAGAACTACACCAGGATAGTTGTCACAGGTCAATGGTGTTGTCAGCATCATCATTCTTGGGCTGAAGTAATATTCATGGCTGGGAGTAAATGTTAGGGATAAGAAGAAACTCAGGGATGGGGTGGGAATGTCTGCTCTATTTCTTATACTCGGTAATAAAAGAAAAGCTGAAAGTTTAATGATTCCATTTCAGATTCGAAAATTAAGTGCGAATTCTTACAATAGTTTCTGCTATTGCCCAAAATATCTAGCATGTATCTTTCTTCTCCATAGGTCAGAATACACAAGGTGTCATCAAATCAGAAACATCAAGTGGTCAGGCACCCAGAAAGATTCCCAACAGCCCTGAAAAAATGATTTATATGTTTAAACCCTTCCTATGACCATGCACTCATTTCTCCACAAGGCATCTTTATACAATCCTAATTATGTTTGGACATGGATCCTTAAATAGGGTTCTGACTTTGATTGCTTCTTCCCCTCTCTTGTCCATCTCAAAGAGAAGGTTAGGGTGTAACTATTTTTCAAAAGCTTTCTAGGTGATCCTAATACATGCTTAACTTTATCTGATTCTCTATGGAGGGAACGGTCATAATGTTTCTATATTTCAGCATGATATTTGAAAAGGTCTCTCTTGACATCCTTACAGTGAAGGTAAAGAAGATATCACAATTAAGTAGAATTGAAACTGATTGTATCAACATCAGCCAGGAAGGAGGTTTCAAGTAATATGCACATGGCTCCATTTTGGATCCCTTCCTCCAAAATACTTTTTATCAGTGACCAATACACGTTAATAACAACAACTTATATTAATTGAGCATTCACAATAAAACAAGCACTGCTGCAAGCACTTTACAATAATTAACTGATTTAGTAATTGTAACAATATCATGAGGTAGGGACTATTCTTATTCCCATTGTGCAAATGGGAATGGCTCAGAGAGGTGAAGTAATTTGCCCAAGGTCACTCAGCTAGTAAGTGGTGGTTTTGAACTCAGGCAGTCTGGCTCGAGAGGCCATGGTCTTCTCCACTGTGCTACTTCACTGATGGAAATAAGAAGGTACACTGGTTGAGAGGGCAGGTCACCTTTACATGACATTCTTTTATTGTCTTTATAGCACTTAATACAACCTGACAAGAACTTATTTGTTTACTTATTTATTGCCTATCCTCCCTCTCCAACCCAGCTAGAATATAAGGCCCATGACAAAGGAACCTTGTCTGTTTTATTCACTGCTCTATTCTCAGGGACTGACACAGTGGCTGGCATGTCCTTGATTAAGATTTGTTGAAAACCATCCCACATTTGAAGTTACTGAATTCCAATTACATTAAATGTTTGTCCACACTGCCTAAAAATACAGTGCTTAGAAATAAGTTTGTGACGAACATTAAAGGCACATTTTGTATGGGATCTCACACTTTCCAGAGAATTTTATATTCTTGCATTTGATCACAGTGGCCTGATGGCAGTATTCTCCCATCTTAAAGGTGAGGAAGCAGAATCAAAGAGTTTAAAGGACTTGCCTAAAATTAGATAGCAAATTGTGTCAGAGCTCAGCTCGCTAGATGTCTAGTTTGAAAATATTTCTACTACCATCTTCTGCTACAGAGTTAAAACCAAGTTGGAACTGGATGATCTTTACAGAAATAGACGAAAGAAATTTAAACCCTTCAACTACTTTCCTACTTCAGAAAGGCGAAACAACCACACATATTTTTATAGCTAGCTAAGAATACTATACAATGCTTACAATTTTTTGAACTTATCCACTGTCTTCTTAGACATGCTTTAAAAAAAAAAAGAAACAAGAGAAAGGTTTTCAGATGCATTTGCTGACATTACCTTTACAGGGTCCCAGTAGCCAAATGAGCTTATATACTTGTAGGTAAAGCTGAGCATTTTCTGGGCAAGGCGGGATGATATTGGATAACATTTCTCGAAAATGCTTGCACGATTCTCCACCAGCGGTTTCAGTTTCATATTCAATATGTATTGTACAATGTGGGTTTTCCGAGCTCCATTAATGAGAATTACTGGTATCAAAAACTTCTCAAATTCTTCCTAATGAAAAACAATCATAAAACCAAACATTTTTAGTGGGAAGGAGGCTGGCAGTATTTAGTTACAGCACATGGACATTGCTAGTAACTGATTACTTCAGTCTAGAGAACAAATATTTTTCAGCTTCCAAGTAACTGCAGGTTGGCAGCTAAAACTTTGACCCTATGTGGCTTCCACGTTGCCCTTGATTTATTAACTAGTTTTTATGATTGTAAATGGTGCTGACGAAAGGGACCTAACCCCTAAAAATATACATTTCTTTTGAAATGTTAAAAAGAAACCAAGGCATAAACCAACTCGCTTTTGTTTCATTCTCAAACGTTATTTTTTGAATTATGAAAAACGAAAAAGTAATAACCTGTATTATTTGTAAATTATTCGTATCTGCTTCAAATTTTTCTCTCAGTTCACCTCTCAGGCGTTCGACCGCATCAATTTCCTGCTCTTCATCTTCCTCACTCATCACTTCCTCATCTTTTGGAAATTCATCAAGGATGTTGTCAATATCATCTTCCTCATCTTCAGGTTCTTCCTCGCTCATGTCTTCATCTTGTCTGACAGTCTAAGGAGGAAAATATTCCCTTTTACTATACATATAAAATATGGAACAAATGACACTGCTAACTAATCATCTGGGATATTTTGGAATAAGCGGGTATTGGTTAGTATGGCATGCAACGTTCATCAACTGATATAGTAAAGTTTCAAATATCTGGCACCCAAGAAATTTAATGCCTTCAAGACTCTAACACCACGGTGATCCCATAAATAAATACCTAGACAAGATATTAACTGCTAATATTTAATGCTATAGTTGTCAGAACATTACATGTTTCTCATGGTCTTCAGTAACAATATTTAATGCAACTCAAAGAGTATATAAAACACTCCCTAGCTGTGTTAGCTTGGACAAAACCAGTTTCCTCGTCTGTAAAATAGGAATAAGGAAAGTACCTCCCTCACGTGGTTGTTGGTAGTGCTAAAATAAGTTAATACATGCAAAGCGCTCAGAAAACTGTCTGGTACATGGTAAGCATGCAAATGATAGCTGTTATTCCTATTCCTATTATTATAACACTATATTATGTTATAGTTATTATTGTCATTTTGTATAAAGCACTGTTCTAATAGAATAGTACATGCCCCTGAGGAGGCTGCAGCTTATCTGAGGAAACCAGAATTAACACATAAATGATTACTGAAGACCACAACAGGATACTGATACTAAGTGGTGTTGTAAAGGCTCGAAGTGCTACAGTCCAGTTTGCGTAACACTGAACCCTGTCCTACTGATCCTCCTGCACTGCCTCTATGCACGTCGCCCAGAATTATCCCTTGTCCCGGATGGAGCACTGCCTTCCCGTCGGAAACCTGGGAGTTATCTTGACTCCTCACTCTCCATTATTGCACATCCAGTTTCTAAGAATAGGAATCCTAAATAATACTTAAGACTCTCTCCTCCTTTCTAGTCCTGCTCTACTGTTTGCCCTCTCATTACCTCTTGCCTGCACACTTTTGATTAGCTCGCTATTTCCTGATCTTTCTAACTGATTAGACCCTGGTGCCTTTAAAGGCGCCTGGAGCTGGGATTTGGACTTGCAGGTGCCGGGAGGAAGAAGAGAGGACAAAGGGCCCTTCGCTGTTCTGTGCCCAGGCTCCTCTTTCCCCGGAAGGAGTTTGGCGTTGGAACTATGTTTCTCAGTTCTTATTCTTTTTTATTTGAATTTTGAAGCCATTTGGTTCTCTTACTACTTTTTCCTTTTTCTTATATTTTGACAATTTTTTAGTTTGAGATTTGATTTGCTGACGATCACTGGAGGCATGGTGGGATGAGTCCACACTACGAGCTGCAGACATCTTAGTTTCAGATGAACTTTTGCTCACCTCTCCAGCTCTATTTAATAGCTCTTCCAACTTGTTTGTTAATTAAAAAAATTAAACTATATAAGTTTAACAAGAAACTTTCAATTAATTTAAATGCTATATTGTAGTTTCCATGAACTTTTTTTTTGCTCTCTGGTTTTTCATACCATCCTGTTTTTGTTTTATGGATACAAGTTCTTGAATTATTTAAGGCAAATTGGAATTTTTTAAATGTTTAATATATTTCCTGTATTGTCTATTTGTTTTAGAGTCAATTATTCTGTTTGTTCATCTTGGTTCTTCCTTGTATTGATAATTTCAAATATATGGCAATCCTTGGTTGTCTATTCATTTTTATGAATGAAGGACTAAACTGATTAATTCAGAGCAACTGTAAGCTCTGGGTATGTGAGCAGGACAGGTTGTATCATGCTTCCATTTAAGATGTGAGGATGAGAAGAGGCAGGCAGGCTGGATCTTGTCCCAGATGATGAAGAGTACCAACCAACATTCTGTGGCACCTAGAATTTTCTAGACAGATTATTTAATTACTTTAGAAATTATTTACTTTTTTCTTCATGGGGACAAATGTCACTGTTACATGAGGAGCTGGTGGGATCAACCTTAAAAAATTTTCTGCAATTTACCCTCTTGGACTTTCTAGATAATCAAATATATGCAAATATTAAATTTTGTTCTTACTTTTCAGTATGTATGCTGTTTCTTTTTCTGATCACGTTGCTGTGGCTAGTTCCTTTAAATTTTTTAAAAGGTTAATAGCCTAAAAATCTTCATAGAAGACCACCTGAGAGACCCACAGGTTAATTCTTTTTAGAGAAAAAGGTTTTAGTTTTCTGTAAGTGGCATTTTGGTCCTCTGGAACAGTGCTGCTTTTTTTTCTTCTATCTAGTATCTCTCAGTCCTTATGTTAGGAGATACATGTTCTAAAATTCATCGTCTCAGAGATCTGCCTCCAGTATGAAGGAATAAGTTCATTTAGCCTCTAGCAGATAATAACCACAAGCCATGGACAACACACACACAAATACACACAGATTTTTTTTCCCTCTCTCTTGCTCCAGAGGGCTTCTGGAGAGTGAACAGAGGCAGATTTTGTAGAGTAGTCAAAATTTGGAGGGAGCGATAGGCTTAGGGTCAGTTCTCTTATTTTGTGCATTTGCGTGGAAGGCAGCCTCCGCTAGAGTGGTGGTGGCAGAGGGGGACTAAAACTCTGATAGAAAGCTCTGTCTTTTGTCACCTACAAATTGGCACTTGCCCTCTACCTCTATAAGAAATAAATTATGAGCTGCTGCAGCTGCTGACCTTCAACAGCCCTGGAAAGAAGTTCAGGATGGATCAGAAATGAGGCACTCTGTGCTCTAGAAAAAACTGGCAGAACAGGTCTTCAGATAGTTAGATATTTTTAGGAGATGATTTTATGAGCCCAATTCTTGCATCTCCTCATATCTAGAAAAGTGATAAAATCCTTCATGGCTACTCCTGGCATTCTCCTGCATGTGGCTACACTACACTTGGTAAAAGGGACCCAGGCACCAGAGAAAGAGCTAGTGTACAGGATGAGGGCAAAGATTCTGGAGCTAGGGGTAAGAGTAGAAGCAAGGCCTCCAAGGAATTGGAAGATATGCATTGTAAATCTGTATGAAGCCACTGGTTTATAGAATATTCTTCAGTCACATTTGGAGACTAAAATTCCACATGATGGCGACATTTTCCTATAAAATTAATGGAAGTAGTCACCTTGAGACTTTGAAGTGATTTCTAATGTTAAAAGTGTTTTATTTGTTGCTAAAAAGTCAGACAGCAAAGGCAATAATGTTAAGGCTGAGAAGACAAACCTGGGAAGGGCTTTATCTGCATATGGTTCCCTAACTGCTTGGGAAAAAGGTGAGTCAAGAAACTGCATATTTCTGTACAGAGAGGCAGATGATGAGAAGACCCCTGGTTCTGTGCAGGAAAGCAAGCTCCAAGGTCCATGTGGAGTCAGGATGGATTCAACTCAGGTTGTCACATTAACTGATTATAACAATTGTACTAAGTGATCCTTGAGATGCTGCACTGTGTTTAGTCTTTCCTTGTCTGAGACAGTGGCAGTACATATAAAATTCCCATCAAAAAAGTTAAAAAAAATACACAGTTTTAATCTCAGAAAATCTCAGGAACTCTCATAAAAAAATCTCAGGAATTGTCTTCCAAAAGTCAGTTTGTATAAATTAATTGTGGGAGATACACAGCCAATTTTTATAAAAGATTAAGTCTCAGAAGAGCTAACTTACAAAATCTTATTTTGTTTATAAGACAGAATATTTTATCTGAGGTGCTTGGCTGTAGCATTTGGGTCAGCTAGGTCAACTGGGGACTAGCTCGTCTCTAAACAAAACGAAATCCATGATCTTCAAGGTTTATCTTTTCAAAAAATCAGCCGATGGAAAAGAGGAGCTGTATTGAACATCCTGCACAGTATGTGACTCTGAGCATCTACAGGCTCTGCCCCATTCCATTCTTTACCTCGAGGTAAGCTATATTTTAGCCCCAGCACAACTTCACAGGCTCTCTGTCTAGACCTTATACCCAAGCTCCCAGCCTATCTCCCTGTAGCAAGAGCTGAAGTGTGAAAAGCACAAATGAAAATCCACAAGAAGCATAGTTTAATGTAGTATCATTATATTTTGTATTAGATTATTTAAACATCTTGGTTTTCTTTCTTTAAAAAATTTTTGTTTTTCTGATTATAAAAGTAATAAAAGTTCATTGTAAACAGTTATAGAATACCAAAAAGTGTAAAGAAAATAAAAATGATATATAATCTCAGAACTTGTACATAAACTCTATATCTCCATCAAGACTTCTATGCATCTTTTTGATGCTCAACGTCACTAATTATTAGAGAAATGAAAATCAAAACTACAATGAGGTATCACTTCACACAGGTCAGAATGGCCATTTTCAAAAAGCCTTTGAACAATAAATACTGGAGAGGGTGTGGAGAAAAGGGAATCCTCCTACACTGTTGGTGGGAGTGTAAATTGATTCAGCCACCATGGAGGAGAGTATGGCGTTTCCTTAAAAACACTAAAAATAGAGCTACCTTATGATCCAGCAATCCCACTCCAGGGTATATTTCTGGAGAAAACCATAATTTGAAAAGATACATGCACCCCAATGTTCACTGCAGCACTATTTACAATAGCCAGGTCATGGAAGCAACCTAAATGCCCATCGACAGATGAATGGATAAAGAAGATGTGATACATATATATTAAATAGAATATTAGCCATAAAAAGGAATGAAATTGAGTTATTTGTAATGAGGTGGATGGACCTAGAGCCTCTCATACAGAGTGAAGTAAGTCAGAAAGAGAAAAACAAATACTGTATGGTAACACATATATATGGAATCTAAAAAAAAAAAAAAAGGTTCTGAAGAACCTAGGGGCAGGACAGGAATGAAGACGCAGACATAGAGAATGGACCTGAGGACACGGGGAGGGGGAAGGGTAAGCTGAGACGAAGTGAGAGAGTGGCATTGACATATATACACTACCAAATGTAAAATAGATAGCTAGTGGGAAACAGCCGCATAGCACAGGGAGATCAGCTTGGTGCTTTGTGACCACTTAGAGGGGTCGGATAGGGAGAGTGTGAGGGACATGCAAGAGGGAGGGGATATAGGGATATATGTATACGTATAGCTGATTCACTTTGTTATACAGCAGCAACTAACACAACAATGTAAAGCAATTGTACTCCAATAAAGACGTTTAAAAAAAAAAAGAAAAAAAGAGAGTAGCAGAAAAACAACAAGAAACAAAACAAAAAAGGAACGAAATTGGGTCAGTAGAGACGTGGATGGACCTAGAGATTATCATACTAAATGAAGTAAATCAGGCAGAGAAAGACAAATATCATAAGATATCACTTATATGTGGAATCTAAAAAAAAATACAAATGAGCTTCTTTACAAAACAGACGCAGACTCACAGATTTAGAAAACAAACTTATGGTTACCAAAGGAGAAAGGTGCAGGGGAAGGATAAATTAGGAGGTTGGGATTAACAGACATACACTGCTATATATAAAATAGATAATCAACAAGGACCTTCTGTATAGCACAGGGAACTCTACTCAATACTCTGTAATAACCTATATGGGAAAAGAATCTGAAAAAGAATAGATATATGTATATGTATAACAATCACTTTGCTATACACCTGAAACTAATATAACATTGTAAATCAACTATACTCCAACGTAAAATAAAAATTAAAAAAAGACTTCTATGCATCTTTTTATTTTACATTGCTGGGATTTTATATATGTGTAAAATATATATGTTTTAAATATGTGTGTCCTTTTTTTTTGCAAAAAGCAATTTTATTTACTTACTTCCTCTTCTTTCCTTTTTCTCTCTCTCTCTATTATAAGTTCAGCCCTTCTTTTAGAAATCATGTCATCCTGTTAAAGAAAGAGACATTAAAAAATATTAATGGATAATAATAAAATTACTTTTTTTAAAAAAATTTATTTAATTTATTTATTTTTGGCTGCATTGGGTCTTCGTGGCTGCATGCAGGCTTTCTCTAGTTGCAGCGAGCTACGCTTTGTTGCAGTGCACAGGCTTCTCATTGTGGTGGCTTCTCTTGTTGCGGACCATCGTCTCTAGGTACACTGGCTCAGTAGTTGTGGCTCACGGGCTCAGTAGTTGTGGCACACAGGCTTAGTTGCTCTGTCACATGTGGGATCTTCCTGGACCAGGGCTCAAACCCGTGTCCCCCGCATTGGCAGGCAGATTCCCAACCACTGCGCCACCAGGGAAGCCCTAAAATTACTTTCTATATATTAATTTTTTTTCCCAAAGGGGAATAATATTTGGGTAGAAGGATACTTTCCAGAAAAGCATGTGATAGTGGTAATTATGTCACTTACATCTTTGGACCTCTGGACCTCTTGATCAGCTACTTCCCTCCAGAGGGATAAATGGTACTTGGGATCAGTCACTTTTTCTATAAACTTTAGAATTCCTTTTCAAAATGGATTACTTATTTGTTTCCTTTGGTGGAGAGGTAGATTTTGTACATGGAGAAACAGGGAAATACTTAGAGGCTCTTTGTTGAAAATGTTTGATAATCTTCCATCATATTATTAAGATGTAATTGCCTAAAGAATCCATGTGAGAAAAGCACATGTACTTTGGATGCATTCACACATATGGTGTATAAGTAGTCCTCCAGTCCTTCTAGGGGTCTCTAAATCTAATGCAATGAATAGGTCCTTTGATATGACCTTAAGGTTTGCATGAAAACTAACCAGCACCCCTTGGGTTTGGGGGCTCATTGGCTCAGGACTCTTGAAACTGGAGTCCCCTTAAATACTGGGAGATCAGAGAAGTGCCTTAAAGACATGCCCTGGGGGCTCCGGTCTAGGCCATCAGGACTGTGCTCCTTTTATCTGACAATTACTGAGTATACATTTCAGATAATTTATGTTTTGTTGACATTCAAGAAATATTTGTAGATAGAATTCTAAAACTGAATTGAATCAAATTAATATAGTTCATGAGCCCCAGAGAGATTCTGTAGCTTTTCAGAGGGTAAGAGTTATAAAAACTCTAATTTCCTTTTTTAAAACCAGAGTTTTACCATAGGTGCTTTAACTGTAGAGTTATGAAAATACAGTCTCCTTTGTGTTTTCATAACATATAAGGAAACCACTGTATACACCAAAAAGAAATGCAAAGTATGTATAATAAAGCACACACATATTATGAGTCTGTTTCTCCTCTGATCCTTTCACTCAAATAAGTAGTGGTCAGTGAAGTTTAACTAATTATTGCATGTCTGCCAGGTGCCATCACTGTTCTGAGCACTGCACATGTATATTCTTTCATTTTCTGCTCAAAATATACTGCAAGGCGGACAGCATTATCCCACTTTATAGATGAGTTAATAAAGTCAGAAGGTTTAATTCACATAGTATAACACAGCTAGTGTGAGGATGGTGTAAGAAACTCCCAGATAAGGGTATGAAAAAGCACATTGTATGATGGAGCTGTAAGGAGGGTTTGTATTTGTTCCAACTGAGAAATAAAGTTAGAAAGAGGGTTTGGAACAGGATTGGGAGGGCTTTAAATGCCAGACTGAGGAGTTCAGATCTTAACAGAGTGACTTGATCAAAACAGAGTTTTAGGAAGATCAGGTTGCCCGAAGGATGGCCTGGAGGGCCCAGATATGAAGTCTGGTAGGACAATTAGGAGGTCATCGTAGGAGTGCTGGGTGTGAGGTGAAAAGAATCTGAACCAGGGCAGAGCTGTGGGTATGAGAAGAAAGGTGTAAATCTGCTCTTTCCTGTTCCATATCCCTGAAATCCTCAGGGCATGTGATGTCTAGGCTGGGGCTTGATTGCTTTAGAGCTGCTCCGTCCAGTATGGCAGCTACAAGTCACTTGCAGCTCTATTAAAATTAAATAAAATTAAACATTTGATTTCTCAGCCTCACCAACTAAATACATTTCAACTGCTTAATAACCACATGTGTGGCTAGTTGCTGCTGTATTGGACAGTGAAGATACAGAACATTTCCATCAGCACAGAGAGTTCTCTGAGAACACTGGTCTAAAGGTGCCAGATCCCACAAGGAGGTAACATGCAGCTGTGCTTTGGTATGCCCTCTTCTTTCTTTTCCATTCTCATGTTTATAGAGCCTCTTGCCTGGCAGACACTTTGGCCCACTTTCTTCAGAGATCAGCAGCAGAAAAGGGAAGGATGTCAGGTAGAATGGTGTGAAGCTTGATGTCTTGCCACACCTCTCTCCTGACTTCCACAGTTCTTGGATGGCTGAGAGATTGGCTTTGATTTTGTATGGGACAGGGATGGCCTGGGACGTGTAATCTTAGTGTGGTGGAGCAAAGGGATGGATGGCAAGATGGATAGAGGGATTTCCTTTGGCAAGATGAAAAGATGAAAAGAACTTGACAACTGTGTCTGAGCAGTGACAGAGGAACTTCATGGTTTTAACACTTTGTTTATAATTTAATAAGTATCGAGTTGTGATAAGGTATTCAGTAATTTAAGTCACAGTAGCTGAAAATTGGAACTAACTGATTAGCTCTCTGACACTAAAGAGAGCTTTCTTCCATACTCTCCCTGCCAAATGTCCACTCAGTCTACGCTTATCTATTGACAAGTAGCTCACTGCCTTCAGTCTTTGTTCTTTTTGGAAAGTCTTACTAATAATGAAATACATCTCCCTGTACTTCCTCCTACCAATGGTGCTTCTTTCCCCCCACATGGAACAATGACATACTCTCTTCAGTATAAAAGACCGTCACATAATTTAACACACTTCTCATGTCCCATCTTGGTCTTCCTAGTTCCAGATTTGAAAGCCCTATTCTTTCTACTCAACCCAGATCTATAAATGTGTCCTTTCAAGACATGTCATACATATGGAATGAATCATAGAGTATGTACTATTTTCTTTGCCTGGCTTCATTTACTCAGCATAATGATTTTGGTAGTCATCCATATTGTAGGGGGTATCAATAGTACATTCATTAAAAGTACTGAATACTACTCCATTATATGAATATACTATTTATTTATTTATTTTTCCAGCTTTATAAAATTGTAAGATATTTAAAGTGCATGTCATGAAGATTTGATACGTATACATTGTGAAAGGACTTCTCCCATTTAGTTAATTAACACATCCGTCACCTCACATATTTATCTTGTGTGTGTGACAACATTTAAGTTCTACTCTCTTGCCAAATTTCAATTATACAGTAGTACAGTATTACCAACTATAGTCATCATGTCATACATTAGCTCCTTAGGTCTTATTCATCTTATAGCTGAACTTTTGTACCATTTTATCAACTTCTCCCCATTTCCCACACCTCCCAGCCCATGACAACCACTTTTCTAGACTGTTTCTATGAGTTTGATTTGGTTTTAGATTCCACATACAAGTGATACCATGCAGTATTTGTCTTTCTCTGCCTGGCTTATTTAACTTAGCATAATGCCCTCAAGGTCCATCCATGTTGTTGCAAACGTCAGGATTTCCTTCTTTCCCATGGCTAAACAACATTCCTGTGTGTGTGTGTGTGTATACACACACCACTTCTTTATCCATTCACCTGTTGGCAGACACAGGTTGTTTCCACACCTTGGCTATTGTGAATAATGCTGCTATGAACATGGGAGGAGAGATATCTCTTTGAGATAATGACTGTTTCCTTTGGATATATATACCCAGAAGTGGGATTCCTGGATCATATGGTAATTCTATTTTTTAATTACGTGTGGAACCTCCATACTGATTTCCACGATGGCTGTACTAGTTGACGTTCCTACCAACAGTGCACAAGCGCTCCTTTTTCTCCACATCCTCACCAGCATTTATCTCGTCTTTTCGATTTTAGATACCCTAACAGGTGTGAGAGGTGATATCTCATTGTGGTTTTGATTTGCATTTACCTGATGATTAGTGATGTTGAGCACCTTTTCATGTACCTGTTGTCATTTGTATGCCTTCTTTGGAAGAATATCTATTCAGTTCATCTGCCCATTTTAAAAAATTGGATTTTTTTTTGATACTGGGTTGTATGAGTTCTTTATATATTTTGGATTTTAATCCTTTATCAGATATATGATTTACAAATACTTTTTCCCATTCCCTAGACTGCCTTTTTATCTTGTTGATGGTTTCTTTTGCTGGGCAGAAAATTTTTTAGTTTGATGTAGTCCCGCTTATTTATTTTTGCTTTTGGTGTCAAATCAAAAAAAAAAACCATCATTGCCAAGATTGATGTCAAGAAGCTTATCCCTCTTTCTTATAGGAGTTTTAGGGTTTCAGGGCTTTTGTTTCAAGTCTTTGATCCATTTTGAGTAGATTTTTGTGTATGGTGTAAGATAGGTGTTCAGTTTTATTCTTCTGCAGCAGGCTATACAGTTTTCCCAGCACCATTTATTGAAGAAACTATCTTTTCCCCATTGTACATCCTTGGCTAGTTTGTCATAAATTAACTGACAATATATGCATGGGATTATTTCTGTGCTTTCTATTCTGTTAAACTGATTTATGTGTCTACAGTCTGCTATTGTACTGAATTTTTCAGTTTGGTTATTGTATTCTTCAGCTCTGTGACTTCTGTTTGGTACTTTCTTATATTTTCTATCTCTTGAAAATTTCACTTTGCTTATGCATTGTTCTCCTGACGTTGGTGAGCATCCTTATGACTATTAGTTTAAACTCTTTATCAGATAAATCACTTATCTTTGTTTCAGTAAGGTGTGTTTCTGGCATTTTATCTTGTTCCTCCGTTTGGAACATATTCCTCTGTTTTTTCATTTTCTTTGACTCTATGTGTTGGTCTCTGCCCATTAGATAAAACAGCCACCTCTCCCTGTCTTGACAGCGTGGTCTTGTGTGGAAGATGAACACAGCTCAAGCTGGCCCCTGCTCTTGGCCATCTCTTAAGCCTTTGTACTTGTTTAAGCCACTTTATTTGTTTTTAGTTGCTCCCAGTAGTTGAGGGGGTACCATGACCTATCAGTGTCCCAAATGGGAGGATCACAGTCAGCATAGGCTGATTGGAAGCTAGACACTCAAGCAGCAGCTGTTTTGATGTAGGTGATGTGGGTATTTTCTCATTTGCCCAATGTGTAGGAGTCACTCAGCTAATTTCTGGATTTCTTTCAGAGTGGATTGAGTTCAGGAGGCTCCTATGTTGCCACCTTGGGCTGGAAGCCAAGGGACCCTATCTGGATATTTACCACATTTTGTTTATCCATTCATCAGTTGATGGACATTGAACTGTTTCTACTTTTTGGCTATTATGAATAATGCTGTGTGAACTTCCACATACAAATTGTTACATGGACATGTTTTCATTTCTGTTAGATAGGTTCCTAGGAGTGGAATTGCTAGGTTCTCTATGACACTTTTGAACATTTTATGGAAACCTCTCAGACTACAGTTCAAGAAAAGATGTTGTAAGCTAATACCTGGATTTGTTGTACTACAGGCTAAAACGGCCTTGCTGGATGGTGTCACCATTCCAGGAGCTAGTGAAAAAGTCAATGAAAATTTTAATTCTTTGTGTTTCAAGATCTGCTCCACTTGCTGCCTCTTCAACGGTGCTCCAGTGTCTGGTATAAGGATACTTTGGTGCTACCACTATCTTTAATTTTACTTGCCTTGGAGTGAGAAACATTAACATGTAGATAATCATAAAGCCCTCAAATAATTCTTAACTCTTTAATTATAAATTGTCTTAATATTTGATGAAAATGTCTTCATACTGAATGTGGTATTAAAATCAGAAAACTACATTTTTGTAAAGACCACTTTATAAACTGGATAAATGCTGAACACATTTACTCTCATGCTTTTTTTTTAACAGATACATACCTTGATTTTTGCCTTCATTTCTTTGATGAGTTTTTTCCTTTCTAATTTCTTCTTTTGTTTCATTTTCCACTTTCCAATTTGGGTAGGAAGGAGGCGATCAGAAACATCTTGATGATCAATTTGTATAAAAACAGCAGCATCTGGGAAAAACCCATATTTCCCCAGAAACTGGACCTCGTCAGGATATTGCGGGAAACCATCTAATACAAAACCTGTGGAACTAGGTGGAAATTTCATAACTTACTTTATTGGCTTAAAATATTATATTATAACTATTGATTTAAAAATGAAAAAAGTACTGATAACTTTCAACTTTACATAAGACACCCAATGAATAACCAGTTTCCTATAGTACCTTTTAATTTTTTAATATTTCTACATGCTGTTTCTTCTCCCAAATGTACTGAGTTGGATTAAAATGATAATATTTTATACTTATATTTATAGTATAAAAGTACTGTCAATCAGTTTATAGACAATTACTATTAATTAGAAGCCTACTAAAAGTTGTGAGAAGATCACAGGGAAAGAGAAAATAAGTTCTCTGCTTGGGACAAGTGACCAGCCTAATGAATGTGTCACCGTTTACATAAAGAGTCTACTTGGCTGCCCTCTACCCCTTTATTGAGAATCCTTACCCTTTAGTCATTTTTCTTCTAATGATGTTTCTTTTCATGGGAAAGTTCATAACCCTCTTCCCTGGCTCCCTTTGTAACCAGCGACAATTATTAATGTTGTCTTGGCTCATGTGTAAGATGATCGTATTCAGACAGGATCATCAAACTTGCTCAAGTATGAAGAAACTTTAAGAATCATGAAAATAACTTGGAATGTTAACACATTTTCATTAGGGAGTATTTATAAAAACAATCAGGCTTGGAGAACCTGGCTTGGTTTAGTTGAGAGGTTTAATATTGGTCCCTTTTTGAATGAAAGTTTATCTCATTTATCTAAGATTTGGTTTAACTATTTATATTTAAATATACGTTCTCTTCTTCAAAGGAATAGGACTTTCATGAACATTTGACAGTTTCAGCTCTTAACTGTTATTTAGAAATGTTGTTTTCTTTCTAATTAAGTGGGCAAATTTACATATATTGGCCGTAAGATATGTGTTGTTTTCTTTAGAGGTGCCTTCAGCAAAGTCTCTTCTGTTCTAGCTGTTACTTCTTTGTCAATTACATCTAAATCTTTTACCCCTACACCCAAACTTTCTTCTGAGTTTTGATTTAGAATTTTCAACAAGCTGCCTAGTTTCTCCATCTGAATGCCCTTCAGGAATTATATATGCATCATACTGTCAAAAAATCACGCTCACTGTTATCCTTCCACACAGCTCTTCCTCTGACTCACTAGTATCCAGGTGCCAAACTTCAGAGACAGCCTTCAACCCCCTCTTGCTTCTCACATACAAAACCGAAGTAATGTAACTAATGTAATTAGTTACATTAGATCTCTAGGACAGATGCCTTTTTAAAACATGTTTTTTCCTGATTATAAAAGCAATAAATCTCACTATAGAAAAATCAGAAATAAAGTGATGAAAAAAGGACAAAATTATCTGCAACCTCATATCCAAGAGGTTACTGACATTTTGTTTTGTTTCTTTCTAGTTGGTTCTTCATTTGTTCAACTTTCTATCATATTATAAATAACTTTGTATCCTTTTTTAACATAACTGTTGTATAATAAAATTTCTTATGCTATTACAGTCTTCATTGTAATAAGTCTTAATGTAGTGCTAATGTTCAGCTATTTTATTTAGGCTATTACAATTTCACTTTTACTTTTCTTCAATCCATACGCTTTTTTTTTTGTTTTTGTTTTTAAATGTATGTGAGGTCAGGAGCTAAGTTAATGAAGAAAAACCCATGACTATGTTGCTGCCAGCAACATGCCTAAGTTTACTATGACTATTGATCTAATTTAGGGAACAAGAAATTAAAATTAAAGTGACTAATAATCCCACTACTTGGTTAGGCCAGGGACTAAGTGAAAGAGAGTGACCAGAGGAGGACTGAGACCTGCCAGTTATTTGAATTCTCTAATGATAAAGTTTTCTTATCTCCAGAATGAGAAAATAAACTTTCTGTCCCAGAGGGAAGTTGTAAGGATTAAGGAAATTAATATGAATAAAATATAGGAGAACAGTATCTGGCACACAGTAAGTTCCATATAAATGTTTGCTATTATCAGTACTGTAAGTATCATTTCACTTTCTTCTGGTGGATACTGAGGTAAGAGATTCTGGTTAGGAAATAGAGGTGAAGCCTTAAACTCTGGTGGCCTGGAATTCTTAGTTTGTTCTGTCTGGCGTCAGGCTTGTTCCTGGCTGTTGGTAAAGGGATGAGACTATGGACAGCTATTTAGCAGTGTGAACAACCACTGCAACAAAAACAAAGAGCGTTGCTCATCAACCAGTTATACAGGGGTTAAGTCACAACCCACTGCAGTCACCTACCGACAGCGTACCCTGAAAAGAATTCAGGATGAAAAAACAGGATGAGGCACTCTGTCCTTTGGATAAACAGGCCCCTAGATAGTTAAATGCATATCTCAGGAAGAATTTCAATGACCCCAGATTCTTGCATTTTCCCATACATAGAAAAGCACTAAAATCATTAACTTGGGATATCTGTTCTTCGTGATTAGCAGCAATCTTTTACCAAGATATATGCTTAACTACATGTATATCCTAGCCAAGAAATTCATACATGTGTACTGGCTCCTCCCCTACCTCTTTGGAACAGGTCTTCAGAGCTATCTCCCAGGCTACAGTCCTCAGTAAGACCCTGAATAAAATTTAAACTCACAACCCTCAGGTTGTGCGTTATTCTTTAAGTTGACAGTGGAATTAACTAATTGTTAAAAGACTACAAGGCAAAGAGTCTGGTACGTCATGAGTGTACACAGGTTTAGAATATGGATCCTTAATCACAACTACACATTATAATCCCCTGGGGAGCTCCAATGCCCAGGCCCCAACCTCACACCTCTAAAGATTTTGATTCAATTATTTTGGGGTGGGGTCCCTGGCATCAGTATTTTTAAAATAATCCTCTAGATGTTTTTTAAAATTTATTTATTTATGTATTTACTTTTGGCTGCATTGGGTCTTCGTTGCTGCATGCCAGCTTTCTCCAGTTGCGGCAAGCAGGGGTTACTCTTTGTTGTGGTGCGCGGGCTTCTCATTGCGGTGGCTTCTCTTGTAGGGGAGCACGGGCTCTAGGCGCACAGGCTTCAGTAGCTGTAGTTTGCGGCCTCTAGAGCACAGGCTCAATAGTTGTGGCGCACAGGCTTAGTTGCTCCGCGGCTGTGGGATCTTCCTGGACCAGAGCTCCTGGACCAGTGTCCCCTGCATTGGCAGGCGGATTCTTAACTACTGCGCCACCAGGGAAGTCCCTAAATAATCCCCTACATGTTTTTAATGTGTGGAATCACTAGTTTACATGAGAGTAAAGGAGAAAATTCTTAAATTTATGTTGGATTACGTTTTTAACTTTTAAGAATAAATCAAATAAAAGTCAATAAATGTATAAAAGCCTATATAAATTAAGATACCGTATGGGTTCCTTAAACCACCACTCAGAGAGAATTGCTTCAAGGATTTCGGGAGGCAATGGCTCATTTTCTGTTAGATTTAATCTGATTGCTTCTTCTTCTTCTGTAAGCTGTACTTCCTGAGGTTACAAACAAAAATCAGAAAACAAAACAAAAATTTTAAACTGTATATTAATAAATAATACTATGTTACATAGTTGATTAGGATAAGAACTGTTTTCCTCAGGTCAGTTTTTTCAAAAGTATTTACGTATTTATTTATTTTGGCTGAGCTGGGTCTTAGTTGCAGTACACGGGACCTTCGTTGCAGCATGAGGACTCTTAGTTGCAGCACGCATGCAGGATCTAGTTCCCTGACCAGGGATCGCACCTGGGCCCCCTGCATTGGGAGCATGGTGTCTTAACCACTGGACCACCAGGGAAGTCCCTCAGGTCATTTTTTATACTGTTGCTCATAAACATTTAAAAATCTGAGCTCTTTTCTTTAAACCAATATTTAATATGGTTTTAAATATTAAATGATAATTACTATTGCTAAGAGGAGTTACTAGCAATTAGCATGACTGATTTTCATACATGGTCTCAGGATACCTGTCTCATCATTTTTACTAAAACCTTGTTCAGTCTATATCACACACCTATAAAGCTTAACTGATTTTTGTCGTCTATCTTATAATTATTCAACCAAGATCCTGATTAAAGGATGGGCCAGGCAGGCAGTCATCTGGAATATAATCTGTACCTGCGTCCATTTATAGGAAATCATTTGAGAAGAAAAGGGTCCAGCTATATCAGAAATGGTTAAAAAGTGAGTTAGAATTAAGAACTTTCTCTTTATACCTCCAGATAGAAAACACCTAAGAGATATATACAAACTTTCTTATGAGGCATCATTAGAAATTAATATTTTGAGATATCCACTGGCGCTGGGACAGATTTTTTATGACGTTAAATAGAAAACGGAGAACACAATAATGGAAAACCTTACAGTCTAGGTCAGACATATCAAATAGCATAGTCCCAAATAAATGCTATATAACACTCTTGTCAGGAAAAGCTTTTCTGTTTTTTATTGGAGTCATGTAAAACTCAGTATTTTATATTCTAGATGAGCAGTAAGATCTGTATTAAACATATGGGGAGGATGACTCTTAAATGATTTTTATGGGCTATTTTTTTCTTCTTAGAAACTTTATAGAGTTTGTTTCTTTTTTTTTTTAACATCTTTATTGGAGTATAATTGCTTTACAATGGTGTGTTAGTTTCTGCTGTATAACAAAGTGAATCAGCTTATATTCTTCTCCCCCTAAGTAACACCAGTAAGCACAGTTATCTGCAAGGAGAGTATTAATATTCCTACCAGCTTCTTTGTATTTTCTTCCTCAATTGTAACATTGGCCTGAATTGCAAGCTCTTCAAGTTCTTGTTTTGCTAATTGTTCATCCTCAGAATCGTCCTCAAATTCAGGTCCAACTTTCTTCTCAGTTTTAAGCATTAATTTTTCTTGAAGAAATTCTTCAAACTGGATATGAAAAATGCCCAATTCTTCTGCCAACTGTCTTCCACATACAGTTTTGCCAGAGCCATGGGGGCCCAAAAGGCATATTCTTAATGGAGGAGCCTGCCACAGGGGGTGGGTCAGGGGGTTGGAGGATAGAAGGAGAGTGAAGAAAAGGAAGCTTTGAGAATTTAGAAAACGTAAGGCTTATTATTAACTGCCCTCCCTAAGACTGAATTATCACTTCACAAACTCAAGGATGTTTCAGCATTAGGATACCAATTAACATGATTCATTGCGTCAACCATGGTCCTCAGGGATCATCAACAACCATAGAGAATCTTGATATCAAGTGCCAAAAGGCATTTAATAAAATTAAATTAATTTTGTTCCTTTAAAAAAGTTTTAATTAAGGAAGAATGGAAAGGCACTTTCTTAGCACGATAAAAACAACACAAAACCTCTCTACCAGACAAAAAGCCCATTGATACTGGAACACTAGGGGTCCCTTCATTAACTCCTGTAATCTCTGTATTGGAGATAGGGAAGCCCCAAAACCAGAGAACCCACAGAGATCCAGATGTATGGATTGTCCATTGATGCTTAAATTGTCAAGAATAACGGTGAGAGTTGGGATGGAGGAGCAGGGAAATCTTTTGTGAATGTGGGGAAATGACCATGATATTGGTAGGTGACGGCAAGGAGGAGTGGGAGATGGTGATATATCTGGATGGAATAAGCCTCCAAGGGGCTGGCAGTAACGGATTTCGAGTAGCAGAGGGAAGCAAGGAGCACAGTCTCATCACCTTCTGTCCTTGTGAAGGAAAGGTTCAGAGAAGAGTTTAAAGGTGCAAGTATACCAGAGAAATACAGGGGAAAGACGAGTCAGGTATCTTGAGGAATAGGGAAATTTAAAAAAAAAGAAAGAAACTTAAGAGATTTAAGAAGATAGCAAGTCCACAAAAGAATATCTGAAAACAGAAATATCAGAGAAAAGAAAGAGATCTTAGAGATTAAAAATGTGACTGCTGAAGTAAAAAGTTCAGTAATACTGTGAAATTCTAAGATTCCCTAGCATGAAAAACACATGACTTCAGACTAAACATGTACCATGTGTCCAGTGCAATGAATAAAAAAGATTCTGGACAATTTTAAGAACACAAGATAATGAAAAGAAGCTCTTAAAAGCTTTCAAATATTTAAAAAATGAAGCTGACTTACAAAGAAATTAAAATCAGCCTAGTGACACTGGAGGCTACCTCACAATAAAGCAATACCTGTAATATTCTAAAAAGGAATGGTTTTCAACCTAAAGTCTATGTCCATACTAATTGTTAAACATATATGAGAACCAAATGATGACATTTTCAGATATGAAGAAAGTTAGTTGAAAATGTGTTTCAGCAAAACAAGGGTTTGAAAAACCCACAAAAGCAAGAGGAAGACATGATGTAAATATCCATTGACTTTGCCACCCAGCATTTATTCACTCTTCTTCTGTTAACCACATCTGGATTCCCCCCAGGAGACCACCCTTCATCCCTCTCAGTTTATGTGCTTCCAGTGGAACTGATTCCATCATTAGTTAAAGAATTGGGCATGACATTAAAAGATGCTCAACATCACTAATCATCAAGGAAATGCAAATCAAGACCACAGTGAGATATCACCTCACACTTGTCAGAATGGCTATTGCCAAAAAGACAGGAAACAAGTGTTGGCAAGGATGTGCACTGTTGGTGGGAATGTAAATTGGTGTAGCCACTATGGAAAACAGCATGGAGGTTCCTCAAAAAACTAAAAATAGAACTTTCTTGTGATTCAGCAATTCCACTTCTGGGTATTTATACGAAGGAAATGAAAATACTAATTAGAAAATATATATGTACCACTATGCATTTCTTTGCAGCATTTATTTGCAATAAACAAGATATGGAAGCAACCTAAGTGTCCATCGATAGATGAATGGTTAAAAAAGATGTGGTACACACATGCACACATAATGGAATATTACTCAGCCATAAAAAAGAATGAAATCCTGCCATTTGTGACAACACTGATGGACCTAGATGGTATTATGCTAAGTGAAATAAGTCAGGCAGAGACAGACAAATGCTGTATGATTTCACTTATATGTGGAATCTAAAAATCAAAACAAACAAACATAACAAAACAGAAACAGACTCATAGACATACAGAACAAACTGGTGGTTGCCAGAGGGGAAGGTGGGTACGGAGATGGGCAAAATAGGTGAAGGGGATTAAAAGGTACAAACTTTCAGCTATAAAATAAATATGTCCAGGTTGGCTGTACAGCATAGGGAATATAGTAAACAATATTGTAATAACTTTATATGGCAACAGATGGTTACTAGACTTAACTTGGTGATCATTTCACAACATACGTAAATGTAAAACCACTATGTTGTACACCTGAAACTGATATAATATTGTATGTCAATAAAAAAAGAACTGGTCATGTGATAAGATTTAAGTCAGTTGATGAATCACTTGAGAAAAATAATGAAAAAGAGAATGGTGAATAGTGAAAATAGAGTGGTATGAAATTATGTAGGTGCAGTCTCACACCATACTTTTGAATCACATTTTAAATCCCTCAGTGATGAAATTGCTGAAGTGACACCTCACTCATCCACAGGCTAAACCTCTGGCAGACAGAGCTGTGTGGAATTCAGAGTGGATACGTAGCTAGGAAGTGAAGGGATGTAGATACATGACAATTTGCAGAAAAAGTGTGGACTCACCATTAAGATTTCAGGCTTCTGTCCACAGGGTTACGAGTAAAACAAGTCAATAGATCGCAAGTAGTGAAACAGACTAAGAGGAAAACAAAACACCAAAAGAAGACAAAAGGCCACATTCCTAAGTGACTCCCATCACCAGCAGGGCCAGGGCACAACCATCGGCATACTTCAGTCATCCCTATGGGACGATTTAGGTCCATGAAAATGGCCCAAGTTATCCAGAAGAGTTTAAATTGTGTTTTATAAGTTCTGTTTAACAAGGCATTAACGTTACTGAAAGTTATAACAGTATATTGTGATTTATATATTTTGATCTTGTAGTCCCATTCTAAGGAATTATACTAATAAAATAATTAAGAGAAACGAAGGATCATATGCCCAAAGATTTCCTAAGTACCATTTCATATCCACAATGGCAAATTCACACTATAAAAATTACTGTGAAAAAATGTCTAACAAGAAATTAGTTAAAATGGTATGTCAAAATGATTAGGCAATAAAATAAATCCAATACATTTACACACAGTAAATTCAGCTGTGACTTTCTACTTCAGCTAAAAAGATACCATGTGTTGGTCTGACACAGGCATTACTGAAGAAATCCAAATAGATAATTAGATTGTGTTATATTCCAAAAAGTTGTTCTTGGAACCTAGATATTTCCATACCATGATATTAGATTGGGGACTTTACTACTGAGTAAAATGGTAGAGGCTGGTAATAAGTCCCTAAAAAAGTACGCAGGAGCGATTGTCAGGATGCGGATATTGTTTTCACCTTTAATGGTTCATCATGCGCCACATACTCCTCAGGTTGCTCCAGAAACTTTTCTTTAGCCTCAGGACTTGAAAAGTAATAGATCTTTTCTCGATATTTAGCTGCTTCTTCTGTGCTGCCTGGTTGTAGGATGAAGTTTTCTTTGAGAGCCACTGGACAAAAGTGCTTTGTATCTCCCAAATGCCTTCTCTTCTCTCTAATTCTATCTTCATTCTAGAAATATTATTCAAAGTTTGGAGAACACTATTAATGTATTATTCATGTAATACTGAAGAGGGAATTATAAAAAATGCAACTTGAATAGTATTTGATCCGTAACAATATCCATTTAAAACAATCCACAAAAGACCAGTTCTTATACTATTTAAATTAATCAAAAAATCAGGTTCTCATATCCCTCTGAGTTCACATCCCAAGCGTCTTTATTTTATAAAGAAAATGAAGCAGCACTGAGAATGAAGGCATCCCCAGCCCTCTACAGACAAATGTGTAGTAAAAAACCCCATAATGTGCTGGTGCAGGGTCACTGTGAGGTCAGTTTCTAAAATAAAATTATTTCCAAGAAGTAAAAGCTGAGTCAGGGTCGCAACTTCTTACGCTTTGAAAATGAAATGGGAGATGCCTCAGGATTTGCTTTGTTTCCTACTCAGTGGCTATATATCAAATAATTTGGAACTATTTTATTTTGTTCAATTGGAAATGTGTAATATATTTTATTTGTGATAGATGAAGAAACTGTGTGTAAAGTCCCTTAAGGACTCTTGCAATTTATTTAAAGCAAAGTACATTTAAAAAATAATTTTCTGTGTTGTACAATACATGCTTGCTGTAAAAACATTCAAAACTTATCACAATGCATAGAGTGAACATTTCCTCTCACCTTCTTCCTTACAATACTATATTGACACTCAGTAGTTTTATGTGTATCCTTCCAGACCTCTTTTTCTAAGTTTATCCTACACATCTATATACAAAAATAGACACAAATTTAGACACAAATACATTATTTTTAAAAATGCCAATGAAATAATACTTTACGTGATTATTCTACAACACACCTCTTTCCCCCCCCCCCAAGCAAGATATAATAAACAACTTCATGTAAAGGAGCAAAAATAAGACTAATCTCTACTTTTCTTGTGTCATTCTTGTTCAATTTTTGTGTCAGGGTTATGCAAGGTTCAAAATGAGCTGGAAAGTACTGATGTTTTTCTATGATGTGGAAGATTTAAATAACATAGGACTTATCTAATCAACAAGAACTGTCCTATAACTCCCTACAATTTTTTTGTTTGTTCAGCTTTTATCTTTCACCCTAAGCAAATTTTAGTAATTCGTATTTTGAAAACACTTTTCATTTTGACTTAAACATTTATTAAAGTTGTAATTTAAAACAACCATCTTTTAAAATCTGATTATATACCCCTTTCTATCTCAAATGTTATCTACTGCTCCTTCTTTTTACCTCATTGCCAGAAGTTTGTCTATTTTATTGCTCTTGTCAGTGAACCAACTCTTCATTGTTTTTGAAGTTTGTCTATTTTATTGCTCTTGTCAGTGAACCAACTCTTCATTGTTTTTGAAGTTAGGCCTACTGGTTTTATTTGGTTTTGTTTTCCTATTTCATTAACTTTTGCCTTTAATCTCCTTTCTACTTTCTTTTGGTTTATTTTGTTATGCTTTTTCCTAGGTTCTTGAGTTGGATGCTTAATTTCTCCAGTCTTTCTTGTTTTTCAATAAATGCACCTAAAGTAAGGTTGCCAGACTTAGCAAGTGAAAATGAAGGCTCCCCAGTTATATTTGAATTTCAGTTTAAAAAAATGTGAGGTAGATGAGTGGTGGGTGACAAGGTTGGGGGGTCTTTTTGGAGCAAGGGATTCTGGGAAGATGGTGATCTACAGACTCTCTCTTCCCTTCTCTGCCACCTCAGTGGTAAACAGCTGCTGGGGCAGGTGGCTGGTAACCATGGACATGAGGGGAGACAACTGTACAACACTCTTTACTGCTATGAGGGGGACAAGTACCTGGAGACAAACAACAGAGGGACAAGAGCATTAAGATGCCAAGTCTTCGGAGGAATTTTGCCTGTAGAAATCTGTGGATTTCCTGGGGGAACGTTAGCATCAACAACTACCACCCAGGAGTGTTTGTGGTCTCTGTGGCCTGCAAGAGACCAAGAAGGAGCTGTATGGGCGGGAGGAGTCCTCCCTGACCCTGCATCTGGGTAAGTATGAGGAATCCAGGTAGCTGAGCTTGTCTCAGGCCTCAGCAACAAAATAGGTGACCTATCTGCTGCTATGCTCCTGACCGATGGGGAGAAAAGTCACTTTGCCTTTCATAATTTTTGAGAATGTTGTCACCTAAAGCACTCCAGCAACAGTCCTGAACTCCACTGAGCCAAAAAAAAGAAAAAAAAAAAAAGAAACAAAACAACCATCCTTCTCAGGAAGCCTGGCACACACTGCAAGATTAGTCAGATCAAACAGACCACAAAACTCTGCAACACAGGCAGGGAAGAAACCCAATCTCAGAGTAGAAAAATGATGGAGACATTTACAGAGATTCATGTAAACACTAGAAAGAGTTCATGAGCACCAATAAAATATGTAAATGAGCTGAGGAAGAGAGTGAGCACTTGTGGTGGAATCTGGCCCCCAAAGATCCCCAGAACCTGTGACTATGATATCGTATGTGCGTGATTAAGTTAAGGATATTGAGATGGGAGGATCATGCAGGTGGGTCCAATGTAATCACAGGGTCTTTATAAGAAGGATGCAAGAAGGTCAAAGGCAGAAGGAGATGAGATGATGGACAGTAGAGGTTGAAGTGATGAGTTTTGAAGATAGGGAAGAGGCCATGAATCAAAGAATGCAGATGACCTCCAGAAACTGGGAAAGATAGGGAAAGGCTTCTCCTCTAGAGGAAGGAACATAGCCAACACTGATTTTAGCCCTCTAAGATTCATTTCAAAATACTGACTGTGAGAACTGTACAATAATTTGGTTATTTTAAGCCACCAACTTTGTAGCAATTTGGTACAGCAGGAATAGGAAACTAATACTCCACTCTAGAGACCCCAATGAATGTCTTAAATTAGAAGGCTGAGTGTAAGACAAGTCTACACATATTTGAACAAACTCTACAAATGTAAGAACAAAAAAGTAAGAGATGGAAAATTTGGGGAAAAGATAAAATATTTGGAGGATAGATCCAAGAGACCTAACTGATATTAAGTATTGTGGAAGGAAAAAATGGAAGAGATGGAGGAGAGGCAAGAATTAATTTGCCACAAGTAGAGAAAGAAATAACCTCAGATTTAAACACACGCCAAGTGCAGGCAGAACTGATAAGGAAAGACAAACACTTGGACACACCTTGATGCAATTTCTGATCTCTGAAGCAACATTAGAACTGTTGTTTCTTTTTCTATTTGTGTGTCAAAAGCGAAATATCTTTGTTGTTGATCTTTCCTATTGTAAAAACACTGCATCTCGAATGTTAAAAAATCAGACAATATAGATAAGTATTTATCTATATTATTACTTGTGAGTCCCTCACTCAGAGATAACCACCATTAACACATTCAACAGCCTGACTGAGGTATAACCGACATTAAAACACTTACATACTTAGTTTATAATTTGATAAGTTTTGACATATGTTTGATACATGAAACCATCACCACAGTCAAGATAATAAACAGATTTGTCAACTGCATAGTTTGCTCCTGCCTCTTTGTAATCCGTCCCTCTTGTCCCTATTTGCCTCCTATCTGCTCCATCCCCAGACAACAACCGCTCTCTTTTCTATCACTATAATTAGTCTGCATTTTCTAGAATTTTATGTAGGTGGAATCACATACTATGTATTCTTTTTTGGTCTGGCTTTTTCTCTTAGCATAATTGTTTTGAGATGCATCCAGGTTGGTGTCTGTATCAGTAGATCTTTTATTTGTTTTTATTTTTCTGTGTGTGCTATTCCAGGTCTAATTATTCCCCGTTCCTAAGACTAGACTCTTTTTAATATACTACCCAATGCCCTGTGAATTATGAGGTTTTTCCAGTCTAGTTGGTGGGAATAGGCATTATTTCTGGCTCTGTGTGAGATCCAAGTACTGGTCCCACTAATCTTTGGTACTTCCCAGGGCCCTGAGTAGTTTCCTTACATGCGAAGCTGATCAGTGCTCTGTTGAATACTTGAAGGGGCTGCTCTGCAGGTGTCCAGAGCTCTCTCTGTGTACAGTTCTCTCATCTCTGGTCCCTTCCCTTCTAGCTGCTTTGGTCTCCAGGGGTTCTCTGCTCTATCTCCTCCAATCCTCCAATCAACGAGTCTCCCTGGCTCTGTCTGGGTCCCTCTTCCCTGTACCACAGCCTGGACAAGGTACATGGCCTTACAGACAGGAAGATGGGGAAATCGTAGGGTGCACTTCATTTATTTCCCACCTTTCTGGGATCACTGTGCTTCACTGTCTCATGTCAATGTCTTGAAAACTGTTTCATGTATTTATCCTATTTTTCAGTTGTTTCAGGCAGGAGGGTAAATCCAATCCCTTTTACTCCATCTTTCCTGGAATGACTGTTAACATTTGAGTACATACCTTCCCAGAATTTTTATCATGAGTTAGTGTACATTTTTTTGCTTTTGTCTGTATAGCACCTTTCTTTCCCTTTTCAAGTAACATGACCCTTCTCCCTCTTCTCATGGAGAACCACTTCTTCCACATTCCAAGGTTCTCAAATGGACCAGACAGTCAGAGTAACTCCTCACCTTATAGCCACTGAGTGCATGTGACTGAGGTTGGCTCAATCATATACAAAGTCCTCTAGTTACTATGATTAATAGGGGCAACTGACTAAGCTGGGAGAAGTGAAATTCTTTCTTGTGATTTTTCCAGGTGGATGTAATGACAGAGTGTTGTCTTTCTTCCTAGATCAAAATTTCTAAGGATGTTCTCCCAGAATTCCTGGCAGCCATGCCTGCCTTATTTGGAAAAAACATCTTCGCAGATGTAATTAAGGATCTCAAGATGACATATCACTGTTCATTATCCAGGTGGTCCCTAAATCCAGTGACAAGTGTCCTTATAAGAGAAGACACGGAAGAGAGGCCAAGTGCAGACTGAGGCAGAGGCTGAAGCCAGCACAGAGGCAGCCACAAGCCAAGGATTATCTGGAGCCACCAGAAGCTGGAACAGGCAAGGAAGGGTTCTCCCGGGAGCCTTTGGAGGGAGCATGGTCCTACCTACCAACACCTTGATTTCAGAGTTCCGGTCTCAAGAACCGTGAGAGGATAAATTTCTGTTGTTTTAAGTCTTCGAGTTTGTGGTGCTTTTTTTTTTTTTTTTTTGGCCATGCCACGCAGCATGTGGGATCTTAGTTCCCCAACCAGGAATAATTGAACCCATGCCCCCTGTAGGGGAAGCATGGGGTCTTAACCACTGGACCGCCAGGGACGTCTCTGTGGTACTCTACTATGGAAGCCTTTGGAAACTAATCCTGCAGGTAAAACTGATCTGTGTTATGGTAAATTAGGAACAGTGGAAGTGAGGAAAAGACACTATATTATCAATGAAGACCATACTTAAAAATTTAAGTTTTGAATATTACAGACAGCTTGAGAACTGTCTGCAGATACAAGAAAGACACCGTGTTCTTGCAGACCAGAGGAGGGCACAGAAGAACGGCAGAAGAAGGATGACTGAGAGGAGAGAATCTGAATATTAGTGGGACAAAACGCACATCCTTTAGCCACCCTGACTGAAGGTCTCAGCAGTTCCTTAGGATAAAGTACCGAAAGCTGTTAGCAGAATCATATTGTGTAACATTTGTTGTTTGACACATACATATTTGGGTTTAAGTTAAGCAACAGTAAGTTAATTACAACTGAGTGTTTATCTACCCATTTTATTGATAAAGACCGGAATTAAAAGAATCACCTCCTATTTTATTATTGATAGATGCCCGAACTGGGAGGCTATCAGTTGAGAAGAGTGACCAAAATTGTGGTGCCAAGGGAGAAGATTGGGGCCTAAAATGAGCTGTTCCCATTTGAGCAAACCACTCATTGTTATCATGCTCGTAGCCCCTCAAAGATGCCATTGCTGTGCTTTGTATAAAACACCCACGTCTGTTAAATCTTTTTTGTTATTAATTTTTATTGGAGTATGGTTGCTTTACAATGTTGTGTTAGCCTCCACTGCACAACAAAATGAATCAGCCATACACATACAGATATCCCCTCCCTTCTAGGTTACCACAGTGCATTAGGTAGAGTTCCCTGTGCTATACAGTATGTTCCCATCAGTTGTCTATTTTATACATAGTATCAGGAATGTATGTGTGTCAATCCCAGCCTCCCAATTCCTCCCACCCCACCCCTTTCCCCCTTGGTATCCATACATTTGCTCTGTAAGTCTGTGTCTCCATTTGTGCTTTGCAAATAAAATCATTTGTACCACATTTCTAGATTCCACATATATGCATTATTATACGATATTTGCTTTTCTCTTTCTGACTTAACTTCACTCTGTATGACAGACTCTAGGTCCATCCACGTCTCTACAAATGACCCAATTCCATTCCTTTTTATGGCTGAGTAATATTCCATTGTATATATGTACCACATCTTCTTTATCCACTCCCCTGTCAATGGACATCCACTTTTGTTAAGTTTATAAAATATTTCTGTCTCTAATACCTATAGACGTTTCCAGGGGGAAAAATTTAAAGAATTCTTTTTTCATGGGCGTAATATACTGCCTAAGTAGCCCTGGCATTTCAGAGGTCAAATGAAGCTGGGTGGAGGCAAAATGTGTTGAAAATGTTTATAAAATTGAAGATCGCTGCTTGTTTTCTTGGAGTCTAAAAGTGCCCGTTACCACTCTGGATATGTGCGCTTTCAGTGATGTGACCACGGTGAGGGGCAGGAACCAAGACTCCTACCTCTTCCTCCTCCTCCTCTTCTAGCTCCTCATCACCTTCGGCCTCAGCCTGATAGTCTTCTGTTTCTTCATCATAATCGTCCACAGTTAACTCCCAGCCAGCATAGTGGAAAGGTTCTGTAGAAAAAAGAAGAAGTAGTTGGGAAGGTATTTTTAGGATAAAAGCCTATTAGCATATTACAGTAGCCAAAGATTAGGAAAATTAATTATAGGGACTGGTCTCTTAGCTTAAATGTGTATGCAAACAGGCCTTCACAAATTCTTTAAGTGACAACTGGCCAGTTTGGCCAGTGCTGTTTGTGCCTCATGGCTGTTCTGATTGGTGGGTGCCTGCACTATGACAGTTGTTAAATATTTTAAATATCATCCCTGGTTATACTGACTGTTTTGCTTCACAAACCACAGGCTTTAAACTTTCACAGTACTTTTAATAATATTACCTGCTCATGACAATAAATGTTATGATTACAGACAGCCCTTACTTTCCATGGCCTCAACGACTTTTTGAAGTAGTTCCTCTGGAGTTTTGTCAGCAATCTCCAAGTTTAAAACTTGAGTAACAGAGTCACTGATTGCTGTTTCCATCTGCCTCCAGGTGTAGTAGAAAGATCTGACACTCTCTTTAATTGGCTCCATTTCAGGAACATCAGGATAAGCGTCTTCTGGAAACTCAGGTAGTACAACTTTTGAGTAAAAGTTAAAGGAAAGAAAAAAGAGCCTTCAGGCATTATATCTTTAGTCATATTGCCAAAATAACTTATACTTTATAATACTTTAAAAACATTTGGGGCTTCCCTGGTGGCACAGAGGTTAAGAACCCGCCTGCCAACGCAGGGGACATGGGTTCGAGCCCTGGTCCGGGAAGATCCCACATGCTGTGGAGCAACTAAGCCCGTGCACCACAACTACTGAGCCTGTGCTCTAGAGGCCATGCGCCACAACTACTGAGCCCTCATGCCACAACTACTGAAACCCGCGTGCCTAGAGCCCATGCTCTGCAATGAGAGAAGCCACTGCAGTGAGAAGCCTGCTCACCACAACAAAGAGTAGCCCCTGCGCACCGCAACTAGAGAAAGCCCACGCGCAGCAATGAAGACCCAACGCAGCCAAAAATAAAAATATATTAAATAAATAAATTTATTAAAAAAATTTGAAAGAAATAAACTTAGTGTTCTAAGCAATAATATACATTTATATATTCATATTTCAATTATACTTTATTCCTTGTATTGGCTGTAGATGAATTATAAATAAAATCCAAATTATTTGGATAATTAATATCAATTTCATATGGCAACTTTAACTGTTAATAAAATGTATAACATAAAATTTGATGAAAAACTGTTATAAGTTGGCTAGATACACTTTTAATATAATAAGTTAGATAAATAAATATAACACACATCAACTGGCATACGACTGACATAGAAAGAAACAAGTAGGAAGTTGGTACTATGCCTAAAATTGTAAGAGAATATGAAAAGCACTTTTATGCACTAACTACTTTTATTTGATAATCTAACCTGTTTCAGATAATTCTTTAGTTTCTAGTCCCTCTTTGGATCCTTTTGGAATTTCTGTTCCAACTGTAGTATCCTCGGTAGGCTCAGACACTTAAAAAAAAAAATCTAATAGTGTTTGAATTTTAAAACATTCCTTTATGAAGTTCTTGGCACAAAGAAAATTTCAAAACATAGTTTAAATTGTGTATACGATATCTAATTGATAATACGGTTCTTGTTAGGTAAAGTATTGAAACTGAGTCCCCCTAAAACCGAGTTCCCCTGCCTAGTTTATGGTTAACCTCCCTATTCAAAACTTTATTCCTTTTCTTGTCCCCTCTGACCTCAATCCTGTGCTAACTGAACACTAATCAACCAAAGTCAGATAACATCATTAATGTACAAACTCAGGTTGTTTCTCCAGGGCAAGACCCCTGATCATGCACCCCCAGAGCAGAGGCTCATAAACAGTAGGCATCCTGACCCCTGAAACTACGATTAAGAAATGTCACAAGATGACAATTAACTACAGCTTCTTTGTTCTTCCCCTTTAAAAGCCCCCAACTCAAAGACCAAGATGGAGTAGATCTGAGATTCATCTCCCACTCCCTTGCTTGGCACCCTGCAATAAGCCCTTACTTTGCTGCAAACACCCGCTGTCTGAGTTTGGCTTCCTGTGCCGCGGGCACACGAGCACACTGCTTGGTTTCAGCAAGGCATAAAAATACATAATAGTATAAGGCAGAAAATGAAGAATATTCTTAAGTACACAAAAGGACGTTGACCAGAATAACAATTGGTACATACAATTTTGACTGATGACTGTTGTTAAATATCATTCAAACTCCTGTTCACATGGCATCAAACTTGCAGTGCCTGATAGTTCTTTTAATTTCTTGAGATACCCGTAAAGATATACCAAAGGATCATAAAGTGGCAATAAAGGGCGATGATATGCCAAAGTCTCAGCTGTGGGTGTTGGTGTGGTGAAACTGAGGAGCGTCTCAACTAATACCACTGCTGGAGATGTAGATCAACAACTGCTTTCCTGGATGATATAAGACATGATCCACATACAGATCTAGCATAGCTAGTTTCAGGGAAGGAAGGACTAATAATCTTTCTTCTCAGCCCATATAGTCTCTCCTAGTTCTGAGACACAAGTTTTGTGTAGACCACACACACACAAATGTTTTAAATATATATGTAGCCATTCTGTAATACTGTGGAAGCTGTCTTTTAAGTTAGCTAAAGTAATAGTTGGGTCCTCTTTCTACAGAATCTGTAACGTTTAATACTCAGGAGAACAGGGAGTAGAATGGGACAAGCCTAGGGCTGGCCTGGTGGCAGCATATTTAATTGTAAGGTGTTCAATTACCTAAAGAAAAACATAACCCTGACAAAGAGAAGAAGAACACCAAGAATATACAGAAAATTCTAAACTGTCTTAGCTTCTCTGGCTTAATCAGAGAATGCAATAGTTGGAGATGAAGAAGATCCAGCTTCAGCCTAGAAAAGCCATAGAAGATGATACTAAATATCATAAATTGAATCAGGTTTGTGCACATTGAGCTGACCTTCAGGTCTATATCTGAGAGTGCCTGGCAGGAAGTTTAAGTGAAAGGAGTATATGCGTGTTGTGTGTTTGTTGGGGGGAGTGGGGGTGGTTCTTATAAATACTCTACCTACCCTTCCTGTTGGTTACCCTACTCTACCTGCTCCATTCAGGGAGAAGTCAACAACAACAACAAAACAAAACAGCAACAACAAGGCCTATGAAAATATGCTATAATGAAGGAAAGAGAGTATTGATGCACAGATTCAGATGAAGAGCTTGCTTTTGAAGAAGATTTCTCATATAAAGCAAAATAAACTAAATTTTAGAAGATATGTACTTCGTACACTCAAAAAGCACAGGAGGACAACAGAGTCTGTGAAATAGGAGCCATGAGGCAAAAGGAGAGACCAACCTAAGATAAAGGCAGAAATACAAGAAAGCTAGTTGAAATAAGAACACAATGCAAGAAAATCTAAAATGCAATAGCAGAATTGAAATACGCATCAGGAGAGAGGCAATAAGGAGCAGAAAATAAGTCAGTGATGTGGAGGATAACAACTCTCCAAAAAATACAGAGAAAAAGGACAATGAAATGAAAACTATCAAGAAGAAGATTAATGTGGTTGAAAAGCAATAACTATCTAACTAAAAAAATAATAAAACGTGATCCTGAGAAAGGAATCTGAAACAATAACTGAAGAAAAACATTTTGAGCCAAAGACTGTGGTATGGAGACAGGAGGACAGAAGATGTTTGATGACATCTTTACACTATCAAACCGACCCTGGGGACTTCTCTGGTGGCGCAGTGCTTAAGAATCCACCTGCCAATGCAGGGGACAAGGGTTCGAGCCCTGGTCCGGGAAGATCCCACATGCCGTGGAGCAACTAAGCCCGTGCGCCACAACTACTGAGCCTGTGCTCTAGGGCCCGCAAGCTACAGCTACTGAGTCCACGTGCCAAAACTACTGAAGCCCGTGTGCCTAGAGCCTGTGCTCCGCAACAAGAGAAGCCACAGCAATGAGAAGCCCACGCACTGCAAACAAGAGTAGCCCCCACTCGCTGCAACTTGAGAAAGCCCGCGTGCAGCAACGAAGACCCAACGCAGCCAAAAAAACAAAAACAAGAAAAACCCTGGACTCAGGGATGAGACATGTCCCTTATTTAATACAGTGTTTTGGCATTTCTGTTACTTGTAGACAAATGCAGTCGCAATGGATACAGATGGAATAGTCTTCCTCTTAAGCAAGGTCAGCAGCTCTGCTTCTTAATTTAAAAAGTCAACCCTACCACTTAGTTACTTGATAGTCGAAGCACATGATCAACCCTTAATCAACAACACTGAACGTCTGTGCTCCAGAATTTAAACTTTGAATTGTTTGCTACTTAAATCTGGTCAGGTTTCTGGATAATGGGGTGGCAGGAAGCGATTTGCAAAATGTTCAGTGGTTGCTCACTCCAGGCTGCCCAGCCTGGTCCTGACAACTCAACATGGTGAGGTCAGGCTTTATGTGAGAGAGATGCATTTGACTGGAGAAAACCTGATCGGACCATGGCATTGGTTTTTGGATGGCCGTTAAGGAACCACTGGTCTTAGGGACACACTATCCGTGCAGTTGTCATTATGAGCATTGCTCTTTATATACCCTAGGTGTCTGCTGTCCCCTGTTCCTTTTCCTTGAATTACACTTCTTGTGATGGATTCAGTTGTGCCCCCCACAAATATATGTTCACATCCTGACCCCTGGTACCTGTGAATGTGACATGAATTGGATACAGGGTCTTTGCAGAAGTAATTAGTTCAGGATCTTGAGATGAAATCATCCCAGATTTAGGGTGGGCCCTAAATCCAACGACTGGTGTTCTTGTAAGAGGAGAAGACACACAGAAACAGACACACACACACACACACACACACACACACAGAGAGAGAGAGAGAGAGAGAGAGAGAGAGAGAGAAAAGGCCATGTGAAGATGAAGGCAGAGACTGGAGTAATACAGCTACAAACCAAGGAACACCAAGGACTGCTGGAGTAACCAGAAGCTAGGAAGAAGCAAGGAAGGATTCTTTCCTGGACATTTCAGAGGGAGCATGGCTCTGCCGACACCTTGATTTTAGACTTCTAGCCTCCAGAACTGTGAGAGAGTAAACTTCTGTTGTTTTAAGCCACCAAGTTTATGGTAGCTTGTTAAAGCTATCCTAGGAAACTGATATATTTCCCAATAGTCTGCTTGAAAACAAGCACTGGAGAGCAATGTGGAATTCAGTGAAGATTTAGCAAGGGAGAGATGGAGAGACTTTGTACCACACACCCTGTGACAGACACTGGTGGTAATTCACCCAGCCTCTGTGTTCCTCTTCTTCCTTCCTGGCAGACCTGTGCTTTTGTTCCAGTGTTTACCCTTCCCCACATGGCTGAGGGAGTGGGACCCTCTCTCCAGCTCCAGGAATTTACCCTGATTGGTTTAAGCCCCAAATGCTGGTTCCTTTCCTTCTGATATTTGGGGAGGGAATGTAACTATTGATTTTGAGAGTGCTAAGATTCAGTTTCACTTAATTTGAATTAGGAATCCTGAGCTCTGGTCTTTTCAGAACATAAGGCAGATGAGGAAAACATCTCTAAGTTCTAGTCTGGTAATGATGATGGTAAAGCATCAACTATGAGGCAGACTCTCTGCTGGGTGCTTTAAAGAAATGTTCTTATCCATATAAAAACTCTGCTAGGTAAATCTTCCTAGCCCTGTTTTACAAATGAAGAACTTGAGGTGCAGGATAACTCTATAACTTGTCATATAGCAGCCAATGTGAAATTTTTAAAATGTCCATAAGATCAGATTGACCACTTGCACTTAGAGAAAACTCCCATCTCCATAAGCCTCTGGCCTCTGCTTTGCTCTCCAGTTTCACCTCCCACCTCCCTCTTGCTCACCATGCTCCAACCACATTCAATTTCTTCCTTGACCATGTGAAGCTGTGCCCACCTCTGAGCCTTGGCAGTGGAGGGATCTTTGCCCAGATCCTTTCAGCGCTTTTGTCTTGCCTCAAATATCATCTCAGACGACACTCTTCCTTGACCATAATGTTTAGTGTTGCCTCTTCCAAACCACCCCTGGGGTCTCTACCTTGCTCATTCATTGAACAAACACTTACTGAGTTCCTACTATATCCCAGGTACTGGTTTAGTGTCTTCATAGATTTTTCTTCATGGTACTTAACACAATCAGAAATTATCCTAGTTATTTACTTGTTTATTCTTGTTCTTTACCCCATAGAATGATGGCTCCTTGAGGGTAGGGCTCTTGACTGTCTCGGTCACTGCTGAGTCTGTACTACCTAGGGCAGTGTCCGTTGCTTTGCATGGCACTTAGAAGGACTTCAATAAATACTTGTTGAAGGAATGGATGAATTTCCCGATGTTTATTACTAGCTGACTCTATTACATGTGCATGAAGTGCTTGGAATGAAGCACTGTGATTTGAGCCAATGGTTACTCTAAGCTCATGTTCTTGCATGTAATTGGCCTATACCTAACCAGTACATAAAGAAAGCAAATTGGGAATGAGAAAAGTTATTAAGCAGCCTCGGAATGCATAGGTGATTGCCCTTTAAAGTGTCGATTCTAAGCAATACATGTGTCATTCCATTCTAAGGCTAGAGTGACGACAGGATTGAAATGAGACTTCAGTCATCTTATTTGACAGAGATATTGATTATCTTGTGGCCCAAGACAGAAGCCAAACTTCAAAGGAAAAGATGTGTTCCCAAGCAGGAGATATAAAAAGCCTGCTTTGGGTATGTGTTAGTTTCCTGTAGCTGCCAAAACAAATTATCACAAACTTGGTGGCTTGAAACAACAGAAATGTATTCGCTCACAGTTCTGGAGGCCAGAAGTCAGAAATCAAGGTGTTGGCAAGGCTCTGCTACCTCCGGAGGTTCTGGAGGAGAATCCTTTTTGCCTCTTTGACCTTCTCCTGGGTACTATCATCTCTTGGCTGGAGTCTGCATCACCCAATGTCTGCTTCCATCTTCCAATTGCCTTCTCCTCTGTGTGAGAGGCTAATCTCCCTCTGGCTCTCTCTTATAAGGACATTTATGATGGCATTTACAGCCCACCTGGATAATCCCACATAATCTCCCCATACCAAGATTCTTAGGAACTTCCCTGGTGGTCCAGTGGTTAAGAATCCACCTTCCAATACAGGGGACATGGGTTTGACCTCTGGTTGGGGAACTAAGATCCCACATGCTGCAGGGCAACTAAGCCCATGCGCCGCAACTACTGAGCCTGTGCGCTCTAGAGCCCATGCGCCACAACTAGCGAGAAGCCCGTGTGCCACAACAAAGAGCCTGTGCACCGCAACAAATATCCCACGTGTCACAACTAAGACCCTATGCAGCCAAACAAACAAACAAATAAATACTAAAAGAAAAAAAAGAAAGATCCCTTAGGGCTTTCAAAGCCTCATTAAAACAAAACAAAAAAAAAGTTCTTAATTTAGGGACTTCCTTGGTGGTCCAGTGGTTAAGACTCTGCACTCCCAATGCAGGGGGCCCAGGTTCGATCCCTGGTCAGGAAACTAGATCCCACGTGCCGCAATTAAGAGCCTGGATGCCGCAACTAAAGGATCCCACATGCTGCAACTAAAAAGCCTGCATGTTACAATGAAGATCCCACGTGCTGCAACTAAGACCCTGCACAGCTAAATAAATAAATATTTTAAAAGAAGATTCTTAATTTAGTTACATCTGCAAAGACCTTTCTTCCAAATAAGGTAACATCTACGGGTTCCAGGAATTAGGATGTGGACGCACCTTTGGCAGCCACCATCAGCCTACCACAGGGAACTCTGGATAAAGTAAAAAAAAATTCCAAAAGTAATGGATTTATTATGTTAGACAGGATAGTATTTTTTCCTTTCTCTTTTTTATTTTGGTAAAATACACATAACATAAAATTTACCATCTTAACCATCTTTAAGTGTACAGTTCAGTGGTGTTAAATACATTCACGTGGTGTGCAACCAACACCACCATCCATCCTCATAACTGTTTTCATCTTGTAAAACCAAAAACTCTATACTCATTAAACAATAAGTCCCCATTCTCTCCTCCTCCCAGCCCCTGGCAACCACCATTATACTGTCTGTCTTTATGATTTTGACTATTTTTAAGTATCTCATATAAGTAGAATTATATGGTATTTGTCTTTTGATGGCTAGAAAAGGCAGTTTTAAGTCAAAAACAAATTGCCTACTTAAGCAATTTACAGGAGAAGACTTTGTGGAAAAGGACCCTTGGATGGAAGAAGTAATCACTAGTTAAACCAGATGCAAGCCCTTCTGTGAAACAGAATATGGTTTAACAGGGACAAAACAGACCCACGATTTCACAGACACTAATTGCTTCTGGAGAAGCCCAGTCATGTCTACAGAGCTGGCTAGAACTGACCCTGAATGGAGTAGGCTACTGGCTTTAGAACATCCAATTTAGGTTGCCTGGGGGAAATAATGAGATAAAAGGCAATGACATTAAATTGTCCCCTAGATCTGTTACATTATTAAATACCAACTGTGAAACATTGGGGATATTGGAAATCTGGAAACATTTAATGGACATTTGTGTCACATTTAATGGATGTCAGTTTCTTTTATTTCTTTTGATATTTTATGGCCTGTTTCCTTGTAAAAGGTAGGTGGGTGGGAAGATTGTTGTCAGACTAATTGGTTAAGCACTCAAGAAAATAATGAAGTTTCTGGGTGAGAGTTGAAGTCAATAAAGGTGTGGGATTCTTAAAAAGGAAATTGGGTATTTCATCCTGTTAGCTCTTCTGTCTGGCACAAGGTTCTGATTTTATACTTACTGTCCCATAAACCTAATGCCAATCCCTGTAGTAAAAACGATCTATGTTAAATTTGAGCTTTCTCATTGTAAAAATTCCCCTTAGTCCTGGTTCTTTTACCAGCTAACAGCAGGTTTTCATCCCTTAATTGCTCCAGGGCTGGCATCTAGCTGCAGGTATCTGAAAAACTTTAGTTTGTAAGAGTAATTTCTAATTCAATATTAATTGTGCTCGGAAGCATTTTATGAGCCCCGCTTCTACCACAGTGAGGTACCCTATCTTGCTGCTTAAGCCCACTCTCCAGCCCTGAGAGTGACTTTTGTTGGAAATCTGTAAGATTCCTTCTTGCCCTGCCCCGACCCACCAAACTGGACCTCTGAGGAGGGCTGGCTTCATGGGTGTATGAGCTGTGCAGTTGCTCTAGATCTCTCGCCCAGAATGGTCTCATACTTAGTTTAATGCACTTTGGTTGTCATTTTGAAATTTTTAATAATTTTATCTTTGAATTGAGTTTTGTAAGCAAAATCCAAAGGGACTCCAATGGGACAACAGGGCAGGTGTGTGAGCAAAGATATGCACGATCTCCGTCTGCCATTCTTTGCCATCTCATTCTCATGAGTGTTCCTGATGCTCTATCATGAGCATAGAATTCTAGGGGACCCACGATATGTGGGAGTAAGTGTGACTTAGTGGCTTGGGGTGGGGAGGATGCTGACAGCCCTTGAGAGACCATGGTCCCCCTTTGAACTAGAACTTGCTCCAGATGCAGAATGAAGGTGATGGATGGCATTCAAAGAGACATGAATGACCATGGAACCTCATCACGTCTCTTCTTACTCATGTTACTTTCCTGTATTAGCTAAACTGAAATGATGTGGGGCTCATAAAATGCTTCCGAGCACAGTCAGTATTGAATTAGAAACTAATCTCACAAGCTAGATCATTTCGGCTAGACTGAAAATGATGACACAGAAAGAAAGGAAAAGATAGGGCAACCCAGAGCTCCTTTTCCTTTCAGGCTTCCCTTTCCTTAATCATTGGGAAGCTAAAAGTAGAGGGCATTGCTAGAATATATGCATATTAGGAAATGAAATAAGAAGCTGAGTTAGTTTTGTGTATGAAACTGACTTAGTATTCTGGTAAGAATAAAATACATATGCATGTACAAGCTGCAAAATACAAACTGTGTAGTTTCAATGATTCTGCATATGAGTTAAGTGCTCTTAACGTTTGCATTTAAAAGTGGCATTGGGCAACATAAAGATGAACGGTAAAATTCATGCTAATAACTTAAAATTTTAATTTTTCTTTACTTAGAATGACATTAAATAGCAAACAAAAAGTACTATGACAAGTTAAAAGAGAGACCATGGAAGAAAAGAAAGAGCTTTATATTTTCGTACTTTTAATGGCTCTTTTCCCCTGCTTTTTGAACACTGTGCCCCACAAATTATACAGCAGGCCCTGCTTCTGAGTGTCAACCCCCTGGGCAGAGCAGACTCAGCTTTCCTACCACACTTCCAGCCATGTGATTTGGACTAACCGACTGCACTCTGGGGGCACATCTCTCCATTCCCAGCCTGCTTCCATTTTATACCATATAAACACATATATACACACATGCACACATATACATGCCAATGGACAAGAGTGGAGTTAAGGATACGACCCTTAATGAAGTCTAACCTGATTCATGTTCTGTTTCAGGGACCTCGAAAGCTTCAGCCTCCTCAGGTGAGGACGCCCTGGTCTCCTCGGCTACCTCAGGGGCCTCAGACCCTTCGTGAAGTTCAGACTCCTCACCTTCAATCTCCTCGTCAGCCTCAGTTTCTTCTGCTTCTATAAAAAATGAGAAGAAATAAATTATTTAGATTAAGTCAGCAAATATTTAATTGGGAATGACCCCTGGAGCATGAGGCTTAATGAGAAAGATAGATACAGTCTCTACATATTGTATCTATTAAAATGCAGTAGTAAAGGATGATAGTAATATGCTCAGAGTGCTATGGGAGCACCGGCCTAAGGATTCATTCAAAATGGGGAAATGCATATAGCATTCCCAAATATTATAACAGTCAAAGACAGGAAACAGTCCAAATGTCCATTTAAAAGGGAATGGCTATACCTGCACTGTCTGATATGTAGTCACGAGCCACATGTGCTCATTGAGCACTTGAAATGTGGCTAGTCCAAACTGAGATGTGCTGTAAGTATAAAATACACAATGGACTTCAGAGGCTTTGTATGAAAAGTGGAATGTAAAAATATATCAATAATTTTTACATTGATTACATGTTAAAATAATAATTTGGATATAATGTATTAAATAAAATATACAGTTGGCTCTCTGAATCTTCAGGTTCTGTTATCTGTGGATTCGACCAACCACGAATTGAAAATATTTGAAAAAAATTTTTAGAAAGTTCCAAAAAGCAAAACTTGAATTTGCTGCATGCTGGCAACAATTTACATAGCATTTACATTTTATTAGTTATTATAAGTTATCTAGAGATGATTTAAAGTATACGGGATGATGCGTTTAGGTTACATGCACATACTATGCCATTTTATATATGGGACTGGAGCATTCATGGACTTTGGTATCCGTGGAGGTCCTGGGACCAATTCCTCATGGATACCGAGGGATGATTGTAATTAATTTCACTTGTTTCTTTTTTCTTTTCATGTGACTACTAGAAAATTTAAAATTATGTATGTGGCTTGCATTTTATTTTTACTGGGCAGCACTAGCCTAGACTATATATTTTCTCACAGCTAGTTACAAATTATAATAGAGTATGTTGATCAGTATGCTAAAATTTAAAAAACATCACTCCAAGTTTTACATAGTTGCTGATGACACCTATAAGAAATAAATGCATAGAAGTCTTTGAGGAAGAAGATGGGGTAAATGGTGGTGTTAGAAAACCCATCTCTTCAATTCCCTTTAATATATTTTTTAAATTGACTCTTCAATTTTCTTTAATATATTTTTTAAATTGACTGAAACAAGGTATTTTCTATGTAAAGATATGAAAAACTAAATGAGCTTGTTTTCTGGACTCTTGTGGGAATTATTCCCTCCCCTGCCCCCTGCCCAGTGAGTACCTTCCAAGAATCACATTCTAGGGCTATGAGATACCTCTGGCACCTGGATTTTTAATCTAAATTGGGGTGATTAAGCACAAAGAAAAAAGCATCCTGAAGTGTCCTTATAACTTGAAGTCTGACCAGGATTGCCAAGCATGTGGCTTCCAAGTATGTGAGTTGGAATGTGGTGAATCTTTTGTGTTATATGTAGGATCACAAGGAGGTAGCATCATTTGCTGAATTCTACTAGGGTGAGAGATGAAGTTATATATACTCTACTCCAGAAACTCAAAATGTCTTTTAGCTGAGTATCTCTTATAGTAAAAAAAAAACTTATCATATACCTCCAACACGCATATATTTGGTTATCTGTAAGTTGTGTTCTTATCCACATTAGGTACATTATAAAGTGTATATATAAAATGAATTTATATAATGATGCTGAAAAATGTAAAAAGTTTGAAAACTTTTCTAGAACCCTACTGGATAATCTGTGTTCCATGTGAGTCAGGAATGAACTGAAAAGTGTTCTAAGATCCTTGTACTATCTGTGATTTTTGATTAAGTGTATATTGTATTAGTTATCTATTGCTTCATGTATATGTTGTATTAGTTATCTATTGGTTCATAATAAATTACCCCCAAAATTAGTGGTTAAAATAACAATAATCACATATTGCCCTCGCAATTACTGGGGTCAGGAATTTGGGAGTGGCTTAGTTGGTGGTTCTGGCTCTGGATTTCTCATGAAGTCACAGTGAATATGTCAATTAGAGTTGCAGAGGTCAATCTGAAGGCTTGACAGGGGCTGGTGGAGCCCCTTCCAAGGTGAACACTCAAAACCAGAACCAAGGTCCTCCGGGAGCAGAGAGAAGCACGGCCAGAAGTCCTGACCCACAGAATTTTGTGCAGAATAAAGATAGTGGTTGTTTTACAGTTTGGGGGTGGCTGGCTGCACAGCAATGGAACACTGAAACAGACTTTCTTCACTCTTCTGAGCTACGGACGGCTTTGTCAGTCTGGTGAAACTTATGGATTCCTTCTTAGAATAATGCTTTCAATCTCATAAAATAAAATAAGAAGCCAATTATACTGAATACAGCTATCAAGATATCAAAAAATTTTTTGTGGTATAGGAAATGTGTGCATCTTTGCTAATGCATTAAGTAACAAGAACTAGCAACTGGTTGAATAACTACCATAATTTTGGAATAGTGACACACATAAACAAGACATCTAAAACTGGAATGAGATATGAAAATATCTTTGTTTCTACTGGTGACAAAGTCAAGGTGCTGCTAATACTATTGTGGTTTGTAGCCTATATTAATTATTAGGTGAGTAAAATACAAAATTTCAGTTAAGGGTTAGTAAAAAATAAAGTATAATTATTTCCCCATTCAAATTCACAGACCTCTGAATTTTATCCCCAGGTTTAAAACTCCAGTCTTAAAAGAAATTTTTAGAGTAAGTTCTTCTATAATGGAGATGGAAGTTTAAGTATAAAGACAATGGGTATAGTAAGAGTTTAGCTGTTTTCTCAACTCCTACAGGATCCTTTTAATAGAAGTAATTCCAACAGCCATGTCACCTGTGACAAGCGCAACCCTTTGAAGACGCGCTGCACATGCTGTCCTACTGTGTACCCCTCTTACAGGGTGGATGAGTAGGTATCTGTGTCAGGATTCCTTTTCCTATGAATCCAGTACTGCTGTGACCATATAATTTATTATCCAAATTGGAACACTATGGGAATGAGAGGGGGGTCAAACAAATACTTCAGGAACCTGGGTATGAACCTAGACTCTCATGGGCAAATTGGGAAATAAGGTCACCCTGTCTATAATTCACTGGAAGTACTGCAGCTGTTGGCAGTCACAATACAAAATCAAATGGCATATTATTAATCATATAATCTTATGTTTGCCTTTTGCTTTCGCATGCATAGCTTCCAATAGCTTTTGATTTTCTTCTTCTATTCTCAATGTCTCTTCTTCGGCTTTTCTGAAATGAAAAGGTCCAAAATTTAGTTATCTTTGGAAATTCAGATATCTCACAATATTATAGAATTTAAGGCTTATAATGGTAAAATTAAAGAGTAGGTCATTTATAATATTCATTATACTTTTTACTTTATAATGTAAAAGTTTAATTTACTCATACTGAGGCTAGTTAGTTTTCAGAAATTTTGGGTTTTTTTTTTTGTAAGAAAAGTTGAAATATTGTATTTTAAAAACTTTGGCTATTAATTAGGAAACCTGGAAAAATTAAAAAAGGATTGTCTAACTCCAAGCTGGGATAATTTGTATCATTTTCCCTCTGATTAAATGAGAAGTGTTCACAACATAGAGTTAAATGAAAAAAGGTATAATATAAAACTACGTATAATACAAATTTACTTTTGTATTTAAAATGTATATAAATGATGATTAAAAGACAAGAATAAAATGAATCAAACTGTTAATAGTAATTATCTCTAGATGGTGGCATTCTGAGAGTTTTAAACTTTATTTCACATTTTTTGCACTTTAAAAATTTTTCCATATGAATAAGTAGAAAATTTGTAAATTTACCTTTGTAACCAGAAAAATTATTTTCTGATTTATTTTCTTTTTAATATAGTAATGATGAAATTTAAAAAGACTTGGGATAGGGAAACAAATATCTGGAGGGAATCTGTCTTTCATTAGGGTTCAAGGACTAAACCTGCCTTAATGATGAAGACAGGTATAAGGAAAGTTAGTAAAATGATGGAGAAAGACTATTTATTAAAAATTAAAACATGCATACCTTTGACCTAGAAATTCTGTATCTAGGAATTTAGCCCTCAAGTACTGGCATACTACTGCACAAAGAAGCATGTATAAGAATGTTGACTGCATCTTTAAAAATAACATCAAAAAAACTGTATCAAGTATTCACAAACAGGGGACCAGTTAAGTGGAGTAGAGCCCATTCATCTCAACAGCCCACTCTGGGGCAGTCTTCTTCAGACCGTTCTATAGGTTGGTCATTCTCTCATATTCAGTGCTTTTTTGTGTGTTCTTTTTCCCCTTTCTTTGAAAATCTTTAATATATTCTCTTCAAAGATATTACTACACCTCTCCTCCCAACAAGCATGTTTCTTGTTAATAGGGGGTGTTCGCTCACTGTGTTCTAGATACAGTCTGTGATCCAGACTGAGGTCTTGGTGTAATTCGAGTTCTCTTTGTTCATGCCCCAGACTTCTGAGACTACTGAACATTGTTTGTGCATGCCTTCCCTACTTTGTTTTGTGTGAACTGGCAATCCTTCTACTTAGTCAGGTAGGGCTCTTTTGTGAGACTTTCCTCATCCAAAACCTGGGTACTGTATGCTGCTGCTAAGAATCTAAGACCTGACAAGAAGGAGGAAGAATTTTGCTGCCAGTTTCTAGCTACTTCTATATACTACTTGGATAGACAGTCAAAGACAAATGGTGATAACAGAAATTATTCTGCATTTGACTCATACATTTGAAAACTGATGTTGGAAAATCTAGAATCAGCATGTCTGTAGATATATGGCCAAAGATGTAATTCTAAATCCTGTTATTCTTATCTCTTGTCCAACCAAGTTGCAAGGCCTTTAAATGCATCTCTGACCATTTTTTAAAAAAAATTGTTTTAAATTTCATTTTCTGCAGTATATGAGAAAAAAGCAACATAGAGAAATGGAGAAAAGTCTGCTTCAACCTGGGCAAGTCTTTTCCATTAAGAAGTTTATAAAGACATAAAAATTTAGAATCAAAAGAAGTAAAAATTGATTATAGAGATAGCTCGGAAAATTCCATACGGTAAGAGGGAGGTGAAACTTAAGAGTTGGGAGACAGTGGAGATGTCTTTTTCCTTTAAAAAAAACCTTATAGATTAAATGTATTTTAAATTATCTACTTAAAATGTAGCAAACCTTCAGCCTAGAAATCACATGAACTTCGTTTTACTGTTATGTCAATAGCTTCATATGTTCTTAAATATTTGACTATTTCTCATACACTGGAAAAAAATTAGGTAATCCCTTAAATCCTAGCAAATTGTAGCTCCATTTGTAACAGAACTTTTAAAAGCTAAAAGTAAATGTAATAAGTTTGTAATTATTGTCTTAATACTTTTAGTCAATTTTACAAACAATTTTATTAACTAATCTAAATTATACTTTATGTATTTTCGTGTTAAGTTCATAAAGGAACGGCCAATTTAGGTGAACAATGAACATCAAATAACAAAATCCTCTGACACACAGTTATCAGTTATCCCCCCCCCCAACAAATACCCACTTCCCAGCTCCATAATTCCTAGAGTTTAAAGAGCTCTCCTAAGTCCCAGCACAAATTGCTAGTATCTGAAGGGGAAAAGGAAATAACATTTGAGAAAGCTCCTATAGGTGTCATCATTAATAGTGGGAGGTTTAATGGGTTAATATAAATAAATTTAGTTTTTGAATGTCTCAGCCTTTAACGCTTGGAGAAGTAGGAATCTCAGTGGACTAATGAAAAATTTTAGTGTCTAAAGAGCTTGTTTCAGGAAGGAAGAACAATTAGCACATTAAGACACTCTTTCTTTTTCTACTTTATTTTCCAGTCTGAAGAACTTGATAGTTAAAGTTTAGTCTTGACCCCAGCCATGAACAGATGGAAGTGTGTCCACATTTTGAAATGTTCTTCATTGCACCCAGATTAGAGAATGAGCTCTTGATGTTGAACCTGTCAATTATAATAAGTAGTCTTGCTCTTTCCTTATGTAGAACTTAGGCTTTGGATTTTAGTCATATCACACAAGTGTATTTTCACTTTTTATTATATTATTTCTTTCATTTGTGGATTCTAGATAGCAAAATTATAATATTTAAGTCACAGATAAACATGGTAGAAAAAAATATCTTCCCTGTGCTCATTTTTTTACAGTGTCTTTGGAAAGTAGATATTTGGTTTAGAATGTCTGATGTGGGGCTGTGAAAACAGCCACAACTCTGTACTTTAGAGATTATGGAAGTATTTGTGAAATTACTGCTTTTCTTAGAATTAGAACTGGATCTAGTTAGTAGGCCACCATTTTGATGCTAAAGACATTTCATAAATATAAATTGTAAGTACATATTTAACAGCTATAAGAGGTTAATTAACCCAGTTTATTGTGCCAGGCAGATTTTACCTTGCCGCTTCTTCCTCTTTTCTTTTCTTTAGTAGTTCATCCAATAACCTTTCTAAAATCTTAGAGTCAATTTCTTGTTTATTCTCTAAATACAGTCTATTAAATAAATATTTTCCTGAAACACAAAGAGAACAATGTTAATTTTGAAGCTCGATAAAATATAGTGAGATATATTTTGGAAAATAACAATGAAAAGATTATTTATATCTATATCCAAATATATTTTCCTTTAAGCATTTATTTAAATAGAGCCCAGATTCTTTAAGAGACCATCTTAAATCCTTTTTTTTTTTTTAACATCTTTATTAGGGTATAATTGCTTTACAACGGTGTGTTAGTTTCTGCTTTATAACAAAGTGAATCAGTTATACATATACATATGTTCCCATATCTCTTCCCTCTTGCGTCTCCCTCCCTCCCACCCTCCCTATCCCACCCCTCCAGGCGGTCACAAGCACCCAGCCAATATCCCTGTGCCATGCGGCTGCTTCCCACTAGCTATCTACCTTACGTTTGTTAGTGTGTATATGTCTATGCCTCTCTCTCGCCCTGTCACAGCTCACCATTCCCCCTCCTCACATCCTCAAGTCCGTTCTCCAGTAGGTCTGTGTCTTTATTCCTGTCTTACCCCTAGGTTCTTCATGACATTTTTTTTTCTTAAATTCCATATATATGTGTTAGCATACGGTATTTGTCTTTTTCTTTCTGACTTACTTCACTCTGTATGACAGACTCTAGGTCTACCCACCTCATTACAAATAGCTCAATTTCGTTTCTTTTTATGGCTCAGTAATATTCCATTGTATATATGTGCCACATCGTCTTTATCCATTCATCCGATGATCGGCACTTAGGTTGTTTCCATCTCTGGGCTATTGTAAATAGAGCTGCAATGAATATTTTGGTACATGACTCTTTTTGAATTTTGGTTTTCTCAGGGTATATGCCCAGTAGTGGGATTGCTGGGTTATATGGCAGTTCTATTTGTAGTTTTTTAAGGAACGTTCATGCTGTTCTCCATAGTGGCTGAACCAATTCACATTCCCACCAGCAGTGCAAGAGTGTTCCCTTTTCTCCACACCCTCTCCAGCATTTATTGTTTCTAGATTTTTTGATGATGGCCGTTCTGACTGGTGTGAGATGATATCTCATTGTAGTTTTGATTTGCATTTCTCTAATGATTAATGATGTTGAGTATTCTTTCATGTGTTTGTTGGCAGTCTGTATATCTTCTTTGGAGAAATGTCTATTTAGGTCTTCTGCCCATTTTTGGATTGGGTTGTTTGTTTTTTTGTTATTGAGCTGCATGAGCTGCTTGTAAATTTCTGGAGATTAATCCTTTGTCAGTTGCTTCATTTGCAAATATTTTCTCCCATTCTGAGGGTTGTCTTTTGGTCTTCTTTATGGTTTCCTTTGCTGTGCAAAAGCTTTGAAGTTTCATTAGGTCCCATTTGTTTATTTTTGGTTTTATTTCCATTTCTCTAGGAGGTGGGTCAGAAAGGATCTTGCTGTGATTTATGTCATAGAGTGTTCTGCCTATGTTTTCTTCTAAGAGTTCGATAGTTTCTGGCCTTACATTTAGGTCTTTAATCCATTTTGAGCTTACTTTTGTGTATGGTGTTAGGGAGTGATCTAATCTCATACTTTTACATGTACCTGTCCAGTTTTCCCAGCACCACTTATTGAAGAGGCCATCCTTTCTCCACTGTACATTCCTGCCACCTTTATCAAAGATAAGGTGACCATATGTGCGTGGGTTTATCTCTGGGCTTTCTATCCTGTTCCATTGATCTATCTTTCTGTTTTTGTGCCACTACCATACTGTCTTGATTACTGTAGCCTTGTAGTATAGTCTGAAGTCAGGGAGCCTGATTCCTCCAGCTCCGTTTTTCGTTCTCAAGATTGCTTTGGCTATTCGGGGTCTTTTGTGTTTCCATACAAATTGTGAAATTTTTTGTTCTAGTTCTGTGAAAAATGCCAGTGGTAGTTTGATAGGGATTGCATTGAATATGTAGATTGCTTTGGGTAGTAGAGTCATTTTCACAATGTTGATCCTTCCAATCCACGAACATGGTATATCTCTCCATCTATTTGTATCATCTTTAATTTCTTTCATCAGTGTCTTATAATTTTCTGCATACAGGTCTTTTGTCTCCTTAGGTAGGTTTATTCCTAGATATTTTATTCTTTTTGTTGCAATGGTAAATGGAAGTGTTTTCTTGATTTCACTTTCAGATTTTTCATCATTAGTATATAGGAATGCCAGAGATTTTTAAATCCTTTTTAGAAGGTGTATATGGGCATGTCATAAATAACTAAAACATAAAAAGAGGTAGTATAATATATTCTCTCCATGGAAATTCTCTTTTCAAATATATTTCCTTAAGATGCAAAATTACAGAATATTCTTGGCCCCCTCATCAAAGATTAGTTGACCATTATATGTGTGAGTTTACTTCTGGGCTCTCTGTTCTGTTCCATTGGACTATGTGTCTGCTTTTCTGGTGGTACCATACTGTTTTGATTACTATAGCTTTATACAAAGTGACAGAACAATTAAAATTTAGTTCTGCTATCTTTATGTACTTAGTATTTCCCATTTAAGGTGAAGAAGGACTAATATATAGTTTTGCCCTCAGCCTCATATATTTTTCATTTAGAAGTTACAATGCTGACTGGGATGGGGTGTTAGATTCTCAGCTCCAAAGAATAATTGTAAGGGCCTGCTGGAACATCAGGTGATCCCACACCATCTGTGGCCACCTACTCAGTGGATGGATGCCTCCTTTTGTGTACCTCTAGGTCATGAAGGGACTACTGGTGTGGTATTTGTACATAGGGAAGGTGGAGTGTTTTTCATTTTATATTTTAACTAAAAATATTATCAGCAATAAAAACTTCACTTTAAATTGACATGATAAATATTTACCAACCATTGTTTTCTGTGTCTGATAAACAGATGACTAAATCGGGTAGAATTCCTTTGTCGACTAAGACCAGCCACAGTTCTTTCATAATAGGGTAGTTGTCCAGTATCCATCCTCCATATTTTGGGGCACCATAAAACCTATTCTTATTTTCTTCAACTACCTGTGAAAAACAGCAAACTGAAATTACCATCATATCTACCCAAGTAAAGGATGCTACCTTGATATATTACTTTTGTGGACCTTAATCAAGTATCTTTTGAGTTTTTCTGACTTTCAGAAGGAAATAAAAAGAGCCACTTAATTTTAAAAGAGAAACTTAATTTTAAAGCAATAAAACTATAAGTTTTAAAAGTTAAGAACAGGAAGCAAAAGCCTTTCTTAAATAAATATAACAATACATGCTTACTATATGTTATTCAGTATTACAGAATCCAAATTCTGATTCAGAAGGTCTAGGGTAAGGCCCAAGAGTCTGTATTTCTAACATGCTCTTAGGTGACAATGGTCCTTGGTCCACTCTTTGAGTAGCAAGGTCCTAGCCCAGTTTGCCTTTTTTAGTGACAATGCTCTTCACTTCCTTTTTGCTTTTCAGCCTTCAATGTGAAAGGCTTCTACCTGCCACCCAATAATAATAACTTCAACACAAGTATGGAGATTAGATGTGGATCTATGAATATACCAATTCTGAAGGCTTTAAACAAGTTTGTGGGCCATCAGGAAATCACAGAATATTAGAAGTCAAAGGGGAAGAAATCTCAAGAAGACTGGTGTAACTCTCTGGCCTATGTAGAATTTAAGATTATCTGCTTTTTGAATTTCCATCTGAATGAAGAGTATTTTGAAAAAAAGAATTTTAACACTTTGAAATGTTTCACATAATAGAATTGGGGGAAAAAAGCTATAATGAAGAAGTATAAGTGAAATAAGTTAGAGAAAGACAAATACTACATGATCTCACTTATTTGTGGAATCTAGAAAAACCAAATTCACAGAAACAGAGAACAGATTGGTGATTGCCAGAGACAGGGCTGGAGGTGGGGAAATGGGTGAAGGTGGTCAAAAGGTACAAACATCCAGTTATAAGATAAATAAATCCTAATCATGTAATGTACAGCATGGTGACTATAGTTAATAATATTGTAATGTATATTTGAAAGTTGCTAAGAGAGTAGATCTTAAAAGTTCTCACCACACACACACACACACACACACACACAAATGTAACTATGTGAGGTGACCATGTTAACTAAACTTATTGTAGTAATCATTTTGCAATATATACAAATATCAAATCATTATGTTGTACATTTTAAACGAATACAATCTTATATGTCAATTATATATCAATAAAACTGGAAACAATATAAATGGCTAAAAAATTTTACTAAGTTTCAAAGATATGAAAATTAAAACAACATCAACATATAATTTATAGTTTCCCTATCTCATTCAATTTTTTTGAAAAAAATTTAATGGCTTCATAGTATTTAGTCAAATGAATAAACCCTAATTTGTTTAATCATCCTCTTCATGTTAAACATTTATATAACTTATAATTTTATTATAACATTGTGATGATATGATGGACATCTGCATATATAAATCTTTGTCTAAGTATATATTTCTTTAGGTTAGATTCCTATAAAAAGTGTTTTTAGGTCAAAACGAATAAAGGAATGAACATTTTAAAGGCTTTTTATATACATTGTCATGTTGCTTCCAAAATGTCTATAACAATTTTCACTCCTATGTGACTATACCATTACAGCCTCATTAGTATGGATTGTTATAAGTTTTAAAAAAATCTTTGCCAATTTGACAGGTAAGAAATTGTCTTTTTTCATATTTTTATTGACACTTGAACATTAAAATTTTTCAGTTAACCATTTGTATTTCTTCTTTGATGAAATAATCTGTTTACGTCTTTGCCTGTTTTTTACATTGGTATTAGATTTTCCTTGATTTGTAAGAAATCTTTATAATGAGGAATTAATGTGTCATATTTATTATAAATACTTTCCCCAGTTTGATGTTTGCTTTAAAATTTTGATTTTCATGGTATATTTTTTAAGGAAAGGGAATCATTGTTAAGTAGCATCTTCATTGAGATTTTGCTCTAAGAGTTCCTCCATGGCATTTGTGCCTAGAGTACTTGACCATTCTAAGATCATTTCAATATCACTACACTTCCTTCTGGGTAAAAACATGCCATTTTTACATTTAACAATTAATACGGAATTAATTTTGATATAAGCTGAGAATCTAAATTGTTTTTATCCTACCAGTTAATTTTATCAACACTATTAAATAATTCTTCCTTTCCTTTTGGGTTGTGATGTAAACCTTAGTATACACTCAGTTTTTATCTATACTGAGGTCTGTTTCTGTGCCTGCTCTGTGGTTCTGTTAGTTCTTGTGTGATTATCAGACTTATAAAGCAGTGTAACATCACATTTTACTAGTTGGTAGAGCAAGTCTCTCTCTGTTATACTTTGCCAGACTGTCCTTACCAATTCTCAACTATTGGTTCTCCCAAATAAATTTTAGAGACATTTGTCAGTTTTCAAAATACATTGACATTTTTATTATAATTGCATCAAATCTATAAACTAATTTAAGAAAGATACCTTAATAAGATTTTGTCTTTACATGTAAGAAATTAGTAATGACCTAGTTTTTAAAAATAGGTTTCCTACTCAGAGATCATGAAAATTGATGACAGGTAGAACAGTGTCCTGCATTGGTCTCTGTTCTCTTGAAAAAGACAATCTGATATGAGCTTTGATGTTAAAATCCCACGTGATTTAAACTCCCCCACAATCCCAGACTCACAGTTTACCATCTATTGACACTACTCATATTACTACATCAGAAGTGTTTTAGTAGTACTCCCTGTAGATTTGTATCCTCCAGAATAAACACTGGAAAGAATGGAGCAAATTATCAGTGAAGGGCAAGGATGGGATGTTCACAGTGCTAAAGACATCCCTGACTTGGATATCTCCTCCTTTGGGATGCTCTGTCTCACCTCCCAGGATGAGATAATAGCCTTGACCTTCCTGATATTCCTATACCTTGTACATATCTAGTTACCACTTAGCACATGAGAGTTAATTATTGGATTCTATGTCAGCCTTTCCTACCTGACTGATAGCTCCTTAACGGAAAGAGCTACGTTTAATTCATCTTTGTGTCCCCAGGCTCTAGCACAGTAGGTACTCAGAATGTTTCTGAAGAAATAAATTGATGACAGAACAACCTGAAGAGATATAGAAGTTGAAAGATCTCTTTGGGAAGCTCAGAGGGGGATAACAATTTGCCTTGGGTAGAGCCTGGGGCTCAAGGATTTCACCCAATGTGTTACAGAGTGGTTCTATACTCTCAGAGAACATTTTTTTTCTTCTCATGATTTTAAACTACATCATTTTCAAATTACAGAGAAATACATAAGTTCATTGAACGACCAAAACTGATTTGTTCTCTTTAACTTTGCTCTGAACGCTTACCCAAGCACTCTGTACAAAACAGATCCATATGGTCTTTATAAGCCTTCTGATTTGATATGGGTAGGACATAGTACCTGAGGCTTTATTTTCCCCTTAGATTGGAAAATCCGTGGTGTGTCCATCCATCTCCCCCATGAACATGTTCAAGGTGGCTGGATGAAATTAGTTAGCTAGGGAGCAAAATTTGTCTTGGTTTACAAATAACCGGCTCATAGATGAAAAAGTAACTTTGGTACTTGCTTCATATAAACTATCTTTTAACCAACTGGACTGAATTAAAGACAATAAAAGTTAATGAAGAATAAATGTCAAAGCTATGAAATTATATTGCACATTTGTTGATAATTATTGAAAATTTATAAGCAACTGTTCACTGGGGTACATTACACATAACAATGTTGACTGTAAAATGCACATGAATTTGAAGGCTACAGATTTCAACACTGTCATACAGGATTCTAAAATAATTGTACATATACTAGGTTAACATTTTCTCAGTTACTGTGAAATCAATGATAAAAATAAAGAGCCTGGATTTCTTACCTCTTGGAGAACTTCGTCTAAGATTTCAGCAATTTTTTCATGTGGCTGTTCAAAGTTCATGTCCTTTGCCATTTCAACCGTCTCCTTTATTATGGAAAGAACTTCTGGATGATCTGCAGTTACCTCCTCTATCACATATTCTATTACATCTAAAGTAAAATAAATCAATAAATTAATGCCATTAATAATTTTAGTAAACAATGCTATTTGCAATAGAACATGATTGTAAATACCTAACCCAAGGAAGTACTCTTTGTGTTCCTGCAGCACATGCCCGAAAAAGGGAGAAATAGACTGGATGGGAAATAAGTCAGGAATCACAAAATAACAGAGCAGTGGCTTAAAGCCAGTGCATCAGAATGAAAGTGAATGAGGCATGAAAAAAGTCATGTCAGGCAGGAGTCAAAACTCAGGAAGCCACGGAGAAGACGTAGGAAACAAAGGCTTCCAGGGGTCAGGCTAAAACTTGGGCATCTAGGGAATGAGTCAGAAAACAAAATAAATACTTCCAATTATAAGCATGAGACTAAATGGGACAATAAGAGGACGGGAGGTAGGCAAGTTGGAGGGGATGGAAGAAAGGGTGGCATAGGCTGGTTTTTGAAGTGTTAGCCTTGATTCTTGTCTCATTGTGTGCTGAATGTTTCCTTACACGACTGAGCTGGCTCACAGGCTGCACCATGATGTAAACATTCATCCACTCCTCTAATGGGACATGAGATTGGCAGCTCCACCTGACTCCTCTACCTCTGCCTTTCCAATAGTGCCTCCTGAGCTGCCCCAAGGCTCTATCCATCAGGGTCTCATGCGAGAGCCCAATTGATCCTTGCCCAGAAAAACCCCAAAGGACCTTTGAAGAGCAGCTGCCTGCTGCCATCCCTGTCGTAAAGTGAGAAGTCTGTTCTCAGGGATAGAGAGAGCCAGCAGTTTCTGGAGAGCCAGAGTGGAAGAGGCAGGAACCCAAGATCTTCCGATAGCCAGGGAAAGAGGACATGAGGAGGCAGAAATAGCCAGGCAAAGGTACTAAATGTGACAGAAGATGCTAGTGGTCTATCCAATATCTGGTCTCCTTTTCCTTAGTAACAGAACCCTGATTTTGTTAGGGTCAGCCATGTGCCTAGCTAAAAACACTACATCTCCTAACTTCCCTTATAGTTTGGATGGCTGGTAGATAAGATGCAAGAAAAATTTGGGAAGGGGAGGCGGTGAGTCTTCTTGTTTTCTATTTAAAGAGGAACAACTCAGCTGGATGGAATGCCAATTTTTTGTCCCTTGTCTTTTCCCTTTTCCTGCACACTGATATGATGGCTGGCACGCTAGCAGCCATCTTGTGAATTATTACAGTAGCCACATGCCAGGAATGGCAGAAAAAATAGATCTCCTATCTTCTCAATATTCTTGTTCACAAAAACAATATATCACATGTTATTTTTTCTGTGTTCCTGCATGTCTAACTGTTCATATTATAGTAGCCTTTAAGATAAAGTAAGTGGATATTAATAATACTTTTTTTTAAAAAAAACCACACACATGTTACTCCTTCAAAATTCTAAAGGAACTATTTGTGATTTTTAGATCCACAGTCTAAGAGAACCAAATTACCCAAATGTTAATTTACCTTTTTTTGAATCCAACATTAGATCTTGACTAGAGTCTTGTTGACTTCTTTGAAGTGTAGACATTTTACTTGTTTCTTTTTCATCTGTGAATAAAACTCTGTTAACACGTAAAGAACAGTATTTAAAGTGTAGGTGAATCCCAAAGAAGATTGTGATATGGGTCCAGGGACCCAGGACTCATGTTCCCAATTTCTTAAAAAATTAAAATAACAACCATAATAATCAAATAGGTAAACATATCTATCAGCAGTAGAAAATAAAGATAATGACTTAACTTATGACAAAACCAAGAGTAATTTCAGTTTCATATAATGCCAGTGGATGTAAATTGAAAAAAAAAATCAAATTTTCCCTTCCTTAGGTAACTAACAGACTCTTGGCTCCAAGAGGTAAAGGCTGTGCTTATCTCAGACACAGGGGGGAGAAAGGGTGCCTTTTACCAGGGTACACTGGCAGTGTTGGCATCCCTCCAGCAGTGGATAGAGGCACTGATGACTGCTTCTACCTTGGACAGCTTCCCCCAAAGAGGGAACAGATAATACAAGGGAGGGGCTCCCTTTGTGTATGTACTGGTGCTGGGAATTCCGCAGCAGCAGAGATGGGGTTCCCAGATGCCACTTGGCCAAAATTTTAATTTCTGGATCTTCTGTTAAGTGTGTGTGTGCGCATGCATGCTGGGGGAGGAGGAGTGTCATATATAAGTTTCTGACAGTGCCCAGTTCAATTCCTACTCAGCTTGAAATAAACACAAGGCAAAGACACATCTATCTGAATCAGGAGGAGAAACCAAATAGAAAAGATCAGCCCTACATTATATAACACAATAAATTATATATGCAATTAAAAATTAAATACAAAAAGGTCAGACCAATAAAAAAAAGAATATAAGTATATATATTAAATCTCTGGTTGAGAGGAAGACTTTTTAAGCCTGAAAGTAAATGGAAGAAATCAACAAAGGGGAAGTAATGATTTGACTATGAAAATGTGAAAAATTCCTCTACTTCAAAAACAGCAAGCTGATTTAAAAGACAAACCATCCAATTTGGAAAAAAAATATGAAAAATAAGTGAGTAATATAGAAAATGTATATAGGAACCATATAACTGATACAATTTAGAAAAATGGGCAAAAGACAAAAATGGTCACCTCAGAAAAGAAGAAATATAAATGGCTAACACAGTATTAAAATACTAAACTTCAGAAATAGTCAAATAAAAACTAAAATAATATTTAAAAAGAGAAAATACCGAGGAAACTATAACATGTAGTTTGTATATTCCTGACGGGAACATAATTTGGAACAACTTTATGCAAAGCAATTTGACTGTCTGTAGCTTCATACTCATCAAACTAGTGACTCCACTTATGTCAACATGCAGACAAAACTTCATGCAGAAAATTCATTGGAAAAAAATTTACTGGAGCATTATTTGTATTAGTAGCAAAAAAATAATTTAAGTTTTCGATGTAATGAACTAGTTAAAACTATTACCTATAAATAGGGAAATTGTGCAGTAATTTTAAAGGAGGGTTAAAATATTTTCTAATGAAATTATATAATTAAATGTAACATTATAAATAAAAAATAAAGATAGTTTATATTGTATGCTCTTGATTATATAAATGGAAAAGTTTTATAAGGGTAAATAGCACTAAATGATAACATTTCATAGCTACAACTTTGGGTTTATGATGCTCTGATTCCAACCCATTAAAGGAAGCAGAGAGCTTTTAAGAAAATTTATTATTGTATGATAATAATTGTGTCACGTCTGGAAACATACAAAAAAATCTGGGGGGCGTTCTAACTGTATTAGGCTTGCTGGGTTCTATTTTCTTCTTCATTCTGGTAAATCTATTTCTGTTCTACAGCTGCTCAGTTTAAATCTGTAAGAGAGAAGCTAACTCTTTTTCTCTTAAAGTTTCCAATTTGAGGGAGGGGGTGGGTAATTTTAAGCTTCAATATAAACATGATAAAATATGGAATAAATGGGAATAAGATCCACAAGCATGGCATTAGCAGCACATTTTGTGACCGTCTTTATCATCTGACTTCATTTTGGCTTCTTCACTGTCCTCTAAAGAGCTTTCTCTTTGGGATTCAAGAGTGAACACTGCAGTGAAAGAATAATGTGCTTTATCAGCTAATCTGTTTATATTAGAAAAGATTTGGCTAATAATATTAGCAACATTGTCTTTATCATCTTCATCAAATGACAGATGCAACTCTTCTGAGCTTTTATATGCATCAGTTGGGAACTCATTTTCCTTCCTTTCAAATTCTCTTTGAGGGTCTTTTGAAGTTGACTGGGCTGAAAGATAGTAATTGGCTGTGTTAGCAAAAGGTAGCTGGGGGTAGGTAGACAGCCTTGGGCGTGTGAGTTCTGACTCAGTCAGTGTGGCTTTGGTGAATCATTTGGTCTCCTTGTCTAAGCTTCTACTGGGCAAAATGAGGATAATTAAACTGAAAACATCACTGCAACATTAACTGAGATAATGGGTGTAAACAATGAACTTAGAAAAGGCTTGGCACACAGGAAGCCTGCTCCATATTAGCTGCCATCCTCTGTATTATTATATAATTTTCTGTCTTAAAAAACCTCAGTATTCTCCACTGACAAAATTTCTTAAAAATATATTGGAGTGTGTGATGAATTGGGAGATTGGGATTGACATATATACACTAATATGTATAAAATGGATAACTAATAAGAACCTGCTATATAAAAAAATAAAATAAAATTCAAAAATTCCAAAAATATATATATATATAGGAGTAAAACCCCTAGCAAACAAATTCCAATTTTTTAAATGTTAAAAAGGGTTACCTTATTGTCAGATTTGGAATAATTAGTGAATTTGAAAAGAGATTTAGGTTTGTAGCATATAAGAGATATCATCTATTTCTATAGTCCAGTGAGAAAAGGCAATTTGTGGAAAGATGTAAAATCTGTGATATCATGCCACAATTTGATGTGAAAGGAATCACTACAGACTCCGAGAAACATTACTGAACACTGTTCATCCTCCAGAAGCCCTGCTTCCTCTCTCCATCCACGTTTCAGTTAAATGTTCCCTCTTCAAAGATGTCTTCCCTGGTTATCTTAACACTCCAGTGCCCCTACCCCAATCACCACCTGCCCGATTACTGTGTTATATATTTTTTCTATCTGTTTACTTTTTCCCCCTCTACCCCCCATTAAAATGTAACCACCTCAAGGACAGGAGCTTCAAGTGTCTTGTTCACCTCTGTTGCTCAGGGTCTAGAATCATGTCTAATACAAGAAGGTACTCAAGTGTTTTTGAATGAATTAAAGAATTCATTTTTGAATGAATTAACAAATGCATTTTATCCAGGCTCAAACAGATTGAGTAACAAGCCACCTTAGTAGTCTGGGTCAATACTTCTCAGGCTTTAGTTTGTGAGTTGTCCAAGAGTATTTATCTTTAATTTTGGTCTTAATTTTGAAGATAATATGATAAATACATAAATACATTCTTTTTAACATCTTTATTGGAGTACAATTACTTTACAACGTTGTGTTAGTTGCTGCTCTATAAAAAAGTGAATCAGCTATACGTATACATATATCCCCATATCCCCTCCATCTTGTGTCTCCCTCTCACACTCCCTATCCCACCCCTCTAGGTGGACACAAAGCACCAAGCTGATCTCCCTGTGCCATGCAGCTGCTTCCCATTGGCTATCTATTTTACATTTGGTAGTGTATATATGTCCATGCCACTCTCTCACTTCGTCCCAGCTTACCCTTCCCCCTCCCCGTGTCCTCAAGTCCATTCTCTGCATCTGCGTCTTCATTCCTGTCCTGCCCCTAGCTTCATCAGAACCTTTTTTTAAGATTCCATATATATGTGTTAGCATACGGTATTTGTTTTTCTCTGACTTACTTCACTCTGTATGACAGACTCTAGGTCCATTCACCTCACTACAAATAACTCAATTTCATTTCTTTTTATGGCTGAGTAATATTCCATTGTATATATGTGCCACATCTTCTTTACCCATTCATCTGTCAATGGACACTTAGGGTGCTTCCATGTCCTGGCTATTGTAAATAGCGTTGCAATGAACATTTTGGAATATGACTCTTTTTAAATTATGGTTTTCTCAGGGTATATGCCCAGTAGTGGGATTCCTGGGTCATATGGCAGTTCTATTTGTAGTTTTTTAAGGAACCTCCATACTATTCTCCATAGTGGCTGTATCAATTTACATTCCTGCCAACAGTGCAAGAGGGTTCCCTTTCTCCACACCCTCTCCAGCATTTATTGTTTGTAGATTTTTTGATGATGGCCATTCTGACTGGTGTGGTGATACCTCATTGTGGTTTTGATTTGCATTTCTCTAATGATTAGTGATGTTGAGCATCCTTTAATGTGTTTGTTGGTAATCTGTATATCTTCTTTGGAGAAATGTCTATTTAGGTCTTCTGCCCATTTTTGGATTGGGTTGTTTGTTTTTTTGATATTGAGCTGCATGAGCTGGTTGTATATTTTGGAGATTAATCCTTTGTCAGGTGCTTCATTTGCAAATATTTTCTCCCATTCTGAGGGTGGTCTTTTCATCTTGTTTATGGTGTCCTTTGCTGTGCAAAAGCTTTGAAGTTTCATTAGGTCCCATTTGTTTATTTTTGCTTTTATTTCCATTTCTCTAGGAGGTGGGTCAAAAAGGATCTTGCTGTGATTTATGTCATAGAGTGTTCTGCCTATGTTTTCTTCTAAGAGTTTGATAGTATCTGGCCTTACATTTAGGTCTTTAATCCATTTTCAGTTTATTTTTGTGTATGGTGTTAGAAAGTGTTCTATTTTCATTCTTTTACATATAGCTGTCCAGTTTTCCCAGCACCACTTATTGAAGAAGCTGTCTTTTCTCCATTGTATGTTCTTGCCTCCTTTATCAAAGATAAGGTGACCATATGAGCATGGGTTCATCTCTAGGCTTTCTGTTCTGTTCCATTGATCTATATTTCTGTTTTAGTGCCAGTACCGTACTGTCTTGATTACTGTAGCTTTGTAGTAGAGTCTGAAGTCAGGGAGTCTGATTCCTCCAGTTCCGTTTCTCTTTCTCAAGATTGCTTTGGTTATTTGGGGTCTTTTGTGTTTCCATACAAATTGTGAAATTTTTTGTTCTAGTTTTATGAAAAATGCCATTGGTAGTTTCATAGGGATTGCATTGAATATGTAGATGGCTTTGGGTAGTAGAGTCATTTTCACAATGTTGATTCCTCCAATCCAGGAACATGGTATATCTCTCCATCTGTTTGTATCATCTTTAATTTCTTTCATCAGTGTCTTATAGTTTTCTGCATACAGGTCTTTTGTCTCTTTGGGTAGGTTTATTTCTAGGTATTTTACTCTTTTTGTTGCAATGGTAAAGGGGAGTGTTTCCTTAATTTCTCTTTCAGGATTTTCGTCATTAGTGTATAGTAATGCAAGAGATTCCTGTGCATTAATTTTGTATCCTGCTACTTTACCAGATTCATTGATTAGCTCTAGTAGTTTTCTGATAGCATTTTTAGGATTCTCTATGCATAGTACCATGTCATCTGCAAACAGTAACAGGTTTACTTCTTCCTGATTTGGATTCCTTTTATTTTTTTTATTCTCTGATTGCTGTGGCTAAAACTTCCAGAACTATGTTGAATAACAGTGGTGTGAGTGGGCACCCTTGTCTTGCTCCTGATCTTAGAGGAAATGCTTTCAGTTTTTCACCACTGAGAACGATGTTGGCTGTGGGTTTGTCATATATTGCCTTTATTATGGTGAGGTAGGTTCCCTCTATGCCTACTTTCTGGAGGGTTTTTAAAATAAATGGGTGTTGAATTTCGTCGAAAGCTTTTTCTGCAACTATTGAGATGATCATATGGTTTTTATCCTTCAATTTGTTAATATGGTGTATCACATTGATTGATTTGTGTATATTGAAGAATCCTTGCATTCCTGGGATAAATCCCACTTGATCGTGGTGTATGATCGTTTTAATGTGCTGTTGGATTCTGTTTGCTAGTATTTTGTTGAGGATTTTTGCATCTATCTTCATTAGTGATATTGGCCTGTAGTTTCTTTTTTTGTGACATCTTTGTCTGGTTTCTGTATCAGGGTGATGGTGGCCTTGTAGAATGAGTTTGGGAGTGTTCCTCCCTCTGTTATATTTTGGAAGAGTTTGAGATGGATAGGTGTTAGCTCTTCTCTAAATGTTTGATGGAATTCGCCTGTGAAGCCATCTGGTCCTGGGCTTTTGTTTGTTGGAAGATTTTTAATCACAGTCTCAATTTCAGTGCTTGTGATTGGTCTGTTCGTATTTTCTATTTCTTCCTGGTTCAGTCTCAGAACGTTGTGCTTTTCTAAGAATGTGTCCATTTCTTCCAGGTTGTCCATTTTATTGGCATATAGTAGTAATCTCTCATGATCCTTTGTATTTCTGCACTGTCAGTTGTTACTACTCCTTTTTCATTTCTAATTCTGTTGATTTGAGTCTTCTCCCTTTTTTTCTTGATGAGTCTGGCTAATAGTTAATCAACTTTGTTTAGCTTCTCAAAGAACCATAGTTTTATTGGTCTTTGCTATTGCTTCCTTCATTTCTTTTTCATTTATTTCTGATCTGATCTTTATGATTTCTTTCCTTATGCTAACTTTGGAGAGTTTTTTTGTTCTTCTTTCTCTAATTGCTTTAGGTGCAAGGTTAGGTTGTTTATTTGAGATGTTTCTTGTTTCTTAAGGTAGGATTGTATTGCTATAAACTTCCCTCTTAGAACTGCTTTTGCTGCATCCCATAGGTTTCGGGTTGTCGTGTTTTCATTGTCATTTGTTTCTAGGTATTTTCTGATTTCCTCTTTGATTTCTTCAGTGATCTCTTGGTTATTTAGTAGCATATTGTTTAACCTCCATGTGTTTGTATTTTTTACAGTTTTTTTCCTGTAATTGATATCTAGTGCTAACAGCCATAAAAGGGGAAATAGACAGTAACACAATAATAGTAGGGGACTTTAACACCCCACTTTCACCAATGAACTGATCATACAAAATGAAAATAAATAAGGACATACAAGCTTTAAATGACACATTAGACTAGATGGACTTAATTGATATTTATAGGACATTCCATCCAAAAACAACATAATATACTTTCTTCTCAAGTGCTCATGGAAGATTCTACAGGATAGATCATATCTTAGGTCACAAATCCAGCCTTGCTAAATTTAAGGAAATTGAAATCGTATAATAAATTCATTCTTTATCATCTAGATGATCATTTGGATGGTATGTTATTTCAACGCTGGTCTTTTTGATGTTGTTTTTTATAATCTCTCCGGCACCTGGTTGGCCTCTCTTACTTGTTTATAGGCTAATAATAAAGAAGAGAGGCAGATTTATTAGGCAAAAAATGTGTTTTTGCCTAGCAAAAGCTCAATACTGCCATGTAAGAAGTAATTTCCTTGATATTTAAATAGTTTCAAGCATAGAAAGTCATGGCAAGCTTCCCAGTTTATATAAAGTTAGTGAAACTCTGATAGCAAATTCTGACAAATAGAGCATGTACACACACACACACACACACACACACACACACAAACTATAAATGAATCACACTTCTGAGTATAAAAAAAATTCTAGATTAACAGCTAAAAGAAATTCAGAAAATCAGAAATACAAGAATGGCTTAGTGTTGGAAAATATATTAGTATAATTGATCAAATCAGTAGGTCAACGGATTAGAAATTTTATGATCATCTTGATAAATTCTGAGAAGGCATGTGATAATGTCCAACATCCATTCTGGATAAAAATATTTAATAACGTTATGAATAAACATTGACGAGATCCCTTTACTGAGGCCCACTATCACTTCCACCATTTAACATCATTCTAGAACTGCTAGCCTACATAATTATTCAAGAAAGGAAATAAGCATAAATATTGGGAAAAAAGGAGTTGAAACTATGCTTCTTTTCAAACGATAAGATTGGCTATCTGCAAAACTCAAGAGACTCAACTAAAAATCTATCAAAACTAGGAAGTAAGTTTAGTAAGGTGGCTTGTTACAAAGAAACATAAAAATCAAACAGCTTTCCAACATACAGGTAATAACTACTTGGAAAATGTAATAGAAAAATAATCCCATTTAATAGTAACAAAATGACAAAATTTCTAGAAATAAACTTATTAAGAAAAGTATTGACAATACATGAAGAAAGTTATAAAATGTTAAGGAAGGATAGAAGTATTAGGCCAATAAATGGAGATTTAATCTGTCTGCATGAGAAGATTTAATAGTAAAGATGTGAATCCTCATCAATTTATTGTATAATGTTAACACAATCCTCCCACTAGGATTTGCTGTAAAACTTGACAAAATTCTCCAAGCATCCCAAAGCCTAGTACAGCTCCTGGCACCCAGTATGTACTCATTTTATGGATAAATGAAAGAATACCCAGGAATAATTTTAAAACAGAATGTTTTGAGGAGGAACTTGCATTACTGGATTTAAAATGCATCATAAGATTTTAATAATATTTTGCATTAAAGGTTGTAATATAAAGATCAAATCACAGAAAGTTCAGAAGTTTACACACACACAAACTTAAGATAAAGTTGCCCTTTCAAACATCCAGTAGAATTATGGATAATTTAATAAGTGTTATTTGTAAAATGCCTCACCATTTAGAAAAAATGAATTTAGATCTCTAGCACAAAATTTATGACAGTAATTACATATTAATTAGAAAGAAGCATTATTTTAAAATGAGATAATGCAATTTTGTATATGCCATAGGACCATAATTAATCATTACAAATATGAATAGAAGAGAGAGGGGTGAAGAATGCATCACATTCTTATCAGTGAATATCTCTGGGGAGTAAGTATGAGTGACTTTTTCTTCCATGTGCTTTTTCCAGTTTTCTGTGATCACTTGAGAGACACAGGAGATAAGAATACAGACACTGATTTGAATCCTCATCACTTGCTGCCTGTGGTCAAATCATATAACTCCTCTGAGCCTTAATTTCTTCATCCACTAAAAATAGAGATATAAATACCTACCTTATCCATATGGTTATTGAGGTTATAATTTTATAACATCATTTTTAAGGTGCAAACAAAGCTTGTCCACTTGCTATTTGACTTATGTTACCTGCCTGGCCCCTCTTGGCAACTGGGTTTGCCACCCTAGTCTAGACATAAATATTTAAGAAATCCTTCTGCTAACAGTTCAAACAACAGCAACAACCTACTTCACAGGTCTATTATGAGGATCAAATACGAAAATACATGTAATGCATTTAGCATAGCCTCAACATATAGTAAATGCTCAATTAATTTAGCTATTATTTCTTTCGTAATGAGGAAAATTTTATTAGGAAAAGAATATTTGAAATTGAGGCAGTGATGGTTATAGTAGGATGATTATATAGTAGGATGGTTATAGTATGACAGTATACTGCCACAGCTTCTGGGAAATCCAAACAGTGGTGGTTAAATCTAGTCTAAAATTGCTGGAGCTAATCTCAAATTTTGGATCCAGATCTTTGAATGTGAGGAAGATCCCACAAAATGTACAGGAAGTGCTGCACTGAGAGTATTCCATTAAGAAGAGATGTTTAGATTAAACTACTTTCATGTGTTCTAAATGGTAGATATAAATTCTACCAAAACCAATCAATAAATTTTCAAAAGTAGCCAAGAAATGAAAACTCTCATTTTTCCTGGAGAAAACTAGAAACTCGCCCTCCCCCCAACCCCAGACCAAAACTCTGTGTCTATTTTAAAAATAATATGATAAGCAGTGAGACTCAGGAAGAGGAAGAATGGTCAAGAGAAAGAACTCTGGGACTTTGGAAACGAGGGTTCAAGTCTCAGCTATGCCACCAGCTGGGTGAATATATCAGGAAGCCATTTAACCTACTGTGCCTCTGTTTCCTCATCTGTAAAGTTACGTAATTGTGTTAATGGATCACCAAGTCTTTTTCCGGTTTCACTGTTTTATAACTTTTGGATTTGAAATTAATATTCCCCAAATAGAAATATTTAATTACAATCAAGGCTGATACACAGCCTAAAACAACAGCAACAACAGCAACAACACAAACTCTACGAGTCAGGTGAAGTGTTTTCATCACAACTGGTATAAATAAAGGTGCAAATTCTGCTCAGTCTCTGCCCAGCAAGCAGATCTATTAAAGTAAAGAAATCTGAATTTGGAAACTCTGATTCCTTTCCTTAGTCGTCCAGAACTGAAATCTTTTTCTCTGTGTAAGATTCAGGTTTATGTATATTCATTTCTTCAACCACTTATTAAGAGGCTGCAATGCAAGTGTGCAAGGTGCCAGGGATATCAAGACAAGCAAACCAAGTTCTTGCCTTCAGGTAGTCAAGCTTAACTGTTGACCTAAGCTTAAAACACACATTTTAAACAGATAGTTCACCTTGTTTTTTAGCTTGTAGTTCTGAGAGAAGCCGCTCTTTCACAGCTTTAATGGCTGCTTCAGTGGCCTCAGCTATAGTATTTCTGGTTAGCGTTTCGAGGGCTTTATCAAAACGTGGTTGGACAAGTTTATCGTAGTCAACTACCTGCAAAGAATATTTGAGAAAACCAACATAAGCACAAGTTACTCTGAATATTAAGCACACTGTTCATCTACATCTATTTCTATAGCTATACCTATCCATCTCAAAAATATTAATGCTGCTGGAGGTATGTTATTCTCAGAATTCAGTGATTTTTGAGTACTTGCTTTCACGGAAATTCAATATATATATAAATATATATTTATATTTGTATGATCATGTAATATACATTCAAATTACATGTATATTTTTAAATCAACATTTTATGGATAATCTACATATAATTAAAGGCACCCATTTTAAGTACAGAGTTTGATGAGTTTTTACAAATATATACATGATGACCACAATCAAAATATAGAACATTTATATCACCCCAAAAAGTTCCCTCTCATCCCCCTTTATAGTCAGTTCCTGGCACCTGGCAACCACTTTGTTTTCTGTCACTATAAATTAGTTTTGCCTTTTCTAGAATTTCATATAAATAGAACCATACAGTGTATAATCTTTTCCAAGCTTTCCTACCTTAGCATAATGTTTTTGAGATTCATCAGTGTAACTGTATATCTCAGTAATCTATTCCTTTTTGTTTTTGAGTAGTATCATTGTATGAATATACCATAGTTTTTAATCCATTCATCATGGACATTTGGGTTATTTCCAGTTTTGGCAATTTAAAAGTACCAATGAACATTTGTGAGAAAGTCTTTTTGTGGACATTACGTTTTCACATCTCTTGGATAAATGCTGAGGAGTAGAATTACTGGGTCATATGATTAAGTGTATGTTTGACTTTATAATAAATAAAGCACTAAACTGTTTCCAGAGTGGTTAAGGCTATTTTAAAGTCCTAGCAGCAAAGTATGAAAATTGAAGTTATTCCACCTCATCACCAACACTTGGTTTTGTGAATCTTTCACATTTTAGCCACCCTAGTTGGTGTGAAGTCTCATTGCAGTTTAAATTTACATTTCCCTAATCACTGACAATTTTGAGCTTCTTTTTATGAGCTTATTGGTCATTCACTTACCCACATGTTTTTAAGCATATATTCAACTTCTGCCTAGTTAAAAAATTAGGTTAGAATTCTACATATATTTTGAATATAAGTCCTTTGTTAGGTAGATTATATACTTAATACTGAATGTTGGGATGTTAGATTTATATATGCCTTTTAAGTTTAAATAATATTTCCATACTTCTAGATTCAATTTTGCTTTTCCTTCAATATGCTTATATTACTTTATTCCATGCCAACAAAAATACATCCACACCATCATTTTTAATGGATGAACAGTACTGTATTAGATGAATATATTACAACTTAATATTTAACTAAAATACCAATTATATTTAGATATACATGATTTTGTTATTATAAACTAGGTTATGAAGAACATAGTTATGTATATGTCTTTGATAGTTTCTTCAGGAAAAACATATAGTTCAAAGGATATGTATAGATTTTAGGCTTTTATATGTATTTCCAACTGCTATCCCTAATGATTATACCCTAACCAGCAATGTATGAGAAATGTACTTTCCCAATCCTAGCCACACATCAATACTGGTCGTTAATATGATTTTTCAACAGTGAGATTGACATGACATATATCTGTTTTTTTTGGCCTCTCCCTGGTTATCAAGGTGATACTCCTTTTCTCATGTGTAATGGCTATTTGGATCAACTATTTTGTGAACTGCCTGTTTACTATCATTTTCCATTGGGGCTTTTACATATTGATTTGTAAAAACTCTTTACATTTTAAAATTATAATTCTTTTGTCTGACACATACTGTGATGGTCTTAAAACATGTCCACAAATGCTTTAATATTCCTTTCTTCAGAAGGTGAAGCCTAATTCCCCTCTTCTTTAGTGTAAGCAGGACTCAATGACTTACTTTAAATGAATATAGTATGGTGCATTTTTCATTTAAAAAGGGAAACAGGGGCTTCCCTGGTGGCGCAGTGGTTGAGAGTCTGCCTGCCGATGCAGGGGACACGGGTTCGTGCCCCGGTCCGGGAAGATCCCACACGCTGCGGGGCAGCTAGGCCCATGAGCCATGGCCGCTGAGCCTGCGCGTCTGGAGCCTGTGCTCTGCAACGGGAGAGGCCACAACAGTGAGAGGCCCGCGTACCGCAAAAAAATAAATAAATAAATAAAAATAAAAAGGGAAATGGCAAACCACAGAGTGGTAGAAAATATTCATAATGTTTATTAGAAAATAGTCATAATGTTTATAATAAAAAAAACTGTACACAGACAACATAAGGAACTCCTACCAATAATATGCAAAAAAGTTAAAAATGGGCAAGAGGCTTGAACAAAGTGAACAAACACTTCAAAAAGTGAATATCTGAATAACATATGAAAAAATGTTGAACCTCATTAGTCATCAGGGAAATGCAAATTAAAACCTCAGTGAGATATACCCATTAGCATGGCTAAAATTAGAAAGACTGACCATAACAAAAGTTGGCAGGAATGTGGAACTCTCATACACTGCTGGTAGGATAGTAAATTAGTAGAACTGGTCTTGAAAACAGTTTGGCATTTTCTACACAAGTTGACTATGTATGTATACCTTATGTCCCAGAAATTTTACTCCTAGATATACCTTCAAACTATATAAAGATATGCATGTATACACCAAGAAACAGGTACAAGACTGTTTATAGCAATGTTATTCACAATTCCCCGAACTGAATCAACCTAAGTTTTATTGACACTCAAATGGATAATAAATCATAATATAATTCAATCAATAGAATACAATAAAACAATAAAAATAAGCTATAGCTATAACATGCATAAATATCACAATTATAATGTTAAGTGAAAGAAGCTAGACACAAAAAACATAAACTGTTTTAAGTCCATAAAGTTAAAAAAATATGCAAAGCTAATCTATGGTATTTGAATGTGTGCTTACACGGTAAAACCATAAAAGAAAAGTACAGAAGTATCATAAAGTTCAGGGCGGTGGTTACCTTTGTGGAAGGAGTAAGAGGACTGATATTAGAAAGAGGCATAAGGCGGTTTCTGGGGTTCCGTGTCTGACCTAGGTGGTGGTTACATGGGGGTTTGTTTTGTGATATTTCAATGAGCTTCACTTTTCTGTACGTTTGTCATATTTTACAATAAAAAAGTGAAAAGCAAGTAGGAAATGTTACCCCTGTGTTTAAAAGAATTTAATAGCATTTGGAATAAATTCAAACTCCTTCCCAGGGCCTGCACTGTCTGACTACATCTTCAGCCATCTCCACCTTGTGCTGTTCCTCCTTTCACACTACATGCTCCAGCCACACTGGCCTTCATATAATTCCTCTACATTCCAATCCCTCATCAAATCCTTTGGCTCTATCTTCAAATTATATCCCAAATCTGCCCACTTCTTACCACCTCTACTGCTATCACTCTGGTCTAAGCTAAAAGTAATTTCTCTTCACTTACCGAGGGTGGAGAATAAGATCACTGAGGGGAGAGGTCAAGGAACTGTCAGGTCAATGTGTTGGGAGGGTCATCTTTGTAGATAGTGAAATCACCAAGAATGATGACAGTAATGAGTGTGTGGAGGAAGGGTCGGTGGGCCAGGAGGGGTGTAACCCAGGGAACAGGAGATGAGTGAAACCAAGAAAGGTAATGGGTGGCACAGTCTGCATGACATAGCAGTCAAATCTGGGGACTTTCGGGAGTGGCTATGGTCTGGAAGCTGCACTAAAGCATTGAGGAAGATGCCTTCCCCACTCTAAGCCCAGTGGAACAATTACCCAGTTGACAGTATAAAATTAAGAAAGCCAAGCACAGGGAATTCCCTGGCGGTCCAGCAGTTAGGACTCCGTGCTTTCACTGCTGAGGGCTCAGGTTCAATCCCTGGTCAGGGAACTAAGATCCCACAAGCTACGCTGCGCGGCTAAAAAGAAATTTTTAACTTAAAAAAAAACAGAAGAAAGAAACACCTATCAAGCTGCATCAGAAGAATGATTTATTAAAGCTGGAGTTTGGGGGGGGGGGTTAAAAAAAAAAAGAAAACTGAGTACAAATCCTAAAAGTCCTAAAATCCCACAAAGTATAATCAAGTATAGATAGGTAGAAAGCTAGTTAGGTAGCTAGCTAAGTAGTTACCTTTCCTTTGTAATGTTTTGCAAGCAGATTGCTAAGTGTTGTTTTCCCTGAAGACTGAGGTCCAAATATGAACACTTTAAATGGTGGTGCTGGCATAGGTGGAAGAAGATAGGGACGTGGGTTCAATAAAAATGTTTTTAATGCTTCTTCTGATGAAAGCCAGTATATTTTACCTAGAAAACTTAAAAAATGACATTATCATAAACAACTGAAAAGAGGTATGGGCAAGTTTTTAAATTAAATTCTGAAAATCTTACTTACCTCACAGAAAATTCTGGCAATCCTTGAAAAATTTTACCTTCTTTTAAAGTCACCGGACATGTATGTCCCCATCTGCTTCTCTGCCATCTGTATCTCGGTGCAATAAGTTTACAAGCTGCAAGAGTACGGAACAGCTCATCCTGTTAATAGCAAACAACATTAAAAATGTGGGCATAAGTTTGGCTGAAATTCACATTATTATTTCATTTCTTCTTTGATCATGTTCTACTATTTAAGAAATAATTCATAAAGGAAATTTTGGTTTTTTCCTCAATTGCAACCATTCTGTACTTGTCCAAAATTTAATAAGACAAATAGTTTTCATTTCTGTTTTAAGACCTTGTTTAAATTTTACTGAGCATTTTCTCTTGCAGGGTAGGATGAGCATAAGGTGGATAGAGCATTTTCTATTATCTGTTTCAGGAAACAGATTCTGAAAAATTCTTATTGAAAAGGTTTGAAAACATACCAGAATCTTAGCTAATTTACATAAGTTTTAAAATAGGAAGATGTTACATGCAGATTTGCATTGACTTAGCTGTTTCATTCTTCTTAAATGTAAAGTCTCCCTCAGCAATCCTCTGTTCGTCACCTGCAGAGTAGCTAAGAACCACTTCTCTACCGACTGCAGACTGCTGAGAGGGTCACTGTCCTAGCGCTACCTTGGCAGGGACAAGAGAACTGGAGGGAAACGACATGGTAGGCAACTGCTAGGGGGACAGGTCCAGGCTGGCTCCCTCCCACCTTCAGACATGGATCTCACATGTATTGCTGGTTCCAGAGCTGACTGTGGAGGACAGATGAGAATGGAAACTCTGGTCTTGCCTGCACTGCTGCAGTATATGAGAGCAAAGAGGCATGCTGGTTTCGGGGATGTTGCATGGATGTCCCCACCTGAAGGCTGGAAGAAGCTACATGGGAAGGAAACTGTCAATGCTTAGGGGAGCTGAATGACACTGAGAACCTTGTCGGTGGGGCACATTTGGCTACCACCCTTCTCCATGAGTCCACAGACAACGAGCTAGGGACTGAAATGTACCCAGTTAAGACAGGAAGCAGGCACTTTTTCCTTATCATCCCTATTTCCTGTCCAAACTTGAAGAAAGTGTGTGAATAGCAGACCATGCTCCTCTCTCAACTTTGAGCCCCCGAGGCTACATATCTAGCGGGGGCTGAGGGGCGATGAAAAGATGAGCTTTCAAATGAGTTTGATATCACAGCCGTAAAAATGATCATGACTGTCTCTGGTTAAAGGCAGACTGAACACATGCATTTGTGTTTGCTTTTTTCCTAAAACCTTGCAAAAATGACAGCAGAGGAATGAAAAAAGAAATGAACTCACGAGGACACGGAGACTGGGAGAAGAGACCAGAGGAGCTGACAGCTAAGCAGCCGCAGCTATACGCTTTTGTCAACTAGAAAGCAGAAGTATGTAGCAGCCGCAGCTACACACTTTTGTGTGTAGCTCCCTAGGCCCTCAGAGCTCATTGTGGTGAGCCCTGGAGACCCGGCTGGACAGATCTTGTCAATATTTCTTTACCTTGTAGCCTAGCTCCTTGGTCTTCTCCTCCAACAAGGCGTATCTCTCTGTTCCGTGCCTGCTGCGCTCCCGGTGGCCAACCACGTGCTTGTTCGTGATGAGATGTTCGTTCCAGCTGCTTCTGATAGTGGTTATGCTTTTCGATTTTGGTGTCAAAGTGCTTGAGCTCTTCCCAAAAGGATTCCAGTTCCTTCTCTGTGAAGGTGGCTGACCTGGCCGGGTCCCACAGATCCATCAAACTCTGCCTTGGCGCCGCAGCCCCGGTGGCCGACTTTCTGCAGGTGGTCGAAGTCCTGGCTTATGTCCCGCAGCCTGTCCTTCACTCGGCATGTCTGCTCTGCAGCACGTTCTCCTGGCTGTGGGTCATGTCGGCGGGACTGACGACGTTTTCCTTAATTTCTTCTGTCCTGCTCAGGGTCTCCTGAAGGTCCTTATTCTCCTGGACCTTCTCCCTGTGATGCTGAAACTCCCACCACGACTGGTCCAGTTCTTCATTGAAAAACCTCCCGAAGGTCTTCGCCTTGTGCCATAGCTTCTCCCGCCGGGGGTCCTCCAGGCTGTGGTCCTCGGTGCCGGGGCTGAGGACGTTGCTGCTCACGGCCGGCCTGGGGGTCGTTTCTCCCGTCCCGACCAAACTTGGCCAGGATAACGTTGAGACTGCTGCTAAGTTTTGCTTCTTTCTCTCCATCTTCAACTAAGCCTTCAGCCTTCAATCTCTTCCTCTTGAATTCGTCCCTTTCGCGTATGTATCTTGAAGCTCAAGCTTGTATCTTGATCAGCATGGAGCTCGCACAATTTCACAGGAGAAAGATTAAGCCGCTGGGCCTTCCCCCACAGGTGATTCTGCTTCTCCTGGCGGAACTACCCCCGACCCGGGCTCGCGCTCCGAGGGCTGCGCGGGCTCATTCTTATCCCGCGAGAACTTGCCGCTGTCGCCGGCGGCCCGCCAGGCCCGGGAGGCGGCGGCGGCGGCGGCACTAGTTGCCGGAGCTCGCGCAGCGCAGCTCGGACCTTCCGCGATGCCGTCTTCCTCCTCTGGAAGCCGAGACCCCGGCAATTGCGGGTCGGAAAAGCCCCCGGGTTTTCTGAATACTTTAAAATTTCCCTTCAGTTATGACCTAGAAGTGACTCAGTACAGAGCTTCTGTGTGCATCAGGCCCACCTTTCCTCCTCTTCAGCACCAGTTCGTGTTACATATTCCAGGTATATTCAGCCATTAAGATCTAGGGATTACACAGTACAGGATAACAAAATGACCTCTTTCCTTAAATTTATTTCCACAATTTATTTGAATTATAATATCTATGATTCTGGTATTAGTTTTTTTATTTCTATTTTTATAGGTGAATCTAAACTTCCCAGAATAGATCATATCCTCCACTTAAAAGTCCTGGTAGCCCTTTTAGCACTTGGCAATTATAATTTGATCACCATCACATCCACAATACATCAGGGCCAGGAACACAGTAGTTATTTTAAAAATTGGTTGAATGATTGGGGAAACGAATGAGTATAGAGTTGAGGGCTTTTATGTCTTTTCTTTCTTTGGTGCTGCAAAATTTTGAAACTGAACTTGGGTTTCTTTATTTCTTATTATTCCTGTGGTTGGTTGATCTGATTTTATTGTCTTTCTTTGTTTCAAAACTTTTGTTGTGTTTAGTGTCTACAAGAATATTGTGCCAATATTACAGCTTCCCAAATATCAAATCCATTTTTATAAAAGGTATCCTGAGAGCCTTTTAAACCTTGAAAGGATACAAATTAAGGTCACAACATATAGTGAAAGGGTAGACTTTCAAACAGTTAAAAATAACTTACATTTTCCATCGTGTCATTAATTTCTTCCTCTGCACTCTGAAGTTTGGTTAAAACAGCTGCTCTTTTTAGGTTCAGATATTTAAGTCGATCCATAACTGTCTAAATTTAAAGAACAAGTCTTTTAATACATTGGCATTTGAACATCTCAAATGTCCTGAAAAAGTCATGAGCTCATGTGTAGAATACTGCCTTGTTCTTCCTAGCTTCTGGTAGTTTGCCGACAATGTTTGGTGTTGCTTGGCTTGTAGATGCATCCCTCCAATCTCTGCCTCTGTTGTGACATAGCCATTTTCTCCCTGTGTTCATGCGTCTCTTCTCTTATAAGGATGCCAGCCATATTGGATTAGGACCAATCCTAATTCACTATGGCCTCACCTTAACTTGATTACATCTGAAAAGATCCTATGTCCAAATGAGGTCACACTTACAGGTATTGAAGGTTAGCTCCTCAACATATATTTTTGGGGACACAGTTCAACCCATGAGAGTCTACCCTTTGGTCCCCAAATATTCATGCCCTTCCCTTGTTAATTCCCTAATTTATGTGAGAATCCTTATCTCATTGGTATTGAGCTTCTCCATGTAACTTGTTCTGGCCAATAGAATGTGGGCAGAAGTGCCAGGGTGCCATTGCTGGCCGGGGCCTCTAGGCTTGGCAAGTTTCAACCAGGCCTGTTGGAACTTCTGCCCTTTACCTTGAGGAAAGTGTGTCCCAGGTTGTAAAAAGTAGTCAAATTCTGGATATATTTTGAAGAAGAAGCCTGCTGTATATGCTGATGGGTTGGATGTGGGATATGAGAAAAAGAGAGGAGCAGCTGGAAGGATGGATGTGACATATACTGAGAGGGGAAAACTGTGGGAGGAGTGTATTTGGGGCAGGGTGGTGGTGATGGCGGATCAGGACTTTTATCTTGCACATTTAATCTGAGATGACAATTATACTTCCAATTGGATATATTGGATATATTTAGTAGCAGTTGATTATACAAGTGTGAAATTCAGGGGAAAGGTCTGGTATAGTAATTTGAATTTAAGAGTTGCCAGCATTTAGAAGGTATTTAAAGCCATTGGGTTGGATGAAGTCTCCTAAGAAATGAGGGTAGACAGAGAAGAGTGCTCAAGGAATGAGTTCTGGGATCCTCCAACTCTAGAGGTTAGAGATGTAGAGTGTTAGAGGTAGAATGAGCTATAGTAGTGTGGGGTCCCAGAAGACAAGGGAAGAAAGGAGCAGGAAGGAAGAAGTGATGAGCTGGGTCAAATATTGCTTCTAGGTGAATTAGATGAAGACCAAATAGTCACCACTGGCTTTGATCAGGAGATCACGGATGAGCTTGGCAAGAGCATATTCTAAGTGAGGAGCTTCTCCCTAATTTGGTTGCACCACCAGCATTATTACTTATGTGGCCACCAGCCATATCAAACTAAAAATCTGGGCATTGCTTCTGACTTTTCTCTCTCCTTGTCCTCCTACATTAAGTAGCTCCCAGGTCTGTCTTCTGTCCATTCCCACAGTCACTACCCTAGGTTAGACCACCATCTCTTATCTGATGTGCTGCAAAAGTCAGAACTAGTCTTCCTCCCACCAACCTGCTTCTCCTCAGTTTTTCCTTTGCATTGCAGTCTGAGTGATCTTTCTTAAATGGAAGTAGAAGCATTTTACTCTCTGGCTTAAAACCTTTCACTGGCAGCCCACTCTCTCATGATGAGGTCTAAACTCTTCAGCATGGCTTATGAGGCCTTTCTTGCTGCAACCCCTGCTTATTCCTAAAGTTTTGGCACTACTCCACTCCTACTCCATCCCCCTAAAAACTCCTCCATCTTCCAGTCCTTCATTCATTTCCTAGAACTCACTAGGCTCTTTTTTGCCTCTGGGGCTTCACACAGACCCTTCCCTCAGCCTGGAACACTGTCCCACCTTCCTCCCCTCACCAGCCCTCACGGTCTAATTCTTACTCATCCTTAGAGTTTCAATTTAGAAATAATTACAGACACATGGCCTTCCTCATGAGATTAGGTCCTGTCCTTTTGGATACTGTGTGAGGGGAGGGACTTCTCTGACCCCTTCCCATCTGTATCCCTAGAGCTTATCATAATGCTGCACACCTATTAGGTGTTTAAGAAGAAGGTAATATATTATTTTGTATTGGACTGTATATTTTTTGCTTTTATTTTTTTATGTAATGTATATTTTTGTATTTTGTAATTTTTATGATGCATATTATTTTGTATTATTTTTGTATTTTGTACTTTTGTGTTTTCTGGTTATTTTAAAACCATGAGTGTGTATAACTTTTAAATCAGAATGCAGATATTTTTAAAAAAAGGCACAAGCTTATAGATACAGAAAGCAGATTGGTGGCTGCCAGAGGTGGGGGGTGGAGGATGGGAGGTAGACAAAATGGTTGAAGGAATTCAAAAGTATAAACTTTCAGTTATAAAATAAATAAGCCCTGGGGATGTAGTGTACAGCATGGTGATTATAGTTGATAGTACTATATTGCCTATTTGAAAGTTTCTAAGAGAATACATCTAAAAAGTTCTCATCATAAGAAAAAAAATTCTTTATGTATGGTGTCAGATGTTAGCTAGACTTATTGTGGTGATCATTTCACAGTATCTACAAATATCGAACCATTATGTTGTATACCTGAAACTAATATAATGTTGTATGTTAATTATACCTCAGTTTAAAAAAAAAAAGAATGAAGATATTTACATTTTGGGGAAAAAAAAAAGTACCTTCTCTTCCTTACATTCTAAGTGGGAAGTTATCACATGAAATATATTTAAATGATGTATTTAGTATGGTTACCATAAACAGAAGAATTACTATTATGTTTTTGCCAAAAATCATGCATTAGTCTTTCAAATTCACACATTTAAAAAAAAACCCTTTCCCAAACATTTTTTGCTTTTTTTCTGATCATAAACATCTTGAACAAAAATCTTTCTGTATATCTCCATGTATTTCCTTAGAATAAATTACTAGAAATTGGGCCTCTTTGGACAGATGATAGACATTAAAAAAAAATCTTTTGGGGCTTCCCTGGTGGCACAGTGGTTGAGAGTCCTCCTGCCAATGCAGGGGACACGGTTTCGTGCCCCGGTCCGGGAAGATCCCACATGCCGCGGAGCGGCTGGGCCCATGAGCCATGGCCGCTGAGCCTGTGCGTCCGGAGCCTGTGCTCCGCAGCGGGAGAGGCCACAACAGTGAGAGGCCCGCATATTGCAAAAAAAAAAAAAAAAAAAAAAATCTTTTGGATACATATATGCCGTATTATTTTCCAGGAAGATTGTGCCCTGTATGCTCCTACTGAAAGGGTACAAGAGCATTTCACAAACCCTCCCCACAATCCTGGATATTGGATAAATTTGTTAAATCTGCTAAGAAAATGCTGCATTTTATTCTTTGTGCTGTTTGCATTTCTTTGACTAATAATATGATTATAGAAGTATAAAAAAATATATTATTAGACATTTCTTGCTAAATTACCTGCGTATGCCCTTTGCCTGTTTTTTCTATCGAGATATTTGCTTTTTTCCTATTGAAATATCAGAAGTTTTAAAATATTTACAAAAGATACTCAGCATTTGTTTATAATAAGTATGGAAACTATTTCCCCTCATTGTCATTTGTTTAATAGTGAAAATAATATTGTATTTTCAAATATGCATATATTCTGTTTAAAAAAAGCTTTATTGAGATATAATTCATATACCATATAATTCATCCATTTAAAGCGTACAATTAAATGGTTTTTAGAATATTCAGAATTGTGCAACCATCACCACAATTAATCCTAGGACATTTTCATCACCCCCAAAATATACCCTATACCCATGAGTAGTCACTCCCCATTTATCCTGGGATCTCCCACAGTGGTAAACCCACGCCCCCCACCGCCTGCCACTAAGGAACCACTTATCCATTTTTTGTCTTTGTAGATTTACCTATTTTGGACATTTCATGTAAATGGAATCATATGATATGTGATCTTTTGTAACTTTTCTTTACTTAGCCTGTGTTCAAGATTCATCCATGTTATAACATGTGTCAATACTTCATTCCTTTTTATTGCTGAATAATATTCCATCGTATGAGTATACCACATTTTATTTATCCATTCATCAGTTAATGGACATTTGTGTTGTTTCTACCTTTTAGCTATTGTGAATAGTGCTGCTATGAATATTCATGCACAAATTTTCATTTGAACACCTATTTTCAATTCTTTTGGGTGTATACCTAGGACACGAATTGCTGAGTCACGTGGTAACTCCATGTTTAACCTTTTGAGGAACTGCCAAACTGTTTTCCAAAGTGGCCACATCATTTACAACCCTACCAACTATGTACGAGTGTTCCAATTTTTATACATCCTCACCAACACTTGTTATTTATTGTCTGTTTTGGTTTCTGTTTTTAATTTTAGCCATCTTAGTGGATTTGAAGTGGTATCTCATTATGGCTTTGGTTTGCATTTCCCTATGGCTCATGTTAAGCATCGTGTCCTGTGTCTATTGGCTGTTATCTGCTTTTCCTTTTCTTTGAGGCACTTTTGGTCACACAGAGATTTTAAATTCAAATGCGGTTTTGATTTAAATATGGACAGATGAATAAATACCACATCAAAATTTTAAGTGTCAAGATGAATTTTTCAAAAATAAGTGGTATTAAAAAAGTAAATCTATTAATGATATTTATTAAAATAAGTATAATCCAGTTGATACTTTTTTGATTTTCCAAACTGTGGCATATTCTTACTGAGCATTGCACTTACCATGAAGAGCTCCTCTGGGGGCTTATTTCCGTCTAGCTCAATGAGATACTGGGAATCGTGTTCAGCCATTACTTCCTGCAGATGATCGAACACAAGCCTCATCATTCAAGATCATTGGCAAAAGATCAGAATCTTAATATACCATGAAGAAATATTTAAAGCTAAATTATTTGCTTTATACTTGACATAATAGATGTTATTTTCAGGAGAGCTTTTACAAAAGCCTAAACTAGTCTTCTTACCATGAATTTTACTCTTTCTGTTTTTTCCATTTTTCTCTACAGTGAAGTCTTAGAGTCTTTCCCAACAGAAGTGTTTTGGGGCATCTATCTCTCTGTATGTATTCATAGAATAATAGAATAATAGAATAATAATAGAATAATAGAATAATTTCTACCAAACTGCTAGCTGAAGAATGGGGTTGGTTCATTATAATAGAATAATAATAGAATAATAATAATAGAATAATAGAATAATAGAATAATTTCTACCAAACTGCTAGCTGAAGAATGGGGTTGGTTCATTTCACTTTTTATTCTCCTGGCTGTGGGTGATGTTCAGTATCCAGATATCCATCTCTGTAAACTGCCAAACCATAACCTCTGTGCAATTTTCCGTTAGACTTTCTTCTGCTTAACATTCATGGAGCATCTTTAGCCCTTATCTGCCATATGGTTTGTAAATGTTTTGCCTTGCTATGATTTATCTTTTGACTTTGTTTATGGTGTCTTTTGCAATATAAAATATTTTTATGATGAAATCTGTTCTCATTGTTTCTGGATTTCCTTCCTTGCTTAAATTAGATTTTCTCTATCTCAAGGATATATTAATATTCTTATAAATTTTCTTCCACTATTTTTTTTACCATTAAAATCTAAAATCCAAGGGATTTTATTTTTTGACATTGGCAATGTTGAACTGTATCTGAGTCTTGTGTTCCCAGAAAGTAGGGATGGTGGGGAGATAAGACCCACCTCCACCTTTCCTCAAAGACTCGGATAAGATCCATCTCCATCTTTTTTCATGATTCCCATAGGACCTGACGGTGGCTCCCTTGTTTACCTGCCTCCATAAAAACCCAGCCCCCTTACTTTTCTTTGAGAAAGTCCTCCTTAATGAACATTCTCCCTGTTGCAATGGTCTGAACAAAATCATCTCCTTAAATGTCCAGTACATTTTGTCTTTCATAATACTGCGCAAGGTCAGGTTCTAAGTATTTCTTTTCTTCTAGACAGAAGGCACATTATGTCTGCATTATTTATTTAACCATAAATAACCATGCTCTGAACAAGGAAGTACATTATGCTTTTCTGCATTTCATATACTTTCCTTAAGCTAGATTCTTAAGAATGGACTTACTAAGTCTAAGGGTAGGAACAATCCTAAGGCTAAAGATCCTATACCAGGTCTGACCGGGAGTCAAGGTGGGATTCGAAGACAGGCGAGAATGAGGACTTAGCCTTGGATTACTCCTGAACTAGGATATAAGCCAGAAATGATGCAGGTTACTTTGCTCCCACTTGCTTTCCTCATGTCTTTTGAAGGAACACTGAATTTTGGTGGTATTGGCCTTCCAAGTGAATTGACATCTCAGCCAGGTCAGAGGAGACTGGAATTGCAGGCTCCTACCTTTGAAGGCTCTCCCACCTCCCTCCACACACACCAGCACCTTGGAACTACCTTACAAGGCAAGCTATATACTATTCAGCAAGCATCACCTAGGCCTAACGTCTAGGTTCTTGGCTTTGAAATTCTTGCACTGCTGGCACCAGGGCAATCGATTCTTATCTATGCTTTGCTGTAGGGCTTAGAATTTTTCCACTTCTGGGCTTTTTTCAGACGAGCTGTCTAAAAACCACCATACTAATTTCTATTCCTTTCAGCAGGGTATGAGAGTGTGTGCTTTACCATATATACTTGCTAGAATTAGTAATTCTTATTCCTTGTTCATCTTTTAAAATTTGATCATGGAAATATCTCTTAATTTAGATTAGCCTTTCTTTATTATCAGTAAAGCTGAACATTTTTCTACAGTCCTGTTACTCTTTTGTCTTTCATTTTTGTGAATTGTCTGCTCGTATTTCTTGCCCATTTATCATCGGGAGGGTAAGACCTTACAGGTTTTAGAAAAATCATTTCTATGACCTTTTTTTTCACATTTAAAAAATTGAAGAATAGTTGATTTACAATGTGTTAATTTCTGCTGTACAGCAAAGTGATTCAGTAGACATATATATACATTCTATTTTTAATATTCTTTTCCATTGTGGTTTATCACAGGATATTGGATATAGTTCCCTATGCTATATAGTAGGACCTTGTTATTTATCCATTCTATATACACTGGTCTGCATCTGCTAACCCCAAACTCCCACTCCATCCCTCCCCCCCCACCCTCCCTCCACTTTGTTAACCCTGTCTGTTCTCTATGTCTGTGAGTCTATGACCTTTTACTATATCAAAGCTTTAAATCTTTTATCATAGTTGATGTGGATATTTTTCAAGTTTGTTGTCTTTTTATTTGAGTGAGGTGTTTTTTAAAAATTTATTTCCAGAAGCTTTACATGTAATGAAACGGAAGCTGTTATTCTTTTTCCTTCGTGATCTCATCACTTGTTCAGCTGACCATCTGTTAAGCATTTACCACTCGCCAGAATTTGGGCACTGCCCTGGGCATTGGTGATGCTAGGATGTGAGACTTGGTCCCTATCCAACCTCCTGCCCATGAATATAGTTTTCTAATCTTCAGAATCTGATATTAATTATGCTTTATTTGATACCCAATGCCAGCCACTTAAGGAATATGTAGAATATTTTTGTTGAAGGAGAAAGAATATTATAGATAGACATGTAAATTACACTTAAGAAGCTATGTTTAAAGGCCGGGAATGGAAGAAGAAGAAGGGAGGAATCAAAGTCATACATAAGAAAACAAAAGCACTGAATCATTATGCTGTACACCTGAAACTAACACAATATTGTAAATCAACTGTATTTCAATAAAAAAAGAACCAGTTTGGTTCTCATTTTTTGGCGGGGGCGGGGTGGGCAATGGTGATGAAAATGATCCATTCATTTGTCTCTAAAGATATATAAACATTATAAAACAGCATGAAACAAATTCTTTTAGTTTCTCTATCAGATGGGAAGAGGTAATTTGAGGACTGTTTTCTATTTTCTTTGTATTTCCATTGCTTAGCATGGTATCTGGCCAAATACCAGAAAATAAATGTTTGTTGAATAAATCTCCAACATAAATTGGACAGAGTCTGCCCTGGATTTTTAACCATAAAAATATGCTTTTCAATAATCATAATTTCAGTAATCATACTTTTAAAATGCTAATTATTTTAAAAATTTCCTATTATAATATATAATGGCCTTATCATGTTTACAAATAATCATCTTTGAATGGGATAAACAGAGAAACCAGTCTGGGATAGCTCTTCTTTAGACTGCAATTTAACTAAATTAACAATTCCTTTTAGAATAAAAGATACACCTCAAGTGTACATTTGTTTTGATAAACCCATAAATGCTTTCACAAAACAATCTCTTGACATGGACTTTCCAGCCTACAACCATAAATAAATTCCCCTAATGACTTTTGAAAAATGCAATTTTCAGCAACATTCCTGCTTCGTAAGAGTAAAATAATATTGTTCTGTGAAACAGCTTTTGGAATGCAATCTTATTCTGATAGCATTTTACCAAGCTCAAGAGGAGGAGAATCAGGTAGATAATACATGAAGTGAAGAAACGTGAAAGTTATTTCAGGGTTAAAACACAGATCTCAACATTCCCATTTTCAGCAATATATCTTGTTCTTACTTCTAAAGGGTGAAGAATTATTTCCTTATAAAATTTAACAATGTGTTCGATATTTTCCAAATAATCCTCAGGCCTCTGAACTAGATGTTGAAGAATTTCAGCCACCATCTGCATTTCAGCAATAAATGCCTAAATGGAAAAGATGTTAAATATATGTTAGTCGTTACTTTATTTACAAGTCATATCCCTCCCTCCTTATACCTAGATGCCCTTTTGGGATGAGAAGAAGGGAGAAGGGCAGATTAGAAACAGGATTTTTATTTTAGAGACATAGAACACCCCTGAAGTTCCTTAATCAGATGGAATAAAGCTTTAAATTCACTTGGATACTTACTAATTTCTTTTTGCTCCCCAATAAGTAGGGAAGAGTAAAGGAATAACATCATATTTTTAGAGACAAAGAAATTAGATTTTTTATGAATACCTGAGCTTGTAGCTCATTCATTCATTGATTCATTCATTTAATAAAGCTTAAGTGCCTACTCTGTGCCAGACACTGTTCGAGGAGCTTGAGAGATGACAGAGAACAAAACTGGGGAACAGAACAGAACTGAGCCCTGGGGCTCAGAGAGTACATGTCCCAATTGAGGAAGACAGAGTATAAATAAGTAGACAAACAAATACCTCACAGGTTAGGCTGTGGTGGTAAGAGCTAAGAAGAAGATGATGCAGGGGAGAGGGGATGGAGAGTGATGGGAGAAGGTGGTCATGAAAGGGTTCTCTGAAGAAGTGACATTTGAGTAGAGCCACACAGATTTCTGGGGAAAGACTATTTCAAGGCAGAGGAAATAGTATGTGTAAAAGTTCTCAGCCCAAGGCCTGGTAGGCATTCAATATCATATTTATTATCTTATTATCATATTTGTTATCTTAATTACAATGGTATGCTTTATTCAGGCTAAAATGACACACTTTTTTTCCTATTTGCTGTGAGGTTTACCTTTTTAAAAAATCTGGTATATAGATGCTGACTTTTATCTAATGCCTTATTTGCACAGGGAAGATTATTTTATATTTTTAAAATAACAGTTTTTAAAAATTGAGATGTAATTGACATATAACATTACATTAGTTTCAGGTGTACAATATAATGATTCAATACAGTTGATCTTTGGGCAACGTGAATTTGAACTGCATGGGTCCACTTATAGGAGGATATTTTTCAATAGTAAATACCATACTACTACATGATCTGCGGTTGTTAGGATGTAGAACTGCGGATACGGAGGTTGGATTGTAAAGTTAACTTGGATTTTTAACTGCATGGAGGGTCAGTGCCCCAACCCTGGAGTTGTTCCAGGGTCAGCTGCATTTGTACATATTGTGAGATGATCACAATAAGTCTAGTTAACCTCCATCATCATACATAGTTACAATTTTTTTCTTGTGATGAGAACTCTTAAGATCTACTCTTAAGTGAAAGAACGAATGTCAAAAATTCATTTAACCTATTAGTGAGGGAACCAGCAGGATGACAAAGCTGAAGTATCTATAATAACTGAAATCAGAGTGCAAAGTTTGATATCCTGCTTAATATCCTACAGGGCAATAAAACTGTAGCCTTTGGGGCTTATCTTTTCCACTAGACAAATGATTTGTGATGTAGCCATCTACAAATTAACATCTGACTTCACAGAGTCTAGGCCCTAATAGAAATAGTATTTATTCATAATAATTTAGAAATTATAGAAATTATTTTAAACTATTAAACATTATAAATAAATAAATTTATAATAGAAATCACAGGTATATTTCAGTAGGGCAAGGACTGGCAAACTATGACCTGTCCCACCCCAGTAGGCTAAATCCAACCCGTCACCTATTAACAGATTTCTTTATATCAATTTTCCTCATTAAGTCATGGTAGAAGATTCTTTTGAGGCCCTATTGCATTATGCTTACTAGTACTGAATTTAGGATTGTTGTATCAACATTATATGTGAAATTGGGCTATAGCTTTCTTTTCATGTGCTCTCTTTGTCAGAGTTTGAAATCGGGGTTATACTAACTTCATAAATTGGATTCTGACTGGGCTACCTTCTTCTCCATATTACACTTGTCTTATATGGCTCTAACTCCTCACTCTAGCTTACATAGTGCTTGACACATAGTAGGTGACCAGTAACTCTCTGTTGCTATGAAATGAAGCAGATTAGCTGTCAGGATATGGAGGGACTTCCATACTGACAAGAAGGATGATCTTAAACTTGATGACCTCTACATTATGATCTAATGGTTCTTGAAAACATGAAATATTTTTGCTATTTCCTCAAGACTAAATGAAAACTTAAAGAAAGTGTAATTTTCTCTAGCAGCTGCTATTTTTTAATTATTTATACTATCATTTAATTTAATGATAGCAGTTTAAAAGTGTAGTATCTGGTATGGGGATATTACCTCTTCTTCCTCTTGCTCTTCTTCCTCTTCCCTTTCCTCTTCTCCTTTTCCTTCCTTTTGGGCTTCTTCCTTCTTTCTCCTACGACTCTCAATAGCTTCAGGATCCCACTGATCTCTTGTGAATATGTATCCTGTACTACTGTGCTGCCTTTGCCCCGAAATTCTTTGGCATAAATCATAGTCAGGACACTAAGGAACAACATTAGTAATTACATAAAACATTTTGAATATGCCTTTACTTCCTATTCACATATTATGCAGTATCTAAACTCCCAAATTCCTCAAAACCCTGAGCAAATTCAATACTGTTAATGGCATTTTGAATCAGATTTTATCATATACCAAGAGAGGCACAAGATACAACTTTTATGCTATGACAACACTTTTCTTTACCCAAAAGTAACACATGTGAGAAAGTATCAGAAGCTTTAAGATTAAAATAAAAAAAGAGGGTTAGAATAACAGTAGAAAGAGCCAGAGAAATAGAATAGAAAATCAATTTAGTCAGCAAAGGTACACAGGAGGATTCTGTCAGATTAGTTTGAAAAAGCTGAGAATGGATGAAAATGGGGGAATAGCCACAATCTTATGACAAAAAAAATATATCTTGTATTTATAGTATTTACTATCATTTACAGCTTTATGGATGAAGTAGTTCATAAAATAGCATCAATGAATGGGACCTGAAAGGTCATCTAGTTTAGTCTAACCTTTTCATTTTGTAAATGAGAAAACTGAATCTGGATAGTAAAACAGGACAAAACCAAAGTCTATGAGTAATTTTCTCATTTCAAGTGCTTCCACGTGTGTAATATTTTACTCAATTCTTAAACTAACCCTGTAAGAGAAATAATACAATATGATTAAAGCCATTTTGCTGATCAGAGAAGGACTGCTCTGGCAGGGTAAGGTCACAATGTCATGAGGGGAAACTACAACTTGGGACCAGGCCTTCTGATCTGTAGCCCACGCTCTGTGACACATTATTAATGATAAACTAAGGTTTTGAGCTGTAAATCCTGCTCTGAATATTTTTCACGATAAACTCTGGATGACATTCTATAGTAGTGGTTCTCAAACATTAGAGTGTAACTGTATACAGAGGACCGTAAAAAAAAGATTTCTGCTTCCCCTGTGATTTATTAAGTCTAGAGTGAGGCTCAGACATTTTAGCAAACATTGTCAGTGATTCTGATGCCAACAGTTCATGCATCACACTTTTGAGAAACAAAGGAAGCAAGAAACTTTAGAACTTTTCGTGCTCATTTTCTGATTTCTTCAGACTACTTCTATATGGAGATGGGATGGGTATTTACTGAGGCAAGACTTTTATTTAGGGTTTCTAATTTTTTCACAAAAAAAGATCTCAACCCATTCTGGTAATTTAAAAAAACACATGTATATTTGCCCTCATTTGGCAACGCAGAATACCCACATTTTGGGTCCTTGACAAAGACTATTGTCTCCTGTTTTCACTTATAGGAAGTGATTTATTAATCTTAGGGTGAATCTGAAGGTATGCCTGGGAGCAGTGATCCTCAAACTTCAGCAGCATCCATGTGTACTGGAGGGCTTCTCAACACAGACAGCTGGATGCTACCCCAACAGTTTCTGTAGTTCTGGGGTGCTCCCTGAGAATCTGCATTTCCAACAAGCTTCTTGAGTGCTGCTAATGCAGTTGGCTCTCAGACCAAATTCTGAGAACCACTGCTGTAGCAGATCACTGGCCCTTAATGCACTTTTTTTTTTGTTTGTTTCTTTAGTATACAGACCTCTTTAGAATATGATGAAAGCCATAGGCTTTTGCTTCAGAAAAATGTCCATGCACATAAAATTTGCATATAGTTTCAGAACGTTCATGGATGCTTAAGGATTCATGGATCCCAGGCTAAAAACTTCTGGTCTAGAAATCCCAGACTCTATTCCCAAATAAGGCCAAACCATCAGAGAAGTGTGTGCTGTACTGAAGTTCTATCTCCCATGAGGCCCTCTGATTATGCCCCAGCTACCTGTGGAAACTGCCATGGACACCCACCATCACACAGTATCAATGGGGTTAAGGACTTCATTCTCTACGTTAACAATCCTTATGTTGAGACCCATGTAAGATATATCTCTCATTTTGTTTTTCCTGAGGAATGGCTTGTCTTTTCATGGGCAATGCGGATTTTATATAACTGGTCACATTTCCCCTTCTGCTTTGGTTCATCAAACTTAGAACCAAATTTATGACCCAAATTTAGTGAGCATTTGGAGCCTTATGGCCTGTATATCTCTGTGTTCTTATTCCACCCAGTCTTAATTTCCTATATAATCTCTGTGTTCCATGGCCTAGACCTTATATTTGGTTTCAGTTAATTGTTTGAGATTTTTTTTCTCTCCATTATACATATGTTCACATGGGTGACATTCTGAAGGTCACACAGGGATTTTGATTGGCCTCTAACCATGACATTGGGCTGGGGCTGCAGATGACCCCAACACCCATCACTGAATGCCACCTGTCTCTCACAGCTAGCCCAAACACACCACTGAGTCCCTGCACCTGAGCTGAGGACCATCTAATTTATTCTGAGTTGTCAAACCCTTTGGGGAATCAGGCAGGGTATTGTTATAAACGGTTATCATTCATGTTCATATAAACAAGTGGTCCTCACCTCACTGCATTCTTACCACAACCCTATGAAGCAGCTATCTTTGTATCATCTTTGTGAAGAGGAAATTGAGGCTCCTAAATGTGATTTACCATGTTCTACAGCTGGTAAAGGAGAGAAATGGGAACAGGACCAACCCATCAGTGTTCTTTAACATTCGTACATCCAATAATTTGTTCATTCTTTCATTTTATTTAACTGGCAAACATATTAGGTACCACTTATTGTGCTAGTTGAGGTTTACAGGAGTGAGACATGGTTCCTGCCGCCAAGTAAGGCAGAGTCTAGAAGAAAATGGACAATTACAACACAGTGAGGTAATATGATAGAAAAGAGCAACATGAATGGTCATCAGAGAAGTATTTAACTTTCCTGTGATGAAGCAGCTGTGGGGGAGAGAGAGAGGGAGAGAGAGGGAGAGAGAATGAGAGTTAGTTAATGTTTGTGTTGGTGCGGAGGGGTTGGTTTTTGGGGAAAGTTCTGCAGAGATGATGCCTGAACTGGCGTTCAAAGGATAACTGTGATGAAGCCTGGTGAAGAGGCAAGGAGGTGTTTCCCGTGGATGGAGCTACAGGTGCAAAAGCACAGAGGTATGACAAAGTATAATTCAGACCCTATAACTGACGCATAAATTATTATTTTCCTAACTCCTTAAAACAATTAAGAACATTCCTTGAATTTAACTATCAAAAAGAATGGTTATATATACCATACTAGAAACACAACTAATATTCTTACCTTAATATTGATTATAATATCAGGTTTCAAATTTAAATTTCTAATTAATTCTATTTGCTGGAAAATAGTCATGGCATCCTGTGAAAGTGACGGTATTTCAGTGATAATATAGCCTGTAGAGTAAAACATAATTTTAAAAGTTTTATAATATTATCAATGTCTGAGAGCATGGATTTATTATTATTACTTTATAAAAATATCATTTAGTTATTGATGAATACTAATGCTGGTCTTAAAATCATCTGTCAACATTTAAAAATTAATAGTTAAGGTTATTGCCACATGAATTATAACTCTGAATAATGTTTTTCTGACAATAAATAAAACCATTGGGCTAGGAGGAGACATCTTTAAAAATTCCAAATCAATTTATTTTAGGCACATGAGGTGCCTAGAGAAGGAAGTTCCATGCCAATAATTCTTTAACTCATGTTAGGAAAGCTCATATGATGAATGGTAAAGGTATATTATAGTGGGTTGCATGGCATATTATTTTTATTTCTTGAATTAATATTTCATAATACAATGGAATATATATGTATATGTTTATATAAGTTACAGAGAGTAATAAAATACCCATGTAACCCTCATACATTTTAAGAAACAACATTATCAATATGATTTTGGCTTAGTACATTTATTGGCTTGCATCCCTACCCAGAAACCTATATCTTCTCATTGAAATTCATCCTGGATACCATCATCATATTAGTTTCCTTAATATATTTCTTTAATTATGTCACTCTCTTGCTTGAGAAACCTTTCTCTTGTTAATAAATTCTTAACTCTGTTGCTGGGAATTAAAGTCCTTCGAACAATTTTTCTGCTGTTTTATAGAATATTTTTTTCTTGGAGGAACAACTGACAGACAAATTATGGTTATTAAGCTTTGATTTTTGGCAGACATTTTATAAAAACTGAATGGAGTGAGGCTGTCAAGACTGACCAGTGTCTCCTCTGGGACATGATGGCTAGCATTAACCCCTTGGTCTGACACATTGCAATTGTGGGTGCTGTGGTGAAGGGACTGCATGACTTAGCCCTAGATTGAATTCAACCTTGGGTAATTCCAGAGACCAGTCAGTTCCCAGAGTTCATGCCCTCCCCTTCTAAGAAACAAGGGATTACACAAGACCTTCCTCCCATTCCCTCTGCTGCCAGCACTGCCCACATTTGTCTATTGTAAGTGGATGACAGAAAGATGCTTGGCACTCTGTTTGCTGTGCTCTCCAGCACCCTGCCCATTACTACAACCACTGCCACTGCCCTGAGAGCTTATCAGGCATTCCAAGTGTGACTGTTTGCAGGCATGCCAAACCTTGGGTGTACATGTATATTTGAATGAGTTTCATACTTGATCTCTTCCCTGGTGGAGGCAGCAGAAGAGTGGGTTGTTTCCACGGGGTCTGACTGTCTCCTGATAGGCCATTATTTGGGTTGCCTTAATGTTCTGAGCAATGGATTTGGGGGCTCTACCCAATGAGAGGTGGCCAGTATCATCATATCCAGACCCTGGAAATCTGTCTATGGAAGAGTTGCGGCAGAGACAGTTACGTCGCTTGTTTATCTCACCTTTGAAGATTTACAGTGGAATAACTTAGTTCTCTGGATCCAATTCTGGGAAGATCTCAGGGGGATACTTCTTAGAGCTGCTGAGCCCACTGTCAACCTCTCTAATCCCAGAGACATGTTGTGAAGATGGAAGCATAGGTGAGGATTCCACCCTCCGTCCCACTTCTCCTCGACACCATTACCAAGCCCTTGCACTCCATGCTGAAAACAGAGGAATGGTAGACCCCATGCCACTCCTTGCTGGAAGGCTCTGCGTATACTATCATAGGCAGAATAGGCACTCAGCAGGCTAATGCCCAGCCTGCATCACCCCCACCAGGGGAAAACTCAAAGACTGTTCACACCACAGCCCAGGGGAAACCAACAGGCCCATACCGTCACTTTGCGCCCGCTTCCTGGCACAGTGAGAAGAAGGAGGTATTCCCTATAGCCACAGAACTGAAGATGGTATGCTACTGCTTTTAGATCGAAGTGTTGAGAGATTCATGGATATTGGGCAGCTTAGCATCCAGCCTGTCCTGATAGTCATCTCACCTCAGCCCAGCCTGGCATGAGTGGCCATATTGGTGACCAGTGACTTACAGTACCATCCACAATGTGCTATACCTGGGGCAGGGACTGCCCAGACCAGGGCTGTCCATCAGTCACGGAGGAAAATGATTTTTTCTGCAGTCTAGAAGGAGGATGCAGAGAAGGGCTTCTCAGGGTGCCCAGGAATTGACTCTACCATTTTCTCTTGGGTGAGGATGCAGCGCATGGAAGCTGATTTTGTCTCAAGGCCAACACAGCATGACAGGTTGTGAGTGAAGGGATTATAACTGTAGATTGTGTAACTTTTTTCTAAATAGTGACAGAACCTCCAAGTATAAAAGGGCTCTGGTACAGAAAAATATTAAGATTGGATCTGGCAATACTTTACTGACAGCACATTAGCTGTCTTTAGGGATCTTGGAGTCATCAATTACCCAGGCTTACCCAGCCCCTGACCCAAGTTAATATCTCTATTTTGAAAGCCCTTCACTTCCAATATTGCTTCTACCATCTACCAGGCTGCTGGGTAAGACCAAACATCAGAAAGAATCCTTGCTTAGCAGAGAGTTTCAAACTGTGTTTAGCAAAGTGCTAGGTTCCAAAGAAATTCCTTTGGGGCTGCTGTAGGACAGGTGAGGGGAGGCTGGGCAGAAGGGGCTCAAGGTCCTGCCTTCACTGTAGCCTTTAAACGAGCCCAGTTGTGCATGACTAGACCGTGGCCATGCACTTGCATGCTGATAATGTGGAACTCAGACTCAAGAAATCATTTATAGGGACTTCCCTGGTGGCACAGTGGTTAAGAATCCACCTGCCAACGCAGGGGACACGGGTTCGAGCCCTGATCCGGGAAGATCCCACATGCCACGGAGCAACTAAGCCCGCGAGCCACAACTACTGAAGCCCACGTGCCTAGAACCCGTGCTCTGCAACAAGAAAAGCCACTGCAACGAGAAGCCCGCGCACCGTAATGAAGAGTAGCCCCCTCTCGCTGCAACTAGAGAAAGCCCGCACGCAGCAACAAAGACCTAATGCAGCCAAAAATAAATAAATAAATTTATAATAAAGAAATCATTTATAGCACTCTCCTCTGCAAGCTCTCAGGATAAGTACCAGTGCACAGGAAGTCTAGGGGAAAGAGGAATACATTAAATGACAGCAGGAGGTGCAATCAGCAAACTCCAGACGGTAGGAAACTCTAAAAGACAAACAACCAGTTTTTTCAGCATAGAAAACACAAGATGATGTAAAGAGGTAGGGGCAACTTACAGATTAAAAGGTACTTGTGACATACTGATAAGTATCAATATGTGAAACCTGTTTGGTTGGATCCTGCTTCCAAAATCAAACAAACAAACAAACAAAAAACACCAACTAGAAAAAAAATATGAGGCACATAGTGAAATTTGACAATAGACTGATTAGTAGATGATTTATTGTTAATTTTTTAGGTATGATAATAGTAATGTGATAAGTTTTAAAAGAGTCCTTATCTTTCTGAGATACAGACTAAACCATTTACAGATGAACTGATATGATATGGATTAGCTTCAAAATAAAGTAGGTTGGGGGGAATGTATGCAGAGGCATAGATGAAATAAGATGAAACAACAGTTGTCATTGTTGAAGCTGGGTTTTTGACACATGGGGGGATTTTATATCATTCTCTACTTTTGCTTGAAATTTTCTGTAATAAGAAGTTAAAAGGGTTATGAACACTGTGAATGGCAGAGCTGAGTAGATTTATTTTTCTCATGTTTTTTCCTTTCTCTTTTTGCCAATACTTATAATTTATGCCATTTTTTTGTTGCCATGTAAGTCACTCTAAATTTTCTCAAGAGGTAATGTGAGGTAAAGAATAAACAAAAAGATATTTGCCTATCTAACTTTACATATGCATTTTCAGTTTCAATCATTATACTTTTTGAGGTCATTTATTGACCTATGTCAGAATTCCGTGATTTTCCTTTTTACCTTTTTGTTCATTTTACTTCCCACATTCTGGGCGTTTTTCCCAAGTTCATCCTCTTTATTACTGATCAGTAGATAGATAAATGGATAGATAGCATATTTATATGAAATAAAGGAGATGATATCGGGATATATATCTATATATGTATGAATAGATATAGTTCATTCTGTACATAATCTATATATAGATCTACCTATAGACATAGATGATATACATATATATATATATTTTTTCATTGTACTGCACTTTATTTGTATTCCTTTATTTGTATTCCTGTATTCTTTTTGAAGATTGAATCATATAAACTTAAAATTTGAAAACAAATGTAGATTCTGAAGAATAAAAACAAGTGAACAAGCAAATAAAACTATTGGAGTTGCTCAACTGAATTCGGACTCTGGAATTCCTTTCCTATGCCAGGGCAAAAAAAAAAAAAAAAAAATGCAATTTCAGGAATTACTTGTGCCTCAGATAAACCACGAGTTTTAAGGCTGCATTGATAGCCACTGCTGTATAAAAATAAGCATACCAAAGTGAGAGACTTCTGGGGAGTTGAGCTTCTCCAACATTAGCTTTGTGACAAGTTCATCTGGAATGCTTTGGCCACTGATCAGCATCGACTGCAACTAAGAACAAACACAGATATTGTACATGATTGTATAATGTACCTGTGACACACAGCTTTTAAGGAAATTGTAACAATTTTGAAAGTTAGATTTGTTTACCATAGCTCCTGATTCAGTGTCACTGGCAATCTGTTCTTCCAAAATTGGTAAAGCTAAAATATGAATTCAAAATATTAGCACAAATTGTTATTAGAATTTCCAAGTTAAGAAACATATTTGTGTGTTTTTTAACTAGTAACAAAGATTAATATTTGTGTCACTTTAGGGTTTACAAAGCACATTTATACACATTATGTCATTTAAGCCTAACTAAAGTATAAGGTAGCAGAATGTATTCCACAGAAAACTTGTCTCTGACACTCACTAGCTAAAGGATCTTGGGGAAGATAACTTCCCAAACACCTTTGCACCTTGCATGCTTGTGCCCTGTGTAGTATGCAAGGGAATATGAGGATGAAATGAGGTTGTATATGACAGTGATTTGGAAATTACAAAGTATCATACAGAGTATACAGTAGTATTACCAGTCCAGATACTTTTATAATCATATGTAGTTACATCTACAGCCCATTAATTTTGCACATTGATTGTATAAAAGGAAAATATGCATCAAGAAATGTTAAAAATAGATGAACACTGAAATTTATCTAGCAAAAAGGGGTCCTGAGGCTGAAATTCTAATAACTTGGTTCCTTTTTAAGAGGAGATATTTCATTCCATGATGGAAGATATCCTGGGACAGAAATGACAGGGGTATAACTTAGGGGAGGACCCAGGAGCTGATTATGTCCCTAGCTGCTAATAATCTATGGAAAGTTTGGCACTTTTTAAGATTTCCTACAAGTGAATTTTATTTTGATAAAAAAGGGGAAAATTTTAAAGTTTGTGTGTGTGTGTGTGTGTGTGTTACATGTTGCAGAATTGTCCTCTCCCCCAAGTTGTACCAGATCACAATATCACTAATGGCATGTGAAATGCTCATTTGATAACATTCTTGCCAACAATGATGGTAGAAACTTTAAAGATTCACTGCCAATTTATTAGGCAAATATAGATCAGCATTATTTTAATTAGCATTTCTTTGAGTAACAGTGAAGTTAAACTCTTTTCTTATATTTGTCCATTTTTATTTCCACTTTTATGAATTACAGATTCACTCTTTTGCTTATTTTTCTATTAAGGCACAAATGGTTTTATTGATTAAAAGAATATTTATATACAAAGACATCAACCCCGGTCATATATATTGCAAAGAATGCAAAGCAAATTATAAATAATAAAAAATAAAATTTATCATTAAAATAATTAAGTCCTAGAAAATCTCCCCAAGAGCAGCTGTGAGAGTTCCATCTCTTTTCACATTTCACAGGGAGACACCCAAAACACACATATCCCCAATAGTTCTAAATTACAGAATTAGAGAATGGGAAGCAGTAGAATGGAGTCAAAGATGTTTCATAAACGTCCTAAATTCTATGACCAAAACTAAGACTAACAGAAGGGCAAAACATGTTTGATGCTATTTTAAAGATAATGTTCACTGTGTTGATAGTGATGTGTGATAAAGCAAATATAGCAAATATTAATAATAGACTAATAGATAGTAAGTAGATGGGCATATGGGTGTTCACTGTACAATGCTTTACATTTTAATGCATATTTGAAAGTTTTCATAATAAAATATTTGGGAAAAAAGATAAAATTTACCTTCTACGCGAATACACTTCCATGCCTGTGTTATCTGTTGGGCTAATGTTGTCTTACCAACCCCCTTAAAAAGAAAGATATTATTTAAAACCCAATAGAATAGCTATTTGCCAATAAAACAGATATTTTTAAAGATTCTATTGATGGTTACTATAATTACATAATATTATCAAGTAAAATTTTTTTCCATACAATAAATAAAGAATAGATCCTAGATACTTATAGCTTCATTTTTCTCTATTAACTGTCCCGTTTGCCACGTTTTATGAAGTGATTTTTTTTTTTAATTAAGAAAACAGCCCTGAAAGCAGGAAGCTGTACCATAATGGTATTCTAGGTATTGCACTCTTCCGATTGTTAAATTTTGTAATTTTGAGTACAAATCATTTTGATTATATTGAGATTCATCATTTTATTTCCTGCCTAAAGTTTATAATTGTGAATGTCTTGACAGACTTCCATTTAGTAACTTTCAAGAGCAAAAATTCCTTCTTAATGGACATCTTTGAAAAGTATCATAGTTTAAAGATAGAAGTTCACTTTAATGAAGTAACACTTACATCTGATTGCTTCCACTGTTGACTTTTAAAATTCTATTGATTTTAGAAACATAATAGAAGTTACTGGAACCATTTCTTGACCCTGTCCCAGGGTCTCTAGAAAATCAAGTCAGCCCTTAGACTCTGCTATTCCGGAGAGGCTTTATATTAACCACCTCAGGCCCTCTAATGGTAACTACCAACTAAGCTCAGAGGCTGAAAAAAGCTCTCATCTAGAGGTCCTTACTAGAACTGCCTAGGAAGGCGAGCTATCTTACGACAGCCATTCTTGGTTTCTTCCTGTTTTGCAGAAAGATAATACATAGGTCCACTAACACACTGTGGGTAAAGATGAAGCACATCCCCTCTCAGGAGCTTTAGACACTGATGAGAGTATCCTCCATTTGTCTCTTTAGTGTCCTGTCTTCACATATCCAGAGAGCCTCACAACAAATTTCACAGAAAGTTTTATATGAAAATTGAGTGTGAAATAACCTTGGATCACATACTACTAACAATTGTCATGGTGCAGTACTTTGATGAGTTAATTTATTCATAATATAAAAGCAAAGATAAATACAATCTAGGTTCCTTTTCAATAATAGTATACAAGAGGAGAGAAAGTTATAATTTACAACCAATACTATTTCAGAGTTTGTCATACAGTGAAAGTCTAACAAACACTCAAAAAAAAATTAGCACACGATGTGGTTTTCAATCTTATATGGTAACATGAGATTATGACTTTAAAAAATTAAAAAATATATTAAATAATAAGTTAGAAGAGATAACTTACTGGTTTCCCAAATACAACAAAGCAAACAGGTTTAGACAACATAAAGTTTTTGTCAGCTTCATCTTCATTAAATATATCCACAAAAGGATGCTCTTCTGTCTTCTCTTGAGAAGTCATAATACAAAATACTACAGTAAGAAAGAGTAAGATTGTTAAAGTGCCTAATTTAGGAGGAACGGGCAGGCAGGTTGGGAGAACTAGAATATTCTGTGAATTTACTTAGCCCAGAAGCCATTCCATGCCACTAAGAGATGGATTTTGCCAATAATGGCAAATAAGTTAAACTGATCTATTAAAACAATAATAGGTTCATAGTTTGAGACAGAAAGCAAAAGCCAGCTATATGCTATATAAGACAGCTAAAATAAAGTATCTTTGAAAGACTAAATTAAGGAAAAAATACATACATGTATATATTCACATGTATGTTTTGATGTGTGTATTCTATTAAAGATCAAATTAATGCACACACAACCAGCCAAACAAAAACCCAATAGCAAATGCTTTAAAAAATCAAACTAAATATGTTATATGTGTATACACATATAAATTTGTCAATGAGTATGTGTGTAGGGCCTACTAATGGCTCTAATTAGAAATCCTAATGGAAATGAGAAAATACGTAGAACTGAAAAATAATGAACATAATATATATCAAAATATATAAGCTCACAACTTAAGAAGTTAGAAAAAGAAAAATATATATTAAAAATTAATAAAATAGAAAAACATTATATAAAGAAGGGCAACAAAGCTAAATAGCAGTATTTTGAAGAGATTTACAAATAGAAAACTCTGTCAAGATTGATCAAGAACAGAAGATAGAAGGCACAATTAAATAATATTAAACATTGGTTTTTTAGAGGTGTGTTTTCTCACATCTCAAAACTAAGATTCTCCTGCATTTTCATTGTTGTTGATTTCTTTCATTAATCAGAGACTGTTCTCCATATTATATTAATTCTTTGAAATTTGTTGAGTCTTGCCTTATGGCCTACCCCATGGTAATTTTCAAAAAAATTGTCTACATCAAGTTTGTGAATTTTATTGGTTAAATCTTCCATAATGCTTACTGATTTACTGTCTACTTGATCAAACAATATTAGACATAGGAGGAAGGACCACAGAGAAAATAATGCTGCAGATATATAGATAATAAGAGGCTATCATAAAGTTATCCCAAATAAATTTGAAAACTTAGGCAAAATTGACAAATTACTAGAAAAATCAGCTTCTTAAGAAACAGAGAAAACTTCAGTGTTCTATAACCATTAAGGAAACTGAATTGGTAACTAAAAATCTTCCCATAAGGAAACCAGATGGTTTTATTGAAGTGCTCCAAGTCTTGCAATCTTATAAACACTCCTTCAGAAAAAGGATAAAGTGGAGACTTCTTACTTAATTTATGGCTCTCATATAACCTCCATACCTATACCAGAGAATAGTCCAAAAAAGCAAAATTATATGCCAACTTCATTCATGAACAAGATTTTTTTTTTTTTTTTTTGCGATATGTGGGCCTCTCACTGTGGTGGCCTCTCCCGTTGTGGAGCACAGGCTCCGGACACGCAGGCTCAGCGGCCATGGCTCACGGGCCCAGCCGCTCTGCGGCATGTGGGATCTTCCCGGACTGGGGCACGAACCCGTGTCCCCTGCATTGGCAGGTGGACTCTCAACCAATGTGCCACCAGGGAAGCCCCCCATGAACAAGATTTTTAAAAATCCTAATCAAAGTATTAGCAAGTTGAATCTAGCAATATATGAAGAAGATAATAACATCATGGCGAAGTTGGGCTTCCCCAGGAATTCAAGGATGGTTAGTATGAGAAAATTAATTTATCATATTAAAATAAATTTAAGGAGAAAAACTATATGATTATCTTAATAGATGTAGAAATAGTATGAGACAATTCAACACCCTTTAATGTTGAATAAAAGATAAACCTCTTAGCAACTAATAGAAGGGAACTTCTTTTATTGATAAAGGGTATGAATGAAAGACACCCTTATATTTAATGATTAAATATTTAAAATGTTCTTTTTAAGACAAAAGAAAGAAAAGTGTAATTATTCCCAGTTGATATGACTGTCTACATAGAAAACCCAAATATGTCACAGATAAATTTTAAGAATAAAATAATCCAATTTGCTAAATTCAAAACCATTATACAAAATTCAGTTGCATTTCTATATATCAAAAATAGCTAGAACATGTAACCAAATACAAATATGACTTAGCAGCAAAAATATAAAATAAACAGGATTAAATAGTACAAAAGATATACAAGCCCTTTATGGAAAAGTTACAAAACCTTATGAAAATACTTTAATGAATAGACTTGAAAAATGAAACAAAACTTTGTCCCAGTGGTCTGGGACATTGTTCACAGAACAATGAAAAATGGATTGGAGGGGGCTATATACTTCCAGGTAAATGTAATATGATTACATTTCTCTGTGGAAGTTAAGAATATTCAAATGGGCTTAATATACCAATATTATTTTAAGATGACAATATGAAATAAGATGTAGTAAGAAGTATTACTAGTATATTAAAAAGATTTGAGATGAAAACTTCAGGAACTAAAGGGCTGAAATTTCAAGTTTTTAAAAAATACCATCAAAATAAGTAATGCTAGTATAAAATGTAGTTGTAAAGGAGAAAATGCATCTAAACCTCTTAGAGTGATCATGCATTTATTAAGGAGTCTCCGTAAAGCACACTAAAGCCAGGGCCATAAGGCCTGGGATGGGGATATCTAGTTGGATGTCTAAGTACCTTGAGTTTTGAACCCCAAGATTACTCCCAAATGCTCTGTATTAACAGAAGCAACCTTCTCATTTACGGAAGAGAGCAGCCTCTCCATGCCTCACCTGAGGCAGATGCCTCAGAAGACAATGCTCGACTCTTACAACTTATTTCCCCTCATAGCTTCTAGAGCAGTAACTGGGGTCAAGTGTCAGCCCAGCCCAACTGGGGAGGCACTGGACAGGAAGAAAGGTGTTATGCACCTAAAGAGCTCCAGGGCCTGGCTATGAGTGTACCAACAGGAACCAGGAGAACACGCCTGGGAAAGATCTTGAGGGTGTCAGGTGAGGGGAATGCAGACTGGATAGGAGTTTATTGATAGTGGGCTGTCTCCCGTGACTCATAGTTTAACATCCTAGCTAGGACACCTGGAGCAAGTCCTAATTCACTGCTGGTAAGGTTACTTGAAGCTTGGAAAAAAACAATGGGATATAAATGCCAGAACTGCCTTGACAGGGCACAGAGGCAGGTGTTAAATACTCACAGAAGCGGCATGTTAAGTGGATTTATTATTGTTAGGCCAGAGAACCATCAGCCTACTCTGCTGTTTGGATGGACAGAGGGCACTCTTTTCATTAAGATGTTAAGGAATGAGCTAGTAAGGGAGCACTGGCATCATTACGAAGCTCAGTGATGGCTGTCCGTTTTGGGGCCAGGATTTAAAGTAAGGGAGAGGGCTTCCCTGGTGGGGCAGTGGTTGAGAGTCTGCCTGCCAATGCAGGGGACACAGGTTCCTGCCCCAGTCTGGGAAGATCGCACATGCCGCGGAGGGGCTGGGCCTGTGAGCCATGGCCGCTGAGCCTGCGCCTCCGGAGCCTGTGCTCTGCAACGGGAGAGGCCACAACAGTGAGAGGCCCGCGTACCGCAAAAAAATAAAATAAAATAAAAAATAAATAAAATAAAGTAAGGGAGAGGCCGCTATGATACTGGGTTCTCATGTGTCAGTGGGGATGACAGGGTCTGGAAGAGCAGAGGCCAGGTGGCAGCCCTTAACTGTGAGAAACAAAGTAGGTATAATTACCATAATGGGCAGCAAGCCCAGAATGGCCACAAGCAAGACCCACAGAGATCTGCGGTGATAGTGATAAATCATGGGCTCCCTAGGGGTGAGACAGCTGAGCAGTCAATGAAAGTGTTGATTAACTTACATTTCTAAAAACGAAAAAGGGTAAGTGAACCAAAGGCTGATGTCAGCAGCCACAGTGGAAGTCATGATTCCTTCATGATTCCAGAGCCCATTGACTGAAGGGACGGCAAGGAGTCCTCGAGGATCTAGCCTACAACTCCATAGCAAGTATTTATAATAGGGATTCCCCAATCCTTCCCCAAGAGAACCTACAACAATTAACCAGAGAAATAGACACTGTGGAAATAGGAATATTCTCCTCTTTGAACAGTTATAGGACACAGGGTCTCAGCTGACATCAATACCAGCAGATCCAAAATGCCATCATAGCCTCGTATTAGAGCGAGGGCAAATGGAGAACCAGTAATAAATGGAACCTTGGCTCAAGTCTGTCTTACGGTGCATCCAAAGAGTCTGAAGGATCACTCGGTGGTTATTTTCCTGGGCCTTGAGTGCATAACAGGGACTGCAGCTGGAAAAACCTTCACAGGGATTCCCTAACTGTGGAATAAGGGCCACTGTGGTTGAAAAGGCCAAGTGGAAGCTCATGAAACTGCACACCTGCTCCTTAGCCTCTGCCCTAGATAAACAATAGTAAATCATCCTGAATGAAATGGAAGAGTGCTATCCCAAAACTGTTTAAAAGATGCATTGTCCTGTTTAATTCTCTAGTCTGAGTTTCTGCAAAAACCAGATCATGACAGATGATATTGGACCACTGTAAACGTTAAGTAGGGGCAGCCCCAACAGCAACTGCTGTGCAGAGAACTTTACTAGATGGACACAGCTTCTTATACTTGATATATAGCTACTCAGCTGGAAAATGCATTTTTTTTTCAATACACGTCAAGGAGGAGGATCAGAAGCAGTCTGTATTTACTTAGAACAGTCAGCAATGGACATTTAGTCTTACACTGGGACTCTCCTGCTCTTTGTAACAAATATAGTACAAAGGGGTCTTGTTGATCCACAATATTGACAATATCAGACCTGGTGAGTGGGAAGTAGCAAGTGTTCTGGATGCCCTCATAAGACGTATGGGCAGCAGAAAATGGGAAATAAACCTACAAAGATTTGAGGACCTGTTATATTGGTGAAGTTTTAAAAGGCCAGTGGTCTGGGACATTCTGAGACATTCTCTCCAAGGTAAAGGACAAGTTACTGTACCTTACAACTTCTACCTCTAAAAAAGAGGTGCAATATTTTGTAAGTCTCTTTAGTTTTTGGAGACAGCATGTAGCACATTTGGGAATACTGCTCTGATCCATTTAAGGGGTGACTTGGAAAGCTGTCAGTTTTGAGTAGGGCCGAGAGCAAGAGAGAGCTCTGCAGCAGTTTCAGGCTACGGTGCCGAGGCCTTGATTCATGGGCCATATACCTGGCCAGATCCCACGATGCTAGAGGTAGCTGTGCTGGGTAGGACACCTTTTGGAATCTTAGAATGCCTGGCCATGGGACGTCACACGAAAGTGCCCATCGTGAGCTGGGTATGTCAGACAATCAAGTCCTCAAGTTGGGCAGGCACAGCAGTAATCCACCGAATGAGAAAAATGGAGCACTGGGATCAGGCCAAATACATTTCATAAGCAAGCAGCCTAGACGCCCCCATGTTACCTATCTCTGGTTCACCAATGTCCCTTGGCTCATACCTCATATGGAATTCCCTGGGAACAGCTGATAAAAAAACGAAAAAAAAAATCATGGATGAATCACGATATATTGGTGCAAGCTGTAAACGGAATGCTTTCAGACATTAGTCCCATTCAGGAGTAGCCCTGAGAGATGGTGATTAGGGGAAATCCTCCTGGTGGGTAGGGCTTTAAGCAGTATTCCTAGGTCCTCAATTTGGAGAACAGTGCTGAATGGCTTGGTGCAGGGCCTGGAAGGAGCAAGACTGGATGATAAGAGAAAAAGGAGCTCTGGGGAAGAAGCATGTGAATGGGGCTATGAGAGTGGTGTAACAAACATGATATATGGTGATCCCCAATGAGTCACACCCTTGTATAAGGAGTTATTGCACTGGCAGGTGGAGGTAGTTGCTGCTGCATAATTGGGGGCAGGGAGATATCTGTATTTTTGATAAATGGATCTATCTTCCTTTTCTTTTATAAACTGGGACCACACACCGCCTTGAAGAACCAGTGACAAGGTGCTGGAAATTTAATGTGTGGGGAGGGGAGTGACTATGGTGGCACAAAGAGAGGAACGTAGCAGATGTTATTAGTGCCCTGCCCCTATCCACTTGATATGTGCCTTTTCCAGGGATGGCCAGCCCAACTTCCAAGGGCTGGCATGTGTGATTCTTTGTCTAAGGACTCTTTGTCTAAGGACTCTTTCTAGCTGCCAGAACTTATTCTGCCTGAGCACAGGGCAGACTAGAAGTTACAGGGAATTAATGTTCTGCCATAGCAGCCCTCAACCAATAACTGATGGGAGTTGGTGAATAAATACCCCAGCTCCCTTTCCCCTTACAAGGAATAACTGGGACAGACATCCAAGCATTCCCCAGTGAATTCAGCCCACAGAGAAATTTGCTTGATAATATTCCCTTCATTAGCTTCCTTCCCTTTCCTGCTGTTGTTCGCTAGATTATTGCCCATGTAAACGATTTGTCCTCAAATTTTGTCTCAGGATCTACTTCTGGGTGAACAAAACTAAGACCAGGTTCGAATGAAAGTGCTTAATTATACTATAACATAATAATTGAAAACTAAATATTGGAAAACCAGAGTTCTACAGTTATTTCGAGTTGTTATCCTAAATAAAAACATTGTGCAAATACTTAACTCATGTTCAGAAGAGTTGGTTTCCATTATGAAGTGGAACAGAACTAAATATTTTTCCCAGTTAAAAGATCTAAGTCAATGCAAAATGCCAGAACTGACATGGCCATCTTTCTAGTTCTTTTTTTTATTTTTGCGGTACGCGGGCCTCTCACTGTTGTGGCCTCTCCTGTTGCGGAGCACAGGCTCCGGACGCGCAGGCCCAGCGGCCATGGCTCACGGGCCCAGCCGGTCCGCAGCATGTGGGATTTTCCCAGACCGGGGCACGAAACCGCGTCCCCTGCATCGGCAGGCGGACTCTCAACCACTGCGCCACCAGGGAAGCCCCTCTAGTTCTTAATAAAAAGGGTCCCAAACTATGAAAGAAAATGTAAAATAATAAATAATTAAATGTTAATTTTAAAAATTTGTAATTTCTTAATTTTGAATTTACAATATAATCCCTAATGCTACATTATGGATTTTAAAGTTTCCTTACACTTATAGCAGTTGAAAAATCCTCTAGCAGTGGGTTCTGCGGTTAACAGGGGGCCCATCTCCTGGGAAACCTAGCACTTCTACCTAGGCTGGGTTAGCTGTCACTAGAGTACATCTTACATCTCACAGTAGGTGCTCAGTAAGTATCTGTGAAATGAAGACATTGATACTTGAAAAGGGAAGTGGGTTTAAAAAGCGGAATTTCCGGAGATCCCGAAGTTTAGTTTTGCAAGAAAAGGAACTGGTCTGGGGTCCACGCAGGAGGTGGAATTCCATTCGTGCGACACCAAAATGCATCCGAGCGGTGGACTCCTACCCCTACTTACCTGGCCGCAGCGGACCCCAGCGGACCCCACCAGCAGGCCGTAGCCGTCTCCAGGGACTCTCTGTGGAGCGGTTGCCAAGAGATCTGCTGAGCGGTTGCCAAGAGAACCCAGAGCTGAGAAGAGCGCAAAACCTCTCGGGGGGCGGGGCCTCGGGAGGTGGGGCTGTGATTTATTTTCTCATTTTCAATATTCACTTTTGTACCTAATTTTGTATTCATAATTATAATACACTCCTTTTCACAAAAATGGAAAGTGATGATCAAAGAGGGTACAAGCATTGTCTATTTATGTTCACGCACATCCAAAGGAAGAAACCTTATTATTTTTTTATTTTTATTTTTTAAGAAACCTTATTTTAACGCAGAACTACAAAGCCAGTGCTACACTGCACTGCATTACACTCGGCAGCTCATTTTTAGAATTTACAGATGGTTAACCTCGTGCACAAGTATGTGGCAAAGTTGGTAATTTCCAACTTTAGATTATTCAAAAAAAATTGCTTGAACCACACACCCTCTGGACAATGTGGGTTTTGTTGACTCTCCTAAGGGTAAAATAGACAACAAAGAGGGCGAGGGCGGCGGGGAAAACACACTCAGTGAAAGAACATTGTTAGGTTTCCAAGAACGCAGAAGTAGGCGGGGAAAAACAGACCAACTTGGAAATGGATCTATCTGCAACTCGGAGAACCCCTTCAAAAGAAGCAATCCAGTCCCAAAAGATCTACTTTTCTAAAGAGAAGGACCAGATAAACGAGAGATTTGACTAAACCAGCAGCTCCTTTAGCCGCCCATTTTTTCTCTTGCCAGTACCAAAGATGGCGCTCTTTGCTTCCTCCCTCGGCAGTACGCAGGTTCTGGGAACCTCTACACGACCTCTCTATGGTGCACCCTCCAGCCCCGCCCCCTCCGTGCCTGGGGCTGGGCTTGCCTGGAGGTGGAGCGTAGGATCCGGAAACACTTAAGCGTGTTAGCTGGTTGTCTATACATTTGTCGACCAGGCGGCGTTTTTCTCGGCTGAAGCTGGGGTGCAGGGTCTGAGACGTCTTCTCTTCGAGTCTCCTGGGGTAGAGGACAGAGGCTGCCACAACCTGGGCCGCGGCCTGGGGCCCTGCCTTGGGGGCCCCCACTAGCTCGGGCCATGCCTGCGGCCGCCGCCCCCATTATCAGCTCGGTTCAGAAACTGGTCCTGTACGAGACTAGAGCTGTGAGTACCCTGCGCAGTGGAGCGCGGGCGGGAGGATGGCGGCCGAGTAGGTGTGGGGCAGAGGCAGCATTTACCCCCCCAGCCCCCCCATTTTCCCAGTTCCTTAATCCCAGCGGCGGGGAATATGCCCGAGGGGGCTTCGCCCAGTTATCGCACCCAGGGCTTTTGCACGTAAACATTTCCACTTAAAAGCCACGGTCGGAACACACTGGCAACAGGTGTTTGTGGTATCTCAGTAATTGTTAATGAGGTTTTATACGAGTTACTGAATTCTTTGCAACTTTCAGAAAGTCTTAGAGTTCTACAGTTCACTGGTTACAATACAGGCAGGGGTATGGAGAATGTTTCTGACCTGTGAATCGGTAACTTGTCTGTTTTCTTATTCCATGGCATAGCATCGCTGTGATTTATGTTAATTACGTGCGCTTTTATTGCTGACATTTTTGGTTCTCTTTATTTGAAAGGAAAGAAAAACTTATTCTGTTTAAAGACAGTTGATTTTGTTGGGGTAACATTATTTTGCTTTTCACTTGACTTTTTTCCAACACATTTTATTTTGTTTTATTACTTCAAATTGCCATGAAAATAGTTGCTAGTAGAATAAGCAGATTCGTTTTTATGTTTAGGTTACTAGTTCCCTAAAATTTAGGGAATGGTGTTTATAGAAATACGTACTTTGTCATTTGTGTGGTTGGAAAATAAAGTATACTTTTTTAAATTGGGGTAACAGTGGTATTAGGGTCTGTGTTTAAATTACACTTTATGGTAACAAGATTGCATGTGCTGGAAACCTGCACAATACTCTTCCTTGTGCTATAGAGTGTCTTATAAGGCACAGTCAGCGGAACTTGGGTTGTCTCTACTAGATAGAAGAGTATAAGAAGGTACTTATCATAACAGTTTCTCGGTTATAACAGGGTCCTGATAGCTTGTCTGCCTCAGGTCATCATTAGTGTAGAAACACTGTTGACCCTAAATTAGTTTTGGTGACAATTTCATTTGATTAGATCCAGACCAGCAGATGAAATTACCTAATATACTGTATTTGCAAATATATTCAGTTGTCCTCTGAGGAGAGCTCTACAGAAGTATCATTTTGAAACAAAACCTTCTGCTTTCTGTACAAGTGCTGATAAATATCCCTAGGTAGAAATATACATACTATATTTAAAATACAGAAATTTCAGCCCATTAATAAGCTGAACATTCATGAGGACTGGCTGAGATGCAAGTGTTCTTTCTAAAGCACAATTCATATTATAGGGCTTTTCTGCTAACCCTTCAGTGGCTCCCATTCTGAGGAGAGTAAACTCTATATCTCTTAGTTGCCTGTTTAGTTACTGGCAACTAAATAGATCCTAGGAATTAAAAAAAAATGGTAACAGGTTGTATTAATGAGACTAATAGCTAATGCTTTTGGAAGAGTTGTATGCCAAGCACTGGTCAAAGCACTCTACATACTTTATTATTTAATCCTCATAAAACTTCTAAGGGGCAAATGTTGTTGCTCTTCCTGTTATTATTTGGTGAAGAAGAAAAATGAGGCAAAACAGGTTAGGACAGTGCTGTTGAATAGTGTGGTCTGGCAGCTGGTGCCAGGCATAGATGGTTTGTAACTGGATGGCAACAAATTGCATATAGAAATTGAGAGTGATTAGAAACTTTTACATCAATTTGACAGAGTAATTGTATTTCAGATGAATCAGCTAAACATTGGGTTTATGGTTTATGTCTTTGGCTTTCTGTTTTTAGCTTTCTTATGGAAATTTCAAGCAAATACAAAGTAAACAGAATGGTATAATAAACTCCCGTCTGGCCATCACCCAGCTCCAAAATTACCAACATTCTGTCACCCTCTATTATCTGTAACTTGTTCCACTTCCCACCCACAACTTATTCTTTTATATGGTTCTTTTTCTTTAAAATTTATGTAAATCAAAATGCACAAATCTAAGCTATAGAATTCGGACAGAAGTATACATGTGTTAACCACACGCTTATGTTGCTGTGGAAAGTTCCCTTGTGTCCCTATCCAGTCAACTGCCCCCTTTCCCTTCCTGGCAACTGATATTCTGTTTTTAAAATGTTAGATTAGATATGCCTGTTCGAGAATTTTATATGAATGGAATTGTACAGTACACACTCAAGTCTAGTGGCTTTTGCTCAGCATAATGTCTTTGAGGTTCATCCATGTTGTTGTGTGTATCAGTAGTTTGTTTCTTCTTCTTCTTCTTTATTTATTTATTTATTTTTTGCGGTACGCGGGCCTCTCACTGTTGTGGCCTCTCCCGTTGCGGAGCACAGGCTCCGGACGCGCAGGCTCAGCGGCTGTGGCTCACGGGCCCAGTCGCTCCGTGGCATGTGGGATCTTCCCGGACTGGGGCACGAACCCGTGTCCCCTGCATCGGCAGGTGGACTCTTAACCACTGCGCCACCAGGGAAGCCCCTCTTCTTATTATTGAATAGTTGTCCATTGTATACATATTCTACAGTTTGTTTATACGTTTTCCCTATTGACTTAGACTGTTTCCACATTTAGACTGTTGTTAATAAGCCAGCTGTGAACATTCTTGAACAGTTTTATTTGTAGACATATGTTTTCACTTCTCTGGGTAAATACCTCTTAATGAAATTGCCGGTCATAGGGTTGATGTTAGGTGGTTGCACCATTTCACACTCCCATCAGCAAGGTATAAAAGTCTCCATTGCTCCATATCACTGACAGCATTTAATGTTGTCAGTCTTTTTAGTTTTAGTTATTCTAGCGGTGTATAATGGCATCTTATTATGGTTTTAATTTGCATTCCCCTAATGACTAGTGATGTTGAGCATCATTTCATGTACTTATTGGCCATTTTTATATCTTCCTTTTTGAAGTGTCTGTTCAAGTCTTTTGCCCACTTTAAAAAATTAGACTGTTTGCCTTTTTATTATTGATTTGTAGGAGTTCTTTATATATTATGGAATCAAGTCCTTCATGATATATGTATTGTGAATATTTTCTTTCAGTCAGCAGCTTGCCTATACATTTTATTAATGATCTTTTTTCAGCTTTATTGAGGTATAATTGACAAAATTGTAAGATATTTAAGGTGTGCAATGTGATGATTTTATGTATATATATATAATTTTATATACATATATACACATTGTGTTAGCAATCTTTTGATGGACAGAAGTTTTTAATTTCAATGAAGTATAATTTATCAGTTTTTTCCTTTCATAGTTATTGTTTTCTGTGTCCTATCTAAGAAACCTTTGCCTACTCCCTGAGCACAAAGATATTTTCCTATGTTTCCTCTAAAAGATTTATACTTTTAACTTTACTTTTAGGGGTGTGTTTCATATTAAATTAATTTTGTGTATGGTGTGATGCAGGGATTGCATTGCTTGTCTATTGTGGAACAAATTACCTCCAAACTTAATGGCTTTAAACATTTCATATTTCACAGTTTCAGTAGATTGGGAATCTGAGTGTGACTTAGCTGAGAGCTTCTTACTCAGGATCTCATAAAGTTGCAGATGTCAGGTGGGCTACAGTCCTCTAGACTGGGCTGGAGGATTTACTTCCAATATGGCTCACTCACATGCTTGGCAGTTGAGCTGGTTGTTGACAAGAGGCTTCAGTTCCTCACCTAATGGACATTTCCACAGGACTCCTTGAGTGTCCTTATGATGTGGTAGCTGGATTTGTCCAGAAAGAATGATCCAAGAGAAACAAGGGCAAAGCTGCAATGTCTTTTGTAACCTAGCCTCAGAAGTCACACGCCATCATTTCTGCAATATCCTATTGTTCATGCAGACCAGCCCTGTTCTGTGGTAGGGGACTATACAAGGGCATGAATACCAAGAGATGAGAGTCTTTAAGGGTTCTTGGAGGCTGGTAACCACAGGGATTGAGGTTCACTTTTTTCCATACATCAATTCTCCAACCTCATTTGTTGAAAAAATTATCCTTTATTGATTTTTTTGGTATTCTTGTGAAAAATTAGTTGAAGAAATGTGAATTGATTCCTAAACTCTCTATTTTGTTCCATTGATCCATTTGTTCTTCTTTATGGCCTTTCCAGCTTCTCTTGCTTATTATGGTTTTATAATCAGTGTTGAGATCAGGAAGTGTAAGTTTTCCAAATTTATTTTTTTCCAAAGTTGTTTTGCCTATTCTAGATCCTATGCATTTCCATATGAATTTTACAATCAGCTTATCAATTTATAATAAAAAGCCTGTTGGGATTGTGATTTGGATTTCATTGAATCTATAGATCAAATTTGGGGAGAACTGAATCTTGATAATATTGAATCTTTCAATCCATGGTGTATTTCTCCATTTAATAGGTCTTTACCTTTTCTCAGCAATATGTTGTAGTTTTCAGTATGGAAATTTTATGTCTTTAAAAAACCTATTCCTAAGTATTTTATGAACTTTTATACTACTGCAAATGGAATTTTAAATTTGATTTAACAATTGATCATTGCTAGTATATAGAAATTGATTTTTATATATTGATCTTATATCCTGAAACCTTGCTAAACTCACTGTGTTGAGAAGCTGGAGCTGGTGTATTGAATTAAGAATATGCAGATTATGACTTGCTGAATGAGGGGGCACAAGCTATCCACAGGGGTTTGGCAGGTAGCTCCCTCAGTATCTGAGTTCTCACTTTGGGGATGTGAAACCATGAGCTTGTTTTGATTGAAGGCATAGTTCGAATACATCCACACAAAGGAAGTAGAGTCACAAAATTTATTACTTATATATCTCAGAAATGTGTGGGGAGGCACAATGAACTGGGGGAAGGGCAGTCCTCCATCTCAGTTCACAAGCAAACAGGAGATAGAAAGCAGGGTAGCAAGCACCTAGTACGTTTAAGGTGGTTGGGGTAGAGGTCACTAACTTTTTGAGGGCTTAGCTCTAAGTGACTGTTTTAAAAGGTGCCCTGGGAAAAGCAAAGCAGGAATTTATGGCAGGACTCTGAAGCTTGGTGTTTATCTAAATGTCCGCACTGTTGGTATGAGCAGGGTAGAACACTGTAAAATGCCTAGGCAGCAACTCAAAATAGTGTTTTTTCTCATCACACTCATTCTAGTAGCTTTTTTGTCATTTCCTTAGCATTTTCTACATGAATATTTCTATCATTTAGGAAGAGGAACACTTCTTCCTTCCCAGTCTGCATGCTTTTTATTTATTTTTTTCTTGTCTTATGACCCTGGCTAGGACTTCTAGTACAAAGTTGAATAGAAGTGGTGAAAGCAGACATTTTCTTGTTTTGTTCCTGATCTTGGAGGGAAAGTATTCAGTCTTTCACCATTAAGTGTGATATTAGCTGTAGATTTTCATAGCTGCCCTTTATCAGGTTGAGGAAGATTTCTTTCCATTACTAGTTTGCTGAGAGGTTTTTTTAAATTTTATTTTATTAAAAAATTTTTTTAAATGAGTATACTATTTTGTTGACATTTAAATTTCACCAACAATGAGCTCAAGTATATGCTGGCCATATGTTCAGATTTTTGAAATAAAGATAAAGAAACAGACAGCTTTAAGGGTGCAGTGTATTTAACACTGCACAGTATATTCAACAATTAGAGACAATCGGGGTGGGGGGTTAACTATATAACTATACACTTAGGAGCACAAGTATAGGGACAAGCCCTGCTATTGGAGGAAAAACCCACCATTCAGGACTGAACAGAGGTCCTTGGTTGCTGACAGAATCTCCCCTTGACTTCAGACTTGAGACAAACCAAGGAGTCTGTCAGTATACAAAAACCACTGAATTCAGAATAAACAGGATAGATTGGCAAGAGCCGATTCAGATTGTGAGCAGGGTTAGCTGGAGGCTGGAAATGTTGCAGGTGAAGTCCAGGATCTGTAGATTAGAGTAGCAGTCTTCTAAAAAATGCTTGTTTCCAAGTTCCTAAGATGCTTTTCCCAAACAGGAGGAGGTCTTTTTTTTTTAAATCATGAATAGATGCTGAAATTTGTTACATGTTTTTTCTGCATCTGTATATGGCATTTCCTTTCTTTGCTTAGTATGGTGGATTACATTAATTCATTTTCAAATGTTAAAAAAAAGAACCCTTGAGGTTTTTTTTGTTTGTTTTGTTTTTTGGTATATATCACTTGGTCATGTTGTGTTATTGTCTTCATATATTGCTAGACTCTATTTGCTAATAATTTGTTAATAATTTGTTAAGGATTTTAACCTTTATGGTCAAGCTTTTGATTTATCATTTTCTTTAACATCTTTGTCTGATTTTGGTGTCATGGTAACTCTGGCATCATAAAATGAGTTGAAGTGTTCCTTTCTTCAGTTTTCTGAAAGTGGTTGTGTAAGATTTGTATAGTCGATTTACAATGTTTTATTAGTTTCAGGTGTACAACATAGTTATTCTATATTTTTATAGATTATATTCCATTTAAAGTTATAAAATATTGGCTATATTCCCTGTGCTATACAATATATCCTTGTGGCCTATTTATTTTATATATACTAGTTTGTACTTCTTAATTCCCTACCACTATCTCGCCCCTCCCCCCTTTCCTCTCCCCACTGGTAACCACTAGTCTGTTCTCTATATCTGAATCTGTTTCTGTTTTGTTATATTCATTCGTTTGTCTTATTTTTTAGATTCTACATATAAGTGATAACATATAGTGTTTGTCTTTCTCTGTCTGACTTACTTCACTAAGCATAATACCCTCCAGGTGCATCCATGTTGTTGCAAATGGCACAATTTCATTCTTTTTTATGGCTGAGTAAATTCCACTTTACACACCCCCCCACACATCTTTATTCATTTGTTGATGGACACTTAGGTTGCTTCTGTATCTTGGCTATTGTAAATAATGCTGCTGTGAACATAGGGGTGCATTATCTTTTCAAATTAGTGTTTTTGTTTTCTTCAGATATATACCCAGGAGTGGAATTGCTGGGTCATATGGTAGTTCTATTTTTAGTTTTCTGAGGAACCTCCAAACTGTTTTCCATAGTAGCTGCACCAATTTACATTCCCACCAACAGTGTAAGAGGGTTCCTTTTTCTCCACATCCTCACCAATTTGTGTTCTTTTTGATGATAGCCATTCTTACAGGTATGAGGTGATGATATCTCATTGTGGTTTTGATTTGCATTTCTCTCATGATTGGCATCTTTTCATGTGCCTGTTGGCTGTCTGTAAATCTTTGGAAAAATGTCTATTCAGGTCTTTTGCCCATTTCTAATCAGGCTGTTTGTTTTTTTAATATTAAGTTGTATGAGCTGTTTGTATATTTTGGATATTAACCCCTTATCAGTCATATCATTGGCAGATATTTCCTTCTATTCAATAGGTTGTCTTTTCATTTCATTGATAGTTTCCTTTGCTGTGAAAAGCTTTTAGGTTTAATTAGGTTCCATTTGTTTATTTTTGCTTTTGTTTCCTTTGCCTTAGGATACAGATCCAAAAAAATATTGCTGCCTATGTTTTCTTCTAGGAGTTTTATGGTCTCTGGTCTTATATATAGGTTGAGAATCCATTTTGAGTTTATTATTGTATGTGGTTTGAGAAAATGTTCTAATTTCATTCTTTTTCATGTAGCTGTCTAGTTTTCCCAGCACCTCTTATTGAAGAAACTATCTTTTCTCCATTTTATATTCTTGCCTCCTTTGTCATAGATCAATTGACCGTAAGTGCATGGGTTTATTCCTGGGCTCTCTGTTCCATTGCTCCATGTGTCTGTTTTGATTATTGTAGCTTTGTAGTATAGTCTGAAGTTAGGGCAACTGATACCTCCAGCTTTGTTCTTTTTTCTCATGATTGCTTTGGCAGTTTGGGGTCTTTTGTGGTTCCATATAAATTTTAGAATTATTTGTTCTAGTTCTGTGATAAATGTCATGGGTATTTTGATAAGGATTGCATTAAATCTGTAGATTGCTTTCAGTAGTATGGTCACTTTAACAATATTAATTCTTCCAGTCCATGAATATAAGATACCTTTCCATTACTTTGTATTATCTTTGATTTCCTTCGTCAATATTTATAGTTTTGAGAGTATAGGTCTTTCACCTCCTCGGTTAAGTTTATTTAACCCTAAGTATTTTATTTTTTGATGTGAATTTAAATGAGGTTGTTTTCTTGCTTTCTCTTTCTGATAGATAATTATTAGTGTATAGAAAAGTAACAGATTTCTGTGTATTAATCTTGTGTCCTGCAACTTTACTGAATTCATTTATTATTTCTAATAGTTTTTTGGTGGAGATGTTAGGGTTTTCTATATATAGTATCATGTCATCTGCAAATAGTGACAGTTTTACTTTCTCCCTTCCAATTTGGATGCCTTTTATTTATTTTTCTTGTATAATTGCTGTGGCTAGGACTTCCAATACTATGTGGCAAGAGTGGGCATCTTTGTCTTGTTCCTGATCTTAGAGGAAAAATTTCAGCTTTTCACTGTGAGTATGATGTTAGCTGTGGGTTTGTCGTAAATTGCTTTTCTATGTTGAGATATGTTCCATCTATATGAACTTTGATTAGAGTTATTACCATGAAAAGGTGTTGAATTTTGTCAGGTGCTTTTTTTGCATCTATTGAGATGATCAGGTGATTTTTATCCTTTTGTTTTGTTAATGTGATGTATCACATTGATTTATGGATATTGAACCACCTTGCATCCCTGGAATAAATTTCACCTGATCATGTGTCTGATCCTCTTTATGTATTGTTGAATTTGGTATTTTGTTGAGAATTTTTGCATCTATATTCATCAGACACATTAGCCTGTAATCTTCTTTTCTTTTCTTTTTTTCTTGTAGTGTTGTTGTCTGATTTCAGTATCATAGAATGAATTTGGGAGTATTCTGTTCTCTTAAATTTTTTGAATCATTTGAGAATGCTAGGTATTAGCTCTTTATATATTTGGTAGAATTCCCTTGTAAAGCCATCCAGCCCTGGACTTTTGTCTCCTTGGAGGTTTTTCTTTTATTACAAATTCATTTTCACTACTGTGATCTGTCTTTTCAGATTGCCTATTTATTCCTGATTCAGTCTTGGAAGAGTGTACATTTTTAGAAATTTAACCATTTCTTCTAGGCTGTCCAAGTTGTTAATATATAAATGTTTGTAGTAGTATTCTCCTAAGATTTTTTGTATCTCTGTGATATCGGTTGTTATTTCTCATCTTTCATTTCTAATTTTGTTTGTTTGGGTCCTGTGTTGGTTTTTTTTCTTGATGAGCCTGGCTGAAGGCTTATCAATTCTGTTTATCTTTTCAAAGAAACAGCTCTTGTTTTCATTGATCTTCTTTTTTTCCTTTGTCTCTATTTCATCTCTGATCTTTATTATTTCTTTCCTTCTGCTGACTTTGAGCTTTGTTCTTTTTCCCCTTATTCCTTTAGATAGTAAGTTAGGTTGTTTATTTGAGATTTTTCTTGTTTCTTAGGTAGACCTGTATTGCTGTAAACTTCCCTCTTAGGACTGCTTTTGCTGCGTGCTGTAGATCTTGGAAAGTTGTGTTTTTATTTTCATTTGTATCGGGGTACTTTCTTATTTCCTCTTTGATTTCTTCATAGACTCATTGACTCATTGGTTTTTTAGTAGCAGGTTGTTTAGTCTCCACGTGTTTATGTTTTTCCCGTTTTTCTTTATGTACGTCATTTCTACTTTCCTACTCTTGTGTCTGGAAAAAATGCTTGATATAATTTTTGTCCACTTAAATTTGTTGAGACTTGTTTTGTGGCCTAGAATGTGGTCTGTCCTGGAGAATGTTCCATGTGCACTTGGAAAGACTGTATTTTGCTAGTTTTGGATGAAAATTCCTGTGGATATCTATTAATTTCAAATGGTCTAATGTGTCATTTAAGACTACTGTTTCCTTATTGATTTTTTTGTCTGGATGATCTGTCCATTGATGTAAGTGGTGTGTTAAAGACCCCTACAACTAGTGTATTATTGTCAATTTCTCCTTTTATGTCTGTTAATATTTGCTTTATATATTTAAGTGCTCCTATATTAGGTGAATATATGTTAATGAATGTTATATCCTCCCTTGTGTTGATCCCTTTATCATTATATAATGCCCTTCTTTTGTCTTTTGTTATAGACTGTTTCAAAGTCTATTTTGTCTGATATGAGTATTACTACCCTACCTTTCTTGTTTTCATTTGCATGAACTATTTTTCCAGCTGTTCGTTTTCAATCTGTGTGTTTCTTTAGCTCTGAAGTGAGTCTCTTGTGGGCCTCATATGGATGGGTCTTGCTTTTTAATCTGATCAGGCACCCTGTGTCTTTTGATTGGAGCATTTAGTCCACTGACATTTTTTTTTTTTTAATTTTTGGTTGTGTTGGGTCTTTGTTGCTGCGCACGGGCTTTCTCTAGTTGCGGTGAATGGGGGCTACTCTTCATCGCAGTGTATGGGCTTCTCATTGAGGTGGCTTCTCTTGTTGTGGAGCACAGGCTCTAGGTGCACAGGCTTCAGTAGTTGTGGCACACAGGCTCAGTAGTTGTGGCTCGCAGGCTTTAGAGCGCCAGCTCGGTAGCTGTGGCGCTTGGGCTTAGTTGCTCTGCGGCATGTGGGATCTTCCCAGACCAGGTCTCGAACCCGGGTCCCCTGCTTTGGCAGGCGGATTCTTAACCACTGCGCCACCAGAAAAGTACAGTCCATTGACATTTAAAGTGATTATTGTTAGATTTGTACTTACTGCCATTTTGTTACTCGTTTCTGGTTGTTTTTGTAGTTCTTCTCTCTTCTTTTTTTCTTTTAGTTACTTCCCTTGTGGTTTGATAATTTCTTTAGTGGTATGCTTGTGTTTCTTGATCCGTTTTGTGTATCTATTGTAGGATTTTGATTTGTGGTTACCATGCGGTTCATATATGTTGACATATTGACTATATCTACTTGTTTTAAACTGGTAGTCATTTAAGTTCAAACACATTCTAAAGGTCTATATTTTTTTACTCTCCTCCCCACGTTTTGTGTTTTGATGTCATGTTTTTATATCTTCATATTTATCCCTTAACTATTGTAGTTATAGTTGATTTCACAATTTTTTTGTCTTTTAATCTTTATACTAGCTTATTTAAGTGATTGATCCACAGTCTTTACTGTATATTTCTTTCCTATTGTGATTTTTTCCTTTCTTATAGATTCTTACTTGTAGCCTTTTCTTTTCCACTTAGAGAAGACCCTTTAACATTTTTATTTAGGGTGGGTTTAGTATTGATGAACTGTTTTAGTTTTTGCTTGCCTGAGAAGTTCTTTATCTCTCCTTCAGTTCTGGATGATAATCTTGCTGGGTAGAGTATCCTCAGTTACAGGTTTTTCCTTTTCAGCATTTTAAATATATAATGCAACTCCGTGTGGCCTGCAAAGTTTATGCAGGAAAATCAGCTGATAATCATATCAGATTTCCTTTGTGTGTGACTCCTTGTTTTTCTCTTGCTACCTTTAGAATTCTTTTTTCTTTAACTTTTGCCATTTTAATTGTGATATGTCTTGGTGTGGGTCTCTTTGGCTTCATCTTTTTGGGGACTCTGTGATTCCTGTGCCTGTATATCTGTTTCTTCTTCAAGTTCAAGAAATTTTCAGTCAATTTCATCAAATACATTTTTTTAAAAAGATTTATTTATTATTTATTTTTTTAAATTTATTTTTAGCTGCATTGGGTCTTAGTTGCAGCATGTGGGATCTTTGTTGAGGCATGTCGGATCTTTCATTGTGGCATGCGGGCTCTTTGTAGCACATGGGCTTCTCTCTAGTTGTGGCATGTGGGTTTTCTCTTCTCTAGTTGTGACACGCAGGCTCCAGGGTGTGTCAGCTCTGTAGTTGTGGTGTGCAGGTTCCAGAGCACATGGGCTCTGTAGTTTGTGGCACACAACCTCTCCAGTTGAGGCATGCCAGCTCAGTAGTTGTGCGTGGGCTTAGTGCCCTGCCACATGCGGGATCTTAGTTCCCTGACCAGGGATCAAACCCATGTCCCCTGCATTGTAAAGTGGATTCTTTACCACTGGACCACCAGGGAAGTCCCTCAAATACATTTTTGACCCCTTTCTCTCTTTTCCTCTGGCATTTGTACACTTGATGTTGTTTCAGAGGTTCCTTAAACTGTTTCCATTTTTTAAATTTGCTTTTTTTTTTACTTCCTAGATTGGGTGATTTGCATTATACTGTATTCCAGATCATTTATGCATCCTTCTGCATCATCTAGTCTGCTGTTAATTCCTTTTAGTGTTTTTCAGTTATGGTATTCTTTTGTTCTGACTGGTTCTCTTTTTATATTTAGTTCCTTGTTAAAATTCTCCGTTTGTTCATCTATTCTTTTCCCTAGTTCAGTTAGCATTCTTATTACTAATGGTTTGAACTCTTTGTCTGGTAAATTACTTATCTGTGTTTCTTTAGTTGTTTTTTGTGTTTTTTCCCTCATTTTTTTATTTGAAAGAAATTCCTCTGTCTTCTCATTTCACTTAACTTTCTCTGCCCTGTGAAATTAGGTGAAATAGTTACCTAGCCTGGTATTGAATGGTGTCCTGTTGTGGGAGTGTCCCTTTACAGTCTGCAGGTACCCAGTGGCTTTGGTGGGAGAGCTAGATCTGTTGTGAGCATGAGTCATGTCTTTCCCCGTGGTGTGCTGGTAGCTATCACCTTGGTAAGAGGTGGGCCTGGGGATGGAGGGGTTGGAACCATAGCCAAGCATGAACCAGGGCTTCTCTCTGCTCATTGGCCTACACCACCCTATCGGCGGGGTCAGATCCCAAGTTGCTGGAGGGTCAGGTCTGAGCTGGTTCTGTTGCCTCTAAGTGTGTGCTCTCCCCCCTCCCAGCTTTGGCACCTTCACCGCAGAGGGGAGCAGTGCTGGAGAAGAGGGGCCAGAGTGGTGCCTGCTGTAGGCCAGGGTGCGCTAGGGCAGTCTCAGCACACCAGTCAGAGTTCCATATTGCTTCCAATCTTTTGCCTCCCTGAGCACCAGGAATGGCTGCCCTTGCCCCATTCAGATGTCCTGCTGATCCAAGCTGGTGATGTCCCCCAGAGTTGCACGCTCTCCTCAGTTGCAGCAAGCTTTACCCTAGTGTTCCATAGAGCAAGAGAGTCTGGCGCCAGTGCTTATCTCAGGCCGGCGCGCGGTCATGGGAAGCTGGCCAGAATCCTGGTCAGTTTCAATCTGCTTCCTCTGCCTTGTTTCAGGAGTAAGCGAGCATGTGTGTGCTCTTCACAAGTGAAGTCTAGGTTTTTACAGCCCTGCTGTCAGTCCCACTGGTTTTCAAACCAGTTAAGAGGACTTGACTTCCTGGTGTCTGACCCCAGGGCTGGGGTGCCCAATATGTGGTTCGAACTACTCACCCCCTGGGGAGGATATCTCCAAGCCCATGTAACCCCCCCCTCTTCTGTGTCCCCTCCCAGGGGCCCAGGTCCCAAACTGATTGCTTCTCTTCCCTTCCTACTTGACACCATGTGCTCGCTCTTAGAGTCTTGGCTGTATGAGTCTTTCTGCCAGTCTCCAGTTTTCAGTGAGAATTGTTCCACATGTAGATATATTTTTGGTGTGTTCATGGGGAGAGGTGAGCTCTGCATCCTCCTATTCTGCCATCTCGATCCCCTTCCTGTTCGATTTTTTATAAGTTTGCTAGAATTTACTACTGAAAGCATTTGGACTTGAAGTTGCTTTGTTGGGCAAATTTTGATAATCATTTTTTATAGTAGGTATAGAGCTATGCAGAGTTTCAGTGGGTCTTGAATCACTTCTGATAAGTTGTGTTTTTCAGTAAAATTTTCCATTTCATCTTAGTTGTTGAATTTACTGGCATCAAGTTGTTCATAATGTTCCCTTATTAACCTTTTGATCTCTATAGGATTTGTAGTGAAGCTCCTTCTTTCATTCCTGACATTGGTGTTTTGTGTTCTTTATCATTTTTTTGGATCCACCTTGCTAGGCATTTATCAATTTTATTACTCTTTTGAAAGAACCAAATTTTGACTTGGTTAATTTTCTCTATTGTTTGTTTTCTGTTTAATCAATTTTTGCTCTTAGGCTTATAGATAAGCCTCTTCCTCTTATAGATTTTGGGTTGATCAGTTCATTTTTTTTAGCTTCATAAGGTACAAATTTAGATCATTGACTTAATTTTTGTCTTTTCTAATATAAAGCATTTAAAACTATAAATCTAAGTAGAAAAATAGTCAAAAGACTGTGGAAAAAGTATTAGTAGCCTGAACAATAGATAAAGCAGTATATTCTTATATACAAATTTTTTTAATAAAACTGAAAAATGAAACACCTGACAAAAAGGACAAGGACCTGAATAGGTGATTTGCCAAAAAAGTATGACTATGAAATGATGTTCAACTTGCTAATAATTAAAGTAATAATGTGAAAATAGATTCCCATTTTTCACTTGTCAGAATGGCAAAGATTGGAAAGATTGACCAAGTCGTTGTCGACACGTGTATGAAAGAAATGGGCATTCTTGTTTTGGTTGATGGGGAGGGTATTAATTGGTTGTGAAGGAGTTAGGGGACACATTGAGGAACAAAAGAGACAGTGAGCAAGATAGGGTGCCTCTTATACTGAGCCTTCATTTAGAAGGGAAAGTCGGTAGAATTGCCCCGAGGTGAGGTTCGTGTTGGCATTGTCACCTTGTGTTTAGAGGTGGATTTTGAGGACTGTTTGGAGAGGAAAGGGAGATGGGTTGCTAGATAGCGTGCAAGAAATACAGTTCTGGCCTTGGGAAGGTTCTGCTTCCTCCAAAGCTTTACCTGTTCTGTCATTCAGCACCTTCATGTTGTCCTTTGGCTCATGTGACCCAGGCCTACAGATAAACTAAGGCCAGATCCTGCCCTGATGCTCATACATCCCAGTGCAACTAGGAGTTGCCCACAGGTGATTAGCAATCTGAAGTTATCCTGGAAAAAAACTGCAGTTTACCTTAGATGATTTCCAGTTTCTAGCCTTTAATACATGATGCCCTAGGGGTCTTACCATTGCAATAAGTGACCATTTCATAACAAAGAAATGAACACAAAGCAGTTAACTTTAAAATTGGTAGCTGAACGGAACTGTGGCAGATTTTTGTGTCTGCATGTGTTTTGTGGGAGTGAAGTTGTTAAGATAATTTTTACTTTTGCTAGCTCAGAATTGTTAGTGTGTATGTTTGTATCTTTGTGTTTATTTAATTCCTGCCTGGTTCTAAAAAGATTTAAGGAAGCTTCTCCCTCCTCCCCACACCATCACATGAAACAGAATAAAATAAGTAAGAACCACTTCATGAGGAATGTAGCTTATTTAATTAGCCCTTGATTATTAGTCTTGATTTGGGAATTAGGGGATAGGAGAGGACAGCATAGGATGTGGTTCACTAAGGGACTGTGGAACTGGGAACCAAATGATATAAACTGGAGAGAGAATCAAGGTGAGGATAGCAGATTTAGAAGATGTGATTGGGGGTGACAAAGTTTCCACTTGTTTCTAGAGGTGATTTGACACTTGCCCATCAGTAAAGCCCTGAAGCTGTGAAGAGTGAGCTTGGCGACATCCCTCTCTATCAGAGGCTCCTTTCCCTTTCTGGACTGCGTTACCCGTTGTGGGATTGCAGGAATCAGAGGTGGCAGGCCTGCAAGATTGTTAAAGATTGTGAGAAGTAACTTCGTGATGATCTTTAAAAATAATACCTTTATTCTGAAAGTTCAAGTGAAGTTTAGTATTAATTGAAGCTGTCAGACAACCTAAAATGTCTCCTTTTTCAAGGAGGCTGATTTTTCTTCCCTCAGCTGAAAAGTGAGTGATTAATTAGCCTGTCATTATCAAAGGAGATGATAATGTTAGTAGATACCGAATTTCCTGTTAAGTGGATTACCTATTGTATTCCATTTGGAGTTCAGGTATATATTTTAGAAAGACATTCATCTTTAAATCAAGTCACCACTGTTAAAGCTACATATTGAAATTTTAAGCTTTTTCTTGATACTTAACTTTCAGAAGAGAGCCAGCTCAGATCATCTTCTATCTTAATAGGCATTTTAAGGTAGCTTTTTTTGGTATCCTAATTTTGCACCCCAGTTCTTGCCAAACCGCCACCCCCCAACAAATCTACTAACATACACAGATGTTCTCCCCCGCGGAGTCGATTCATCTCATCCGCGTCTATGCATGCATTCAGGCAGTCTAGCTGATGTGTGCCTGATTTATGGAAGTCTTGTACACTCCAATTACTGCTCCCTTTTCCTTCCCGGTTGCTTTTGGGCATTTTATTTACCTCCTTTTTCACCTTCACCATTTGAATTTCAGACTGCCAGTACTTGAGATGACCTTTCCTTCTTCCTACAATCTCTAGTTATTACTAAGAATTTACAATGAATTTAACCCCAACTTTCCAGATATGTAAGTCTCTTCTCAGCACATTCACATATGTTAGGTATTCTTACTGGCTTCATCTTCTTGAAGCAGTGGCTCAAATCTGGACTGGTTGCTCCCAAGGCCTCCAGCACAGCCGCCATCCTGGATCTCCCTTGACCATCATTCAGCAACCTCTCTTGTGATGATCTCCTGACTTTCCCAGAGCCTGTATTTTTTTCTTTCTTGATTTATGCCCTCATTTTGGTGGAGCACCTCCTTCAGTTGCTTCATGAGAAAGTGAAACTTGTGTGACTCAGATTGGGACTTCAACCCACAGGCTGGGACTCGAATCCAGCCAAAACCCAGGTTGGGACTTGAACCCACAGTCTTTTAACTGAGATTACACCCTGGTCTCAGGTCTTAATGAAGCTCAGGTTCCTGATGTCTCATCGCAGAAAGAATTCAGGGAGAGACATTGATAGGTAAGAAGTGGATTTATTTAGAGAGAAACACACTCCACAGACAGAGTGTGGGCCATCTCAGAAGGCAAGAGAGGCACCAGGGTACAGGGTTGTCAGTTTAGGGGTGGATAATTTCATAGGCTAATGAGTGGGAGGAGTGTTTCAGCTATTTTGGGGAAGGGGAGGGCATTTCCGGGAATTGGGCCACCACCCACTTTTTGACCTTTATGGTCGGTCTTGGAACTGTCATGGTGCTTGGTGTGTCATTTAGCTTGCTGATGTGTTACAATGCACATGTATGCAGTGCAATGTATACTGAGGCTCAAGTCTAGTGGAAGTTGACATCTGCCATCCTGGACCTATTTGGTTCTAATCAGTTTATGTCATGTCCTCGAGCTATGTCTTTCTTTTAAAGGTTGTGCCCTACCCCCTTCCCTCCTGTTTCAAAAGGGTTCATGGACAGGAAGTTTTTTGAGCCCATACATTTCTGAAAATGTCCTTATCCTACCCTCAGGTTTGATTGATAGGTTTAATGTTGAATTAAAGATTGAAATTAATTTTCCCTTAAAAATTTGAAGGCATTATGTCCCTGTCTTCCACCTTCAGTGTTGCTGTGGAGACTTTCTAGTGTTCATTCATTCATTTATTTATTTATGGCTGTGTTGGGTCTTTGTTGCTGTGTGTGGGCTTTCTCTAGTTGCGGCAAGCGGGGGCTACTCTTCGTTGCAGTGCACAGGCTTATTGCAGTGGCTTCTCTTGTTGCAGAGCATGGGCTCTAGGCATGCGGGCTTCAGTAGTGTGGCACGTGGGCTCAGCAGTTGTGCCTCACAGGCTCAGTAGTTGTGGCGCACAGGCTTATTTGCTCCACGGCATGTGGGATCTTCCTGGACCAGGGCTCGAACCCATGTCTCCTGCATTGGCAGGCGGATTCTTAACCACTGAACCAGCAGGGAAGTCCCAGTGTTTCACTATTCTTGATCTTTAGTTTGAAGCCTTTTTTTCCCTCTTTAGAAGCTGTGCTAGCTCCTTTTTACCTTCAGTTTTCCGAAATTTTACACTCCTACCTCCAGAGATAAAAGATGCCACAGATTTCCGTGCCTTTGGAGATTCTGTAGTATAAATTAGATTGCTTCTTGACTTCCCACAGCTCTCTTGGGCATGCTTTTCAGTTTCAAATGATTTTTTTTGCTGCTACTTCATTCTTTCTTTTGCCCTTGGGGCTTATGTCTAAAACAAATGACCATAAAAAACTTTATTATGATTTTCGCAAGGCTTCTGGGAGGAACAGAGGTGTTCACTCCTCTGTCTTTACCCAGAAGGCTACCCATTTGCTCTCCACCCAGCTCTGCTGTGGATTTTGCCCCCACTTCACGGAGACTGCCCCTTGCCCCTGGAACAGCCACTCACAAGCTCTTATTGTCAGACCCCCTGGACACTTCTCTGTCCTCATCTTTCTTGACCTCTCAGCATCATTTGATGTGGCAGTGACCGCTCCCTTCTTTTCCAAATCATCTCCCTTTGCTTTGATGACTCCAGCTGCCCTTCCTCTCAGTCTTCCCAGCAGGTTCCTTCTCCATATTCAGCTTCTAAATAATTTTATTTAGATTGCCTCAGGCTAGGGGTTTTTTTGTTTTGTTTTTTGTGGGGGGTTTTTTTGGCTCTGTTTCTATCTTTACTCTCCCAAGGAGGTTAATCCAGTCCCATGACTTCACTTTAAATGCCATTTATGTGCTGATGACACCCTCTGAGATCTCTCCTCTGAGCTCCAGACTCAGTTCCCACTTGATCCCTTTGGGAATGTTGTAAACAGAAATCTTGTTTTTCCTTCAAACCTGCTTCTTCTCCAGTCAAGCCTACATCCGTAAGTGGCACCACCATGTAGCTAGTTGCTCATCAAGCAAAAGTAATTGGATTGATTACTCCTTCTTTTCCAATTTAATCCATTAGCAAGTTCTATGCCCAGAATCTATCTTCAATTTATCTTTGCCCTTAGGTGTCTAGCCCAGTGCCTGGCACATGAGACATTCACTGGTAAATGGCCAAGTGAATGATGTCAATAGGGAACCAGGAAAATTGGTGTTAAAAATGTGAACTTTTAAAAATGTTCTGAAAGACAGTCTTTGCAAGTAAAGGCAGAGGGACTGTTCTAGTTTAAAAGACATTTTTAATAAAAGACCTGGGACTTCCCTGGTAGCACAGTGGTTAAGAATCCACCTGCTGATACAGGGGACACGGGTTCGAGCCCTGGTCTGGGAAGATCCCACATGCCGTGGAGCAACTAAGCCCATGTGCCACAGCTACTGAGCCTGCACTCTAGAGCCTGCGAGCCACAACTACTGAGCCTGCAAGCCACAACTACTGAAGCCCGTGTGCCTAGAGCCTGTGCTCTGCAGCAAGAGAAGCCACCGCAATGAGAAGCCCACACACCGCAACGAAGAGTAGACCCCGCTCGCAGCAACTAGAGAAAGCCCACGTGCAGCAACAAAGACCCAATGCAGCCAAAAATAAAATAAATAAAAAAGACCTGGTAACCAGATGCAATGCAGGATCCTTGATTGAATTCCATTTTGTTTTTTAAGCCAGCTATTTGGGGAAATTTGATGGATTGTATATAGGTAATATTGTATCAGTGGTATTATGATTATGTGGGAGTATGTCCTTGTTTTTAGGAAATACAAGTTGAGGTTTTTTTGGTTTTTTTAAAATTTATTTTTATTTTATCTGTGGCTGCGTCAGCTTTTTTAAAAAAATTAATTAATTTATTTATTATTTTTGGCTGTGTTGGGTCTTTATTTCTGTGCGAGGGCTTTCTCCAGTTGCGGCGAGCAGGGGCCACTCTTCATCACGGTGCATGGGCCCCTCACTGTCGTGGCCTCTCGTTGCGGAGCACAGGCTCCAGACCACAGGCTCAGTAGTTGTGGCTCACGAGCTCTAGAGCGCGGGCTCAGTAGTTGTGGCTCGCGGGCTCTAGAGTGCAGGCTCAGTAGTTGTGGCTCACTGGCCCAGTTGCTCTGCGGCACGTGGGATCCTCCCAGACCAGGGCTCGAACCCGTGTCCCCTGCATTGGCAGGCAGACTCTCAACCACTGCGCCGCCAGGGAAGCCCCTAAGTTGAGGTTTTTAGGGATGGTGTATTACGATACCTGCAACTGGTTTTTCACGTGGTTCAAAAGGGAAAAATGCTTATCTCAAGAAGGAAGGAGAAAACAAATGTAGCAAAACATTAACAATTGGTGAATCTAGGTGAGTGGTATACGGGTTTTCATTGTACTATTCTGTTCATTTTACTGTGGGTTTGAAAATCTTCAAAATAAAAAAATTAGAAAAAATCAGCAGTGGAGAAGAATTTAAGAAAAAGATATTTCAGGGCAATTTTTAAGCCCCAGAATGCTGAAATTCATTTTGAAGCATAATATTAAATATAATAAAGCTTAAGTATATACATAATTATAGAGCTGATTTATTTAACAAGATGGAAATAAAACCAAGTAGAAATAAGGCCTTTCTGGAAAAGTTACTTCTTAAAAATTTGATGTGAAGGTCGATGGTGAACCGCCCACCAGAGGGCAGTGCAGGAGAGTGATTCTGTGCCCAGCTGAGAGCTCTGGTTTTCTTTCTCACTTCACTGGATCCACAAGAGGTCGCTCCTCTCGGCACAAAACATTTTCAAGATTCTTAGACCACTTTAATAGAGAATGTGGTGCGTTTAATGTTGTCCCAGAGGTCCCTTGTCAAGATGCTATATATAAGCTCAAGTTCAGACCACCCCTTTGAGTTACTCATTGCTGAGTTCTCCCATATGTAGGCTCGATGCATGTGTTAATAAACTGTTTTTTTCTCCTTAAAAAAATAAATAGAGAATGTGGATAGTTGCACTGCTTTCCGTTTCTTTCTCTCCACTCTGATCTGCCTCTGAATTCTTTGGATTTTTGCCTTGGCCCCTCTGCTTCGTGGAGTAGACTTCATGCAAGTGTCTGGATAAGAGGGGTGTAGATCTGCCCTCCTGTGTGTGCGCCAAAGGCCAGTAGTGCATTTGCCCACTCGCGTCCCAGGAATTATATCTGTCTTTTTATTACAAACTGCCAAATCATAGTCCTACTACAGTTCATCTTTAGATTCCCTAGGATCTATTGAAATTCTAGGAATTTCACTCAGGGGTTTTACCTCTCTTAAAGCTGTGATGTGCCTCCTTTTACTGAGTGGTTGACTTAAAAGGGCTGTCTTTCTGTGTAGGGAACCAAACAAGGTGGGTTAGTATAAATGTTGTAGAAAGTTACCCAGCAGATTAAATGATTAGTCCATGGTGAGTGGTTGTTCTTTCACTTAACATTTACCCAGTGCCTGTGGAACCAGATTGTGCTACTAGACTAGAATTTAAAACCACAGGGGTTAGGGGGTTAGCCCCAGACTCCTGAGCTGTTTATATTTAGGTGAAGGGGGCAGACCTGCCCCAAACAAATTTGGACAAGGTGCTCAGAGGAAGTGCTAAATTCAGATATAAGCAAAAGTTCTTTGGCGGGGGCAGGTGGGAGGGGGTGGGTGTCACGTGCCCTATCTTGGCTCAGTACATCAGGTCCTATCTAGAGGTCCTTCAAGGCCAAACTCAGCATCAGGACAATACCAGCCTCTCTGGCTAGCTTGCTCTGACCCTCCCGAAATGAGTGAAGTGCCCTTCCTATGTTGTCATCACGTCCAGTTCAGACGTCTATTACAGCACGCTGTTGTTCATGGTTGTTAATTTGCATGCTCATCTCTCCTGAGGACAAAGACAGATTACTGATAGATTTGTGCATTTTCCCCACTCTGGTTCCATTCTGGTGTTGCATATGCTTTTTTCCCTCTGGGGTATCTCTTTTTTCCTCTCTTTTGGGGATCTTTTTCTCAAATACAATGGCATAGGCTCGCTGACATCTTAAAAAGTAAAGCAAAGAAAAGGAAGTAACACTCATTGAGTGCCTTCTTTGTATTGAACACTATTCACTGTGTTAGGTGTTTTATGAGCATCTTCTCCTTTAATCTTGTTCCTCTAACAAACTCGCCAAGCTTCTTCCCCTTTCAGGTCTTTGCACTTGCTATTTCCTTTCCTGGGAACTGTTTTTCCTCAAGTCCTCAAGAAGGTGGCTCCCTTTTCTGCTAACAAACATGTATAGTTTACAAACCATTCTTCTGAGGTTGATTTTATTAGGCTGGTGACCCTGTTCTCCTCTCAGGGGTGGGTAGGGTCTCAGGGAGGAATTCGCTGAGGTCATCCCGAGAACGTTGGACTTATTCCCTCTCACTGTGTCCTTGCCCTTCTAGCTGCTTCCCCAGTGCATCCTGGTCACTGGATGTCTCGAATTAGTTTACTAATTTTTATTATAATTGCTCTATTTCTACCTCATGATAATTGGTACCGTCATCCAGACTCTACCTCTCCCTAGGAGATGAGGGATTCAGTATTTTGGTTAGCTTTCCCCTTAAGTCTGGGCTAAGCCATCATCTTTTAACATAGAGTTTTGTTATTTATAATCTGGAAGTCTAGGTCAGATCTTTATAAACAGATATATACTTAATAATTTAAAAATCCATCTATTTCTACAGATTTAGCATTAAAACAATATAACCAAGTGCTTATATTCTGTTGTACATATCTTCTGTTATAAATTCTTACTTTAAAAAATCTTCCCCATCCTTTGAGGCTTAATTCAAGTCTTAACTCCTCTGACGTTTTCTGCATCTGTAGTACCCAACATTAATCTTTCCTGCTCTGAGGTCCTGTGGTCTACATACTTCAGTTTGGCCATTAATCTAGAGAATCTTATTTGTTATTTAATTGCTTTGTGTATCTGTATCTATGTGACCTATGAGATGGTTAGATGCCAGTTGATGGTGGCAATGTGTTCTCAGTTTTTGCAGTGTTGAAAAAGTGTCACTTCAAAGGACTTTTTTGAAGCAAAATATCTTTAATTTATTTTTCCTAATGGAGTTTTACTTATTTTCTTAAACACAATTCAAAACTTATTCATCTGGTTTAGGTTTTCTTAAAAAGCATTTTCTTTGAATATAGGATGATTATTTTTCTGTATTTTTACACACACTCCAAGGAAGTGTGTCAGAAAAGAAAGAATATTAATTATTTCCTGTAGCTTATCTATAAAAAGCCATTTGGGAAAGTACACTCATTTTAATCTTTTATAGGACTTAGGGGTGGATTTTTATAGTTGTTATATTAAAGTCATTTTTAGTCTTCTACAGAAAATTTGTAAAGATTTATTTGATTAAAATATCAATATTTGATATTGATTTATATCAATTAGCTATAATTGTGTAAGCATTCCTAATTATGTGTTGAGCTTTCTAATTCTTACCAGAGCTGCTGCTTCCTGGTAAAGTTTAAACATGAGTCTCCAATCAGGTTAATCTCTGTATAATATAATTAAATTCATCTGGCCTGGTTACTGGGTACATTTTAAATATCAGACTGATGCTTATCATGACACCACTACGAATATTTCAATTTTAAAGTTGACCTTTTAGAATCAGCCTTTCTTTAATCTGCCAGTTATACTTAACAGAAATATTTCTTTTAAAAAGTAACCTGACTTTACTGTATTTAATTTAAAAAATTGAAGTGACTATAAAATGTGTATAAGGCAAACTGCCTTAAAAAAACTAATGACATTTCTTTTTATTTATAGAGATACTTTCTAGTTGGGAGCAATCATGCAGAAACAAAATATCGTGTTTTGAAAATTGATAGAACAGAACCAAAAGATTTGGTAATAATTGATGATAGGGTAAGTATCTTGAAAACATGAATACAAACAGAAACTACTTGTTGTTTACAGGATATGAAATATCCTTACAGCTTCTAGTGACATATACTTTTTTTTAATCATACATCTAAAAATTATAATTTTTCATGGTTGGCTAGAATTTGAATCTTTTATCTGGTTTCTGGAAATTACTGATGTCGGAAAGTATGCCAGAATTACACTTTGTCCCTCATTTTGATTTGTTTTACAAAGCAAACTCTTTGGGTAAGATAATGAATGTATTTTCTTAAAGGAGTTCCATTTTAAGGATTCAATATAATTCTTAGTATTTCATCCACCAAAGAGATTATTTATTACTCTGCTTTAATATGAAGCTACTTGAAGTCACAAAGGACTGGTAGGGTCTCTTCTGATCACTTGCTGGAGAAATGTTAAGCTCTTCTTATCCAGATGTTACATTATCCAGAGTTGGAAATACAGACTTAATTCAGGTGGCTCAAAAATATGAGGCTTTTAGTCAAAAGGGAAATACAATAAGGTGGAATTGGCCAGTTAATTTTAACTCTCAAATGAGAGCACCTAACTGACCCTTCGTATTGAGGTTCCTGTCTGTGAATATTTCTGAATCCATGTAGATGCCTGGTTTTTCAAATATGTTAGTAGCTACAGTTTGGAAGCCATTTTACATAAGCTCTTTGCAAAGCTATTTTCTATGTTATAATAATTTTAGATAAATTGTATTTTGTGACTTCCTGTACTCCTGGGTGTCGTGGTTCCTATCCCATCCCCAACACACACACCATCTGGGAGTTTTTATTAATATAATGTAATGATTCTTGGCTTTCTTTGTGGGTAGGAGTGGTTGATCAGGGATCTCTTTGAGAATCTAAGGAAAGCTATGGGCCTTCTCATAAAAATGCACATATGCACGTTTAACCAAAACTTTGCATACAATTTTAAGGGGTTTATAGATTTCTTGAAACTTGTCTGTGGGTACCTTATATCTCTGAATCTCTGTCCAGAAGATAAGGTTTTGATACACCTTTTTAGTACAGCAGCCTGGGATCCAGGAACCACCCTTAACTGCTAACGTTAAAGAATTTGTTGGCTTTAATAAAAAGAAACGAAATTGAGTTATTTGTAGTGAGGTGGATAGACCTAGAGACTGTCATACAGAGTGAAGTCAGTCAGAAAGAGAAAAACAAATACCGTATGCTAACACATATATATGTGGAATCTAAAAAAAAAAAAAAAAAAAAAAAAAAAACGGTTCTGAAGAACCTAGGGCAGGACAGGAATAAAGATGCAGAGGTAGAGAATGGACTTGAGGACATGGGGAGGGGGAAGGGTAAACTGGGACGAAGTGAGAGAGTGGCATGGACATATATACACTACCAAACGTAAAATAGATAGCTAGTGGGAAGCAGCCGCATAGCACAGGGAGATCAGCTCGGTGCTTTGCGACCACCTACAGGGGTGGGACAGGGAGGATGGGACGGAGACGCAAGACGGAGGAGATATGGGGCTATATGTATATGTATAGCTGATTCACTTTGTTATAAAGCAGGAACTAACACACCATTGTAAAGCAATTATACTCGAATAAAGATGTTAAAAAAAAAAGAATTTGTTGGCTTTTTTAAATTGTAGCTTAGTCCTGCACTATTATGTATACTTCTCTGAAATAGCTAATGATGTAAAGTTGTAGGCAACTTCTAATTTTCAGGGGTAACTAAATAATGAACCTAAAAAGCGAGCACAACCTTACAGATTAAATTTGCTTATTTCTAGCATGTATATACTCAGCAAGAAGTGCGAGAACTTCTTGGCCGCTTGGATCTAGGAAATAGGACAAAGATGGGACAGAAAGGATCATCCGGGTTATTTCGAGCTGTTTCAGCTTTTGGTGTTGTAGGTAAGAAACATGCATCCCTCTTACTACCTCTTTTTTTTTTTTTTTTTCTACATAGACTCCTTGAAGATAGTTTGCAAGGCTTATATTTATATAGGTTTATAAATATGACCCATCCTCTGTGGCTTTGGTTGTTTAAAACTGAATTATCTATCAGCCAAGTATCAAACAGCCTTTATATAGCATCTGCTATGTGCTTAGGACTGTGTTCAGTTTCGTGTGGGATAGGAACAAATGTAGCGATGGTGTGGACCTTTTAAGGAGTCTGTCTTGTCAAGGAATGAAAAAGTAAAAATTGGCTTGGACTGTAAACATCAGCTGGAAAAACAGATACAGGTAAAACCAGCTTTTAAATTAAGAGGAATCTCTCCCAAGGACGTGCTACAGTGTAAAGTGTCATAACCCCTTTCTCTGAATGACAACTGCTTTCTTACTGAGAAACTTTGTTCTCTAAAATCACAGACTATCAGAAACTTTGCTCTTTAAAATTGTGTCAGTAAGAGAAAACATGCCCCTCTTGCCTGTATGAGCTAAGTCATTTTGACACAGAGAAGCAGCCTCGATTGACAACTCATGCAGAGTTTCAGATAAGGGGTTTCTGGACACAACAGTCTACAGCTCTGCTAACTTTGCTGCTTTCAAAGAAATGAGACCACGAGTCTGCTTCACAATCTAGACTTGATGTTTATCTCTTTACATACAGTCTTGCTTTGGTTTGAGTCTCTTTGTTTCAATTTTACCTAATCGTGTCCCCAAATCCTATAATAACGCCTATATTTATTCATGAACAAATATAGAAATGGCCTTGGCCTTTAAGTAGTCTGTGGTCTGGCTTGTGGGGCATTTGTGAGATGCCTCACAGTTCTTCTGGTGTGTTGTCCTTAGTGGGTCAGTAAACCTGTCTTTGCTCTACCATGGGTTTATCCCGGGGAATCTTAAGATGATTGGACTAGGATGGGGGACAAAACCCAGTGCATATGAAAACAACTCCAGGATTGGAATTAAGAGCCCAGCTGTGTAGTCAAAGGTAAATGGTATTGGAGATTACATAAGAGGTAGACTTTTTGGACCTGGAATGACAAGGAAAGATTTCCTGAAGATGATGAGACTCAGGCTGGACCCTGGAGGAGAAGCAAGATTTGGATGGATGTGGGGAAGGGAGGAGAGAGCTCCAGTAGGGGCAACAGCAGAGGTGCGGGCATGAAGATGCCCATGGGTCCTGGGATGCTGGCAAGTAGTTGGGTGAGGCCAGGTCACTGGGACCTTGGAAGCCAAGCAGAGGGCAGTTGTATCTCAGCTTCCCTGTTGGCAGAGCCTTATTTTGAGTCTTTTTTTTTTAACACTTACAAAATTATCTCTCTGCTTCTTAAACCTACTGGACTGTATGCAATATTGACTGAGTGATTGGTGTCTATAGATGCTAACAAAATTAATATGGTCTGAACTATGCTATATAGTTTCATATTCTCATGTTCATTTTTTTGATTAGTACTTTCTCTTTGGTGACCCTATATTTGTTGAGACTTTGATCATTCATGTTCCGCCATATTTGCAGTTCATTTTTCTCCGTGTGCTCTCATAGCCCTTCGATGTGTAATCCATTTAGGTGCATTTTGTGCCTTAGGCGGCTGCCAGGGAAAGTTGAGAGTGGTAGGTGTGATTGATTTCCTCTCCGTAGGACTGGCCCCTTCTCTGTACATTCTGCTCAGTCTTGACAAATCCCTTGAGGTTTCATGTTTAATGGGTACCTGTTTGTGGGCGTGTGCATGTCGGTGTATGTCAAGTGAGTTCATATGTTTAAATTCCATACATTCCATATGTGTTAAATTCCACTTTCAATGTTACTTATATGTTAAAGAAAAAAAACTTGTAAGTAAAATGTGTCTCAAATACAGTAGGCTTAATTAGTTACTTAATAGGTTAAATTCATTCCTTTAAATGCTGATACTTTATTACAGCTTTTTAAAATGGAAATTTCCTAAAGTGTATGTAATATCGAATGCCTCATTAGCCAGGGTTAATTATTCAAAATTGAACCTTCCTTGATGATTAAGTATAACGAATTGAAGATCAGTTATTGACCTATGTTTAAAAATAGCTGCCCTCGGGTGTTCTGGAGTTGTATTCGGCAGTTTGCCTTTACACTAAGGGGCCTCTAGATGCTGTACTGTGTTGTTGTAATGGTACTTTCATCATTCTTCATTGTTCTGGGCATATTTGCTTTTAGCAATATTCCTTGCCTCATTTTATTTTATTTATTTTTATACAGCAGGTTCTTATTAGTTATCTATTTTATACATATTAGTGTACATATGTCAATCCCAGTCTCCCAATTCATCCTTGCCTCATTTAAATCTGTTGATAACTAAGCTTATAAAACCAAAGCTTTATTTTAATCAATTGATGACCAGGTTTATAACCAGATACTCATTTTATACACAAGTATTAGTTAATAAACTTTGGGTAAGGGCTGAAGGTGTCTCCGTGTTTCTCTTAGGTGGCATTCTTAGGTATTGTGGTAGCAATTTCTCTCGCAATTTGAGGCCTCTTTGAGACTGTCCTTGGATGGTGAAGTCACTAAAAGACTAACCTACCAGTAGAGTGACACAGTAATGTACTAAGTAAGCATTTGTTATTTTCAGGGCAGTGCACTTTATGTATTCTAGTTCAACCATGTAAATAAAGCTTAGAATCTTTAAGAGTAAATAGGGAGTAAATAAAAGGCTATGATTTGTCTAGTACTGCCTTAGAAATAATGAGGGCTACTGAAATAGCAAAACACAAAATGCTTATCTTTGAAAAATGTATAGTCTGGTTGTCAAAATAATACATGTGTGAAAGGACTAGAGTGGTTGTCTTCTGTGACTGAAATATTTTCTCTCAACTTTTTCAGCATGCCTAATTTGTGAATAGCACTTTGGCTGGGATGTTTTGGACTGTTATCGTGGTTAATTTAATTCACAATCTATAAGAATCTAGAGCAGTGCTTCTCAACTATCTGTAGTAAAGGACCAACCAATTTTTTCCAGAAATGTGTCACAGACCAACACAGGATCCTACTGTGCATAGCTTGTCTTCAGCTTGGGCCACATGTGATTCATCACATAAGTTCAGTAATACCCAAACTAGTCTTGCCTGTTCAAGGCAAGTTCATTGATCATGAACTCAGATGTTTCTAAACCCTTACTTTCAATTCGTTTACTTGTCTTTTCATGGGCTGGTACCGAAAGCACAGGGACCATTACTGGTCCCCAGACATGGATTGATCCTGTCCTATAGCTACCTTGCCCATTTCTGACCTGCTCCATTGTTATTTGGCAGCCAGCAGGAGGCTTGGGAGACCACTGGATGGGATCATGAGCATCCCTCACATAGTTGTTTTATCTGGTCCTGGGGCACGCAGATGGAGTCGGTGGCTGGTGGCCTGTAGTCCTTACTACTCTCAGCTCTGTGACCATCCAGCCCCTTTTGATATATGTCCTTTTTCTGCGTGTGTCACCTGTCAGAAGATACTCTTGTAAGCTGCTAGTACAATGTCATTATAGCAGACTAAGTGATGGACTCAGTTGTTCTTTAAAGCAACACCCTTAGAAATAGATTGCAGATCCAAGATACAGGGAAAACAACAATAAAGTGTGAGCCTCAGACTAGTAAGGGAACAGTAGATTTGGTGTTAGAGAGTCACTTTGGTCCCTTGTGGTTTTTGATACTTCTCTGCCAGAGTGCTGTTTTCCCTGAAGGCTTTTTTTTTTTTTTTTTGCGGTATGCGGGCCTCTCACTGTTGTGGCCTCTCCCATTGCGGAGCACAGGCTCCGGACGCGCAGGCTCAGCGGCCATGGCTCACGGGCCCAGCCGCTCCGCGGCATGTGGGATCTCCCCGGACCGGGGCACGAGCCCGTGTCCCCTGCATTGGCAGGCGGACTCTCAACCACTGCGCCACCAGGGAAGCCCCCTGAAGGCTTTTAAGATAGTGACGAGCTGACACGGTGACCTCCCAGCAGGATACTGCCCTCTTCCCTGTTGGTGGGCTTGTGGGTCCTCTCCAGCCACCAGAACTCCACACCACTCCATCCTCTCACACTGTCCTTTTTTATTTACTTTGCTTGGTTTCCAACTCAAATGACACAGCCTTCTCTACTCAGAGAGAGAGAAATCACTTTTGCTTGATGACTGTCATCTAGGCATCTGGGAAACACTCAGGGAAATTGGTCTGGGATCAGAAGTACGTAGAATGAAGATGAAAAAACTTGTTCTGATTTTCAGTATGTTAAAACGATGAATAGGCTGACTCTTGACAGAGGTCTATGCCAAGCTAAAGCCTTTTAATTGTTGGTTATATTTGATAGGAACCTTTTAAAAAGGAGTGATGTTTCCAACTGGTAGTAAAAAGGAAAAAGAAAATAATCTCATAATATGCTGAAAGCATTTTATGCTGGTAGAAAATATTCTTTTGTGCAGTATATTTACTTCATCAAAATTATGAAGGGACATGTAGGATGAAATAGAGCTGAAAACATAAAATTAAAATTCAGTTGGAATGCAGGTTGGAAGAAATTATTATAGAGAGGTTTTTTTCTATAAAAAGTAAATATATAGCAAGAACAAAGGGGAAACTCATTCATCTTGGGAATATTTATTATTTAAAACCAGTTAGATTCTCTTTTTTGGGTGTTTTTATGCTGCTCCCAAGCCCCTTAATTTTGTAGGTTTTAGCCTTCTAAAAGGATAACTGCTTCCTAACTTTTAATGAGGTTGACATTAGCTTTTTCTCCTATCTTAAATCCTTTAGCTTTAGTCAGGGAATTTTTAGCTAGTCTCCAAGGGGAGGTGGGGAGGAGCATAAACGAACATTTTTTAAAAATGTGCTTTGTGGATCTCTCAAATGTAAGTATTTTTCATGGTTTTAATAGAAGTAGCCAGGTTCATAAAATCCATGAGGTGTCTTTTATATATTTTGGCTCATTTATGTTAATATGTTCAATTACTAATTTTCTTTTTTGTCAGTTAAGAATAACAAGACACAGACAATGAGTATTTGCCAAATCTAGAGCAGCCATTTATAGCACCAAGATCCTAGCTCAGGCTTTATAGAGTGCAACAGAGAGAGAGAGAGAAAGAGAGAGTGAGTGAGTACACCCACACATGCACATAAGAAAGTTAGTTTTGAAAAATGGTTACGCTATATATAAGATCCTTGGTTGAGTTTTTCTTTCAGTGCTTTGAATATGTTATCCCACAGCCCTCTGGCCTCTGCTGTTTCTGATGGGCAGTCAGCTGTAAGTGACCGTATCTGACTCACCCTGTCAGTGAGTGGGGGTGATGGGATCCAGTATTTGTGCTGGGGTAAAGCCTCCACTCTACAAGCAGGACTGGGTAGAAGAAAGGAGCCCCCACTTTCAGATGTGCTTGCCTGGAATAAAGCGTCTGCAGCACAGAGCTGGAAGGAATGGGAAATGCTGGTGCCCTGCACCTCCTGAGCAGAAACCAAGGCTCTAGACTGAGAGCTGGGGAGGGAGGAAGGGGTACTGTCTTTTTTGGCGACACCTGCTGGGAGTAGATATTCTGTCCCACTGAATTGGGAGAAGGGTGTAGAAGGGAAATAAATGATGTTTCATATGTCACAGACTTCCTGTTCTTTCCAAGATGTAGTAGATTTTCTTGAATAAATGTTTCTCCACTTGCTGTATGCCATTAGGAGAATTTCCAGAAACTTTCAATGTTTTGTTTTGTTTTTATAATTTTTACCAGTTGTGGTTGTTTCACTGGGGAGAGGCTCTGCTGAGCTCCTGACGTAACCAGTTCAGAAGTGTTCCCCTCCCTCTCCCCGCAACCAACCAAGAGAGTTAGTTTTAACTCCCAAAGCAAAAGTTCTGGGAGCCAGAACATTTTTAACCAAGACTGTGCGGTAACTAGTGTGTTGCTGAGAACTTAGTGCTACTGAACATTAATACATATGGTCTTTCTTTAATCAGGTTGTTTAGAGCAATATTTTTAAGTGAGATAAATATTTCTAGAGAATAATTCTAAGACAACTGAAAATCTGTATGGCTGTAAATCATAGAAAAAATAAAGTAGGAAATGTGTCAAAAGTCTTTTGCCTTTTAAACATGTATCTAAAAGCATTACTAAGTTTAGGAAATGTATTTATCTTTCTTTTTTTGTTGTGTAGGCTTTGTCAGGTTTTTAGAAGGCTATTATATTGTGTTAATAACCAAAAGGAGGAAGATGGCAGATATTGGAGGTCATGCAATATATAAGATTGAAGATACAAATATGATCTATATACCCAATGATTCTGTACGTATTACTCATCCTGATGAAGCTAGGTATGTACTGGTGGTAACTGCTATTTTTTTAACCTGGTAGACCAATTAGAAAATAAAACATAGTCAAAAGATTATAAATGTTATGTTAAAATGTAAAATACTGGCTCAGAATGCTACAGCTTTTGTTCAAGTGCTATTAAAAACCCTCCATTAAAACAATTGATTTGGGCAAGAATCAACAATGGCTCCTAAAACCATTAGGTGAGAGGTTATTATTGAGGAACAGATATTCACTCAGTCTCAACATACCATACTCCATAACTATCTTTATTATTTACAAAGAGAAAAAAATGACAAACATACTCACCAAATGATCAAACTTAGCATCACCAATAATGAGACAAAACTGACATTATTTACCTCTTAACGTGAAGCAATGGGAAAGACGCCCACTACCTGTGTAGTTTTCTTACTAAAAATATTTAACTTAAATCTAAGCATGAGGAAATAATCAGATAAATCCATATTGTGGGACTTTCTGTAAGACACTGGCCTAGACCCTCCAAAAATGTCAATGTGCAACACAGGAAGAGCCAGAGAGTTGTTCTAGAGTTTAGAATAGACATGACAAAGTGCAACACTTGAATTTCTGTTAGATCCAGGATTAAAACATGTGCGTGCATGCTCATGTACACGTGCGTGCGCGCGCACACACACACACAGCTATAAAGGACTGTACTGGAACGGTTTGTATATGGACTATATACTAGGGGATATTGGATCAGTATTAAATTTTGGGTGTATAATGATATTGTGGTTACTCAGGAGATTGTCCTTGTTCATAATAGATATAAAATAAAATATTTAGGACTGAGGTTTCATCATGTCTGCTACTTACTGTAAATGGTTTAGAAAAATAAAATGTACATGTATATTTAAAGAGAGAGAATGTATGTGTGTATAAATGTATAATGAGAAATGTTCAACAGTGAATTCAGGTGAAGGATATACTGCTGTTTATTACACTACTTTTTCCCCCAATTTTTCTATGGATTTGAAACCTTTAAAAAGTTTTGGGGGGAAATTACTGGAACCTTGGGCATGTGGGGAAAGGCTATTAATAAATTAATAAAATGATAGAGAAAAGACTAGAATTGGTTTATTTTAATATTATAAAGGTTAAAATGGAACAAAGTTAGGCATGCTTATAAGTTTTTAGGGAAGGTAACAGTTTAGATTTTAATTTCACTCAGTACTTTCATGGTGTTGTTCTAGATACATGAACTGGGATTTAAAGGTGGTGTGGCTCTCTTGTTTAAGACCCTCTTAGATAGTGGTTTTCTGGACCTTTGTGGCATTGTCTTTGGTATTTGGAAGTGGAGTATTTAAAACATAATTTGTTTACACAGGGGTAAGTAGAGTTTACCGGATAGAGTGGACTTTTGTCTTATACTAACAAAAAAATTATGTCTCTTATAGCTTATAGGCAGGCATAGTATATTGAATAAAAGTGAATCAGAGAGGAATCTAAAAAAATGATACAAATGAACTTATTTACAAGACAGAAATAGACTCACAGACATAAACAAATTTACCAGAGGGGAAGGGGGGGCAATAAATTAGGAATTTGGGATTAACAGATACACACTACTATATATAAAATAGATAAAAAACAAGGATCTACTGTATAGCACAGGGGACTATATTCAATATCTTGTAGTAACCTATAATGGAAAAGAATCTGAAAGAGTATATATATACATATACGTGTGTGTATATATATATAACTGAATCACTTTACTGTAGACTTGAAACATTGTAAATCAACAATACTTCAATAAAAAATAAATTAATTTAAAAAAGTGAATCAGATAGGCCAGTGCATAGAAATCCAAGGGTTGGGGAAAAATTAAAGAGGTTTATATTATTTATAAGCCTCATCTTTATGATTCTTTAGCTGAGGATAGTAAAACAAATGACATTCTTCTATATAGTGATACGACTATCTTTAAAGAATGAACTCATCTTGTGATTAATATTGTATAGTAAATGGAATAATCCAGAATAAGATACAATTATTTTAATAGCTTGTTATAGGTGGACTTATACTATTACTGGATAGGTAAACTTTTACCATACTTACAAAACTATGTAATCCAATAATGCATTTAAGTAAAAATGTTTGGTATGATATTAGGAAATAAAGTACCATAAAACATTTCATACAAAATGATAAGTAGATGTTACCCCTCTGATGTATGGTTGTATCAACATTATAAAATTTGCTAGAGCAATTCACCATGTTAAAATATTGTTGGGAAAAATTATGACTATCTTAATATATGTAGAAAATGTATTTGAGGGAATTACCTGGCTGTCCGGTGGTTAGGACTCCGCGCTTTCACTGCCGAGGGCACAGGTTCGATCCCTGGTTGGAGAACTAAGATCCCACAAGCCGCACGGCGTGGCCAAAAAATATGTGTGTGTGTGTGTATGTATTTATATTTATATATATATTTTTCATATATATATATATATATGACAAATTCAATACCCATTTGTGATCAGTGTCTTTAAAAGGTTGAAATGAATATGAAAAAGTGTTAACATTTATTAATCCTGAGTGGTAGATACATGGACATTTTATTCTGCACTTTTTTTTTCAGTTTAAAAAAACTTTGCAGCTTAAAATTATGGTGACCCACAAACATTTCTGCTTGTTTTTGTTCCTCTGCTCTCTCCAACCTCAAAGCATATTGTGAAAACAAGAACAGTATTTACTTCTGTCTTGCCCAAAGTCTAAGCGCCCTTTGTATGTAAGGGCATGACTTTCCCTCTCTGGCATAATCAGTGATGAGGAAGCGGTCAAACTAAAGTTAAGGGTCTCAAGTGATGATCAGGATACTTAGAAATTGCTCCAGTTGAAATCTCTTCTCCAGTTATGGATTGAATTTCTCAGTTTCATTGAGTGTATTTACAAATATAAATGTATATATGTGTATATGTTAAGCTATGAACAAATAATGGTGTTGTGTGAATGCAATATGCTTTGGGGTTTTTTGGTCATTTTTTTCCCCAGTTTTATTGAGATAAAATTGACATACATCACTGTGTTACTTTAAGGTGTTCAGCATAATGGTTTGACTTAGATATAATATATTGTGAAATGATTACTGCAGTAGGTTTAGTTAGCATCCGTCATCTCATATAGATACAATAAAAAGAAAAAGAAAAAAAAAGAAGAAAATTTCTTTCCTTGTTATGAGGACTCAGTATCTACTCTCTTAACTTTCATGTATATCATATAGCAGTGGTAACTATAGTCATCAGGTTGTTAACTATAGTCATCATTTTTTTTCAGGTATCTACGAATATTTCAAAATGTGGACCTGTCCAGCAATTTTTACTTTAGGTATGTTTGAGCTGAATTTTGCTCTTATCATTCTCTTAAATGTTTATATAATTTTCCATAGGGTAAAAACAGAATCAGTAGTACTTAAGTTATTCTTTTTTTTAAAATAGCCAAAGTTTTTCATCTAAAATAGTACAAATACAAGTATTTCCTCCTTTTAAAAATCTGATATTTGAAATTTTGAATGGATAAATTGTAATTATTCTCACTATAAAAATCATCTTTATTAGAATTTTAAGGAAATATTCTTATCTTTTAGTTTTGAACTACAAAAATGAAATCTGCATTCAGTCTATATACAGAGTTGTAACAGTTTCACAGTTTTCAATTTAACAATCTAGCAAAATTAGGTAAAAATAAATTCAAAATAAGAAGAACTGTTGAAATACCAACATACCGCTACTGGCATTGTAAATTACTAACTTTCCTGGAGAGGAACGTAGCATTAAGTATATATGAAAATATGCCTGAAGGTAATAAATCAGGAGATAAAATATTAATCCTTATTTGTAAAGGGACATTAATAGCTTCTCTATTTATCATGGCCCAAACAAGCAAACCAACAAACACAGGGACAACCCAAATATCGATAATTGAAAAATAAGCAAGCAAAGTATAGCAGAGCATCATGATAAAATATTATACCACTGATGATGTGACCAATATGTAGGCCAGGTAAATAGAATTTTCCATGTAGCCAAATAACTTTCTTTCAGCTATAATGTCCAAACTCAAAAGTAGAACATAAAATAGCATATAGCAATAAGGACTTGAGTCATGGGACTAGAAGAGGACCCAGAGTGTTGTAGCTATTGGTGTTACATACTTTTGGGGTACTTTGCATTACTTTAAATTTATTTTTAAACTGTTAATATAGTTAACCATTTCTTTATGAAATAAAGAAAAACTTGTCTACTGTGTAGAGTGGATTATGTCTTCATTGATGTGAAACCGAAGACAGTTAATTAATTTAGCAATAGTATAGTGAAGGGCTCCTAAAGAAATAATTTTTGCTTCCACCAATGTTTATTGAAAGTATATTTCCATTGTATTTGTTTCCATCATTTGCTTTTCAGCCTTTATTGCTTAATTATGTTTATAGTCTCTGTGAGTTATTACTGAAGCTCAGTGGTACTGTTAGAAATGGTCTTCTCCTGATTCACCCTTTTCAGCTTCGTCTGCATCCCCATACTGAGTTCTGAACAAGTCATTCCATAAGTAAAAATATGAGGTTAAAGACTTCTGGAAAGGTTATACTGCATTGTTATGATTCAGCTAGAATAAAGCAGGAAGAATTGATTGTTAAAAGTAAAAGCCCGGGGCTTCCCTGGTGGCGCAGTGGTTGAGAGTCTGCCTGCCAATGCAGGGGACACGGGTTCGTGCCCCGGACCGGGAAGATCCCACATGCTGCAGAGCGGCTGGGTCCGTGAGCCATGGCCGCTGAGCCTGTGCGTCCAGAGCCTGTGCTCCGCAACAGGAGAGGCCACAACAGTGAGAGGCCCGCGTACCGCAAAAAAAAAAAAAAAAAGTAAAAGCCCAACTTCTCTCCACCCCCCAGCTTTATTGAGATATTATTGACATATGTAAGTTTAAGTTGTACAATGTGATGATTGATACATGTATAGATACATGTATATATTGCAAAATGATTACCACAATAAGGTTAGTTTACACCTTCATCCCATCACACAGTTGTGATTGTGTGTATGTGTGTGTGTGTGTGTGTAGTGATAACATTTAAGATTTGCTCCCTTAACAAATTTCAAGTATATAATTCAGTATTGTTAATTATAGTTACCATGCTCTGTACATTAGATATCCAGATCTTATTTATCTTATGGCTAAGAGTTTGTACCCTTTGACCAACATTTCTCCATTCCTCCCCCTGCCACTGGCAACTACTATTCTACTCTCTCGTTCTATAAGTTCAGCTTTTTAAGATTCCACGTGTAAGTGAGAACATAGTCTTTGTCTTTGTTTGTCTAACTTATTTCACTCAGCATAATGCCCTCCAGGTCCATCCATGTTGTTGCAAAAGGCAAGATTTCCTTTTTTATGGCCAAATGATACCCCATTATTTATATATGCCACATTTTCTTTATCCATTTATCTGTTAATGGACTCAGGTTGTTCTATGTCTTGGCGGTTGTCATTAATTCTGCAGTGGGCGTGGGGGAGCAGATACCTCTTTTGAAGATAGTGATCTCATTTCCTTTGGATATATACCCAGAAATGGGATTGCTGGATCATATGGTAGTTTATTTTTAATTTTTCAAAAATTTATTTAATTTTATTTATTGATTGATTTTGGCTGCGTTGGGTCTTCGTTGCTGTGCGCGGCCTTTTCTCTGGTTGCCACGAGCGGGGGCTACTCTTCGTGGCGGTGCGTGGGCTTTGCATTGCAGTGGCTTCTCTTGTTCCAGAGCACGGGCTCTAGGCATGCAGGCTTCAGGAGTTGTGGCACGGGGCTCAGCAGTTGTGGCTCACGGGCTCTAGAGCGCAGGCTCGGTAGTTGTGGCACACGGGCTTAGTTGCTCCGCAGCATATGGGATCTTCCTGGACCAGGGCTTGAACCCGTGTCCCCGGCATTTGCAGGCGGATTCCCAACCACTGAGCCACCAGGGAAGCCCTATTTTTAATTTTTTGAGGAAGCTTCATTCTGTTTTCCATAGTGGCTGCACCAATTTACATTCCCACCAGCAGTGCAAAATGTTCTCTTTTCTCTACATCCTTGCCAACCCTTACTGTTTCTTTGTTTGTTTTATAATAGCCATTCTAATAGGTATGAGGTAATATCTCATTGTGGTTTTGATTTGCATTTCTCTACTGTGATGTTGAGCAACTTTTCATGCACTTGTTGGCCATTTGTATGTCTTCTTTGGAAAAATGTCTATTCAAGTCTTTTGCCCATTTTAAAATTGGATTATTTGTATGTTTGCTGTTGAGTTGTATGAGTTCCTTATGTATCTTGACTATTAACCCCTTAATAGTTAGATGGTTTGCAAATATTTTCTTCCATAAGTTGCCTTTTTATTTTGCTGACTCTCTTTTTCTGTGCAGAAGCTTTTTAGTTTGAAGCTTTTTAGTTTATTTTTGCTTTTGTTGCTTGCTCTTTTGGTGTCATATCCAAAAAACATCTTTATCAAGAACAGTGTCAAGGAAATTTTCTCCTATGTTTTCTTTTAATAGTTTTATAGTTTTGGGTCTTACATTTAAGGCTTTAATCCATTTTGAGTTAATTTTTTGTGAGTGGTGTAATACAGGGGTCCAATTTCATTCTTCTGCTGGTGGTTGTCCAGTTTTCCCAGCACCATTTATTGAAGAGACTATCGTTTCTCCATTAGTCTTTTTGGCTCCCTTGTCAAATATTAGTTGACTATATAGGAGTGGGTTTATTTCTGGGCTCTCTATTCCATTGGTCTAGGTGTCTTTTTTATGTCAGTAACACACTGTTTTGAATGCTATAGCTTGGCAGTAAGGTTTGAAATCAGGAAGTTTGATGCCTCCAGCTTTGTCCTTCTTTCTTAAGATTGCTTTGGCTATTAGGAGTCTTTTGTAATTCCATACAAATCTTAGAATTGTTTTTTTTCTATTCCTGTGGAAAATGTCATTGGCATTTTGATAGGGATTGTAGTGAATCTATAGATGCCTTTGGGTAGTATGGACATTTAAACAATATTAATTCTTCTGTTCCATGAACACTGCATATCTTTCCATTTATTTGTGTCTTATTTTTTTCATCCATGTCTTATAATTTTTAGTGTACAGATCTCTTACCTCCTTCGTTAAATTTATTCCTAAGCATTTTTTATGCTCTTGTAAATGCGATTGAAAAACCAACTTTTTTTAAATTTAATTAATTTATTTATTTATTTTTGGCTGTGTTAGGTCTTCGTTTCTGTGCGTGGGCTTTCTCTAGTTGCGGCGAGCAGGGGCCACCCTTCATCGCGGTGCGCGGGCCTCTCTTGTGGAGCACAAGCTCCAGATGCGCAGGCTCAGTAGTTGTGGCTCACGGGCCTAGTTGCTCTGCGGCACGTGGGATCCTCCCAGACCAGGGCTCGAACCCGCGTCCCCCACATTGGCAGGCAGACTCTCAACCACTGCACCACCAGGGAAACCCCAAAACCAACTTTTTAATACAGATTTTACCCCTGTGAGATTAGATGCTAGTAAAACTAATGGCTCTATCAAGCAGATGTGGTCAAATTTAATTTCACAGATGAAATCAATCAATTTCAAACAAATAAATAGTAAATCAATAATTTGATAATTAATAAATTGAGGAAGAAATAATTAAAATATGTATGTGAGTCTCCAGACAAAATTGTAACCGTCTTAAAATATGACTAAAATACTTTCAAATTTGTGTAAACCTAAAGAATTCTAGGTACTGTCTGAAATTCTGTGCTAAAAATATATAGCTAGAGATACTTATAAAAATTGTTAATTTTGTGCAAATTTTGTTTGCACAGACTGTTACAATTTTTTGGATGACTATTATGCTTTTCAAACGTATTTTACCGTGATGGCTTGTGTTATTTGCTTATTCTTGTTTTATTACTAAGTCAGTTATTGTACCACCAGTAATAATTAATAGAATTCTTTTCATTCATAGGTAAACTAGAGTACAGACCATGTACTGTTGCAGTGGATATTGTAACATTTTTAGTACTCCATTCAGATATATATGAGAGTGTGACCCCTTTGTACAAGGCCCTGAAGTTAGATTAATGTCAGTGTGAAGCAAAAAATGCACACTGCAAATCAATTAATGTAGGTTACTCACATTGTATTGTATATTTCTAGTTATGCAAATGCCTAAGTCATGCAGTGATTTTTAAATTTCTAATTATATTCATGGTTTACTGTGTTTTAATGTGCTTATTTGTACAGCATTGCTTCCAAGGAGACTAACAGGTGCTAAGTAATTTAGTTCATAGGTTTTAATTCCTTCTGGGAGCCAAGACTATGAAATATGTTTTGCTTTTCTAATTCTTATTAAGTTTCAGTTCTTTTCTCAGTTACAGCTATGATTTGTCCCACTCACTTCAATATAATCTCACTGTCTTGCGTATGCCCCTGGAGATGTTAAAGTCAGAAACGACCCAGACTCGCCAGGAGAGTTTCGACATCTTTGAAGATGAAGGATTAATTACACAGGGTGGAAGCGGTAGGTGGTTTTCAGCACATCCAATATATGTTAATGTGGCATCTATGAAACGGCATCTCATTAAATTCACTCATATTTCTCCTTTCCTCTTTGCTCTTTGTCCTTATATCAGGTTGTTTCAGGTATAGGAACTTGACCAATTCATTTTTATAGAGATCATGCATCACCAAATGAATTTCATTTGTGGGCAAGCCAGAAAATTGTATACTGATGTTTTCTAGCAAAATTTCATGCACCTTTTATGGAATACATTCAGTTTAGTCCTTGAATGGAGAATTTTCTTTTTAAATATTGGAGAATACACATCACCACCTTATTTTTCTTCATAGAGACCAATTGTGTATGGGTTGAGTTTTAGAAAACAGTTACCATGGCTTGCCTATTGTATCCTAGACATTTATATGTCATATCTCTAATCCTCATAAAAACTCTGCTCAGTAGGTATAATGCTACTTTGAAGAAATAAAGGCTAAGTAGGAAACTGAGGCCTAGAGATTAAGATCACAAGGCCAATGTCTAGAGGAACCATTGCAATAGGTCAGAGGCTGTTCTGACTTTGATTGGTCTCAACTTGCCCCTCTGGTCCCTCACAAGCCCTGCTTCTGTCAAGACCATTGTGGGATTACTGCAGGACGTGTGTGTGACTAGTCTAGGGTGGCCCTGGACATCTGGGACTAACCAGTCACAGAATAGTATTGGTACCTTTATCCCTGGATTTGGGGGTTGGTCTAGAAATCTAAAGCCAGAGACATTGCTAGAGTTAATGTTGTGAAGGAATTGCTTCAAACTTAAGACAGTTTAACTGAATTGGGCTTACTATGGAAACATAAAAAGTTAGTAGTGTCTTTGGGTGCCTTCCTCAGTGTGCCTTCTATATAGTGATGGAGATGTGAGTGCAGAGGTAGAATGTAAGTTCCAGAAGGTTTGTCCTTACAGGACACACAGAAAGAGGCTGTACTCTATTAGCATTTTGCCAAAGGTTCTGGTCCACTCTAAGAAGACTTAGACTGTTACTTAGACTGAATGCCGTCTCTGTTATTGCCTTGACTCTTGTTAGTTTATTAGATTGAATATCTCTTGAGCTAAGGCCAAACCCAGTGCACCCTCCCTACCCCAAAACATCTAGATCACGTAAATTTGCCATGGTTCAGACATCTGGATTGTAACCTGTACCCCTAGAGACAGGTGGAGGGTAAAATAATGTGTGCCTGAATATTTGTCACATCATTTCTTCTAAATATCATACTTAGTAATAGAAAAGCTAAAAGTATTACCAAATTTGCACTATGTCTCATCTCACATCTGAATTTGAATATCTGTTCTGGGATCTGAATTAAGCCTCTGAAATCTACTTAATTTTTTACTATCTGTCAAGCAGTTCTACTTGATAGATATGAATAACTGTGTATTAGGTTTTTATAGCTGCTATAAGAAATTACCACAAACTCAGTGACTTAAAACTATACAAATATATTATCTTATGGGAGTCAGAAGTCCAAAGGAGGTCTCAGTGGACTAAAGTTAGAGTGTCAGCAAGGCTGCGTTCCTTTCTTGAGACCCTAGGGAAAAATCCATTTTCTTGCCCTTTTCATCTTCAAAGCCAGCAATGGCCAGCCGAGGGTTTTCCCACATTACATCACTCTGACACACTCCTGTTTCCCCCTTTCACTTATAATGACCTGTGATTACATTGGGCCCACTTGGACAATCCAGAATAGTCTCCCCATCTTAAGGTCATCTGATTAACAACCTTAATTCCATCTGCAATTTTAATTCCTTCTTGGCATTGTAACATAACATATTCACAGGTTCTGGTGATTAGGACCTAGACATCTTTTCTGTAGGGGAGGGATGCATTATTCTCCTACTACACAGGGGGAAACTGATAGGAAAGAGAGGGTGAGGGTAATAGGTATCGGGGTAGGTAGAAAAGGAAAATAATACATTTTTAAAAAATCTCTAATGTGTCAGGCAGCAAGTTAGTCACTTTGCATATATTATTTTTTTAATCTGAATAATATCTCTGTGGTGACTACTACCATCATTTCACAGTTTAGAAAATTGAGGTTCTGAGATGTTACGTAACTTGCCAAAGGTCACAGAGCTGGTAAGTGGCAAAGACAGGACTCCAATCCATTATTCATGCTCAGTGTAATGTCATTGAAGAGGTAGAGAAGGCTTAGTTTTTATGAATAAAACCAAAGTGTTTGTCATAGTATATAAACACTCTTAACATACATGTTTTGAGAAGAGTATTGACTGCCTCTATCCAGAACTGTTAACGATCTTTTAAGCCATTATCTTTTAAATATACTTGTTTTATTTTGTACTTTATATAAGTTTTGTAAAACTCATTGATGTTTAATAAATTTATTTGGATATCCTGAAATCATGCTTGATGAAATTAGTTTTGTTGTATAGAAAAAGCTTGATATGATAACAACTACCACTTATGGAAGTATCAGTAAGACACCAGACTTGTTCTGAGCACTTTATGTACATTATCAACTTACCTCATCTTTATAACAATCCCAGGATACAGGCACAAATGAGGAAACAGGGGCACTGGGAGTAAGTAACCCTCTTGGTCACACCTGTCACCCTGCTGATGAGGCAGAGCTTGGATTTGGACCCAGGCACTCTGACACCAGAGCCATGCTCCCAGCTGCAGTCCTTGCTGTCTCTTGGCCTTATTCATGTATTTGTACACCTCTCCTTAATTTCCCAGCTGTTTTCTTCTCTCTTAGGTTAAAAACTCACAGATCAGAAAATGTGTGTTTTCTTTAACTTTGTACAGAATCAGCACAGTGTTCTGGGCAACGAGATGAGTTATATCTACTGAAAACAGCAATGATATTGATCAGGCATTTTGAAATTAAAAACAAAAGTTTAAGAACTTAAAAACGAATGTCAACCAATTTCCTTATCTTTCTGATACCAACTCTTATTTTTCAGGTGTATTTGGGATCTGTAGTGAGCCTTATATGAAGTACGTGTGGAACGGCGAACTTCTGGATATAATTAAAAATACTGTCCATCGTGACTGGCTGCTGTATATTATTCATGGGTTCTGTGGGCAGTCAAGTATCCTTTTTTAAAAAAATTAAGATACATATTATTAAACTTATGCTGTACCGATTTATAGAAAGCTATGTATGAATTATAAGATTACAATTGTCTATGCATCCAACAGATAGATTATAATTACCTATGCATTCCACGTAGTTGAAATACAAACAGGAATGCAGATCTACTATGTACACAGACAAATAACAAGGAAGAAAACCTATGTGCATAGGAAGTGATACAGGTAGTAAGTATCATTCTTACCGAAGAGAAGGAGCAGAATCCCTGACAGGTGGGGAGGATGGGGCAGGCTCACAGGAAAAGTTGAACTTGGCCTGGCCTCAGTCAAAAGGCAGGCCTTGACAATGAGATTGTGGATTGGGGAAGCACCATGAATGTAGAGATGGAAAAGTTCATGGGAGTGTACTTGTGGCTTGTATATATCGATAAAACCCCTGGGAGGTACAGTGTAGTGGGAAGGAGATCGTTTAGGGGGAGTCAGACTGCCAGTCGCCAGATTGCTTTGGTGGTCGGACCAAGGACTTTGGGTTTGGCGCTAGAGCTTTTGAAAATTTTTTTTCAAGAGGGTAACATACAAATTAGTACTTAGGAAGCTTGAGTGGATAGCTATTTTCAAGGTGGATTAAGTAAAATGAGACTAGAACAAGGGACACTTGTTAGGAAAAGATTGCAGTGGTTCAGGCATAATGTAATGAAGGTCTGGATTAGGGCATAATAGATTAAATAGACATAGGTTGAGCCTTGGATTAAGCCGATGAGTTCAATTTTATAAATACCTTTTGTCCTTTTATTTAATTTCGCTATGTTGAAACCTCTCAACGTGTGCTATTACGTTATGAGGTTTAGGAAGGCAGTGTCGTCTTTCTAGGAGTGGTGGTTTGGTTTTTCCTGTCCCCTTTTGAGATCATGTAGGGCATTTGTGCGCCTAGCCTGCTTTCTAGTTGACATTCTTCTTTGTGTTCTAGGTTTTTTTAAAAACCTAGAGTGAAAACTTTAAAGGAGTGGTTGTTTTGAGACCATTAAGTGGGTGAATGTGATGAACCAATATTATGCTTTCTTGCATCAGACCTTTTGGGAGGAGTGGAGTCAGGGGGTAGAGCTGGAGAGATTAGCCTTGAAGAGGACCTGTGCTGCCTTCTTGGTGGCAAATGAGGGCGAGGAGAGGCTGGGTGAAGACGCAGAGGACTTTGGGAATGAAGATGAGTGAGATTTGTGTGCTACACTTGAAATGGCTCATTACTTTATAATCATTTTCAACCAATGAGTGGTATTATATGATTGATCATTCACTGAATAATGAGATTTGGCTCTGAAATACTCTTTCTGCTTCCAAAAGTAAAATCAACCTGTAAAAGCATACAGTTTGCACCACCAAGGACACTAAAAGGAATGTGCTACAGTTGCTAAAGACAGTTTCTAAAAGGTAATTCTAAACTGTTTTGTATTTCTCAAGAGCTAACTCAGGGCCTGGCATAAGTACAATAAATGGGTTTTTTTAAAGTAGTGAATAGCACCATAGATTATAATTTTAATCGTTCAATAATTGAAATATAATTTCAACGTTCAATCGTTCGTTGAAATGTTGACTCCAGTCTCCCAGTTATCAAGCATTTAATGAATTCTGGAAGTCTACATGAGATAAAAGTCATTGCTATTTACTGAACGTTTGCTATAGGCCAGGCAGTAGTAACCATTACACACATTACCTAACCTAGTCTTCCCAACCACCTAATAAAATTGGTTACATTTTTTAGTACTTATACCATTTTACAGAAGATGAAATGGAGGCTCAGAAAGTTAAATAATGTGCCATAATTAATAAACGTTATTTTGATTAAACAATTCCCAGTGTTCAATTTTGCAGTTAGGTGACAAATTTGGGTACTCTCACTGTATTATACTAACTCCATTCCCTCAGAGTTATCTATTGCTTCATAATTCAAACACCCTGTTAAGTGACATTTGCTCACTTTGACAGGTATATTGTCTCTGAAGACTAAGGAAGGTTTAGTTGTACCTGTTTACATCCATACTTGGCTATAAGGAGGGACCACAGGTCTTCCCTTGGCCGATAACCCTACATCTGGTTACCATTTCCTCTGAAGTTCATGGAAACCACTCCTTAGTGAGATTCGTTTTTGCCTTAATACCTGCATAATTGGAAAGAACAGTTAGACCCAATGTTGTTCCATTCTTGGGTGGAGCTTTTTGGTGTTCTTTAACCTACTGGACAAAGTATATTGGGTGTAATGATTCTCTTAGTTTGGTGTGACAGTCATGAATGCTAAACAGCTTTAACTTGATTTCCAAGAGCTGTTGATCTATGGACGACCTGTGTATGTCACTTTAATAGCTAGAAGATCCAGTAAGTTCGCTGGGACCCGTTTTCTCAAGAGAGGTGCAAACTGTGAGGTAAGATGGGAAAACAACAACACTGCTGGCGATTTAACTTTTTACATCGGCTTTGCTGGCAGGTGAAGCAAAGTGGAATTTTAGAAAGTGGAATTTCTTAGTTTGGGACATTATCAAGAGAATAATGAATTCTCTAGAGTATCGGAAACTTGTGAGAAATATGACTAATGTACAGATATTCTGAAAAATCAACTATCTTAGAGTTATGCAATACCTTAGGGGGTTATGAAATGTCTAATGTTTTGGAGGATGAGTCATTTCTGTAATATATGAAAAAATGTAGTACATATTTAGTGGAGAGACTAAAATAGCAAAGCACCTCCACCCAAGGAATAAATGGAGGGGAGCACTCATTGGGAATGCATCCTTGATAAGAAGACTGAGTAGAGCAAGGCATGGGAAACCCTTTACCCCCTTCCCTCTGCTTTCATTTGGCTCAAGACAGACTCCTTCTCTACTCATCCTTAGAAAATAACAACAAATTTATCTGTCCTGCCTTCAGTCATGTAATGTCCTTTGAGTGTTCCATCTCTCTTTGCAACAGACAACTTGAATCTTAGGCAGATGTGTGATTGAGTAGACAGATTGAGCAAGACATTGGGTTTTGATCCTGCCTTAAAATAGCAACATTTGTTCTTAAAATTATATCAGCAGTGAACATAGTTATAACTGGTGCTTTAAGAAAAAAGCAGAATTTTGCAACTCTATTTTTTACTTTTGAATATTTCAAGGGTAATTAAACAGGTATATTATTAATGCCTCTAAAATTATTCTTTGTCATATCATCATATACTTTTATAGGTAAAGCTATCTCAAGATTTTTTTTTTTCTCTCCGTCAGGCATCTTTTATTGGAATCTCTTTCTTTTGTCCTTTTATTCCTCCTTGGTCTTCAGAATTGAATTCTTATATTTCACTGGTCTTCCTAACCTCCTGTATAATTTCATGTGATTGGTTTTTTTTGGTCTCCTTCTCTGCCATTTATATCACTCAAGCTGTTCTCTATCTATTACTTGTATTATTAGCTACTTAACTTGATTTTTCCCTTGTCTATTCTCTGCTATTTTTAATTGCTTCCTTTATTGCATTTTAATGATTTTCCTTTTTTTAATATGCACATTGAATGTTGATCAACGTTTACCTCTTTTAAAACATTCTAAGACTAGGAATTGTATTTTCATTGTGTACTTGAAATTTTTTCCATTAAAAAATTCTAAGGATATAAAATATTTTTAAACGCACCTTTCTTTCCAGGGTGATGTTGCAAATGAAGTGGAAACGGAACAAATACTCTGCGATGCTTCTGTCATGTCTTTTACTGCAGGAAGTTATTCTTCTTATGTGCAAGTTAGAGGATCAGTTCCCTTATACTGGTCTCAGGACATTTCAACTATGATGCCTAAGCCACCTATTACATGTGCGTGGAACAGTCTTTTTTTAATAGTAACTCTTCTTTACCCACATATAGAGATAATGAACTACTATCACAGAAATCTCATAAATGCTTGGGTTTTAATGAAGTTTTAGTACTGAAGAGTAGATCATTTAGAAGAAGGACTACTAATATTTTTATGCAATAACTTTTATATATGTATTTTTAATTTTGGCCACTAGTAAATTATTTATATTATAAAATATAAATGTAATTATTTATATTCAGAAATGTAAGAATCATTCAAATTCAATAAATACATGAAGAATGATTGATAAGCTCGAGAGGAATTTGAGACATGAAACTACCAGAAGATTAGTTGAATTGCATTTCTTTAAACATTATAATGCAAAACAAAACACTGTACTTCTTTTATTCTTTCTTTACAGTTTTCATTCTGGTACTTACTCATTTTTTTTGTCCCCCCCAGTGGATCAGGCAGATCCATTTGCCCATGTGGCTGCTCTTCACTTTGACCAGATGCTTCAGAGGTTTGGCTCCCCCATCATCATCTTAAATTTAGTGAAGGTATGATGTGCTATCTGTTTGGTTATGAAATTCAGTTACACTGGACAACATGGAGGGGTTTAACAAGCCTGCTTTACCTCTCCCCAGAGGAGAGACTTGTGGATTTATCATGCTATGATGGCTCACGGTGTCTGAGCCTCTGTCCTTTGGCCTCTGATTCCATGTGGCCTCTTCCCTGGGTACGTGGGAGAATCCGTGGTGTGTTCCCTAGGGAAGAGAGCAATGAGCGTGTCAGTCTCCTGATTTTCTGGGGTGATTTTCTAGGTGCAGGTGAAATTCTGCCTCAGCTTCTAGGACAGCTTGGAGAAGGAAGCATGGAGGTCAAACAGCCACAGCCTAGCCTTGATACAACCACTTCGTTGACCATCCACAAGATCTGCTGGGCAAGATAATATGTGGTAGTGGGATCTAAAGACTAGATTCAGAAATTGGGTGTGGTTGTAGCTCAAGGATCGGGTGGACAGAGTGGTGGCCTGGCTTCATAATTCTGTGCTTCCTTGTCAGAGTACACTGGTCAACGTATCTTGTGTATATGAGTAGGCAGTCAGGTCAAAGGCCGGGGTAGAGGGCAGGGCGACTAGATAAGAAGAAATGAAAGGAATCCAAATCGGAAAAGAAGAAGTAAATCTGTCACTGTTTGCAGATGACATGATACTATACACAGAGAATCCTAAAGATGCCACCAGAAAACTACTAGAGCTAATCAATGAACTTGGTAATGTAGCAGGTTACAAAATTAATGCACAGAAATCTCTTGCATTCTTATACACTAATGATGAAAAATCTGAAAGAGAAATTAAGCGAACACTCCCATTTACCATTGCAACAAAAAGAATAAAATACCTAAGAATAAACCTACCTAAGGAGACAAGAAACCTATATGCAGAAAACTATAAGACACTGATGAAAGAAATTAAAGATGATACAAACAGATGGAGAGATACCATGTTCTTGGATTGGAAGAATCAACATTGTGAAAATGACTCTACTACCCAAAGCAATCTACAGATTCAGTGCAATCCCTATCAAACTACCAATGGCATTTTTCACATAGCTAGAACAAAAAATTTCACAATTTGTATGGAAACACAAAAGAACCCAAACAGCCAAAGCAATCTTGAGAACGAAAAACGGAGCTGGAGGAATCAGGCTCCCAGAGTTCAGACTTTACTACAAAACTACAGTCATCAAGACAGTATGGTACTGGCACAAAAACAGAAATATAGATCAATGGAACAGGATAGAAAGCCCAGAGATAAACCCATGCACATGTGGTCACCTTATCTTTGATAAAGGAGGCAAGAGTGTACAATGGAGTAAAGACAGCCTCTTCAATAAGTGGTGCTGGGAAAACTGGACAGCTACATGTAAATGAATGAAATTAGAACACTTCCTAACACCATACACAAAAATAAACTCAAAATGGATTAAAGACCTAAATGTAAGGCCAGACACTATCAAACTCTGAGAGGAAAACATAGGCATGTACACTCTATGACATAAATCACAGCAAGATCCTTTTTGACCCACCTCCTAGAGAAATGGAAATAAAAGCAAAAATAAACAAATGGGACCTAATGAAACTTAAAAGCTTTTGCACAGCAAAGGACACCATAAACAAGATGAAAAGACCACCCTCCGAATGGGAGAAAATATTTGCAAATGAAGCAACTGACAAAGAATTAATCTCTAAAATTTACAAGCAGCTCACGTAGCTCAATATCAAAAAAACAAACAACCCAATCCAAAAACGGGCAGAAGACCTAAATAGGTATTTCTCCAGAGAAGACATACAGATTGCCAACAAACACATGGAAGAATGCTGAACATCACTAATCATTAGAGAAATGCAAATCAAAACTACAATGAAGTATCACCTCACACCAGTCAGAATGGCCATCATCAAAAAAATCTACAAACAATAAATGCTGGAGAGGGTGTGGAGAAAAGGGAACCCTCTTGTGCTGTTGGTGGGAATGTAAATTGATACAGCCACTATGGAGAACAGTATGGAGGTTCCTTAAAAAACTAAAAATAGAACTACCATACGACCCAGCAATCCCACTACTGGGCATATACCCTGAGAAAACCATAATTCACAAAGAGTCATGTACCACAATGTTCATTGCAGCTCTGTTTACAGTAGCCAGGACATGGAAGCAACCTAAGTGTCCATCATCGGATGAATGGATAAAAAAGATGTGGCACATATATACAATGGAATATTACTCAGCCATAAAAAGAAATGAAATTGAGTTATTTGTAGTGAGGTGGATGGACCTAGAGACTGTCATACAGAGTGAAGTAAGTCAGAAAAGGAAAAACATAATACTATATGCTAACACATATACATGGAACCAAAAAAAAAAAGGGTTCTGAAAAACCTAGGGGCAGGACAGGAGTAAAAACACAGACGTAGAGAATGGACTTGAGGACACAGGGAGGGGGAAGGATAAGCTGGGACGAAGTGAGAGAGTGGCATGGACATACATACACTACCAAATGTAAAATAGATAGCTAGTGGGAAGCAGCTGCATAGCACAGGGAGATCGGCTCCATGCTTTGTGTCCACCTAGAGGGGTGGGATAGGGAGGGTGAGAGGGAGACGACGCAAGAGGGAGGAGATACGGGTATGTAAGTATACATATAGCTGATCACTTTGTTATAAAGCAGAAACTAACACACCATTGTAAAGCAATTATACTCCAGCAAAGATGTTAAAAAAATCAGAAACCAATAATAAAATAATACTGAATTCTATATTTTAAAAACAAATCATGGCTGTCTCTGTTGCAATGAAGTGAAATGGAAGAATCTCATTCTGTGGCCAGGAAAACTCTGAGTGTATGAAAAGCAAGGGTTTTGTTATTTTATGTTTGTGGCAGTTGGCCGACAAACTAGTAGTATCTGAGATTATTCTGAGAAGTTGGTTAGTAAGTATAATTCAATTTAATTAAAAACCAAGTAATCCTATGTCCATTTAGTCCACCATTTGACAAGCAGTTCTGAAGGTTTCCTTTGTGCCAGGGCAATCATAGAAGCAGTGGCTGCCTTCCCAGGGCTACCAGTCTAACAGAGGAGATGGTAAAGTGATGCAGAGGTACCGACACTGGGTTACGATGCTATGAGAGCTTATAAGGGGAAAGAAGTCTTCCCTGAGGAAGCGATGACTCAGCTCAGCCTGAACGAAGAGGCATTAACAAGGCCAAGAAGAAAGGAAACAGCAGGTACAAAGGCCCTGAGACAGGAGAGGATTTGGTGGATTTAAGGAAGAAAAGGCTTGTCTGGCTGGGTCCCAGAGGATGAGGGAGTTATGCCAGACATGCAGAGCCTTGTAGGGTGTGTTAATGAGTCTGGTCTTTATCCTGACTTTCCAAAACCATTGAAGGTTTTGTATGGCTGAGAGGATAGGTGATCAGATTTCTGTTTTGATAGATTGTCCTGACCTCAATCTAGAGAATGAATGGATTGGTCCAAGGCTAAAGTCTATGTTGGAAGACCACATAGGTGGCTGTTAGAATTATCCAGAAAAGGGTAACTGGCCTAAACTCGGGTGGTGTGGTAGAGGTGGAGAGAAGTGGACACAGGCAGTAGACTCAGTGATGAGCTGGGTCTGATATGAGGGAGAGGGAGATGTCAGGCTTGATTCCTAGGTTTCTGGCGAGTATCAGGTGGATGGATGGTGATGCCATTCACTGAGCCAGGGACTGTGGACTCAGTCTGTGAGGGAAGATGGTGAGTACGGTTTGGATGTGCTGAGGTTTGAGATGGATTGAGTCCTGTCAGAGGAGCTGGCAAGTGAGTGGCCAGTGTGTGAGATAGAAGCTCAGGAGAGAGGTCTGGGCTGAGATGTGATTTTGTGGCTCATGTGTGTCCCAGCGATATTTGAAGACATGGGCATGGAGGTGATGCCCATTTAGAGGGTTCAGAGTGGGAAGAGGGAAGAGCCTCCAGTCTTGTCTTGAGGACCCCCCAGCTCTTAATGTCCAGTTAGAGCAGGCAGAGTCTGTAAAGGAGCCTGGGAAAGAACAGACAGAAAAGTAGGAGGAAAACCAGGTGAGTGCCGTGTTATGACAGCTAAGAGAAAGCGTGTTTCATGATGAAGGAAGTAAGCAATCGACAGTGGCAAAGGCTGCTGACAGGTCAAGTAAGATGAAAACAGGAAATATGCTCCTTGTGTTTCCAACTCTGAGAGCACTGACTGAAGTGGACTGAGCTGTAGGAGGACTTCCCTCGTCCTGGGGAAATGAAGTACCTAATGAGAAATGAAGAAGAGTTGGTGTTTTCATCAGTTTTTTTTTTTTTTTAAGAGAGCATAATGCTGTGTTTAAAAGCCTGTGAGAAGGATCCATTTGGGATCCTTGAGAGGGTATAAAACACAGGAGAGAGAAAGGACGATCAGGGGCATCATGTGCTTCAGAAAGGAGGAAATCTGAAACATGGAGGGAGGAATTATTTTAATGGGAGGACAGAGAATAGTAAGGGTACGTGTGTGTGTGTGTGTGTGTGTGTGTTGTGTACGCGTACATGCTCCTTCCTGATAACTTTAACTTCTCCTTAAGGTAAGAGGGACGGTCACCTGCTCAGAGCAGAGGTTTGAGGGTGGTGGAAGTTTCACAGCCTTCATGTATGTGCGAGGGTGGATTGACCAGAGACCTCCAGGAAATGCTAAGGGCTAATTTCAGGTTGGTGATCAGGATTTCTTTCTTTTTTTTTTTTAATTAATTAATTAATTTATTTTTGGCTGCGTTGGGTCTTTGTTGCTGCACGTGGGCTTTCTCTAGTTGCAGTGAGTAGGGGCTACTCTTCATTGTGGTGCGAGGGCTTCTCATTGCAGTGGCTTCTCTTGTTGCGGAGCATGGGCTCCAGGTGCGTGGGCTTCAGTAGTTGCAGCACACGGGCTCAGTAGTTGCGGCTCGCGGGCTCTAGAGCGCAGGCTCAGCAGTTGTGGTGCATGGGCTTAATTGCTCCGCGGCATGTGGGATCTTCCAGGACCAGGGATCGAACCCGTGTCCTCTGCATTGGCAGGCAGATTCTTAACCACTGCGCCACAAGGGAAGTCCCCCAAGATTTCTTAAATTCTGCTATTGCCTGACTTTTCCTGGCAGGGCTTGTGTATGGCTGTGAGCACAGAGGAAGTAGATAATTGGGTTCGTTCAGTTCTGCCAGGCAGGCGTGATGTAGCAAGACAGATAATAGGAGTTTTGGATGTTGGCGGAAGTCTAATTGAAGCAGACCATAAAACCTGAGCTGGAGGAGGGGGAGTGTTGGAGAGGGTGATGAAGAAAGCAGTGCTGTCGGTGGACTGGGGTCCTGGTGAGGTGGGGTGTTTAAAACAAGCCATCTGAAAATAAAAGAGGTTCTGGATAAGAAATGTTGAAGGCAGAGGAGTTACCTGTGGTGATGACTTGATCTGAGATGTGAGGGTGGGAAGGATGGCTTAGCTAGAGTGGAGGAGGAACAGGTACTGGGAGCCGCCCAGGAGGGGGGCACAGACTGAGATCCAGTTGCGGGGAAAAGACCGTAGAACCAAGTGCGAGGGTTCAGAGGAGCAGGGCGTGTGTGTGTGCCTGTGAGCGTGTGGCTCCGGAAGAGGGGAGTGGGGAGGAGGGGCTGGGGACAGTGAGGCAGGAAGCTTTATTTCTTCCTTTGTTGCTCTTTGCTTTATGAAATTATTGCATCCTATGAGGGATTGACTTTGTAAAATAAATCATTCAGGTATTAAATACATCATTTTTTAGACTTTGGTTCACATCAGTTCAGAAGTTTCATTTTCACATCTCTCCCCCATCAACTCAGAATAACATACGGCAATAGGTGGATGGTCCACAGCCTCAGCCTGATATTGAACAGCAGCTATAAGAGATATAATCAAAAAATTCAAAAAGGAAAACTCTAGTAATAAGAACCCTCATGAACACTTTTCTAGTAAGCTATAAGCCATAAGAGATTGTTAGTATAGAAATAAATTATTGCTGAAGCACTAAATTACAAGGTTATCGCTAGAACATAAACATCGACCTTAATTAGTGCATTTTCTTCATATTTTAGAGTCCTTATAATGTGGTTAAAAGCTATGGTTAAGTGGAAATTCAGTTTATGATGTTTGAAATAATGTATTTCTCTATTAAATATGCAGGTTCAAAATATAATATCAGATACGTGTGGTTGTAAAGTGTTCCTGCCCAGCTTTCTCAAATGAACATTTATTTCTTAATATTTGAAGGGCAGTCAGTGGATTTTAAAATTGTCCTTGTTTATTGTTTCATTGCCATAAAAATCCTGGCAATAACTAGAAAATTGTTTGGAGATTAAGTTGCTGTTTTGTAGAATAGAAAAAAATGTTTTTGTCATTAGTTATCTTATTCATAGGATAAAAGAAGATGTTTATTCAGTTCACTTAGAACTCCTCATTAACTTGTCAAAGAATGTGTGTATGTGTGCGTGTGTGTGTAGCATGATATCAACAGATATTCACTCTTTATTCTGCCTCCGCATGAAGTGTCTAAAGTGGAATACTTTTCTTGATTTCTCTTTTGCCCTGTGTTGTGCACTATCTCCTGCCCTCCCTCCACTCCACCATGTGGAGGTTTGAGACACTGCTTGTCAGACATTTTGGAGCAATCCTTATACTGTCATTGCTTCTACTGGGGATCAGTAGGAAGCCAACCAGGGATCTGATGTCATTGTACATCAGAGGACTTTAATCCGGGGTCCATGGACGGCCATTGTGGGGGTGTGTCTCTGAACCCTTTGAAACAATCACTTGCATATGTGAAGTTTTCATCTGGTTGTTAAAGGGGTCTGTGACCAAAGAAGGTCGATGAAACAATCCACTAGCTAATCCACTGTGGGCAGACTATGCATAAAGCAGATTCTTTACATAGACATGATTGAAAGTTGATGAAATAACCTTATCTCTCTGTCTCATTAAATGTCAGATTTGATATAAGAAATTCAAAAACTTTTTGTTTCTCTAACTGGCTTAAAGTGCTTTTGAGAAAATTACAGGTATACAATTTAATTTTCTCAGATGTAAAAATAAGCTAAATATTTGTTCATCCCAAACTGATTTAATGCTGTTCTTAATCAATTCTTAACTAATTCCTCCATACATACAGCTGTGCAAAATAGATACCCCTTTTCTGTTTCCTCAGTGATTATCTAATTAAATTCATGACAGTTGAAAAGTAATCACCATGGCTGAAAACAGTGTAGACCTATTTTGATGCCAGCAATAGTACCTCAGTGCTGTATCCATATTGCTGAATTAATTGTTTTTTGTTTGTTTCTATGTGAAGTCCTGATCAGGATAACAATAAAGTTAATTTTTATTAATCCTTACCATGTGTCATATGCTCTGATAAGAAACTATCATGTTTCATCTCAGTTAAACCTCACATTAATCCTTTAAGTGAGATACTTCTGTTACCCATTTTACAGACGAAGAAATGGAGGCCAAGGAAAGTTGAGAACCTTGCTCAAGGCCATGTGGCTGGTAAGAGGCAGAGCCAGCACTCCAACCACAAAGCTGGACACTATGCACCAGCTCCTCTTGAATGGGAGGCAGTATGATATCTAAGGAGCTACAGCAGGCAAGGAGGTGGACAGTCAGGTTTAGTCCCATGAACGCCTCTCAGCGTCAGTTCATCCAGCCACAGTGTAAAAGGGGAAGACATGGCTGCCTTGGCTACCTCACGGGGATTTTATGAGAGTCAAGTTTAAAAGCCTATGAACGGGATTTCCCTGGTGGCCCAGTGGTTAAGAATCCGCTTGCCAGTGCGGGAGACACAGGTTCAAGCCCTGGTCCGGGAAGATCCCACATGCCGTGGAGCAACTAAGCCCGTGTCACAATTACTGAGCCTGCGCTCTAGAACCCGTGAGCCACAACTACTGAGCCCATGTGCTGCAACTGCTGAAGCCCACGTGCCTAGAGCCCGTGCTCCGCAACAACAGAAGCCACCGCAATGGGAAGCCCACGCACCGCAGTGAAGAGTAGCCCCCGCTCGCCGCAACTAGAGAACGCCCTCGCACAGCAACGAAGACCCAACACAGCCAAAAAAAAAAAAAAAAAAAAAGCCTATGAAGGCTGCGAAAGCATTCTCCGCTCTGCCAGTTTGGGGATTAGCCATCTAGGCCCAGTTGATTTCTCTCTGGTCCTTAGCTGACTGGGGTTGGAGGTTCCTTTCTTCTGGTCCTTGGGAAGTTCTCCTTTGCCAAAGTGGAGTGCGGAGTGTGTAGGACAGGCCTGTGTAGGGTGAGCTGGGCTTCTTGGGACTGTAGGAGGTTATGAGGAAGAAATTGGATCTCCTTGAGTCTTTAATGCTCATTATCTGTTGACTGTAATTCAGTGATGCATTTATTTCTTTGCATTATTTTAATTTGAGTAGGTAGGTTTCATTTTTGTATATTTAGCACTTCAGCTTTTTGTCTTAGTGGCAAAGTTATGTTAAAAGTCTGTTCCTCTGATTTAAGGTAGTTAGAACACTGAAAATGTTTAATTTTTGGTAAAGGAACGAGAGAAAAGAAAGCATGAGAGAATTTTGAGTGAAGAACTCGTAGCTGCTGTGACCTACCTCAACCAATTTTTGCCTCCCGAGCACACGATTATTTATATTCCTTGGGATATGGCCAAGTACACCAAAAGGTGAGCAGATGCTCATACGTCTGGTTATATTTTCCTCTTCTTGTGATGTAAAGTAGCAGGAAGCTGATCTCTCTGGTAAAGTGAATGTTACTTTTTTCATTTCCTTTGTGAACCGGCTTGAGGGGCTGTTTAACTGCTGGTGTATAATTTGAGGGCTTAAATTAGTTGACCAAATTCTTTTTGCCCACCATTTTTACCATTTAGAAATTCTCTTTGAAGTATCTAGTGACCTCAGAACATCTTTACTCTGCTGCTTTTCCTTAAAGGCATTAGCTTCACTTTTTTCTATTTCATTCTTTCTCCCTGTTTAATCACTTTCTCAGACACCACTTTCAGATGATCTCACGCATGGATGAACCAGTACTAACTCTTGACTGTTTATAGTAAATCCAAACCCCTTAGTGTAATGTTAAAGCCCCATCACCTGGTTGGTTCCAGAATGCATAACTTCTTCTTTATTCCCGGGGCTGTTCTGTTCCTGACAAGCTAACCTTCATGTTCTGTCCCCAGTGCAGCAGCCAAGGTCCAATTCTGGAACCTTTGTTCCTGTTGTTTCCCCCTGCCCTCCACTGGCTGCTTTCCCACCTCTCTGTCAAGATCTGATTCAAAACTCATCTCATCCAAGGAACTTGCATTCATTTACTAGGGGTCATACAAACATTAGGTTCATATTGAGGTCTCCGTTATTTTTAAATGTCACTGTATTGTTTTGCACTTGACTCATTGTACTTTTTTCTGAATCATTTTATGTAGTTAGATACATGTACATGTGCGCACACAGAAACACACACACACACACACACACACACACACACACACACACGCTTTCCCATAGTATAAGCCTGGTTGCAGGTTGGTGCCATTAGTAGTAATTTATTTTCCAGTGTTTTCTTCCCCTTCCACGGCACTGTGCATTGTGCTCTCTTCACATTTCATGAATCCATATTTAACTGACTGCACCCTTGGGGAGCGAAAGGCTTTGGGAAAAGCTCTTGCAGGGGAATGTCTTGTGCCGAGTTTAAGGCTTGCCAATAGTTGCTATCGAGTTACAGGCCCTTCATGTCTCCTTGTGCCAAACCTTGCTAGTTATTGAGTACACATTGCATTCTAGAAATTAATTCTTACAATGTTCCTATTGAGTACAAACCAGAGATTTTAAAAATTAAATCCCTGAGTATCATTACTGTAGACTTTGCTTTAGATGTGAGAATAAATATGTATTAAGACGTGGGCTGTTCTCACTTCTCTCATTCTTCCTCCTTGCCCTCAGCAAGCTGTGTAATGTTCTGGATCGCCTGAACGTGATTGCAGAAAGTGTGGTGAAGAAAACAGGCTTCTTTGTAAACCGCCCTGATTCATACTGTAGCATTTTGCGGCCAGATGAAAAGTATGTATGGTGTTTTAAAACCTAAAAGAAATCAAGAATTTTGCTCTTACAGATAAAAAATATTCTAAATATGAGCAGTTTGACTCCTTGGAAGATGGATGACTTTATTCCTTTGGGGAGACAAGACACGCAGCCCATGTGACTGTGGAATGAACGTTCACGATGGCATGCAGTTTCCTCTGCGGGTATATACCCTGAGATGGAAGCCATGGAATCTCTTGCTTCTTAGAATAAACATTACATAAAATATTTCTGTAAAGTAAAATTTTCTGTAATGAATTCTATTCTTCAGTATTAAATAGAAGCAGGAAAAATTTTCTAATAAACCAGTGTATACGTTAGTATTTAAACTAACATTTTAATGAAAATGTATCATTGTATTATAGTTAGTTGCTCACAAGTCTTTCCTCATTACTACTTTGTGAGCACCTTCAGATCAAGCAAATGTGCTTTATTTATCTTTTAAGAGACCAATATTATATATTTCCAGTATTTTATTTTCAGTTAGTAAAGTTAACTATAATGGTACACACACACACACACACACACACACACACACACACACACACACACAGCAAAAACAAAAAACAACCAACTACTAATGTGTACATCTTTGCAAGTAATCCTTTTGTTATAGTTTGAATTTCGGGGCACCTGTGACCAGGGTCCCCAGGACCACTCCCAGGCTCAGTGATTCACTAGGAGAACTCAAAGGACCCAGCATATCGTTGTTCTCTTGGCTGTGATTTATTACTACCAAACACAACAAAGCAAAATTAGCCAAGGGGAAAGGCACATGGGATGAAGTCCAGAGGAAATCAGGGGCATGCTTCCAGAGTCCTCTCCTGTAGAGGCACACAGAGAGCGCTGATTCTCCCAGCGACTTGTGATGTGTGTGTGAAATGTTGCCAACCAGGGGAGATGATGAAAGACTTGGTGCCAGGGTTTTTATTGGAGGTGGTCCTATAGGCAGCCTCTGCCTGGCAGCTTCCAAAATTTCAGACTGGCAGAAGGAAAGGATGTTCAGCAAACCATGTTGTTTCTACAGACGGCTTAGGCACATTGAGCCACTCTTGTCTGTTCTGGGAATGGTGGGAACTGAAGTTCCAGACTCCAGCCAAGGGCCAACCTTGTAAGCAGGCCTTTCTGAGGATAGCAGTCAGGCCTGCTGTGTTATTTTCTTCACTGCACCTTGTTTTAAATAATTAAAATATTTTAAATAATTAAAATAGTAATATCATTATATAGTACTTATGTAATAAGAACATTTCCCCAGGCATTCATTAGCATGTGGAGAAAGTATGTAGGAAAGAAAATAATAAGGAAGACTGTAAAAACAACCGAAGGACTGTAACAAAGCCCCATGAAGAAAAGCTGGAGGAGGTGGGGCCTCCTGACGTTGAGGCGAGAAGGATCAGGCTTGGAAGATTTTATTATAAAGTTGCCCTGCAATTATTAGTCATGTCTGTAGAGACCAAACAGGAAATGCGCTTAAATTAAAGCATGAGAGATTTTGGTTGAACATGGATGACAAAATGCTAAGAGTGTAGGCCTGGAGCAGGTTAAGATGCTCCTTTCCTGGTCTCCCTTTAGAGCATGGATAGCATTCTATCTCTGTGACTTGCATATTCACTTTCCTGAGAGAATGAAAGTAAACTGAATCAGCTGATTATTCAGGGGCATTCAGCCCTATTACTTTGATTCTTAATAAAGAGCTAGTACCAAATATGAATATAGATTATGTTATTAAAAATTTTTAATTAAAGCATGTATTTTTAAACACAGGTGGAATGAACTAGGAGGATGTGTGATTTCCACTGGTCGCCTGCAGGTATAGATGACATTGTATTAATAATGAATAGAATCTGTATCCACAGTGTATGATGTTTTCTGAAAGCAACCATGGAGAGAGATACTGCTTATTGAATGCAAAATTATTAATCATTTGAGAATGAGGGTTTTTTTTAAAATATGTTTATTTATTTTTGGCTGCGTTGGGTCTTTGTTGCTGCATGCTGGTTTTTTCTAGCGGCGGTGAGCAGGGGCTATGCTTCATTGTGGTGCACGGCCTTCTCATTGCGGTGGCTTCCCTTGTTGTGGAGCACAGGCTCTAGGCATGTGGGCTTCAGTAGTTGTGGCATGTGGGCTTCAGTAGTTGCGGCTTGCAGGCTCTAAGAGCGCAGGCTCAGTAATTGTGGTGCACGGGCTTAGTTGCTCCGCGGCATGTGGGATCTTCCTGGACCAGGGCTGGAAGCCGTGTCCCCTGCACTGGCAGGCAGATTCTTAACCACTGCGCCACCAGGGAAGTCCTGAGAATGAGTTTTAAAAGCCTTACTGCTAGTGTTTAACTCTTGCGAAGGATGTGTAGCTGAAATAATAATCGCCCACAGATTTTTTCTATATAGTATAAATTTTGTTATTGGAAATAAAACCATAAACAGAAATGTGAAAAGAATAAATTAGAAAAACTTTGGAAAATGAACCAAATACAACAGTATATATATTAATTATGCTTTAAGAATGAAATGGCCTCACCCACTGAATATTTTAGTTTGTACAGTAAAGGAGATAGATCAGGGGAAAAAGCACATATTTTACTAATTGATACATGTGGAAAATGTCAGCTATTTTTATCTTGTTAAACTAAAGAAAATAATTCAAATATAGACTAGAGGGTGCAATGATGCTGTTGCAGCAGTATTAAGTGAACAGCAAATATAACCTTTTATAATGAAAAAAATGTTCTTCATTATTTGTTCAGGAATAATACCCTGCCTGCAGCTATCTTCTATTGCTTAAAGAAATCTAAAGTAGGATGGAGGTAGTTTTGGTGACTGAATAATGAATGACAGTTCAAGATGTTTCTCTTTAGACTGGTGTTCTTCGAACCAACTGTGTGGACTGTTTGGATCGCACCAACACAGCACAGTTTATGGTGGGGAAATGTGCTCTGGCTTATCAGCTGTATTCCTTGGGCTTAATTGACAAACCGAATCTACAGTTTGATACAGATGCAGTTAGGTGAGCCTTATTTTCTGCCTTTTGAATGCTGGTAATGACAGAAAGCAAACCTGATTAAGAAGGACTTTTATGAACCTGTTTCTCCTTTCAGCTTCTCAAAAACCATGTTGTTAAAAGACATTATTCAAATTAATTTGGTAATATATATTTCTGTTAAAGCCTTGTGTATTGTTACCATGGTTTTTATTTTCCTATTTGTGTTAATTATCAATAAACATTATGTACTTTAGATAAATCCAAACTAGTGGGTTTTTTAAGAAATAAATCCAGACTGCATTAGGAAAAAAAAGTAATAAGCCTTCATGTTTTGAATTAAACATATAAGACAGATAAAACATTGATTCTTCAGTAAGGAATACTGTTTATTCACTGGCCATTGGGTCCATGACATTGTGTGAAGTACCATTTCTTGAAAATGCAGTGATCGCTGTTATAGGTCCTCTGAGATAGTCATAAAGGCTCTGTCAAAAAAAAAGTGATGAGCTTACAAATGGCCAGGTCCTCAGATATCACTGCACTAAAAAGTCTTTGACAGGCACTTGAAGAAACATAAGTTTCAAACGTGTATTTCTAGGAAAGAATATGGTTTGTTTGTGACAAGAGCATGTCCTTTTTCCCAAAGGCAATTCAGAGAGAACAGAAAATTCTGTCGTGGGAGGTAAATTGATTTGGCAGGCTGCAGAAAGTTAGGATTCTTTTAATAGAGTTAAAACCACCTTGGTCTGGCTTTGATGGGTTATGCTTTTGGTGCCCCTGCTTTTTTATATATATATATATATAGCATTTTCTTTGACTTTGTTGCTTATTAGACCATTACTATAAAATATAATATATTTTGTATGTGCATATATCTTCAAGATGTTGAAGAGTCTACTTGAAAAGAAAGGCTTAGAGGAATTCATAAAGTAAAATACTTGTTTTGAGTCCACAGCTAAGTGAATACGTGTGTAATACTTCGGGTGAAATTCTTTAGTGTTTGTATGTTTTGCTTAGGTTATTTGAGGAACTCTATGAAGATCATGGGGATACCCTGTCTCTTCAGTATGGTGGTTCCCAACTTGTTCATCGTGTAAAAACCTACAGAAAGATAGCACCGTGGACCCAGCACTCAAAAGACATCATGCAGACCCTGTCTAGATATTACAGCAATGCCTTTTCAGGTAATTCTGGAGTTATATGCATTTCTAAGACTTATCCTGATGTGCATTTTTCTCTTATACTTTTTTTTTTAAGCTAACTGGTTAAAGTCAAAATTAAATATTTTAAAAGTTTAAATAAAACAGTCTGTCACTTAAGAGGTACTCAGTAAATATTTGTTCAGTAAATGAATGAATAAACTTTGTATTTTAAATAGGGCACTTTGGTCACCCATAATTAGAGCTTTTACGTACTTGAGAATATTTGATTCCTTGGCTTCTGCCTTGTTCTGAATTTCTGCTTGCAAAACATAGATAAATTTGTTCAAGAGTGTTGAGTAATTATTTTAAATAGAGTTCATCATTTTAACAATTGTCTAAGAATGTAAATATCACTGATTCTTTTAAATGTCAGCTAGAAATGAGTTGTAACATTAACACTAAATTTTACTCTTATTTTATGACTTGGGAATACTAAAAGAAACAGGTGGTTAAAGTGGCACTTTTCCTGCCTCCATTCTGATGGGATTTCCAAAACAATAGATAGGAAAGTGATTGTGAGACAGACCCCACGCACAGAATTTATAAAGGAAGTGCTCAGGCTGATTCCGTGAGTCTTGGACTCTTGAACCAGATCGAAGATAAAAACGTTTACAGAATGTAGAGAAGAGATTGGTAAAGAGAGTCTTCGGAGTGTACTGTTGCCGTGCAGTGACTGTCACCCACCCCTACTCCTTCACCTCCAGCCTAGAGAGAACTAGGACTCTGGACAAGCTTAATGTAGTGTTCTGTTGTTGGAGGGACCCCATGGAGCTGTTGGCTTTGGACTGCTGTGTAGCAAAGCTGAAGCAGAGGGACGGGCTGAGGAGAGGGCTGCCATGTTGGGAATGGCCAACCCTCCCAGAGTTGGTTAGGCCAAAGGATCCTTGAGTGTTCATAGGTGCCCAGAGGTAGGCCTCACGGGGGAGAGTGCTGGCATGGCGTTGGCGTAGGTCCTGGCCAGAGGGACCGTAGCAGCAGGAACCAGGAAGTGATCACTGGATTCCCCAGGAAGGAGTAGCAAGAAAATGCCTGATGTGAGAAGATACATGTGTTCACACCAGGGGAACTGCAGGAGAGTCCCCAGTGTTCGGAACCTCAGAAGAGTGCCTGAAAATATCCATAAAAGAGTCAGCTTTCTACATTTCCTATGCCCAGAGAGAATGCAAAGGCTAAACTGCTACTAACAGTTTGGTATACTACTGTTCAAGCATGTTAGTTTTCTATGCTATCTAACAAATTACTAAAAAGTTAGCAGCTTAAAACAACATGTATTCATTATCTCATGATTTCTGTGGGTCAGAATTCCAAGCACAGTTTAGCTGGGTTCTCTGCACAGGGTCTCACAAAGCTATAATCAAGATGTCAGTCAGGCTGTGGTCTCATCTGGAGGCCTGATTCAGGCCTCCACTTCCCTGCTCATGTGTTTGTTGGTGGAATTCAACTCCTTGCAGTTCCGCGTGGACTTGTTCCTTGTAGGACTCATAGCGACTTGCGTCTTCATAGCTGGCATGTGGAAGACGGTCTCTAGAATGAGTCTGCTAGCAAGACAGAGTCTTATATAACATAATGTAAACATTGGGGTGACATGCCATCACTTTGCCATATCTCGTTGCTCAGAAGCAAATCATTGGTCCCACCTACACACAAGCACAATCTGTATCAGTTTCCTAAGGCTGTTGTAACAAAATAATACAAACTAGATGACTTAAAACAATAGAAACTTATCTCACAGTTTGGGGGTAGAAGTTCAATGTCAAGTTGTCAGCAGAGCCAAGTTCACTCTGAAACCCATAGGAGAATGCTTCTTCCTAGATTCTGATATTTTGCCAGCAGTCCTTGGTGTTCCTTGGCTTGCAACTGCAGCACTGCAATCTCTGCTTCCATTGTCACATGGTCTTCTTCCTTTGTGTGTTTAGGTCTGTGTCCCATTTCCCTCTTCCTGTAGGGACACCAGTCATACTGGGTTAGGGTCTACCCTAATTCAGTATAACATCATCTTGACTTGATTATGTCTGCAAAGACCCTAATTTCAAATAAGATTACATTAATGGGTATTGGGGTTTAGGGCTTCAGTATATTTTTTTAGGGAGACACAATTCACTACACAGCACAGATTATGACACTAAGGCATGAACAGCAGGAAGTGGGGAGCATGGGGGTCACTTTGGAGTCCACCACATCAAGTAAGACCATCTCTATTTACACACTATGGAGGGGTCGGAAACAGGTTGGCAGCCTGGCGGGCGTGGGAGGGATGTGCAGGACAGACCTAGAGGTCCTGGGTGGTCTGGCCCCACCTACCTTGCCATCCTGCCTTTCACGCCATTCCCATCCCCCATCACCGCTCTCCAGATACACGGACCTTCTCACTGTTTCCTGAGTAAGTTAGGCTTCTTCTGCCACAGGCTCTTGCTGCACCCATTGGAACACATGACTGCAGTCTTTTGAGCTTTAGAGCTCACTCTCCTTTCACTTCCTCAAGGAAGGTACTCAGTTTCTGTTCCTGTAACGTTCTCTACCTTTGTAGCACTTGGCACAATTGCACTTAAATTGTTAACTGTACTATTAGTTGTGTTGTGTGTCCCCCCCTCCCCTACCGTGACACCCAAGAGCTCCGTGAGCATCTCGTTCACTATGGTGTCCCTAATGCCTTGCTCATGGCACAAGAACTATTTATGGAATGAATTAATAAATGCATGAGTTAATCCATTCCCTGTGTTCTCTCAACTTCCCCTTTTCCCTGAATTAAGAAATTGACAGGACTAAGTATGTCAACCTAATAACATGTAGCCTATCAGTAATGCTCTTAGGCTGCTCAGATCATGTCTTTCGAGTTCACTGAGAATTACGCCCATTGAACAACTCCGGGTCAGCTCAATGTATAACATAAACCACAAAGCCACTATAGACCTTTAAGAGTATTTAGATATTCCTCTGTATGCATGACTCTTGAGCTGGATTTAGGAACTTGACAATCGAAGTATATTAATCCAAACAAAAACTAAGAGTTAGGAAAGTCAGATTTAGAAATTCAAGCCAGTGGCATACCTTTAAATTCTAGATTTCTAAAGCAAAAATATTAAAGTATTCCCATCATCCTTTGTTATACCTACTGCTGTGGTTCTCAATGAAGATATTAATATTTATTGATGTATTCCAATTGGCTATAACATGTATTGCAAATAATTGATTATTATAAAAATAACACATGGTTTCACTTGTTTTTATAAATTAGAATGGTTTTAAGATGATCTCTCTAAAGGCATCTCACTGGCTATGCTTCATTGTTTTACTAGTTTCCTAGGGCTTCTGTAACAAAGTACAGCCACAAGCTGGGCGGCTTAAAACAACAGAAATCTATTGTTTCACAGTTCTGGAGGCTTGAAGTCAGAAATCAAGGTGCCAGCAGGCCTGTGCTCCCTCTGAAGTCTTCAAGGGAAGATCCTTACTTGCTTCTTAGCTTCTGGTGGTTTGCTGCTGACCCTTGGCTTGCAGCACTTTAATTTCTATCTCTGGTGTCACATGACATTCTCCCCTCTGTTGTGTCTTTGTGGCGTACTCCTCCCTGTGTGTGTGTGTCTCTTCTTATAAGGACACCAGTCATACTGGATTACGGGCCTGCTCCACTCCAGTGTGACTGTATCTTAACAGGATTATCTGCAAAGACTTGATTTACAAATAGGGTCATATTCACAGGTACTGGGGCTTAAGACCTCAACATTTTTCTTGCGGAGGACGCAATTCAACTTACAACAGTTGTGTAAGTTATGTGCCAACAAATACATATACCTCTCGGTGTATGTTATCATGAAAAAGGTTTAAAACTGCCCTGATGGAAAGGGTCGTCCACTCTTCTGCCCTCTCCTATCATGGTTGTCCCTGAATTGGGAATCATTATTGACACTTAAGGATCAAGTAATGTGGTTTTTTAAAAAAATAAATTTGTTTTATTTATTTATTTTTGGCTGCATTGGGTCTTCGTTGCTGCGTGCGGGCTTTCTCTAGTTGCGGCGAGCGGGAGCTACTCTTCGTTGTGGTGCGTGGGCTTCTCACTGTGGTGGCTTTTCTTGTTGCGGAGCACGGGCTCTAGGCACGCGGGCTTCGGTAGTTGTGGCTCGCGGGCTGTAGAGCGCAGGCTCAGTAGTTGTGGCTCACGGGCTTAGTTGCCCCACAGCACGTGGGATCTTCCCGGACCAGGGCTCGAGCCCATGTCCACTGCATTGGCAGGCAGATTCCTAACCACTGTGCCACCAGGGAAGCCCAAATAATGTGTTTTTCAATAAGATTAGAGCACAGAGAATGAATGTGTAGCTGTGCATGATTAAAAAAGAAAGGAGAACCATTAAAAGACAGAGGATGGTCATGAATAAGTAACATGCACCTGATGGAAAGGTAAAGCAAAATTATGCACAACTGAAAGAGAAACTATTATGAAAGGAATTATTTTATGAATAATGTGGCTAAAACAGACTTCTTTATTTTGAGAAGCATGGTGTCATTGGGGTGTACAATTTAATTTTAAGTTACAATGGATATTATATAATGGTAATATAGTAATAGAACCATTTTCTTTAAAGCACTCAAAATAACTTTGTAAATGTTAATCTCCTCGTGTTATGCCTCTTGGATAGGCAGGAAGGTACTTGAAATTAGGTTGTTAGGAATTTTATCCTTGGTTCATGTAGACAGATTGATGCTATGTGGGTCACCCACCTGACTCCCTTTCACGCTCATTTTGATAAAACCTGTTCTTGAGGCTTCACATATTACCATCTTCTGGGGTTTGTCTCTAAGAAATGTCCGTTGATTTCTAATATAACTGGCTACATAAGCAGTTACAGGACGCCAACAAGGAAAGAATAGGTACCTAGGTACTCCCTTTGGATATTAGGAAGAACTTTATAATTATAATTCACTGAAGGACCCTGTCAAGCTCTTTCTAATTTTTTTTTTTACATTTATATTTGAGTTAAGCCTGACTTTTTTTTTCCCTGAAGCTTGTTGAACTGAAATCCTATTATAAGAAAAAAATAAAAAGATAAGATACCTGCAACGGTTAATAATAGACCAGCTGTATATATATATATACACACACATATATATACATGCACACAGCTGTAATTTAAATGTGTGAATGTGTGTGTGTGTATCCATGCATGGAGGGGAGCCATGTTCTCCTCAAATAGAGATTTAAAAAAAAAAAAAGCTTGTGGGGTAAAGACTTCAAAGCTCACCATGCATGGAATGCAGTGATTACAGAAAACAGTGTCGAGATGGCATCGCCAGCATTATGGTAGTGCCGTGAGGTAGTGGAGCAGTGTCTTTTCCTTTCTGCCCACCCCTGAGAGAGGGACATGCAAAGGAGCATCTGAGCACATTTTTGTTTATCAAGAATACTGAGGGCTTCCCTGGTGGCGCAGTGGTTGAGAGTCTGCCTGCCAATGCAGGAGACATGGGTTCGTGCCCCGGTCTGGGAGGATCCCATATGCCGCGGAGTAGCTGGGCCCGTGGGCCACGGCCGCTGGGCCTGCGCGTCCGGAGCCTGTGCTCCACAACGGGAGGGGCCGCGGTGGTGAGAGGCCCGCGTACCGCAAAAAAAAAAAAAATACTGAGCTAGCCTTCTAAGGTCATCCTTCTAACAGCAGGTTTAGAGTGAGTAAGCTATATTTGGCTATAGCAGAAAGAAGACATTTGGAAAATGTTATGTTTTAACAACATTTGAAATCACATTAATAAAACTCTGGCTAAAACCCAACTGTCCACCTGTTCTGCAACCAAAGCTGTTAAACGTGGCAAGAGAAGAAGTTGGAATTATGACCCTCAGTTTAAACTGACTGCAGTTCTCTGAAGGATACTCTAAACAGCCTGACAGTCCTGCTAAATTTCCCTAATATGTTCATTCTTTCACTCTCCAAAGTGACCATTCATACCTTGTCCTCTCTCCCTAAACCACTCTCAGCTGGTATCTTTGCTTCATTCTTCATTGAGAAAATGTCATGGCGGGGGGGACTCCTTCTTAGCGCCGAATGCAGAGCCTGTCCTTATCTGCACCCACTGTTTCTACCTTATATCGTACAGCTCACTGCCACATATGTCAGTTGCTCCCCTCTGCTGCCTCATTTCCATTAGCATAAAAGCACACCTTATGTTCTTCGTTGAATCTTTCCTCCTGTCCTTAATTCCACACCCACCACTAGCTAAAGTCCTATTTCTCTGCTCTCCGAAAGCAAAACCTCTTGAAAGAGTTATCTGCACACCTGTTTCCTCTCGCATATCCTGTTCTCTCCACCTGCCTCACTGGGCCTCTGCCCTGTCATGCCACCGAACCAGTGCTTGTCAAAATCACCAACAATCCCCCATTGCCAAATCCAGTGATTCCTTTCCTGTCTTCACCTTACTCGGGCTTTCAGCAGCTTCTATCACAGTTGAGCTCTCCCTCTTTCTTGAAACTCACCTCTGTGCTGTCTCACTCAGTCGCCCTGGTGACTTCTCCTGCCCTATTTCTAAACCTTCCTCATCTCTTTCTATACTTTCACCTTTGGGGCATCTTACCCAGCTTTTAAGTACCATGCATTTGACATTCAAATTCATATCTCTTCCCTTGACTCCTCCACTGAACTCCAGACTTATTTATCTACATGCCTACCTAGCAGGCATTTCCTCCAGAATATTGTGGCAGTTTTCTATAGGTGCCGTAACAAATTATCACAGACTTGGTGGCTTAAAACAACACCTGTTTGTTATCTCACGGTGCTTGTGGGTCAGAAGTCTGGGCACAGCATTACTCAGCTGTGTTCTCTGCTTAGGGTTTCACCTGGCTGAAGTCAAAATGAAAGCAGTGAAGTCAGATGAAATCAAAATCGAGTCAGAATGTGGATGCTGATCTGGAGGCCTCCAGGCTCCTTCAGGTTGTTGGCAGAATCCCAGGCAGTTCTAGGGCAGATGTCCCTGTGGCTGGGGCTCATTCTTGGTTTCGGAAGGCTCCTTGCCTTGTGGCCCACTCCATCTTCAAAGCCAGCAACGGTGCATAAACCCTTGTGCTTCGAATCTCTCTACCTTCCTCCTCTGCTTTTAGAGGATTCCTGTGATTACAGTGGGCCCACCCGGATAAGACAAGATAATTTCCCTATCTTGAAGTCAGTGATTAGTAATTTCACTTACATCTGCAAAGTCCCTTTTGCCATGTAATGTAAAATATTCATGGGAAACTAGGGAGGAAAGGTCATGGGGCCAAGTTTCTTCCTACCACAGATATCTCAGAAGAATCTCAAACTGATCATTTCTGAGACAGGAGCTCTTGACTCTGCCCCAGACCTGTTTCTTTATTTGTTTCGTTTTTTGTTTCATTTTCCACCTCAGCTCCTGCTGTTCAGTTCAGAATCCTAGGAATCATCCTTGAGTTCTTTATTCTCCTTATCCTCCCCCATCTCATGTCTCAGCAGATCTTTTTGGCTCTAGCTCCAAAATATATCCCAGACCCTTCTGCTGTGTTTCATCCTTACTCCTGCCGGGCTGGTGCGGACAGCTGTTGGCTCTCATCTGAACACCTGCAGTGGCTCCTGATTCCTCCCTCTGCCTCCCTCTTCTCCTCTTGCCCTTCACAGCAGCCAGAGTGATCTTTTCAAGACTTAGATCTTATCACTCCCCTCTCAGAAAACCCTTACAGGGCTTCTGATTGCATTTAAAAGTCACGCTCTTTACCGTGACCTACTAGGCTTTGTGTGCTCTGCCTCGGCTGTCCCTAGTCCTGCTCTTTCCTTTGCTCCCTGCCCTCCAGCCCCCTGGCCTTCGTGCTGTTCCTGGAGCTGCCCAGCCTCTACCCACTTCCCTGACCACCCGACCTGAGTGTCCCTCTCCTTTCTCATCACTCTCTCGTCACTCTTTTATTTTTTTCATAGAACTTACATCCTCTGGAAGTACCTTGTACATTATTTACTTGTATATTCTTTTTGTTTCCCACTGTGGAACATAAGCCCTACGAGAGCCAGAAATCAGCCTTGTATAGACTGTATCCCTAGTGTGGGACATAGTAGGCTCTTGGATAAATGAATGAATGGTGTATTTTTTTTAATTATGAAAGTAATATATGTTAATTATAATTATAGAATAACTCACAAATCATGTAATCCTCACCTTTCAGAGATAGCAACTTGTTCATATTTAGCAGAACGTGATCCTTCTAGTTTTACTATACAGGTACTGTGTATCTGTTTTTGCCCTTTTGGATAATGTGAGTAATCTTTATGACCCTGAATATTCTTTTACAGCATGATCTTTGGTAGCTTTTGGTAGGCTTGTAGCAGTCTGTTCTTTAGAAGCAGCATAGGGAGGTTATTTGTTTTTAGTGTGCATTTAGGTTCCTTTTAAACAAACATCTTCGAACATATACCTTTTTTGCATATTTTTTATCTTATGGAAATTTCAGAAGCATATTTATTAGTTCAGAGTATAGATATTTTCAGGACCTTTGAAAAATAAATATATTGCCAAATAGCCTTACCAAAGGATATAGCAGTCAAGTCCCCCTCAGCAGAGTATAGGAGAGCTCATTTTGAAAAGTATTTGCCAACTTAAAAGGTAGAAGATGGTATATTGTTTTCAGTTTGCATTTGTTTAATAACTAGTACAGTTGAGTTTATGTATGTTCATTGTCTACTTGTTTCTTTTATAAATTGCATGTTTTTCTTTTTCTGTGAGGGTGTTGATCTTCGTTCTTCTTACATTTAATTGGTATTTATTTCAACGTACAGTGTGAGTAGGGATCTAACGTCACTGTCCACTCCCCCACAATGGTTAAACAGTACTGTTTATTGAATAGTGTCCCTTTCCATTACTGATTTCAGAGGCCACTTTATCACGAACTTAATTTAATATTAGGTCAACAAACATTCTAGTTTCCAAGTTAAAATTTTTGGCTAATTAAAAAGAATTGTTATATTCAAGCCTGACCTATTTAAATACAGTGCATAATAAAACTGGTTAGTGTTTAACCTGTTTGGATGGAGTTTGAAAGGTGCATATTCTTTTTCCCTTTAGAGCATGATTGATTACAAAAGTAGATAGTCATTTTGCCCTCTTGTTATCTGCAACTGCAGAGAACCTACCTGTTTTAAGCTTTTATCTGTGTCCAGAGTACTGCTGTCTTCCAGAAGGTGATAGCCTTATTTGCAGTCAAAAGTAGCCAGGAAGATTCTCCGGCTCATTAGGGCTGGCCTTAGATTCCAAGCTTAGTATGTGACCATAAATACTATGGATATATTTTAAGTTATAAAAACAGCAGGACATTCAAGAAGTCTCCATTATGATCCTTGGAAGGAATATCCTTTATTTGGTTATGTTTTTCAATCTTACATTTTATTATACTTGCTAAAAATTAAAGGAAGCTATTAGTAAGCTTAATAAAAAAGAAACTCCTTGAAAACATGGCTGAAAAATGGAAAGCTTCTTAAGATAGTATTAAGATATTTTGAGGTACTGCAGAATATGAATTATTGTGCCATTAAGGCCATTCAAGAAGCATAAAGAATATAATTACTATAAAAGCAGTATGTTTACTTTCATATTGTGTTAAGAGGGTGAAAATTGGGGCAGTAATGCCTGTGTCATTTAGTACTTTGATGTTTTCACTCAACAAATGGAAAAAAGCTCCAAATATATTGATCATATAAACACATCCCTTTTATATATTACTTTTAGCCTAAAAGGTAAGTGCTGTTTTAATGGAATGCTTCCTGTCAAAATATATAACTGGAATACATGTTTGATGTACCGTATTTCATTTATGCTTCTGCCAAAATGACCAAATAGCCCAATGAGAACAATGTTGCTAATTTCAGATTTTTCTGTGTTTCACTATAGCTGTTGGAAGGAAACTGATTTTATGATAATGCTATCCTGTTTCAAAAGCAGTCATTTCTATTGTGCTGTCTTTTTGGTTCTGTGCTCATTTTCAGAAATAGGTTATTATTTGTATTGTGGAAGCCTGCCCCAGACTTGAATATACAAGGGATCGGAGATGAGAATGGAAAGAAGGAAATGAGGGGAAGGAGTGAAGGATGCTAGGGAGGGGACAGTGCAGAATGGGAAGGATGGCTCATGAGGCGGCTTCAGTGCTTATCATCATTTTTACCCAAATATAATTGGGAAAAAGAAGAGATACAGCATATATATATGTAGTCAATTTTATTAGTTCATATTACCTTTGAAAAGGTAATTTTGGAGTGGTTGAATGGTTAGAATGAGGCTGTTTTCCATGTGCTCAATCTGCCTTCATTATCAAACACAGCTGTAGGAGACAGAAAATGTAAACATTGTCTCTGCTAAAGAAATGGAGAATGTCTTTTCATGGATTAAAAGCAGAAACTTGGAAGCTGACTTGTTCAAGGTTGTGCAACAGAATATGGGTAGAAATTGGGTCACTTTATTTGTCTCTGACATCTCTACTTGTCTTTGCAATAAAGTGAAGATGCCCTTTGTTTTAGGTAAACTAACACACAGTGAGAATGTTTTCTAAAAATACAATCACTAAGGTACTTGGCAGTTCTTGAGGATTTTTAAGAGTCTCTCAAAATTCAAGAAGCAGTTTATGTTCACTATCCTCTGTGTTATGAGAGGTACAGAGTAAAAAGGAAACATTTTGAAGCAAGATTTTAATTCTCAAAATCTTGGCTGTTTTAGATTTTGTGTATGTGTGTGACTTTTGAAGTATAAATGCTATTATTTTCAGAGGTATGTTCTATGAAATCACAGTTGTACCATTATCCTCCTAAGAGAACATTCCCCTGAGTTGTTTATGTCAGTAATGGATTTCCTGAAATACATATTTTTGCTTTTTAGATGCCGATAGACAAGATTCCATTAATCTCTTCCTGGGAGTTTTCCATCCCACTGAAGGGAAACCTCATCTCTGGGAACTCCCGACAGATTTTTATTTGCATCATAAAAATACCATGAGACTTTTACCAACAAGAAGAAGGTATTTTTTTTTTCCTAGTCTACTATGTAAACTCAGATTTGATGTTATTATGAATGTGAGATAGTTTTCTTTTTGAGAAATGGTCATATAGGCTAAAGTAGTCAGTCTTGCTACATGTTTGCCATGAGGAATTTAGTATTGTTGATGTCCTGATAGTAGGTTTGGGAAATCATCATTAACAAATGCAGTTGTTTGGCATTTTCCATAAGATATAAAGTTTCAGAACTTAACCATTGAATGTAATTTGAAGCTACACTCGAGCAAACCATTAACATCATTTTTGACTGGTTCCCACAAATGTGGAATGATAAAGAACTCAACATTTCAGGAGTCAATCTTAGACATCCTCACTTTGGAATTCCAACTCTTTCCTCCAAGAAGCACAAGGAACTCTTGGTGACACTAGGGAGGACAGGAAACTAGAGCGGTGGCGTTAAGGGCAGATACCACTCCCACCACCCCTACTGCTCACTCTGAGCTTTCTAGAGTCATTCACCAGTATCAGTTATTTTGATGACAGTTAAATTGGTAGTAATAGTCCCCAAAGAAATGAACTGTTTCCCTGAGGTGTTTTGACAGGACGCCCTGTAGCCCAGGCCTCAGGGTCAGGTAGAATTGGAGTCTCTGCAGTGGTGTGACCTTGAACTAGTTATTTCATCTCTCTAAGCCTCATTTTCCTCATGTACAAAAAGTAAATGACAGGACACACATCACAAAGTCATTGTGAGGATTTAATAGAGGACTCTAACATTTTTAATTGAAGAGTCATGTACTAATAATGGGCAGCATTTTTCACATAGGAGGTTGGAGCCTGGTGCCTTCTGCTCAAAGGCCTGTGATGTCAGGTTTGCTCCTAACGCTCTCCTCTCACAAGATCGGTGTGATGTAGTCCTTATTTTGTGCAGAGATGCCTCTCGAGCACTACAGGGGTCATTGCCAGTCTGGGCTAATTGTGTGGACAGACCACAAACAACTGGTGAATTAGCAAGTGCTGATGTTACAGCTGTTACCAAATTCTGTGATACTTCAGGAATATTTAAAATATTAAGGAAACGTCAGAGTTTATATGTTTCTCAGCTTTGTACTTTTAAGTACATATATTATTGGAATAGCCAGCTTAATACTTGAGCTTACTTTCCCTATAAATGAAGCAGTTCTGGTTTTTCCACTACATTTAAGATTAATAAATGATTGCTTTGAATTTTTGCTGACAAAAAATCTGGAGCTAATTACGTTTATTTGATGAGAGAGAAGTGTAAATACCTATATTTAGCTTTGTTGATGCAGCTGACTATGGGTAAATGTGGCTGACTTCCTAAAACTTTATATTAACTTAAAGTATTGAAGCTCTTAAGATACAACTTGGGAACAAACAAAACTCGATTTTCTGTTGCTGAAATTAGCTAGTAAATTACAAGCATAAGTTAAAACCACTTGCTTACCTTGAGTAACTACTTGCAGTGTTGGCGCTTATTTGTGGGAATAAAAGGAAGCTGATGTTACATTCCCATTTTAAAAAAAAAACAGGAAACTGAAGTGCAGAGAGGATGTGTCTTGACTGAGATTATTCAGCTAGTTAGATGGTACAGCAAGGATTAGCTAGAAGTCTCCCACTGAAAATAAACTTTTATCAAAGTAGATACTATGTCTCTCACAGTTGACTTGGTCTCCTGGTTTGTTTGGGTTTTTTTCTCTAGAATGTCAAAATTCCAAAAATTGGTTTTTGGCATCAACAATTGATACTCCTCATCCACAGTACTTATAAAGACTGTCAGATAAATTTCAGGGCTTTATTTTGGACTTTCCAGTTATTTTGATGACAGTTAAATCAGTATTATAATTCTCAGAAGGAATGAACAGTTTAGCCAGAGGCAGTAACCAGACAGGAGCATGGACGTCAGGGTAGAGCTGAGTTGGAATTTCTGCAAGTGTGTTACATCTGGAAAACTTGTTTTCTAAACATCTGGAAAACTTGTTTTCCCAACTGTAAAATGGGGACGACCATACACACCTCACAGGTCATTTTGAGGATTAAATGAGAAAATGGGCGGGAAGTACGTAGTACTGGGTCTGACACACAATCAACACAGTCCTGAAGCAGCCAGGTTCTGGAGAGACTGCCTGCGGTTAATACCTGTGTGACCAGAGGCAAGGTCCAGTTCTCAGTTTCCACATCAGCAAAATAGAGATAATGGTAGTGTCTGATGTGTAGGTTTTTCTGAGAATCAGATGAGATCGTATAAATCCTTAGCACATAGTAAGTCCAACAGGTGTTTGTATTGTTATTATTTTTTAAAGGGATTACATTCCCTAGTTGTAACATTTATTAAAAATCATATAGGATGGCCATAAAATCTAGAAACTTAGATAATATTTTATCACTTATAATATCAATGAACACTTTATTATGTATTCGCTTGTGTTTCCAGACTTGGTGACCATCATGTATTTTATACTGTGTTTACCAATGATTTATTCTGAAACAACATTTTTATTGAATGATAAGGGAAGGGGGGGAATAAACCTAGCTCTGCCTAAAGTTTGTCCAAACCAATCCTCTTGAGGTAACTACTTTTGTGACTCAAAACCCCATGTTTATTGATCTGTTCAAAACCACTGATTGAAGCTTTATTCTGAAATAGGTTAATATGTCATATATCATCTCAGATGCCATTTATTGAATGAGTGTTGATAATGTCACCAAGATATTTTTAGACTTTAAGCATTAATTATCTCATTGACTCAGAGTTGGGAGGCTTCCTGGCTCTATTCTCTGTCTGGTATGTGAGTTCCCTCTGTGTATTCCCAGACTATGCTTGTCTGGCCCTGGTTTGTCAACAGGGGCATGTCTGGTTGAGAGGTAGTTGTTTTCGGACAGTTCACTTACATGATTCTTCCTCATATCATGCCGATATCTACTTCTCTATAACTTTACCTAGTAATCTTAGTTCAACCCCTGAGACCTTGAGAACACAATTTCCTCATCCACTTGATAGTCTTTTAAATAGATGAAGACAAGTTCACATGTTCTCAAAATCTCTTCTTCTCCAGGTTAAAAATGGCTCCACTTTCTTAGCTGTTTCTCCTATACTGTAGTTCTAAGTCTGTTTAGCATTCGGAAGGCTCTCTTCTGTATTCCAGCCTATGTCAGTGCTCTTTTTAAACTCTGGTATCCAGACCTGGGTCCAATAGTAGTCAGAGTTTGGTCCGATTTGTGCCAACTGTTATGGGACCGTTGGTACCATTATTCCCCTTGTCCTGGATAATCTATTTTTTAATCATTAAGTGTAAGATTACATTAACTATTTTCAGTAATGCCATTGTAATGTTAATTCCTTGGGCTTCCTATCCATTGGGACTCCCAAGTCTTTTTAACATGTCCTACTGCCACGCCTTATCTGTGCCGTCTTGTCATGCTTGTATATGCTTTGCCTGCTTCCAAAAAAAGTATGTAAATATATATCCTTTTTATTAACTCTTTCCTCGAGTTTTGTAGCTTCTTCAGAATTAATCAGCTGGCCATCTTGATCCTACAAGTCCTTGATGACGTAGGGTAAGTCCTTGAATAGAGTAGGGTAGATGGCAGAGCCCTGTGGGATACCATCGCACAACTCCTTCCACCTTAACATTGTTTTGTGATGTTTGGTTGGAATCATTTAGACAGCTGTAACTTACTATGCTGTCAACGCTTGACTGTCCTGTCATCCTGCTCACATTTCTCTGTATTGTTCACATGTATCAATATCAACTTGGCTTTGCTCAAGTCCATATATATTATTTCAGAGGGCTCCCAAGTTTACTAGGGGAATTAAAGAGTCTTTTAAGATCTTTCTAACCTTTCTATGTGAGCCAGTGGAATTGAACACTCTTAATACTGGGGACTAAAAAAGAGAAAAGAAGCTGACTTACTAGGTATTTATGCAAAGGAGGAAGTGGCACCAACCTGTACTCTCCTGTCCTCTGATACCTGGTCCCAAAGCAGATTTCTGTCCCAGTGCAGGTGCTCTTCCTCTGGGTGAAAGTGCCTGGTGGGTCGGGTGATGAAGGTCCCCCAGTCCTGGGTTCAGTCCTCTTAGATGCCCTCCTCGTCCATCCATCTCAGCCCAGCTTCCCCAGGGCAGGTATTTCTTTGGGCTTCTTTGCTTGAGACCCACTCAGAAGAGTTGGACCTTTATTATTTATTTGTTTGTTTGTTTATGCCTCACCGTGCAGTATGTAAGATCTTAGTTCCCTGACCAGGGATTGAACCTGTGCCCCCTGCACTGGAAGCGTGGAGGCTTAACCACTGGGCCATCAGGGAAGTCCCAGAGTTGGACTTTTAAAAAAGTATTGTTAAGTTGCTTTATCTTGCTTAGGGAGATACAGTCTAGTAATATTAAAAAAAAAATTATGGCCTGGTCTCAAAGCACTAATACTAAAAAAAAAGCACTAATTAAGATGATCCTCTTAATTCTTTTTCTCCACATGGTACATTCTGAGTTAAAACACGTTCTTTATAATGTTTACTTCTTTTTCCTAAGTAAGCTCATTGTGTGCACCATTTTTTAGGAAATTACTTAATGCAAGCAGATACATTCTCTTGCTCATGTGCGAATTCTCTCTCTCTCTCTCTGACACACACACACACATCCATGTCTTTTTCATTCCCCTGATCCGATAGTCTGAATAGCCTGGTGTGGCTTGTTTTTGTGAATAGATGTGGATTCATAGAAGCCACTGGTCATCTTTTTAGGTTACTCACAGTATGTCTCTAGTAAATATTTGTTTCATTATCTCGCCTGCACTGACATCACACTTATCGCTGTACAGTTTTTGGAATCTTTCACCCTCTCACTTTTGAACATCAAGACTGCATTTGCCCATTCCCATTGTCAGTTCTGTTCTTCACTGTTTCTTAAAAGATTATTGATCTCAACTGTACCAGGACACTTGAGTGCTCTTAGAGAGGTTCTACTGCTTCCTTCCACCTCTTAGGCTGTGCACAGTTCCCTCTTATCTTGTGTATTTCTCTTTCCAGCATGAAACTTACTATGCCTGGTGAAGATGGAAACAATACTGGAATTAAGTAGCTCTATAGTCTCTGTCATTATTTTCAACAGGGCATTTCTAACATATAGAGCAGTACTTGATACACAGTAGGTGCTTAATAAATGTTGAAAGACTGAATGAATTCTCTGTAAGCAGCAGACTTATCCCTGTTCTGTTCTTTTCATGCTTTTAAAGCCTTGCTATTCAAAAAGTAGTCTAAGGACCAGCCCCTTTGGCATCACTGGGAGCTTGTCATAAATGCAGATTCTCAGGCCCCACCTGCTGAATCAGAATCTGCCTTTTCACAGAATCTCCAAGTGATTTTTGTGTGTACACTGATTTTGAGAAGCGCTGCTCTAAAGCATAACTTCAGTCTCAAGGCAAAACTTTAGGAGTCTTTGCTGTTCTCATAGTACTACCCACCTTACCCCCACAGGTCACTAGGCTCCCCGGCTCTTGTTGGTCATCCTTGGTCACGTATCTGCTTGCCATCTCTAGGAGAGTTCTCTACGTTGCCTATTTCCTTTAAATACTCCCCATTCATCATAATCGGGGTTATTCAAGGTCGTAATGTCAACATTTTATTTTTAGAAAGCCTTTCATTTATTTTAAATGATCTTTTAGCATTTTTGGCTGTAGGCTCTTTTTTCTGAACCTTTTGAAAATCTGTTTTTTTTTAAATTTGATATCCCATTTTACATCATTCCCCTTCCTAGCTCTCATTAGCTTTGATATAGCATTTTCCTCATAAATATCCATTTCATCAGAATTTGATTTAGAATTAAATTCAGTGTTCAGAGAAAAGGCAGTTCAGGATCCTTTCAGATTCTCTGAGTTTTCTAGCAGACCTCCAGATGATTGAAATTCCCAGCCTTACTCTGACTGGCCTCTATAATCAAGTAGTGAATGTTTACAGTTAAAGATTAACAGGGGCTATACTATTTTTTAAGGAAATTTGTTCTTTAGGCTTATCCATTTACTTAATGATTTTGCTGAACTGTTTAACCATATACACAGACCCAGACACATAGAGCAGAGTAGAAAAAGTAATCTAACTCTGAGATAACTACGCGCAGGAGAATCCTACTTGTAGGACTTGGGTCGCAGTCCCGCTGCTCACCGGGGGGCAGGGTAATAAAGTACAGTAAACAGCAGCTCATAGAGTCTGGCTTAGTATACCCAAATCATTTTTAGCTAAAAGTAGGTAACATCACAGCACCTTGACTCTCAGACGTGTACATGGCATTTTTGTAGATCTGTGATGTAGTTGAAACAAGAAGGGGTTGGGAAAGGAAAGAACATGTTGAAGACCTACTGTGCCAAAAGCTTCACAGCCGTGTTTTTAAAAGCATCTTACTCTAGACCATACACCCTTTTATCCAGTGAATTGTAGAAAATCTACATTTACATTTGGGCCATCTTATCTCTTTTTTTTTTTTTTTTAATAGTTATACTTACTGGTGGACACCAGAGGTAATAAAACATTTACCACTGCCTTATGATGAAGGTAGGTATACTGTTTCTCTTTTAGTTTTTATACTAATATGTTTTGGAATTATTCTTAAATGAGCTTGATGCATTCAATTCTTTGCATATAATATTTTATTAGAAAGAAATGAATGACTACTCGCTGTTACGTTGCTATTACAATAGATAGGAGATTGTAACATCTTAGCTTTTTTAAAAAAAAATTTTATTGGAGTATAGTTGATTTATAATGTGTTAGTTTCAGGTGTACAGCAAGTGAATCAGTTAAATATACATCTGCTCTTCTTTTTTTTTTAAGATTCTTTCCCCATATAGGCCATTACAGAGAATTGAGTAGAGTTCCCTGTGCTATACAGCAGTTATCTATTTTATATATAGTAGTGTGTATATGTCAGTCCTAATCTCCCAATTTATCCCTCCCCCCTACTCCCCTGGTAACCACAAGTTTGTTTTCTACATCTGTGACTCTACTTCTGTTTTGTAAATAAGTTCACGTGTACCTTTTTTTAAATTCCACATATAAGTGATATCATATGATATTTGTCTTTCTGTGTCTGACTTATTTCATTCAGTATGACAGTCTCTAGGTCCATCCATGCTGCTGCAAATGGCATTTGTTCTTCTTTATGGCTGAGTAATATTCCATTGTATCTATGTACCCCATCTTCTTTATCCATTCCTCTGTTGATGGACATTTAGGTCGCTTCCATGTCCTGGCTATTGTAAATAGTGCTGCAGTGAACATTGGGGTACAACATCTTAGCTTTTTTTTTTTTTTCTCCATCAGAGGCATAGCATTTTACTTTCAATCAGGATTCAAACCTAGTACAGAAACATTTATACCAAAAGGTAAATTTGTTCAAAAGGTAGAAATTTAATATAAAGATCATTTTGGAGGTTGTATACCCGACAGAGGAGCCACCAACTGCATCTGGAGTTCCTTACACGCGCTCTGTGTACCATTCATCACTGTCACACTCTGAGGAGCTCCTAATCTGCCTCCTAAAACCTTCCTCCAGCCTCAGAGAGGAGAGGAGTGAACTCCTCAGAGGGAACGCACTCAAGATTATAACTCCGGGCCACAGAATTTCCTCTGATCTTTCAGGAGGAAAACAGTAAATAGAATTAATTAATGAATTAATTAAAATTTTGAATTGCCTCCCCAAATTGCAAGCATTTATAGTTGGGAAGTTCTAATTTTTTTTTTTTTTACATCTTTATTGGAGTATAATTGCTTTACAATGGTGTGTTAGTTTCTGCTTTATAACAAAGTGAATCAGTTAAGGGCAGAGATTGTGTTATACTTTTATCTAAGTAGCCTGATATGTTATATTGTATCTTACAGTTATTAGGTATGTCCCTCAAATGTTTAGTGTATATAATATATTAGTTCATCATTTAAAATTAGTACTTGATGTATGTCTAGATATTTGGGGGGAATGGGGAGGAAGTGAAGACCCATTCACAAGGAGAAATAAAAACTTTTCCTCTATCTAAGCAGTGAAAAAAAGTACAGATGTGTGTATAAAAGTACATTTTAGTCACTGAAGTTTAAATTATCAATTTGTCAGAAAGGCAGGAAAATTTTTATATTAAAAGAATATAATTTGTTCCCAAATTAAATAATTGACCAGTTTGCAATAGAGTTTATTCTTGATTCTGTTACTGATTCCTCTGACCACGGGCAAGCCAGTTTTCCCAGTTGTGAAAGGATATTAAGATCTATTGCCAATCTGGAACATTCCAGTTGAGGACTCCATCTAGTCATGGTTGACCATCCCAACTTTGGGTGGTGAAGGCCATAAAGTAAAAAAGGTTGCAAATGACTTTCGGTTCTTAATAAATTATTAATTAACTTCTAAAAAGTATTTGTTACCTTGAAATTCTGGGCAAAATCATAACTCACATTGCTAAGATTTGGTTGTTCTGGGAAAAAGGATAGGACTTCAACAGCCTAATATTGCCCGTAAATAGGATTTGAAATATAAAGGAAAATTTAGTGAAATTGCATAATTTTTATCTAGAAGGCAGAGGGTATTTATTTAAGAGCAAAAAGGAATTTAAAGAACTGAATAATTGGATTTCTAAAATAATTCCCCACTCCTACCCCCCTTCCAGAGGTCCCCACCTCCTTAGAGTTTGTCACGCTCAGCTTTGCAGTATATATTCTGTGCACATATGTTGTTCCTCTTCCAAGTGTGAAAGTGCCAGAGGTAGGAGCTGAACTTGTTCAGTGCGCTCCACTCTCTGTGAACACAGTTGATATTACAGAAATATTTGAGAGATGTAATCTAAAGGCTTTAAGAGTAACAGGCAGTATCTCTCTTAGTTATCTGTGCTGCAAACTTAAAGAAGTTGATAGTGAAGAAGTTTCACAAATACGAAGAGGAGATTGACATCCACAACGAATTTTTTCGACCATACGAGCTGAGTAGCTTTGATGACACCTTTTGCTTGGCTATGACGAGTTCAGCGCGGTATGTTGTGAGTTCTCTGAAACTGGAAGAATTGGGGAGCTATAGTTTTCCTAGTTTGTACAGCTATATCTTACTTTACTCGGAATCTGTTCTGTAAGCCCGCTAGCAGGTGGTTGTCCAGCCTCTGAATTCCTCCTGCGATTGGGAGCCCGCTACTCAGGAGGCTGTCCTTCTACAGTTAGACAACTGGAGTTAAATTCTTCTCTTAGATAAGTTGAAATCTGCCTCCCTTCGGTCCTAATTTTTCATTTGGAATAAACTCAGCTTCTTAAGTTGAACTTAGAAATTGAGAGCCAGCATAAATTAGTGGACAAAAGGCATAGTCTTTGGTATTAGAAAGGCCGGAATGTGAATCTTAGACCAGCCATTGCCTACCTGTGTGACCTGGAGAAAATTATCCAACTTATGTGAGTCTGTTTCTTCACTTCATATAGAGAGGGGTGTGTATCACACCGTCACACATGCACCAAGTGCCTAACATAGTACCTGGCACAGGTGGGTTACTAATAAATGGTGACCCTTATTATATTACTGTTTTTATTAGGCACAGGACAAGTCTAGTTCCTCTTCTGTGTGATAGCCCTCTAGATATTTGAGAAAGCAATATTAATTTTTTTCAGGGTAAATATCCTTCTTTCTTTCATAACTCATATGACATTGTTTATAGACATCTCTCCACCTTTGAACATACTTCATTTTTCTGTCTCTTTTCGAGTTTGGCGGAGCCTTTTAGGAAGATGATGGTACTAGATTAAGAAAATTAGGCAAAGAAAATCAGTTTTTGATCATTATGTTTTATACTAAAGTTTACATTTTTGTACTTACATTTTGTATTTTTCATTTACTTCAAATGTGATATATGTATGCCTAAACTTAACATGGTACATGTGGAAACATATTCCATGGTTTGTTTCCTAGAAATCACTCTATATTTTGCTTCAGTTTCAGATAGAAAGTTTGGAATTTTCACTTGCTTCATTTTCAGTTACCTTGTTAAAGTTTAGCAGTTGTAACTGTAAGGTTATTGTCATTTTCCAGAATTTTTCAACTCAGCAAAAGGTGAATGATATTACTTATATGTGTATGTACAGATATACAATCGATTTTATTTATTGGCAGCAGTTAATGCTCTGTAAAGTTCCTGCAAATACTGAGTTAGAGAACACTGAACCACTGCTCTTAGGAGAAATACAGGGTTAGTTTCCTGAAAACATCTGGTCATAACATTTTCCTCAACCAATCAGTACGTAATCTTATTTTGTATGCTTCTGTTAAAGATACCTTGTATAATATATATTGTCAATTCATTAACATTGATCTCACAGCCAACAGCACTATAACTCAGGCCTGAATGAAGCTTCTCTAACTCATGTATTTTCTCTGTAACATACAACTTTCTTCTGCTTAGAAACACCAGGCAACTTCCGCACTATGCGTGGGGGCCATTTTAGACAGTGAAATCTCCAAAAAGCACAAAAATGTGAAAAATATGGCACTAAATAGACTGTGAAAAGGACACTTGTTTTCAGTATGAGAGCTAAAGCAAGAAGGCAGAGTGTCACCTTGTTCTCCCTTGGTTGGGAATGTGAGCGTTGGGTTACTCTAATTTTTCACTGCCCTGCACATGCGCTTGTCTGCGAGTGATCACAAAAGCTCTGAGTGTTGCCTTTGGGATTACAAATAAATTTTAGTGAGTAAGCAGATTCTCAAATATGGCATCCACAAATAATGAAGATGGACTGTGTATGTTCAAAAAGAAAGAAAGAAAAATTAAACCACTTGCATTTTGAAAACAACATTTTCAAACTGTTAAGTAGGCATTTTGAGTCAGATTCAATATTACTTTCTTTTCCTTCAAAAAATGTAATATTGAATCACACACTTGGAGAAGTATCCTTGCCAGAAGTTATGAGTCTTATCTGCATAAATCATGCAACTGTTGCCTTTTTGGCATCTGTTAAAGGGCTTCAGCGGTAATAGTAAAGTAGGCCCTGTATCGTGAGGAAGTAGCTTCAGCTTATCTCAGTAAGTGGTAAATTAACAGTTTCTATTTAAAGTGTTCCAACAGTGTTTTAATGAATTAACCCCAGCCTAATGAGGTAGGTGTTGATACTTCAATTCATACCACTGCGTTTTTGATCATTATGTCCGCCTCCTTAGGTGGTATTGTGTAATAAAAACATTGTCCATAAAACTGAGCAGCTAAATGTCTTGCCATTGGTTTTATGAGTTTAATTTTACCCGAAAACGAATTCGTGATATACAACCAGAGGGTATGCATCTTAGCAGTAATTCAGATGCCAACTTGCCTCCAGTAAACAAAATCTTAAATTCAAAACTATTGGGTCTCTTAATCAGAGAAAATTCACAGTGAGGACTGCTAACATTGAAGTTACTGAGTACCATTAGTTCATGGGGTTTTATGGCCCAGATTACCTAAACTCCCCTGATTATTTGGCTTAGAATATATATACCTCCTAGGGCTAAGAAGGAATCGTGTAAGAATGTGAATTGAGATGGAAGTAGACAGTCCTCTGGATGGACAGTGATTCACATGGAATTTTTTTCCCCTTTCTTCAGTGACTTCATGCCTAAGACTTTTGGCATTGATCCAAGTCCGTTTACAGTGCGTAAGCCAGATGAAACCGGAAAATCAGTATTGGGGTAAGATTTGCATATAGAATGAAATTTTAAAGATTCATGTAAAATAATATAGCGCTTACAATATAATTTCCACCAAAAACTAATAACTTCAAGTCACATAGTTTGGAGCAGTCCATTCACTGCATTTATACAGGTAGCTTTTTTATAGCACTGGGATCATTAAAAAGCGTTAGACACTGAAAGTATAATTCACGGGAATTCCAGCAACACGATGCATTTTACTATTTTAAATCAGGAGTTTCACAGATGGCATAAAGGCAGGTAGCAGATATTATGTATGTCCTTTAATAACTCAGCATCCTGTTTCCCACAACATAAAATACTTAGGTAAAAATTTATATTAGTTGTATTTATTTTCGTTGGCATCCTGAGGCAACATTAAAGCAAATGCTCAGAGGACTTAATAGATTTTCTGTGTATTACTGTAACATTGTTTTGGGGATGACTGCTATTATATGCAATAATATGAGGAAGAGAACAAACCATGTTTACAGTCTTTATGCTTTGAGACTGGAATGAAATGTGTTCTAGCGTAAGAATCTCTGTTACTGCCACTGACCTGAATAATCCCAGTGATAAGATTTCTCCTAGGCCCTGGGCAGAAACCCTGGCCAGCCTGTAGATTCTGAGTCCTAATTGTATTTGGGAGTGTGTACAGGGGCCTAATTGGATTCTAGCTACGTGTGATTTATACAATGAGATATATATTACTGTTTTCCAGATACACCATTTATGTGGCTTAAATATGTGGCCTTAAATAGCTGCATGTTAAGCCCTGGACCAGATGCTAAGAGGAATTTAAAAGAAGGTTAACATCCTCAGGACATTTAGAATTTAAGGAGTTCCTGGAACAAATATGTAAATGATCAGCTCTATTAGTGTATAGTACTGAAATGTATCAACTTTAATTTTTAGTTGCAGAAAGTCAGAAATGAATTTATTTTCTGTAATATCTAACCCGTGGTTAGATAGTATTGCATGTTTCTTTACTAGAAAATGCAGAATATTATGGTATTTTAAGTCCCTTGCAGAAAATTTTTTAAAGTAAGAGTAAAATATTAAATATATTTAATATTTTTCATAAACACCAAAAATATTACCATAAAATGTTTTCTGAATTAAAACAACATTCTTACTACTCTCAAATTTGGCACTAAAATAGAAGTAAATAAGTGTGGGCTTTTTCTATGTTTTTCCCCCCATCTACTCCCTATTATTAGAAGGAATGTTCAGAAAATATAGTTATTTAGTAATAAAACAATTTAAAATCTTAGTTTATATTCATCATTTGCTCATTACTTTGGTACAAGTAATCAGCTGCCACTGTGATTGCTAAAAATTCATAGGAGGGACAGAAATATACATGGATTTGGCTATCGACCCATTCTTGAAGCTTCTACAAATTGTAGGTAATTTTACTAATATCTCAAACATAATAGTCTTCTATTATGGTATTATAAATTTTGAAAATACTGATTTCACTTACCAAAGGAAGACACAGTAGCCAAGTGGTGAAAAGACTTTTCTGCACACTACAAGCACATACTTGTTTATTTTCTGAATTTATAACAAAGCTTAAATTCATATAAGGTCAGCACGTACATGATAAAATATTAAACTTTTCCCTTTAGCACAACTTGAATCCAGAAGCTGGCTCCTCATGGTCATTTTCTTATGCTTCACCAGGACTAAGGCTTTGGGACACAGCGATACACAGTAAGCGTTGAGGGTTCGGTTTACAGATGGTTCACATCCGTATTCATCTTTTTAAAGAAACAAGAGCAACAGAGAAGAAGCTGTGTTACAGCGGAAAACGGCCGCCAGTGCCCCACCGCCGCCCAGCGAGGAGGCCGTGTCCAGCAGCTCTGAGGACGACTCCGGGACCGACCGGGAGGAGGAGGGCTCCGTGTCCCAGCGCTCCACGCCAGTGAAGATGACTGACACGGGCGACAGTGCCAAAGTGACGGAGGTCAGGGGCCGAGGAGAGTGTGCAGTCCGGCATGAGGCTCATCTCCAAAATCCCACTTTCAGTTAAAAGGCTGAGAGCAAGAAAAAGTCACATTACCTCACTCATACCTTTCTAATGCACAGTGTTGCAGGCACTGCAGAGATGAATACATTTGACAAAGACATTACTGAAAATGGTTTCTGAAACTGGTGTTTTTGCTTCCATGTGTAACAGTAAATTTCTTGTCACTTCAGAATTCTTAAGAGAATCCTGTCCCTCTTTGAGCAGCCCATCCACTTATTACTTTGGTACATTAGCCCATCCGTTTATTCCCTTGCTCAGCACATGGTTGGAATGCAGGGTTTGAATCTAGGCCTCACAATCTTTGCATAACCCCAGTGGGAAGTTCATCCTGTTCAATTTGACATTACCAATAAATTGAGGGGAAACAAAAGGCAAGTAAACCACAGAAGAACCAAATTTAGCTTTTGGGAAATTTGCTTTCTAGAAATGGCCAAAAGTCATTAAAGCTAGACGCGTTGCCATGGGTTGAGGTTGGCAAACTACAACCTATTGGCCAAAACATCCTGCTGCCTGTTTTTGTAAATAAAGTTTTATTTACAACCAGCCATGCCTATTTACAGCCATACCTATTTGTTTATATATTGTCTATGGCTGCTCTTGCCCTATAACAGCAACAGAGTTGAGTAGTTATGGCAGAGACAGTATGACCCAAAGAACCTAAAATATTTACTGTCTGGCCCTTTACAGAAAATGTTTGCCAACTTCTGCACTATACAAAAGCAATTAGTAATTACCTAATAGTTTTTTACCCTAAAATAAACTATTTTAGTGAAAATGAAGTCAGATTTTAAAAAACCATTAACTGAGAAATTTAATGAACCAGGTTGAAGAAACATTGTGATTGCCTTTGTGGGAAAATTCACAGGTTCATTTTCTTCATCTTTGGAAATTATTAAGATTCTAGATGTCTAAAACTTCTTCCTGGTTCCCTTTTCTTTTGACCCCAGAATGTGGTCCAGCCCATGAAAGAGGTGTATGGAATCAACCTCTCAGATGGCCTCTCAGAAGAAGATCTCTCCATTTATTTAAGGTAAAGTATTTTCATGAGAGATTAAGGACAAATGCAAATGTAATACAATACCTTATATCTAGTGTAACGTTTAAAAATTGAAAATAGTCAACAATACAGAAGGAAGTGAATTCCACTTGGAATAAAATAGTAGCATTTAGGTCAAATTCTGAAACAATTTATATTTGGAGTTAAAGGCCTACTTACTGCCTGAGACTCTCAGGGCCCCTCAGTGATAAAAATTTATGATGCTTACATGTATTTTCACTGCCCATAAGCTGCAAACTGAAGTTTAAATACATCTCTGCATTCCTGCATTAACAAATCCTCAAGATCAAGTACCTTCTTACAGAACGAACTTGGGATACAGACAACTGAGGACCTTGTATTCCCTTCAGCTCGGGGTTGGGGTGGAGAGCTGCTGGTGGGAGTGGAGGCTGAGGAGGGAGAAGGAAGCAGTGATGTAGGGGCACCAATGCAGAATGTTATCGACCTTTATTGGGAAGACCTGGCTAAAAGGAGGCGATCTACCAAAAGGTATTCCCTGAAATCACGTATGTAATTTTGTGTGTCTGTGTGCGCTTGCAAAGATTCATAGTTATCAGATTCTCAAAAGAACTCCTCGCCTAGAAATCCTTAAAACCCTGACGAGACCACTGTAAACGCCCCCTCAACCTAATGTATGCATTAAGAAGACTTAATTATTGCAGGTGAACATGGACCCACTTCATCTAAGTTTGGCTTATGTAAACTGTAATATAAATGAGCACTAACCTCCAGGTCTTTTTTAAGGAGGGTATTTGTTTTGCAGAATCCATTGAACTGGATATTTTCAGCTCTCTGCTTCATACTAGTAAGATCTGCTGTAGAATATGTGAAATATAAAAATGTATGGCATTTCTTGACTACAGAAGCACTGGTATGACTGTGCATCACTGTCTTACTGGAAGCCAACTGAGTCGTTCAGAACTCAGCCACACCCTCCTCACTCCTGGATACACAGACATGCATGACATTCATACAGCTGTCACACTCCGTAGCTCAACTCTTTAGCAGTTAGTTGAAGTGGGCCTTCATGAGCAGCATGATCTGGAAGAACGATTTATCTGGGGTTAGTGACTGAGTAATATGACTTTATTGCAGAGAGCATAAGTGTACATGTCAAGGCTGTTCACTTGCTGAAGATAAAAGTTTGGATAAGAGTAATCAAAGTTTTTTATAGTGCTGTACTGATCGAATAATTGGTAGTTTCTTCAGCACTTTTCCTGACTTTTAAAAAAACCTCATAAAAACTACAAACTGCATCCCTGAGGGGAAGATGGGTGCATGTAGCCCAGGCCACACTTCAGATGGGTACACTTGAGAAATATCAGTGGCCCATTGCCAGGCATCCTCTTACCTTGCCGAGCTGGCCTGGGGCGAGTCCCTTTGGCCTTAGCTGCAGGTCTGGATTAGTGTCGTTGGAGGCTTCTCTGAGGGGGATGGTGGGGGGACAGTGGTGCTCAGCAGGTGGTCTCCTTAGTCCCCTCCAGCTCAGATGAAAGTACTCTTCCGAGCGGCTGGCGTATATATACCCGGGGATTCCTGTGGTTTCCTGAGGAAACCAACTCCATGCCCTGGGTGCTTACAGCATCGTTGCTCCAGGAGATGGATCCCTAGCCCGATCTGGCATTTCCTTGTTGTTTGTCTCACTGCAGACATCCCCGTCCCTGCCACTGCCTCACGTTTCCCCATGCTTCCTGCTGCTGTCACCCTTAGATATGCGAGGCCTTACAAGATCATCTCCCTGGCTTCAGGAACATTTTGGCTCAAGTTCTGTATCACGTTTGAGTAAACGGGATGCAATGAAATACACGTTTTGTTTCATTCCTATGTCCATGGTTACGACTTACATTTTAACCCATTCCTCCTTTACTTCTCATAAACCCACTCTAACATCAGGCAGTCATTTATAAATCGAGTCTCGTGTCACATAGGGTACTCTTGCATGCTTTTCTGACATAAGCATATAACTGTCGTTTGAAGGCCCATATCATTTTGTGCAATCTACTGAATTTGTGGCGGGTAGTTCTTTAGCTTTTTATCTGTTATAATTTGTAGATTTGTGCAGCTGGGGCAGAGTCAACATAAACAAGACAAGAGCAGCCAGCAGTTCTGTTCCAGGTGCCCAGATGGAGTTATAAAATTGTAAGTACTAGATTAGACTTGTAAAAAAAAAAAAAAAAACTTTGTATTCATGCCATTCGGGGTGCTTTTTTTTAAGACTTTATGAGAAAGACATTGTCTTGTCCCCAAATTAGTACAAGCACTAAAGCATCTCCTCCTGGTGTAATACCGTATCCGAGGAAAACTGGGCAGCTGTGGGGATGGGGAAAAGGTTGGGAGCCTTGCCTTGCCTTTGGAGGTGGGACTGGAGTTGGTGGGGATTTTCCTCCAGAAACTCTGCTCTCCAGTGGATAGCAGTGGGATGTAAAAACAGCTCTGACCCTGGAGACAGGCTCCTCAAATTCAGTGCAAGACCCTTGAGGGCAGGAGTGGTTTGTCTTTTCTAGCTCTATCTTCACCAGTTCTGTTAACTTGCTGTTTAGTGAATAACTTGGAGTTTAGTAAATTCTTAAATAAATAGAACTAGGTTCATATCCTGACTTAACACTCTGCGACTTCTTTTTTTTTTTTTTACCTTGAGCAAGTAACTTAAGTCCTGTGGGGCTCAGTTTCTTTGTCTGCAAAATGGGTTAATGGTAGCACCTGCTTCATAGGAGGATGGTGGGGCTGAAATGAAATCATGCATGCAAAGTGCTGAGATCAGTGTCTGGAATACGTCCTCAGTACGTTGTGATCATCACCATTGTCCCTTTCTTCTTCCTATTTGTCATTGTTCTCTGCTTGTTGGGACCAAACAAAGCAAAGGTTGTGACCAGGAGTGGCTCCTGATGCCATATGATCAGCTGAGTTTCCTCTATAAAAAGGGGTCACTGTGGTGATTAAATGAGGTAGGATATGCAAGGCATCTAGATCAGTATCTGGCACAGAGTTGACATTTAGTAAATGTTCTCTTCCCTTTTCTTGGTACAACTTTATCAGTTTGTTTAGTAAATTATTTGATAGATACTGACTGCCTGACTTCTCCATGTACTACATCTGCGTGTTCCTAATTGTTAAGAGGCTACTATAGTGATCCAGGCAAAGACTGGTGCCTTAGAGAATAGTGGCTGGGAGGATTTTGGAAATGGGATGAATCTAGGAAATATTAAAAAGTGAAATAGACTGGATAGTGAAATAGTTGGGTATGGGGAAAAGGCCTTACCGAGGATGGCCGTTAGGTTTTTTGGAAACAATATGTTTGATTCATTCATTCATTTAGCAAATAGGTATTGAATACCTATTCGGACCTGTGTTAGGACCATGGACAGCTGCCATTTATCAAGGTAAGGAGCACCGTAGGAGGAACCTGTTTGCCTTTCAAGGGGGATCAAAGTGGCCATGTTTAGGAGGCAGTTGAATCAACTGATCTGGAACTCAGAAAAGAGCCTCTGGGAATGTGAATGCATGTTGGTGATAATTAAAGTCTCTGGTTAAAGATGACACCACTTAGGAAAAGAGAATAACAGAGTGAGAAAAGGTCTACAGCTGAGTCTTGAGGGGATCTGAGTTTAACGCTGAGGAGAGAGAGATGGCTAATCAGAGAAGGGGAAGGAAAACCAAGACTGTTTTATCACAGCCTCCAAAAGGACTATTTATCCCTTCTTTCTCTCCCCTTCACTATTTTTTTTTCTCTTTTTTAAAAAACATATGAACAGGCTTCCCTGGTGGCACAGTGGTTGAGAGTCCGCCTGCCGATGCAGGGGACATGGGTTCGTGCCCCGGTCCGGGAGGATCCCACATGCCGCGGGGCGGCTGGGCCCGTGAGCCAAGGCCGCTGAGCCTGCGCATCTGGAGCCTGCGCTCCGCAACGGGAGAGGCCACAACAGTGAAAGGCCCGCGTACCACAAAACAAAAACAAAAACAAAACATATGAACTCCTATTAACTTAGAGACAGTTTTTCTTTCGTAGATCTAATTAGCATATGGAAGTATGAGCTCCCAAATGAACTGATAAATATGTGGCCAAAGAAGGAAAGTATTTCAATGTGTTAGTAAAGTAAGAGACTCTGTTAACCAAATTATTCAAATGATTCTTCCATTAAAATAGTATGGCACAACTTAGGAGGAGCAGGTGATGAAGTGAATATAGCATTACAACATAAAAGGAAAACATGTTCCCACATTTCCTTCCACACTGTGTCTACTTTGATCTGTAATTGGTCTTGCTGTTAAGTTACTTTTAAATTCCTTTTCTCAAAACATTTAGTGTTTGCGTTTCTGCGTCTTAGCACAGATGAAAACCATGTGAATCTAGGATTTTTTTTTAACGTTTTCCACTTAATTAGTAAAGAATCGAACATGAGTGTGTCTTGGTGCAGCATCTTCAGCAGGATAACAAAGAGCTTGGTAGGCTCTGCATTATGTTGTCATGGCAACTGCCCGAGAGTGTTGTTTTTTGGTGTGTGTGCACGCGTGCTTTAAATTGAAACTGTAACGAGGTTCTTAAAATGTCAGCTCTTCAATTTTAAATTTCTAAAGCTATGCCAAAACCAAGAGAAATTAGATTTATATGAGATCCTGGAAATTCTCATCTTATTATGTTTTGGGTTCTGGTATTTTTTAAAATATATTGATAGTAAGTTTATTTTAAGTTTATATACATATATATGTATCAACTCATCTCTGGACAATTCATAATCTTACCAGTTTTTCTTGAAATTATGAGGCAAACCAATACTCCTTTTCTAAATATGAGGTATACAACAACCAATGTAAAATATATTGACAGTAAACAATAGGCAAGGAGCCAGTGGATTAGGGGCTCCTGAAGCAGAGGTGCAGAAACCTGCATGGGGAGCTGGGCACGGTCACCCAAGCTCTTGCAGGACATTTCTTAGAAGCGGATGTTAAACCCCAAACTAGTCAATGTCTGCACCGGCAGCCCAAACACTCATAGCTGTATTCTGTGAGTGTGACCCTCTCTTTGATTCATGCCACTTCCTAGGTGTATGGGTGGTGATTAGGGAGAAATGACATCAGCCAACATTTCCTGAGCAGTGTGTGATGGGCACTATGCTATGTACCTTAATCTATATTAATTCAATTCTCACAGTAACTCTAGGAAGTAGGTCTTTTTTTTTCTTTTCATTTTAACATCTTTATTGGAGTATAATTGCTTTACAGTGGTATGTTAGTTTCAGCTTCACAACAAAATGAATCAGTTATATATATACATATGTTCCCATATCTCTTCCCGCTTGCGTCTCCCTCCCTCCCACCCTCCCTATCCCACCCCTCCAGGCGGTCACAAAGCACCGAGCTGATCTCCCTGTGCTATGCGGCTGCTTCCCACTAGCTATCTACCTTACGTTTGGTAGTGTATATATGTCCATGCCTCTCTCTCGCTTTGTCACCGTTTACCCTTCCCCCTCCCCATAGCCTCAAGTCCATTCTCTAGTAGTAAGTCTGTGTCTTTATTCCTGTTTCACCCCTAGGTTTTTCATGACATTTTTTTTTCTTAAATTCCATATATATGTGTTAGCATACGGTATTTGTCTCTCTCTTTCTGACTTACTTCACTCTGTATGACAGACTCTAGGTCTATCCACCTCATTACAAATAGCTCAATTTCATTTCTTTTTATGTCTGAGTAATATTCCATTGTATATATGTGCCACATCTTCTTTATCCATTCATCCGATGATGGACACTTAGGTTGTTTCCATCTCTGGGCTATTGTAAATAGAGCTGCAATGAACATTTTGGTACATGACTCTTTTTGAATTATGGTTTTCTCAGGGTATATGCCCAGTAGTGGGATTGCTGGGTCATATCGTAGTTCTATTTGTAGTTTTTTAAGGAACCTCCATAGTGTTCTCCACAGTGGCTGTATCAATTTACATTCCCACCAACAGTGTAAGAGGGTTCCCTTTTCTCCACACCCTCTCCAGCATTTATTGTTTCTAGATTTTTTGATGATGGCCATTCTGACTGGTGTGAGATGATATCTCATTGTAGTTTTGATTTGCATTTCTCTAATGATTAGTGATGTTGAGCATTCTTTCATGTGTTTGTTGGCACTCTGTATATCTTCTTTGGAGAAATGTCTATATAGGTCTTCTGCCCATTTTTGGACTGGGTTGTTTGTCTTTTTGTTATTAAGCTGCATGAGCTGCTTATAAATTTTGGAGATTAATCCTTTGTCACTTGCTTCATTTGCAAATATTTTCTCCCATTCTGAGGGTGGTCTTTTCATCTTGTTTATGGTGTCCTTTGCTGCGCAAAAGCTTTTAAGTTTCATTAGGTCCCAATTTGTTTACTTTTGTTTTTATTTCCATTTCTCTAGGAGGTGGGCCAAAAAGGACCTTGCTGTGATTTATGTCATAGAGTGTCCTGCCTATGTTTTCCTCTAAGAGTTTGATAGTTTCTGGCCTTACATTTAGGTCTTTAATCCATTTTGAGCTTATTTTTGTGTATGGCGTTAGGGAGTGATCTAATCTCATACTTTTACATGTAGCTGTCCAGTTTTCCCAGCACCACTTATTGAAGAGGCTGTCCTTTCTCCACTGTACATTCCTGCCTCCTTTGTCAAAGATAAGGTGACCATATGTGCGTGGGTTTATCTCTGGGCTTTCTATCCTGTTCCATTGATCTATCTTTCTCTTTTTGTGCCAGTACCATACTGTCTTGATTACTGTAGCTTTGTAGTATAGTCTGAAGTCAGGAAGCCTGATTCCTCCAGCTCCGTTTTTCGTTCTCAAGATTGCTTTGGCTATTCGAGGTCTTTTGTGTTTCCATACAAATTGTGAAATTTTTTGTTCTAGTTCTGTGAAAAATGCCAGTGGTAGTTTGATAGGGATTGCATTGAATATGTAGATTGCTTTGGGTAGTAGAGTCATTTTCACAATGTTGATTCTTCCAATCCAAGAACATGGTATATCTCTCCATCTATTTGTATCATCTTTAATTTCTTTCATCAGTGTCTTATAATTTTCTACATACAGGACTTTTGTCTCCTTAGGTAGGATTATTCCTAGATATTTTATTCTTTTTGTTGCAATGGTAAATGGGAGTGTTTTCTTGATTTCACTTTCAGATTTTTCATCCTTAGTGTATAGGAATGCCAGAGATTTCTGTGCATTAATTTTGTATCCTGCTACTTTACCAAATTCATTGATTAGCTCTAGTAGTTTTCTGGTAGCATCTTTAGGATTCTCTATGTATAGTATCATGTCATCTGCAAAGAGTGACAGCTTTACTTCTTCTTTTCCGATTTGGATTCCTTTTATTTCCTTTTCTTCTCTGATTGCTGTGGCTAAAACTTCCAAAACTATGTTGAATAAGAGTGGTGAGAGTGGGCAACCTTGTCTTGTTCCTGATCTTAGTGGAAATGCTTTGAGTTTTTCACCATTGAGGACGATGTTGGCTGTGGGTTTGTCATATATGGCCTTTATTATGTTGAGGAAAGTTCCCTCTATGCCTACTTTCTGCAGGGTTTTTATCATAAATGGGTGTTGAATTTTGTCAAAAGCTTTCTCTGCATCTATTGAGATCATCATATGGTTTTTCTCCTTCAGTTTGTTAATATGGTGTATCACGTTGATTGATTTGCGTATACTGAAGAATCCTTGCATTCCTGGAATAAACCCCACTTGATCATGGTGTATGATCCGTTTAATGTGCTGTTGAATTCTGTTTGCTAGTATTTTGTTGAGGATTTTTGCATCTATGTTCATCAGTGATATTGGCCTGTAGTTTTCTTTCTTTGTGACATCCTTGTCTGGTTTTGGTATCAGGGTGATGGTGGCCTCGTAGAATGAGTTTGGGAGTGTTCCTCCCTCTGCTATATTTTGGAAGAGTTTGAGAAGGATAGGTGATAGCTCTTTTCTAAATATTTGATAGAATTCGCCTGTGAAGCCATCTGGTCCTGGGCTTTTGCTTGTTGGAAGATTTTTAATCACAGTTTCAATTTCAGTGCTTGTGATTGGTCTGTTCATATTTTCTATTTCTTCCTGATTCAGTCTTGGCAGGTTGTGCCTTTCTAGGAATTTGTCCATTTCTTCCAGGTTGTCCATTTTATTGGCATAGAGTTGCTTGTAGTAATCTCTCATGATCTTTTGTATTTCTGCAGTGTCAGTTGTTACTTCTCCTTTTTCATTTCTAATTCTATTGATTTGAGTCTTCTCCCTTTTTTTCTTGATGAGTCTGGCTAATGGTTTATCAATTTTGTTTATCCTTTCAAAGAACCAGCTTTTAGTTTTATTGATCTTTGCTATCGTTTCCTTCATTTCTTTTTCATTTATTTCTGATCTGATTTTTATGATTTCTTTCCTTCTGCTAACTTTGGGGTTTTTTTGTTCTTCTTTCTCTAATTGCTTTAGGTGCAAGGTTAGGTTGTTTATTCGAGATGTATCCTGTTTCTTAAGGTAGGATTGTATTCCTATAAACTTCCCTCTGAGAACTGCTTTTGCTGCATCCCATAGATTTTGAGTTGTCGTGTCTCCATTGTCTCCATTTGTTTCTAGGTATTTTTTTATTTCCTCTTTGATTTCTTCAGTGATCACTTCGTTATTAAGTAGTGTATTGTTTAGCCTCCATGTGTTTGTATTTTTTACAGATCTTTTCCTCTAATTGATATCTAGTCTCATGGCGTTGTGGTCAGAAAAGATACTTGATACAATTTCAATTTTCTTAAATTGACCAAGGCTTGATTTGTGACCCAAGGTATGATCTATCCTGGAGAATGTTCCACAAGCACTTGAGAAAAATGTGTATTCTGTTGTTTTTGGATGGAATGTCCTATAAATATCAATTAAGTCCATCTCGTTTAATGTATCATTTAAAGCTTGTGTTTCCGTATTTATTTTCATTTTGGATCATCTGTCCATTGGTGAAAGTGGGGTGTTAAAGTCCCCTACTATGAATGTGTTACTGTCGATTTCCCCTTTTATGGCTGTTAGTATTTGCCTTATGTATTGAGGTGCTCCTATGTTGGGTGCATAAATATTTACAATTGTTATATCTTCTTCTTGGATCAATCCCTTGATCATTATGTAGTGTCCTTCTTTGTCTCTTCTAATGGTCTTTATTTTAAAGTCTATTTTGTCTGATATGAGAATTGCTACTCCAGCTTTCTTTTGGTTTCCATTTGCATGAAGTACCTTTTTCCATCCCCTTACTTTCAGTCTGTATGTGTCTCTAGGTCTGAAGTGGGTCTCTTGTAGACAGCAAATATATGCATCTTGTTTTTGTATCCATTCAGCCAATCTGTGTCTTTTGGTGGGAGCATTTAGTCCATTTACATTTAAGGTAATTATCGATATGTGTGTTCCCATTCCCATTTTCTTAATTGTTTTGGGTTCGTTATTGTAGGTCTTTTCCTTCTCTTGTGTTTCTTGCCTAGAGAAGTTCCTTTAGCAGTTGTTGTAGAGCTGGTTTGGTGGTGCTGAACTCTCTCAGCTTTTGCTTGTCTGTAAAGGTTTTAATTTCTCCTTCAAATCTGAATGAGATCCTTGCTGGGTAGAGTAATCTTGGTTGCAGGTTTTTCTCCTTCAACACTTTCAATATGTCCTGCCACTCCCTTCTGGCTTGCAGAGTTTCTGCTGAAAGATCAGCTGTTAACCTTATGGGGATTCCCTTGTGTGTTATTTGTTGTTTTTCCCTTGCTGCTTTTAATATGCTTTCTTTGTATTTAATTTTTGACAGTTTGATTAATATGTGTCTTGGCGTATTTCTCCTTGGATTTATCCTGTATGGGACTCTCTGTGCTTCCTGGACTTGATTAACTATTTCCTTTCCCATATTAGGGAAGTTTTCAACTATAATCTCTTCAAATATTTTCTCAGTCCCTTTCTTTTTCTCTTCTTCTTCTGGAACCCCTATAATTCGAATATTGGTGCCTTTAATGTTGTCCCAGAGGTCTCTGAGACTGTCCTCAGTTCTTTTCATTCTTTTTTCTTTATTCTGCTCTGCAGTAGTTATTTCCACTATTTTATCTTCCAGGTCACTTATCCGTTCTTCTGCCTCAGTTATTCTGCTATTGATCCCATGTAGAGTATTTTTCATTTCACTTATTGTGTTGTTCATCATTGTTTGTTTCATCTTTAGTTCTTCTAGGTCCTTGTTAAATGTTTCTTGCATTTTGTCCATTCTATTTCCAAGATTTTGGATCATCTTTACTATCATTATTCTGAATTCTTTTTCAGGTAGACTGCCTATTTCCTCTTCATTTGTTAGGTCTGGTGGGTTTTTATCTTGCTCCTTCATCTGTTGTGTGTTTTTCTGTCTTTTCATTTTGCTTATCTTACTATGTTTGGGGTCTCCTTTTTGCAGGCTGAAGGTTCGTAGTTCCTGTTGTTTTTTGTGTCTGTCCCCAGTGGCTAAGGTTGGTTCAGTGGGTTGTGTAGGCTTCCTGGTGGAGGGTACTAGTGCCTGTGTTCTGGTGGATGAGGCTGGATCTTGTCTTTCTGGTGGGCAGGTCCACGTCTGGTGGTGTGTTTTGGGGTGTCTGTAGACTTATGATTTGGGGCAGCCTCTCTGCTAATGGGTGGGGTTGTGTTCCTGTCTTGCTAGTTGTTTGGCATAGGATGTCCAGCACTGTAGCTTGCTGGTCGTTGAGTGAAGCTGGGTGCTGGCGTTGAGGTGGAGATCTCTGGGAGATTTTCGCCGTTTGATATTATGTGCAGCTGGGAGGCCTCTTGTGGACCAGTGTCCTGAAGTTGGCTCTCCCACCTCAGAGGCACAGCACTAACTCCTGGCTGCAGCACCAAGAGCCTTTCATCCACACCGATTCTTAATTTGGGATGATCCGTTGTCTATTCAGGTATTCCACAGATGCAGGGTACATCAAGTTGATTGTGGAGCTTTAATCCGCTGCTTCTGAGGCTGCTGGGAGAGATTTCCCTTTCTCTTCTTTGTTCTCACAGCTCCCAGGGGCTCAGCTTTGGATTTGGCCCCGCCTGTGCGTGTAGGTTGCCGGAGGGCGTCTGTTCTTTGCTCAGACAGGACGGGGTTAAAGGAGCCGCTGATTCGGAGGCTCTGGCTCACTCAGGCCGGGGGGGGGGGGGGGTGGTAGGGAGGATCACGGAGTGCGGGGCGGGCCCGCGGCGGCAGAGGCCGGCGAGACGTTGCACCAGCCTGAGGCGCGCCGTGCGTTCTCCCAGGGAGTTGTCCCTGGATCCCGGGACCCTGGCAGTGGCGGGCTGCACAGGCTCCCCGGAAGTGGGTGTGGATAGTGACCTGTGTTCGCACACAGGCTTCTTGGTGGCGGCAGCAGCGGCCTTAGCGTCTCATGTCTGTCTCTGCGCTCCGCACTTTTAGCCGCGGCTCGCGCCCGTCTCTGGAGCTCTCTTAAGCAGCGTTCTTAATCCCCTCTCCTCGCGCACCAGGAAACAAAGAGGGAAGAAAAAGTCTCTTGCCTCTTCGGCAGGTCCAGACTTTTCCCCGGACTCCCTCCCGGCTAGCCGCGGTGCACTAACGCCCTGCAGGCTGTGTTCACGCCGCCAACCTCAGTCCTCTCCCGGCGCTCCGACAGAAGCCGGAGCCTCAGCTCCCAGCCCCGCCCGCCCCGTCGGGCGAGCAGACAAGCCTCTCGGCTGGTGAGTGCCGGTCGGCCCCGATCCTCTGCGCTGGAATCTCTCCGCTTTGCCCTCCGCACCCCTGTTGCTGTGCTCTCCTCCGCGGCCCCGAAGCTCCCCCACTCCGCCACCCGCAGTCTCCGCCCGCGAAGGGGCTTCCTAGTGTGTGGACACTTTTCCTCCTTCACAGCTCCCTCCCGCTGATGCAGGACCCGTCCCTATCCTTTTGTCTCTGTTTATTTTTTTCTTTTGCCCTAACCAGGTACGTGGGGGGGTTCCTTGTCTTTTGGGAGGTCTGAGGTCTTCTGCCAGCGTTCAGTAGGTGCTCCGTAGGAGTTGTTCCACGTGTAGATGTATTTCTGGTGTATCTGTGGGGAGGAAGCTGATCTCCGAGTCTTACTCTTCCGCCATCTTCCCGGAAGTCATCTTAAACATACTCTTAACATTTTCTGTATCTAGAGGATTTGTCCCAGAATACGTCTCCAAAGAGATCAAGTATGGCAGGTTCCCAAAGTGTTGAAGCTGGAAGGAGAAGCTGAGAGGTGTGCTGAGGAAAACTTCTGGTCATCACCACAGAAAAGGCTATTTCTTCCTGTGATGTCGAAATCTCAGCTTCTCTGTACACCAGTGCCGAATCGATCCTCGGAGACAGAGCTCTAGGAAGTAGGTCTTAACTATCATCTTCATTTTACAGATGGGGAAACTGAAGCACAGAGAAGTTATGTAACTTTCCCAAGGTCAAACAGCTAGCAAGTGGAGGAACAGGATTCAAACCCAGATGAGCTGGCTTTCCATCACTAAGCTGTAAATGCCTAGTGTTACCAGCTGCTCTTATACCCACAGTGGTAAAAATACTGGGTTATTAGTGTGAACAACCCTCATTTTGATCTTCTAACATGATCTAGTTTGTAGGCAGCTCTGTATGCAGGCATAATGTTTCAGCCCCATTGAGCTTGGAAATTGTTTTTAATATTTAAAGAGAATATACCTTTACTCTTTTCCTGGTACCCAGCATATTGTCCCAAACGTAGACATGCTTCCTGGGCAAGCATACTTTGCTTGACTCATAACATGATGTGGAGGTTGTTTAAGCCATCATGGGAACAGTGCTACTGCTATTTAGAGTTACTGTCATCCTAGTAAGTTGTAGGTTCTTAGAGGGCAGCCCATCTTTGTGTTCCCTGCTGCCTCCTGAGTAGTACCTAAATTGAGTGCTCAGTAAATGTTTGTTGAAATGTACTGACTCTCACCCCCCACCCCTCCCATTACCATCAGAGCCTGCATGGGCCCCATGAGCATCCCTAGAAACCCACCTCACCCATCCTTGAACACTTTTTAGTTCTTCCCCTATTCTATTTCCTGCTCATAAGCCCTCTGCCCTCTCCTGCCTTCTGATAGAGGAAAAAAGTAAGCACACCAAGGTTTTAGCATTTTTTTCTCTATCCTGCTTCCACTTGCACCTGTGACCAAATGCAGAATGAGAAGGGCCTGCGTGGAAGGACTCGCTGTGCCAGGGCGGGTGGGGTGCTGTGTAGCCCAGCGGTGATTTGCTGTATTCATGCCAGAGCACCCTGCTCTCATTGTACACTCCCACCAGTTCTGAGGAGTTTTTAACTAAGCAGCAAGTGCCAATCAGTGTAGGTTAAAAAGAACATGAACTCGCCTATTATTAGTGCCTGCTGTTCCATGGTTCACCTATTCTAGGAACACGTCTCACTTGTTTAAAATTACCTCTAAGAAGTGGTTCAAAATGTAATACATAGAGTTTGGGTAAAATGTGTCTAATTTAGGATTCTTCCAATGCAGGATGAGCTAAATAAGTGTGTTTACTGTTTTAGGACCCTACGGTTGAGTTTATTCCCTAAGTACATCTCACAGTAAGTAGCATTTACTGACCTTAGAGAGAATGCCCCTGGGAATGGGCTTCTGCTAGGGGAAGCATTTCACAAATCAGAGCGTGCTGTGACACAGAATTAGGGCACCTTTTCACACCGATGAGGTGAGCTTGACACTAGGCCATGATTAGCTCAACTTTGTTACTTTTCACGGTTTTCAGTGATGAGTCCCTACATACAAGTCACTCTCTGGGGTTCCCCACCCCCGCTCCTGCCTCATTGATTTCATCTAGTCCTCTGCAGATAGTGCTGTCTTCTCTGCTGCCGGCTAAAGAAGTATTTCTGCCTTAATGGCCTTGTTATCTTTCCCAAACACCCGGGAGTACAGTCTTTAAAGGTTCAAGGATTAGAGCAGTTGGGAGGCAGTGATCAATGATTAATCAGCTAATTCCCTCCACAGGTGGGAGATGGTAGGTGACAATAATTCCTCAGCCCAAGGAAACTAGGCTGTGACCTCTTCCCTCACCCCAGAAATTACCATAGAAGTCTTTCTTTCTCTTTGATTCTGGCCTTTACTTTTCTCTCTTTAACCCTCTCCGGCTTTTCTTATAAATACTTTTCTAATTATCTCTTTCTGCTTTCCCCTTACTCCCTATTTCTTTTACTTTTAGTTCCTCTCTTTTCCCCTCTTTTTCTTTTGCCATTCTCTCTCCAGCCCTGCCAGGGTATTTTTAGCTCTTTTTAAATACAGTAATCTCTCCACAACACAAATTTCCTTCCTGTGTTTTCCGACAGTGCTTTTCAGATTGTAATTCTGGACTCATTAGTGGGCCATGAACTTAATTTAGTAGGCCTCCACGTAACAAAATGAAACAGAACTGAACTGAATCCAGTAGAAGGCTCCAGTGCACGGCACATAGTATGGTTAAGTCTCGTTTCATGAAGTTTTATTTCTATACATAAATGTAGCATTGTGTACCAATTTGCCATGCAAAGTGCATTTCTCACTGTGCATAACAGTCACAGGTTGGATTTCTATGAATGCACCTTTTCTGAAACCACATAACTTAAAAATCTTAACTCTGTTCCTTATATCTAGGCACTTAATGAATGTTTGTTGATTGGATGAAAATATATGTGAACGATTCCTGTTGAGAATAATTAGGCAAAGAGAGGAGAGAGGTCACGAAGAAAAGGGGTCAGGAACAGATGAGAGGTTTCTGTGGTGTATCCAAAGTGGGTAAAATAAATGCAGGCCTTGGAAAATACACTCTTGTTACTCACAGTGAATTGAGAGCTGGGATGACTAACCAAGGGAAGGAGGTGGCAGGAAGCTACACTGAAAGTCAAAATGAAAAGCTGTTAGATGGAGAAAGGAAAAACAGAAAAAAGTTGAATGCCTCTTTGTTTGAATATTGTCTACAATAGCACTATGTATACTATGTAAAACAAGAAAATTTAATGGAACAGGGTGACTTTTTTGCACCTTTCAGAGTAGGCTGTCCTGAAAGGTTTCTAGCATATAAGGAATAATAAATGGAAATTTAATTGTAGGTACTTGTGTAATTAAATTAATGTATCTAAAATGACTTTGATATTTTAAAAATTTAGTATATTGACTATTTGTTTTTGGTGATGCAAAGCATACCATTTATGGGGATTCTGTAGGTTCACACGAGGACTTGAGTACCTCTCCTTAATATGGGTTTTTCTTTTTTTTCAAGAACCTAGCTAGCACTTCTATAAGGTAAGGTATACTTACCTTCTAGGTAAGGCATTATAGGCATTAAATGACAGGTATTTATTGACTGTTCACTATGTTCCAGGTTAGGTGTACGTACAGTAATACACAGTTGAGTGAGATATAGTCCCTGCCTCTGAGGGTTTACATTGACCCGGGGATGCGGGGGGGGGGGGTCAGTGATTCCAGGTGTAGGAGGTGCTGTGAAGGTGTTAGCAGAGGAGGCTCGGGGGGTGCAGAGAAGAATCCAAATCAGACAGATTCCTGGGCAAGCTGACCCTCAGGCTAAATTCTAAGGGAAAAATGGAGTTGCCTGGTTGAAGAAGGCAGAGAGGGCAGAGGGTGAAGACCACACACAGCTTTTGGAGACCCATATGGAATTCTGTGTCTAGTGCAAGGGGATTGTCAGCAAGGAGGCCAGAGAGACAGACCGGCAGGAACAAGATCAGAAAGAGATGCTAAGTGAGAGAGAGTGACCCTTGTCCTAGAAGCATGTTTTAATCAGGGGAGTGATAAAGGTCACTCTGGAAATAGCATGGAGAATGGATTGGAGAGAGAGAAACAGCATATCTGTTGGAAACATCAGGACAAGAAAGTGATTGGAGTCTGCTTGCTATTGGCAGTTGAAGTAAAGGGATTTATTTTGTAAAGGCAGACTCTGTAGGGATTGGTAAATTTTGGTAATGGATTAGATGTGAGGAATGTGTTAGAGGCAGGAGTTTTCTAGCTTAGTTGAGTAGGTCTGGTTACCAGGATTGGAAGTACATGACAAACGTAAATTTGGGAGCTAAGGTCGTTCGTTTGTGACCATAATAAGGTCAAGACGATTTGTCTGGGGCTCAAGAGGTTTTAGATTAGAGAGATTCAGTAATTTTGTGGATTTTTTTCTGCTCTTGATTTAAAAAGCAAGTAAGTTAAATTTTGTATCTTTCTCTGATGGGGGTCTGAGTTAAATAGGTTATTATACATGGTTTTTAAATTTTCTTGAGATCCACGGTCTGATTAAAAGGAAAAAAAATCCTTCAATTACTGATAGAGATGAAGAATTTATTAGGGTTTTAAATGTATTTTTAGCCCATAAAACACTGACTTATTTTTTTTACATGAGCAAGCAGGTTAATCCTGGGGGAACAGATTTGCATATCTGATACGGCCACGTGAGGGTTATTACTCATTGGTTTTCTTAGCTCTGCATACAAGAATCACATTTTGTAACTGTTTAACCTTTTGTTATTTTGTTAGTTTACCAAATTATCATCAATTCTGTGTATGGAAGGTGAGTGGGATGGTTTCGGGCAGCTGGAGTGGCCACCGCGCCTTCCTGACAGCCTTTCCTTTTGCACGATGATGTTGTATGCCCAGGTATGATGTGTTCATTGCCCTTGTCTTCTCTGAGCTTATGCAAGAAGTCTTTCCAGTTAAGATAAAACTTGGGTTGAAATACAACAAAAACCATTTTAATTTTATATTTAAATGTAGGTCTGTCTTCCTACGTGTGACTCAGGACCCTTTGGGGCTTTTACACATGATTTTAAAAATAAAGTACACGTCCCATCAAGTCCTAATTGTGTTCAGAATCCACCAACAGGCATCAATAGTCTTTTAATGTTGTATCATAATTTTCTATGGTTAACATTTTAGTAGTATTATTCGTTTTCCTTATGGTTTTATGAAGAAATTTGAAGAATACTACCATGCAAATCAATTACATTATGTTTTCAAAATTAAAAGTGCGTTCGTATTTTGTAATCACCCTTCTTCCATCCCTCCCAATTTATGGGAATAGAAAGTCCTTGGTTAAAAAAAAAGAAAAAAAAACCCACTATGTGGTATTTTTAATCTGAAATTAATCTTAAAAAAACCTGTTAGTTACTCGAGGCAAGGCTTAACTGCCTTTGGGTCCCCAGTCCCTAGCATAATACCTTGTGTGCAGTAAGCGTTAAATAAATTATGAATGAATAATATTTGATATTCAGTAGTTTTACCTCTTTAAGGAATATCATGCAGTAGTTAAGTGTGAGGGAGAAAAAGGGAGAAATGTCAGTGTTAACAAATTGAAGCAAACGGCAAGACAAATGATAAATATTTGTAAGTTTTTATTTCACTATAATGTATTTTCAGTTTTAGATGTAACAACAGAGTTCTTGGCAGGTCTCTCATGATTTTCTTAATTGACAAACCATTGATGTCCTTATTAGTTAATTTATACATTATGTTAGTAGGACAGGCTAAAATAGGATCATGATTTTCTTTTTAAATTTAATTTTGTCCAGCTTTATTAAGATGTAGTTGACATATAGCATGTGTAAGTTTAAGGTGTACAATGTAATGATTTGATATCTGTATATACTGCAAAATGGTCACCATAATAAGGTTAGTTAACACGTCCATCACCTCACCTAGTTAAAACTCTGTGTGTGTGTGGTGAGAACTTTTAAAATCTATTCTCTTAGCAACTTTCAATACACAATACAGTATTATTAACTATAGTCACCATGCTGTACACTACATCTCCAGAACTTATTTATCTTGTGAGTTTGTACCTTTTGACCACCTTCAGTCATTTCCCCTATCCCTCACCCCCTGTCTCTGGCAACTACCTACCAATCTGTTCTGTTTCTATGAGTTCAGTTTTTGTTTTTGTTTTTGAGGGGGTACTTAAGATTCCACATATTAGTGAGATCATATGGTATTTTTCTTTGTCTGACTTACTTCACTGAGGCATAATGTCCTCAAGGTCCATCCATTTAACAAAAGGCAAGATTTCCTTCTTTTTTTTTTTAATAGCTGAATAATATTCTTTGTGTATATATAACACATCTTTATCCATTCATCCATTGATGGACACTTAGGTTGCTTTCATGTCTTGTCTATTGTAATTAATGCTGCAATGAACAGGGGGGGTACATATATCTTTTTGAGTTAGTGTTTTTGTTTTCTTCAAATAAATAGCCAGAATTGTGATTGCTGAATCATATGGTAGTTCTATTTTGAATTTTTAGGGGAACCTCCACACTGTTTTCCATAGTAGCTGCACCAATTTATATTCCCATTAATATGTACAAGGGTTCCCTTTTCTCCACATTCTTGCCAGGACTTATCTTTTTTTAAAAAATAAATTTATTTTTGGCTGCATTGGGTCTTCATTGCTGCACATGGGCTTTCTCTGGTTGCAGTGAGCGGGGGCTACTCTTCATTGTGGTGCACGGGCTTCTCATTGCAGTGGCTTCTCTTGTGGCGGAGCACGGGCTCTAGGCACATGGGCTTCAGTAGTTGTGGCTCACGGGCTCTAGTGCTCAGGCTCAGTAGTTGTGGCGCACGGGCTTAGTTGCTCTGCAGCATGTGGGATCTTCCTGGACCAGGGCTCGAACCCATGTCCCCTGCATTGGCAGGTGGATTCTTAACTACTGCACCACCGGGGAAGCTCTATCTCTCCTTTTTGATAATATTCTAATAGGTGTGAGGTGATATCTCATCGTGGTTTTGATTTTCATTTCCCTGATGATTAGTGATGTTGAGCACCTTTTCATGTTCCTGTTGGCCGTTTGTATGTCTCCTTTGGAAAAATATCTGTTCGAGTCCTTTGCCCATTTTTTAGTTGGATTATTTGTTTTTGTGCTATTGAGTGGTATGAGTTCCCTATATATTTTGGCTATTAACCCCTTATGAGATAACGTGGTTTGCAAATATTTTCTCATTCCATAGGTTGCCTTTTCATTTTGTTGATCACTTCCTTTACTGTACAGAAGCTTTTTAGTTGGATGTAGCCCCATTTGCTTATTTTTGCTTTTGTTTCTTGTGCTTTTGGTGTCATATCCACAAAATCATTGACAAGACGGATATCAAGGAGCTTTTCTCCTATGTTTTATTCTAAGAGTTTCATGGTTTCAGGCCTAACATTTAAATCTTTAGTCCAATTCTGCTTTTGTGTATGATGTAAGAAAGGGGTCTATTTTCAGCTTTTTTTGGATGTGAATATCCAGTTTTCCCAGCATTATTTATTGAAGAGATTATCTTTTCTCCATTGACTATTCTTGGCTCCCTGGCCAAATATTACTAGACTATGTATGGATAGGTTTATTTTTGAGCTCTCAATTCTGTTTCATCAGCCTACGTGTCTGTTTTTATGCTAATAGCATACTGTTTTGATTATCATAGCTTAGTAATATGGTTTGAAATCAGGAAGTGTGATGCCTCCAGTTTTATTTATTATTATTATTTATTTGGTTGTGCCAGTTCTTAGTTGCAGCATGTAGGATCGTCATTGCTGTGTGGGGGATCTTTTAGCTGTGGCATGTGGAATCTAGTTCCCTGACCAGGGATCAAACCTGGGCCCCCTGCATTGGGATCCCGGAGTCTTAACCACTGGACCACAGGGAAGTCCTGATGCCTCCAGTTTTGTTTTTTTAAATTCTTCTTTCTCAGCATTGCTTTGGCTTTTTGGGATCTTCTGTGGTTCCATAAAAAATTTTGAATCATTTGTTTTATTTCTATAAAAAAATGCCATTGGAATCTTAACAGAGATTGTAATGAATCTGTAATTACTTTTAAACATTATTTATTCTTCCAGACCATGAACACTGGATACTTTCCATTAAATTACATTTTCTTCAGTTTCTTTCATCAGTGTCATATAGTTTTCATGGTACAGCTCTTTTACCTCCTTGGTTAAATTTATTCCTAAGTACTTGTTTTTGATTCTATTGTAAAGGGGATTGTTTTATTTCTTTTTCAGATAATTCATTGTTAGTGTATAGAAACTGAACTGGTTTTTTTGTATCTTGATTTATTATCCTGCAAATTTACTGAATCCATTTATCAGTTTTTTCCTGGAGTTTTTAGGATTTTCTATCTATATATCAGCTGCAAATAGGAGTAATTTTACTTCATCCTTTCTGATTTGGATCCTTTTTACTCCTTTTTCTTGCCTTATTGTTCTGGCCAGGATTTCCAGTACTGTGCTGAATAGGAGTGGTGAGAGTGGGCACCCTTGTCTTGTTCCTGATCTTAGAGGAAAATCTTTCAACCTTTTATCATTGAGTCTGTTAGCTGTGGGCTTGTCATATATGGTCTTTATTATGTGGAGGTATGTCCCTTCTATACACAACTTGTTGAGAGTTTTTATCATGAATGAATGTTGAATTTTGTCACATGCATCTATTTGAGATGTCATGTGATTTTTGTCTTTCATTCTATTAATGTGATGTATCACATTTACTGATTTGCATGTTGAACCATTTTTGCATTCCAAGGATGAATCCCACTTGATCATGGTGTATAATAACTTTAATGTACTGTTGAATTTGATTTGCTAGCATTTTGTTGAGAATTTCTGTACGTATATTCATTGATGATATCGATCTGTAGTTTTCTTTTCTCCTAATGTCCTCATCTGGCCTTGGTATCAGGGTAATGCTGGCCTCATAAAATGAGTTTGGGAGTGTTCCCTCTTCAATTTTTAGAAGTGTTTGAGAGATTGGTATTAATTCTTCTGTAAATTTTTGGTAGAAATCACCAGTGAGACCATCTGGTCCTGGGCTTGCTTTGTTGGGAGGTTTTTATTACTGATTCAATCTTCTTACTCATTATTAGTTCAAAATTTCCATTTCTTCATGATTCAGCCTTGGTAGGTTGTATGTTTCTAGGAATTTATCCAGTTCTTCTAGATTGTCCAGTTTTTTGGTGTATATCAATTGTTTATAGTTGTCTTGTATGAGCCTTTGTATTTCCGTGATATCAGTTGTAATGTCTCCTCTTTCATGTATAATTTTATTGATTTTGGTCCTCTTTTCTCCTTGGTTATTATAGCTGAAAATTTATATGTTTTGTTTATATTTTCAGAGAACCAGCCTTTGGTTTTGTTAATCTTTTCCATTATTTTCCTATTCTCTATTTCATTGTTTCTACTTTAATCTTTATTATTTCCTATCTTCTGCTAACTTCTGGTTTAGTTTGTTCTTTTTCTAGTTCCTTGAGGTGTAAAGTTAGATTGAGATCTTTCTTTTTTCTTGATAAATGTGTTTCTCTCTGTAAACTTGCCTCTTAGAACTTCTTTTGCTGCATCCATGAGTTTTTTGGTATGTTAGTTTATATTCTTGTTTGTCTCAAGATATTTTTTGCTTCCCTTTTGATTTCTTCTTTGATCCATTGGCTGTTCAGGAGGGTGTTGTTTAATTTACATGTCTTTGAGTTTTTCAGCTTTTCTCCTGTTATTTTTAGTTTCATTCCATTGTGGTCAGAAAAGATACTTGATGTAATTTCTGTCTTTTGAATTTGTTGAGAGTTGTTTTATGACTTATCATGTCATCTAGCCATGAAAATGTTCCTTGTGCTCCTGAGAAGAATGCATATTCTGCTGCTGTTGGATGGAATGTTCTGTATATGTTTCTTAGGTATATTTGTTTAATAGTATTGTTCAAATCCTGTTTTTTAATTTATTTTCTGTCTGGATTATCTATCCATTATTGAGAGTAGGGTATTAATGTCCCCTACTATTATTGTATTGCAGTTTATTTCTCCTGTTAGTATTTACTTTATGTATTTAAGTGCTCCGATGTTGGATGCGTGACTGTTTACAATTTTTGTGTCTTCTTGGTGGATTAACTCCCTTTATCATTGTATAATGACTTTCATCATCTCTTTTGACCATTTTTAACTTAAATTCTATTTTGCTTGATATGGTATAGTGACTTCTGCTTTCTTTTGCTCACCAATTGCTTGAAATAACTTTTTCCATTCCTTCAGTCTCAGTCTGTGTGTGTCCTTAAAGCTTAATTGCGTTTCTTGTAGGCAGCATATTGTTGGATCTTCTTTTTTAATTTATTCAGCCACTCTGTCTTTTGATGGGAGAATTTAATCCATTTTTTTTTTTGTGGTACACGGGCCTCTCACTGTTGTGGCCTCTCCCATTGCGGAGCAGAGGCTCCGGATGCACAGGCTCAGCGGCCATGGCTCACGGGCCCAGCCGCTCCACGGCATGTGGGATCTTCCCAGACCGGGGCATGAACCCGTGTCCCCTGCATCAGCAGGCGGACTCCCAACCACTGCGCCACCAGGGAAGCCCAATCCATTTACATTTAAAGAAATTATTCATAGGTAAGGACTTACTATTACCATTTTGTTCATTGTTTTGTAGATCTTTTGTTCCTTGCTTCCTCTCTTGCTGTCTTCCTCTGTGATTTGATGACTTTTTGTAGCAATATACTCTGACTCCTTTATCACAGTCTTTTTTGTGTCTACTACAGATTTTTCCCTGTGGTTACCACGATACTTACAGAAGATATATTTGTAGCATCCTATTTTAAGGTGATAATAACTTCAACAGCAGAAACTTTGTACTTTTACATCTCCCCCGCCACCCGTGATGTGGCAGGTTACTGATGGTATGATTTATACCTTTTTAATATTACATACCGAATAACAAATTATTCTAGTTACGGTTATTTTTAATATTTTTTAACTTTTAAAGTAGAGTTGCATGTGAATTATGCACCACCATTACAACATTAGAGAATCTGACTTTGACTATATATTTATATTACCAGTGAGATTTACACATCCATATGTTTTCACAGTGTTAATTAGCATCCTTTTATTTCCACTGCCCAGTGAGCTCCCTGGCCAGACAGGGCCACCAGCTCAGCTCTGCAGATGCAAAGAGCCTCTGGCTGGGATCTGTGTTCAGTTGTAGCTGCAGGGAGGAATATGTTCTGCCAGGATTTGAGTGCTGGTTACTGTAAGCCCTGCCCCCCTTCTCAATTTCTCTGATTCTCCATGATCAAGCTCCAGAGATTTCCCCAGTGATCCCTGTGAGGTGAGACCCAAGTGGGCCCCCTGGGAAGTACCCTGCAGGGCTGGGGGAGCTGGATATTTACTTTGGGCTCTTTTTCCCCCCACTGTAGAAACTACAGCCCTGGGGGCCCTCTTGTGTGGCCTTGTGACCATCCAGGGGATGAGCAGTGCAGCCAGAGTGTAGCCATTCCTTATTCTTCTAATGCTTTCCTTCTCGGTCTCTGTGGGTCCAGGGGGGTGCTTCTACTTCACCCCCTGGATTCTGGGATTTTCACAATGGTGACTTGTCTAAGGATAGTTGGTTTTCTTGTGAGGGGGATGATGCTGGGGACAACCTACATTGCCATCTTGATCCATGATTTTCTTATTTTCAGTTCAAATCGCTGAAGCTCTTCAAAAGAATCCCTTGATCAACATGCCTAGAATTGAATCAAGATTTCTTGATTTCCATTTGCCTGTTGTTTCTAAACACATGAAACCTTAAAAGTTTTGCTTTCTTTTTGTATTTAACTTACTCTTAGAATCTTACAATTTAAAAAAATTATGGCAGTTTGATCTCAGTTGGAAAGAAGGGAAATTTTTACATTTAAAAAAATCTTCCTTCTCAAACCCACTTTCCATTTGCTTGCAAAAACACTCTTTAATAAGATGGTTTACATCCATTAGTAAAGGGTCACAGTTTCTATTCTGTATGTGTGATGTCACCAAAACACTAATTAAGCCCCAGAATATCTGAACAAAATGTATCCTGTCCTTATGCAGGAAAAAAGAGGACTTGAGACTATCTTGACTTTCTTAACCATCTTGTTTTACTATTTATAATTGTGTTAGAAGTTCATTGCTTAATGTCAAAATTAAGTCAGTGCTTTTTAAGCATTGTACATCAAAGTAATATCTCTTTAAAGATAAAACTCAGGCTTATTTCAAAAGATGAATAGCTAAATTGGTAGTTCCTTTATCATGTGGTTAGAAAATAGGGAAGTAAATTGACTGAATAGTTAATATGTTCGGATACATTTACTTTCAGTAATAGAGCTAGGAAAAAAATTCTGATATCTTTTTGGGAACTCTAAATAAAATTATATTTGAAGCTTCTCAAACCAATAACTTTATCCTTTATACTCTCTTCTACTCATTATTACTCTTACTTGTCCAAAGATTTTGCTTTTGTTTCAAACAGTTTTAACATAGTAGGTATTATTTTTCTTGGATTTTCTCATGCTGTAACAAAAATCAGTTATTGGTTTATTTATATATCACATAGATGGTATAATTGAATTGTTTACTAGTTTATTTTTCATTTTAGCGTTTAATTTCTGTTTTTACATGGAATCTTGGATATTTCCCAACAGTCTCAAGAGAAAATCAATTGGTGTCATCTGAATTCTTCACATGCTTCTTTCCTCCCAAAAGCCATCTGTAATGGCTTCTAGAGATACATAGATAACAGATTTGTGTGGAAAGGTGCAAGACAGCATTCTCAGAATGTCCCATTCGTGTACACATGTGTGTTTAGCATATTAGGATTGTGAAATTTGGGAACTGGAAGACGTTTAGGGGTCACTGGACTCAGTCCTCTGATTTTCTAAGAAAACAAGCCTGGAGAGGGTCTGCGGCTCATTCAGAGTTACAGAACTCTTAAGTGATAAAGCCGGGACTCAACTTCATTTCTTTGGGACTTAAACCCAAAGTCCAGTAACATGATAGCCTGAGCCAGGCAGCTGGAATTCCTCCAACCCATACTCCTATTGGGTGCAGCTAAAAGTGGGGGAGCCTCCCACAGGCAGCATGGACAGTAACAAATAGTGAAAACTAGCACCTCGTCACCAAAGGAAGAAAAAGAAAACAGTAAAAAGCATGAAGCAGTGAGGCTCAAAATGTGGTTTGCAAACTCCTGGGGAGTCCTCCAGCCCCCACTGAGTCAAGTCCTTCTCTCGCCTGGCTCCTATAATGAATGCACCTCCATCCCAGGCCAGCCTTCAGCATTGGAAGGGCCATGAGGGAAGGGGCAAGGGCCTGGGAAGGCGGTGGGCGGGTGGGGAGGGGTGGAGAGGCAGGCCAGTTACACTTAGTAGTTTTTATTGCTTCATTAAGTATCAACCCTTGAATGTATGTCTTTCTAGTATTCTTTGGGGCAAAATGGGAGATACACATAAAAGACTTCTGCTGTATATCAAAACATGATGGTTGTCAAGGAAAAGCACATGTGAGAGCTGAACTCATCACTTTTTTTCACAGAACACCAATTAAAATAATGACTGACAAACTACGGTTCTTCAGACGAGTATTTGGCAGACACTTTTTCAGAGTAAGCCTGTCACTTCAAGAAAAACAATTGAAAGTATTTGTTACAAGTGATAAAGTTAGATATTTCAAGCCAAAATCAGAATTTTGGAAAACTTGTATCCACCATCATTAGGTTTTTCTGGTGAGATTGGTAACGATCTTAACAAATGTGATTTTTTTTTGATATTGTGTAATAAAATGCCTTACATTTGGAAGATCTTCATAACTCTGAGTCAATATTGCCCAAATGACCTATGCATGGTATTAAAAAAATCATCCATGAATAAGAAAACCCATTCCAAGTGTAAGACAGACCAATGGGTTTTAAGATAAAAGCATATGAAAAGTTCATTGACATGATATCAGATTCTACACTGCAACTAACCTTTAAGAAATTTGTCAAGTTTTGATGTAGCATCAAAGAAAAATATCCTCAATTATCTGGGAAGACTATTAAGATAATTCTTCCTGGGCTTCCCTGGTGGTGCAGTGGTTGAGAGTCTGACTGCCGATCAGTAGATATAACCCAATAAACCAAAGCTTTTTGGAATCCTAAATAATGCTTTTAAGAGTATAAAGGGGTCCTGAGACTAAAAAGGTGTACAATATTTGACCATTTATGTCAGTATGCAGCACTAAGGCAACCAGGGCATTACTACATTATAGCTTTGTTCAGTCCTTACCGGAGGAGTGATATTCCTGACCACTTGAAATGTTTCTTTTCTATAGTTTTTTGTTTGTTTAAGGAATTAAGGAAGCAAATAGTTCTGAGACCCTCTGATTCACTGGTTCCTTTATTCACTTGCTCACTCCTTCATTCAATGGCTTTTTTCACAGATCTAGAACAAAAAGTTTTTAAATTTGTGTGGAAACACAAAAGACCCCAAATAGCCAAAGCCATCCTGAGAAAGAAAAACGGAGCTGGAAGAATCAGGCCCCTGACTTCAGACTATACTTGCAAAGCTACAGTTATCAAAACAAAGACATAGGTCGATGGAACAGGATAGAAAGCCCAGAAATAAACCTACACATCTATGGCCAATTAATCTATGACAAAGGAGTCAAGAATATACAATGGAGAAAAGACAGTTTCTTTAATAAGTGGTGCTGGGAAAACTGGACAGCTGCATATTCCAAGAAAGGGAATGTTCTAATTTCAAACACCATACACAAAAAGAAACTCAAAATGGATCAAAGACCTAAATGTAAGACTGGATGCTATAAAACTCCTAGAGGAAAACATAGGCAGAACGCTCATTAACATAAATTGCAGCAATATCTTCTTTGATCCATCTCGTTGAGTAAACAATAAAGTAAACAAATGGGACCTAATTAAACTTAAAAGCTTCTGCACAGCAAAGGAAACCATAAACAAAATGAAAAGACAACCCACAGAATGGGAGAAAATATTTGCAAACAAAGTGACCGACAAGGGATTAATCTCCAAAATATACAAACAGCTCAGTATCAAAAAAACAAACAACCTGTGGCTCCATATCAAAAAAACAAACAACCTGATCAAAAAACGGGCAGAAGATCTAAATAGACGTTTCTCCAAAGAAGACATACAGATGGGCAAAAAGCACATGAAAAGATGCTCAACATCAATAACTATCAGAGAAATGCAAATCAAAACTACAATGAGGTATCACCTCACACCGGTCAGAATGGACATTATTTTAAAAAATCAACAAATAATGCTGAAAGGGGTGTGGAGAAAAGGGAACCCTCCTACACCATTGGTGGGAATGTAAATTGGTACAACCACTGTGGAGAACAGTATGGAGGTTCCTTAAAAAACTACAAATAGAACTATCATATGATCCAGCAATCTCACTCCTGGGCGTATACCCTAAGAAAACCATAATTCGAAAAGATACATGCACCCCTATGTTCATAGCAGCACTATTTACAATAACCAAGACATGGAAACAACCTAAATGTCCACTGACAGATGAATGGATAAAGAAGATGTATATATATACCATAAGTTTGTTTTATTACTCAACCATAAAAGAGAATGAAATAATGCCACTTGCAGCAACATGTTGGACCTAGAGATCATCATACTGAGTGAAGTCAGAGAAAGACAAATATCATATGATATCACTCATGTGGACCTAATTTTTAAAAAAATGATACAAATCTTTTTTTTTTTTTTTTTTTTTTTTTACAAAACAGACTTATAGAAAACAAATTTATGGTTACCAAAGGGGAAATGTTGGGGGGAGGGAAAGATCAGGAGCTTAGGATGAACATACACACACACTGCTATTTATAAGATAGATAACCAGCAAAGACTTACTGTAGAACACAGAACTCTATTCAGTATTCTGTGATAACCTATATGAGAGAAGAATCTGAAAAAAATGAATATATGTATAACTGAATCACTTTGCTGTACCCCTGAAACTAACACAACATTGTATCAACTATACTCCAATAAAATTAAAAAATTACAGAGCGCTTACTGTATTGCAGAAGTCACAGGGAAGGATACAAATATGCACTAGAATGTTGCCTGTTTAATCACAACAGATGGTCTTCCTCCTGCACTACACACACTGAAAGCCCCAAGGGGTGTAAGAGCCAAACTGTTTTTTCACTCATAGAATAAATCGTTTAATGCCTTCTGCAAAGAGCCCTTGCCACAAAGCTCATTAGTGAACAGTTACATCATGAAAGTTCTCTCTCATCTCATTAAAATATAAAATTGATTCAGAAGTGAGAACATACACTCACAAATATGTTCTGCAAAAGATAAGTCTGTGTCTCAGGGAAGATGCTTGTGGGCTTGGCTCTCTGTGATTGTTGCAGTTCCCTCAGTATCAGAAAGAGTGTGATTCAGAGCAGCAGTCTGTTAAGAACAGAAAGACAGCCATGAGAAATGAGATCATGTTCTCTGAATACCCAAGGGCATGCTTACATTTTACTTTTCAGATAAGATGCTTAGAAAGGTTTTATTTACTTAAACCAAGCTGCTAAAATTTTGCAGACCTTTCTCATGTGCAGACTTGGTTAATTTTTCATGTCACATGAAGTGTTGAGATAGCTGGGAGTATTTATCTCAGAGCTTAGAATCATGTGATCATTCCCTCAAGTAATACTTGAATTACTGTCCAGTGAAGCAGGGCTTTTTCAAGTTGTTTTGGGATCAGTAAGTGGGACATATAGGGAGGAAGATTTAGGGTCACTGAAGAGAAAACCTTTTCAACAATTAGAGCTATCAACAGTGAATTGTATGGATGGACCTAGAGACTGTCATACAGAATGAAGAAAGTCAGAAAGAGAAAAACAGATATCGTATATTAACATATGTATGTGGAATCTAGAAAAATGGTACAGATGAACCGGTTTGCAAGGCAGAAATAGAGACACAGATGTAGAGAACAAATGTATGGACACCAAGGGGGGAAAGCAGAATGGGGGTGGTGGGATGAATGGGGAGATTGGGATTGACACATATATACTAATATGTATAAAACAGATAACTAATAAGAACCTGCTGTATAAAAAAATAAAAATTCCAAAAAACAATGACATGTAAACATTCCATCATGAAAAGTCATGAGTTCTTCTATCACTGAGAGTCCTCCAGTAGAGGCTGGATAACCTTCTACCAGCAGTGTTGTAGAGTTTCTTCTTGTAATCTGAGGTTGGATAAGATGATTTGCAAGAAAGGTCATCTCTAGGATTCTGTAATTATCATTATCACAGCCATGAGACATCTGCTGGGTGGGATCATCAGCAGAAAGTACGTGATTTATTCACATATTTATTAAGCACCTACTATGTGTCAGACACTGTCCTAGACACTGGAGATACAGTAAAGAACAAGACTGACAAGGTCTCTCAAGGCACTTATGTCCTAAGATAGGCAGACAAGCACTGAACTAATAAACAAGACAATTTCATATTAGGATAAATGCCTTGAAGAGCACAAACCAGGATGATGGGAGAGACTGGTTGGGGCAGTTAAGAGTCAGGAGCTGCTTTAAATTAGGTTTTGAGGAAAGTCTCCTTGAGGAGTTGAGGTTTGAACTGAGACCTGAATGCAGAGGAGGCGTCTGTCCTGAGATGACTGGGGAAGAGTGTTCAAAGCAGAGAGAACATGCGCAGAAGACCAGGGCAGAAATAACCTTGGCATATTTAAGAAGCAAACAGAAGACATAGAGATGGCCAACAGACACATGAAAAGATGCTCAACTGCTAATTATTAGAGAAATGAAAATCAAAAATACATTGAGGTATCACCTCACACCAGTCAGAATGGCCACCATCAAAAAGTCTACAAATAGGGCTTCCCTGGTGACACAGTGGTTGAGAGTCCGCCTGCCGATGCAGGGGACATGGGTTCGTGCCCCAGTCCGGGAAGATCCCACATGCCGCAGAGCGGCTGGGCCCGTGAGCCATGGCCGCTGGACCTGCGTGTCCGGAGCCTGTGCTCGGCAACGGGAGAGACCACAACAGTGAGAGGCCCGCATACGGCAAAAAAAAAAAAAAAAAAAAGTCTACAAACAATAAATGCTGGAGAGGATGTGGAGAAAAGGGAACCATCCTACACTGTTGGTGGGAATGTAAGTCGGTACAGTCACTAGGGAGAACGGTATGGAGGTTCCTTAAAAAAACTAAGAGTTGCCATATGATCCAGCAGTCCCACTCCTGGGCACATATCTGGAGAAAACCATATATAATTCGAAAAGATACATGCACCTCAAGTTCACTGCAGCAGTATTTACAATAGCCAAGACATGGAAGCAACCTAACTGTCCATCCACAGAGGAATGGATAAAGAAGATGTACATATATACAATGGAACATTACTCAGCCAGAAAAAAAGAACAAAATAATGCCATTTGCAGCAACGTGGATGGACCTAGAGATTATTAAACTAAGTGAAGTAAGATAGGGAAAGGCAAATATCATATATCACTTATATGTGGAATCTAAAAAAAATGATACAAATGAACTTACTTACAAAACAGAAAGACTCGTAGATATAGAAAACAAACTGATGGTTACCAAAGGGGAAAGTAGCAGGGGGAGAGAAAAATTAGGGGTTTGGGATTAACAGATACTATTATATATAAAATAAACAATAAGGTCCTACTGTATAGCACAGGGAACTATATTCAATATCTCGTAATAACCTATAATGGAAAAGAATCTGAAAAAAAATGTGTGTAAGCGTAAAACACACATTTGCTCTACACCAGAAACTAACATTGTAAATCAACTATACTTCAATTTTTTGAAAGCATATAGATTAAAATACAGCAAAAACATTTCACTAAAAAAAAAAAGCAAAGCCAAGTGAGAGAGGCACAGAGGAATGTGCTTTGGGATGGACTGAGGAATAGGTAGGGGCCAAATCTCATAGGAGCTTCGCTGTTATTTATCCAGCGAGAAGCATGGGGGGTTGGCGGGGAGTCGTTTTCAGTGAGGAGTGGCATGCTCTAATGCACTCTCTAAAGATGACTATGGGTGCTTTCTGGAGGGTGGATTGTAGGGGCCAAGGATATAAGCAAAGAGGGGAACAGGAGGAAACTCTTGAGAAGTGTGGTTTCACAGAAGCCAAGAGAAGAAAATGTTTCGAGAAGGAAGGAGTGGGCAGCAGTCTTGAATACAGAGAAATTAACAGGGAGGTATTGATGGCCTTGAGGAGCAAATGTTTATGGGTGGTAGCTTTGCAAGCCCACTGCAGTGAATTTAGGAAAAAACGGGAAGGGGGTAAGAAAACATGGGGAGCAGAACCCATTTCAAAAATGCTGTGGAGGGATGCAGAGAAATAGGACATTGGGAGGAGGGTATAGGGATCATTTCTAGGATGGAGCTACTACAGCAGTTCTCTGTGCTGACAGGTGGGGGTCTGCAGAGAGTCAGATACTGGGGGTTCTGGACAGAGTAGTTAATTGCAGGAGAGGGATCCTTGAAAGGGCCCTGTGAATTGTTTTGCCTCTTTATTGGAATCCAAAATTTCGTTATCTTTGATGTTGATTAGTTTGTCGGAATGTTCTTGTATTAAGTTGAACCATATGAAGTTACCAATACTCATACATTTTTGACCTATGAAAACAGCAGTGGCTTATAATTCTACCTAATAGAATTAGGATTTTCGACCTTAATTTAGACAGTTTCTCCCATAGGTCTTTATAGTTTCTATACATTCTTAATTTGGAAACAGTCTCAAACTTATCTCAAAGTTGCAATTACAAGAACAAAGAATGTTTCCCTCCCCAACCAGAACCATTTGAGAGTAATTTGCAGACCTGATATTCTCTCTCCCTAACATTTGAGTAGGTATTTTGTATAAATAAGAAGATTCTCCTATAAAATCCCAGTACAATCTAGTAAAATCAGGAAATTAACAGCAATACATTGCTGCCAACTAATCCTTCAACCCCATTCAAGCTTTTGCTAAGTTGTCCCAATAATGTCCTTAATCTCAAAAGGAGCTAGTCCAGCATCTCACATTGCAGCTAGTTGTCATGTCTCTTTAGTCTCCTTCATTCTAGAACAGTTCCCCAGTCTTCCTTGATTTTTCGTAACTTTGACTCTTTGAAGAATACAATCTAATGACTTTGTAGAACAGCGCCCAGTCTGAGTTTGTCGTGGTTATCTTTGGCAGTTTGGTAGCAGCCTTCAAATTGGCCATACCTCCTGTTATTCAAACCCTCATGCAGTCTCCTCCCTCACTGTAGCAGAGTTGATCTTTGTGACCAAGAGCATTAGACCAGAAGTGGTTAGGTTATAGAAGCGATCTCTTGGATCACTTGTTCTGGGGCAAGCAAACGTCCTATGGATAGGCTCAGATGGCAAGGAACAGAAGCATGTAGCCAACAGCCAGTGAGAAACTGAGGCCTGCCAACCATGTGAGTGAGCATGGAAGTGGATTCTCCAGCCCCAGTTAAAGATGGATTTAACTGGGGGAAGTGGATTCTCCAGCCCCCTCAAGATGACTGTTGCCCCAGCCAGCAGCTGGACTTCAACCTTATAACAGACCTAAAACCAGAATCACCCAATTAAGCCACTCTCAGATTCCCGACCCCCAGAAACTCTGACATCATAAATGTTCATTGGCTTAAAGTACATAACGAATACAGGCAGGAATATCACAGAAGTGATGGTGAGTTCTTTTTATTGCATCCTATCAGGTGGCACACAATTTCAATTCATGCCATTACTAATCATCTTTATTTCAGTCCCTTGATTAAAATGGAATCTTCTCGGCCTTTCCACTTTTTGCTCTTTTTTTCCCCCCTCTCTTTTAATTAATGAATATTTTATGGGAGATACTTTGAAATGATGTAAACATCCCTTTCTTCATCAAACTTTCAATTATTTCATTTATCTATTTTTCTCAGTATGAGATCTTGGTTTTCTGTTTTATTCGATGGGATATAGTCTGTTACTGTCATTATTTATTTTGATACTCAAATTGTTCCAAATTTCACCTGCGTCCCTTCATCCTGGCTCTTGTGTTCTCTGGACACATCCTCATCATTCTTTAAATATATGCTTGATTTCTGGCACAAGATGTTCTAAGCTCATCATGTTCTTTGCCTGCCCCAGCCCTGAAATCAGTCATTTCTCCAAGGACCTCAGGTTCTTTTTAGTGGAAAATGGTATTAAAGCCAAGGTGTGGGCACTATTGCCATTGGGGTGTCATTGCTCCCAGGCCCACTCAAAGGACATATATATATACTTACATATACTCATAGATGTAAATATATAGACATATGCAAATATATACATATATGTATATACAAATATATACTACATATATCATATAATATAAATTATATATTTGTAAGTATAATACAAATAAAATATAGATATATATCTTTAAATTCATACTGATGTCTCTAATTGGAGGGTACTCTGGGGTTATTCCGTCCGTCTCCCTTTCCATATTAGTGACCTCCCTCTCCAACAGTGAGAAACATGGCTCTGTTACCCTCATTATATTTATCTGATTCATTCCCTCGTATATAACCAGTCTTCCGTCACCACTGCATCCACCCCTTCCCCCACATGGATGCCCTCTATTCAGGCACTGACACCTTTTCAGAGACACCACCCTCATAAATGCCCTCCTTATCCCCTTGGGCCCCAGGCCACCACTCCACATGGATGTTCACACCCACTTCTCCCTGCTCAGTCTCTGACATACCACCTCAGGCTGCCCCTACACGTGGAAGCCCTCCTCACTCAGGCCTAAATTCCCCACACTAGATCTACCCTTCTCACCCAACTTGGGCTCCAGCACCCCACAGGCTGTCACAGGCTGCCTCTCCTTGCTCTGCCCCCATCTAATGACTTTAGGGGTGACTTGTTCAGGGGAGGAAAGGGAAGAGCAGGGCTTTGTGATTTCAGGAGGATGCCAGCATGGAAAGGGACATTCTGCCCCCCCTCAGCTCAGTTGTGAATTTCGTCTGTAGTAGTGGGTTCCAAATTTCTGGTTACACCAGAATATCTTGGGAAGCTTGCTGAAATACAAATCTCAAGCAAACAGAAGACAACACTAAAAAACAGGGAGCAATCAAAGCGTCCTTAGATAAGCTGTGACAGAGAGAGAGGCATGGACATATATACACTACCAAACGTAAGGTAGATAGCTAGTGGGAAGCAGCCGCATAGCACAGGGAGATCAGCTCGGTGCTTTGTGACCACCTAGAGGGGTGGGATAGGGAGGGTGGGAGGGAGGGAGATGCAAGAGGGAGGAGATATGGGGATATATGTATATGTATAACTGATTCACTTTGTTATAAAGCAGAAACTAACACACCATTGTAAAGCAATTATACTCCAATAAAGATGTAAAAAAAAAGCGTCCTTAGAAAATGGTTAAATAGATTATAGGGAGGCATTCAGTTTTCATTTTAGACTTTTGGTTTCTCTTTACATTTTCTACATTTATACCTTTATATTATCAATACTAATGGATTATGGGCCATGTTTTATAAGTTTCTATATTAAAAACATAATTAGCAAGACTTGTTTTTTGAAGTAATACAAAATACAGACTTCCAGACCCTATAGCTGGAGGTTGATTCAGCACACCTGGGCTAAGACCTGGGCATCTGTGCTTCGTAAAATTCTCCTTTGAATGTAGTGATCAGCCAGGTTGTGGAACCCCCGCTCCATCAAATCCTCCACAGGAGTTCCCTCGGCAGCTGTGTCTGAGTATCCACTGGGCAGCCTGCCCAACACCCCGTCACAGATGAGCATTGACAGAGATGAAGCCATATGAGCGTTCTGAAAACTCAGGACAGGTAGGTTTTGGTTTGAAGGCTCATGATCCTACTGATAGCTCCTTCCAAAAGTCAGTTTTGTCTGATCCTTACTGTAATTAAAGTGAAGGATAACTCTGAAAAGATGCAGGTTAAGTACTCTTCAAAACTATCAAGGTCATCAGTGACAAGGTCAGTCTACTGTCACCTCCAAGAGGACCCTAAGTGGAGATGACAACTAAATATAATGTATCCTTGATAAGTTCTTGGAAAAGAAAAAGGACGTTAGGTAAAAACTAAGTATGGTTTTTACTTAATAATAATGTGTCAATATCAGTTCATTAATTGCAAGAAATGTACCATCCTAATGGAAGACGTCACATGGGGAAACTGGGGTATGTATGGGGTATGTCGGAACTCTCTGTATAATAGTTCTATAAATCTGAAGAGGTTCTACAATAAAAAGTCTTAGAAAAAAGATGGAGGTAACAGGAGATGTAATGAAGTGACATGGCAGACTCGGTGATAGCACTCTGTAAATCATCAGGAAAAGGTGAAAATATTCAAATGGGCATGAAGAATATAAGTAGGTGTCATCACTTCCACGTGGGAGATAAGACACAGGGCCATTACTGCAGCCCTGCGTCTCCAGGAGTGACAGGCCACTGCTGCTGCTGTTCCAGGAAATTTGAGGACAGCAGGGACAGATTGCTCCCAAAGGTCACCGTGGAAATGTCTGATAGATGACCAGTTGCCCTGAGGGAGAGTCTGGGCCTGTGTACAGGCGGGGAGGAAGGATGACTCTGGGAGGGGCAGTTGTATTCTTTGCCCTTTGAGAACAGCTGTTACAGGCTTGATGTGCAACCTGTCCTTTACTGGCAGAACAGACCCAGTGCTGTGCAGGGTAACCAGTTCCTGTTGCCTGTGGCTCAAAGCCAAGCTCGGTGCTTTGTGACCACCTAGAGGGGTGGGATAGGGAGGGTGGGAGGGAGGGAGACGCAAGAGGGAAGAGATATGGGAACATATGTATAACTGATTCACTTTGTTATAAAGCAGAAACTAACACACCATTGTAAAGCAGTAATACTCCAATGAAGATGTAAAAAAAAAGCCAACAGCAGCTGAAATGTTCACATTATGGCCTACAAAATAGTGCAGCCAAGTATCATTGGGTGCTCTCCTGGTGTTTGTAATACTAGACACAGCTGAAACAGAGGAAAAACTGCATTTCTTTTTATACTAAGGCAATATATCCTACAAAATGGGAGGGAAATCCTTCAATTTATAAATTGCATCCTAAATTGGAGGCATTTTACCTGTTTCAGGTCCAAAAATCATCTTACTTTGTTTGTCTAAAACCAAAAGTCCTTTTAAAAACACAAACGACATTTTAATTTTACAGTTGTCAGAGAGAATGTAGAAGAGTATCATTCTGCCATACATGGACCAATAAGAATACTAACAGCTATGGCCCAAACATCAGAAGTACCACCATTGCCACTCATGTATGTGCTTGTAGTAGACTGTCCCTTCTGTCTCCTAGGGCAGTGAACACAAATGTGCCCAACTGCTGGAAGTATCCCCTTGTTGCTAGAACCATCCAGGAACAGGGTTACCTAGGTGCCTCTGTGCTTGCTCCCGGCTAAAGCAAGAAAGAGCTGGAGCTTCCTGTGCTTTTGCACATTGGCTACGTGGTCTGAGTTCAGTTGCAGAAAACATAATCCACTCTAGGTAGATTAAACAGGAAGTGATTTATTATGGGATTTTCAGTGGCTTTCAGAATCACCAGAGGGCTAAAGAGACAGATTGTAGACCAAGCTGCCAGGAATGACTCCGCAAAGCACATGGCAAATCATCAGAGTGGCTGCTGCATCTGCCTAGATCCGGAAGGTATCACAGCAGCTGCTGGCTGCAAAACCAGCCACCTCAGCTATAATCAGGAAGCTGCCACTGGGGTGGCCAACTCGAGAGCACATTGCCTTTGCCAGTCTGCAAAAAGGACACCCTACATGTTGCTTCTTCGCATATGAGTCAGTTCCAAATCAGACCCCTGTGAGTACAAGTGGTGGGTAGAACCTAAATCGCATTTTGAACCCAAATTGCAAGGGAGTCTGGGATGTTATTTTTTGTTTTTCAGCCTCTGCATGCAGGAAGGGGAGTTCAGATGGATACTGAGGAATCTAATTTATGTTATCTGTCGGAGTCTGCCCTGCTAGCTACCCAGTTATCTACCCAGTTATCTATGCATATTCCTCTTGCTATAAGTAGAACCCACTCCCTCCCCCATACGTCACCGCATCCCACTCAAAGTCCAGGATCTCTGGGTTTTGTGCAGCTCTCTTTAAGTCCAGATGAGGCTTTTTGTGATCTAGTGACCTATAAATTAAAAGACTGCCTGTCTGCTCTCAGTATACACTGGTGGCAAAGGAGGATTAAAACTCTCCAGAAAGGGAGAGAATAGAAACATACAATTGCCATTTGTATTAGCAGTCATCAAATGCCACTAGGCAAGAATGGTGAAAGCACCCTGCTCGCATGATGGAGTGAGGTCCTTGAGTAGCCATGGGAAGGACTCCCTTGTTCATTAAAATCATGACCCAAATCTAACTGATATCCTAGCCATCTCCCATTAGCTGCAATAAAAGTAAAGCTGATAGGCAGTCATTTTTTAATTTTCCTAACTTTACCTGTGTTTCTTTCTGCTGCCATAGTTGTAATAATGCTTGATTAGCCAGATGTAAGTGAACCGTGAGATTAAGGGCTCTACCACATTCTCCGCACTTCCCCCAAGTCTCTGCATCACTAGGATAGCAGCCACATCTGGACCTTGTGGTATTCACCTGTCTCTGAGGAGACCAAGTCCTGATGGAGTAGAAATGGGAGTTGAGCTGGAAAAGAGTTTCTCTGAACAAAGCCCTGGGTAAGGAGAAGTGGTGTGGCAATGCCTCCCTCCGCAGCAAGGACAGTATAGCCATGCAGGCAACAATATGTCACATTTAGGGACCATCCAGCTTTGGGGATGGGTGAAAAATATACTTTAAAAACAGACATGCCTAGTTGGTTCTGGGAAGAAGACGGCAGCAACATAGTTTTTTAAATCTCTGAATCATCACATAAAACAGAACAACTAGGGAGCACAACCAAATACACATGGGCAGTATTTACCTCAAACCGCCTAAGTTATCCACAAATCACAAAATATAAGCAGGTGGTGGAGGTAAACCGCCAACAGCCAGAAGACCTGCATGATATTCGTGCTGTACGAGAGGAAGGAGTCAGGAGGGGACAGCAGGGCATCTGACAGACCTGAGACCAGGAGAGCCCCAGAGTAGCTAACAGGAGTGCACTGGAAATGACTGCGGGCTAATCTGAGCACAGCAGCTGAAACTGGGAGGGGTTTTACCCAATTCAGTGCCAGCTGAGCGCAGGGACTCTTGGTGGGTTCTGAAAAGAGCTGAGGCAGTCTGGGCCAGATTAACTCCTGAACCCGACGGCCAAAGCTCCCTTCCAGGCCAGGGCACCCGTCTGAGGAGAAAGTGCTGACAGTGGAGTCAAAACTGGGCAGGACAGTGGCAGGAGGGAAAGAGAAAGTCCAGATAGAAGAGGGGAAAGAGAAGAGGTAAAGGAAATCTCAGAAAGCAAGCTGCCATGTTTTTAAACAAGTTAGTCAGATTTTCCTGAACTACACTCCATTCTAAAGGTTCAGGAAAATTTAATTTTGCATAATGAGCAACAGAAAAGTATCAAGGTCCAAACCCATATAAAGTTATTAGGAGAATGAAAGAACACAGAGCAGAATAACATCCCTCCGTTGAAAGCATGCCAGAAAGACAACTTGATAAAAGAGGTCAAAACTGAAGCATACTATTTCAAAATGAGCTTAAAATACAAAACGTTAAAATTCAAAAAGAAATGAAGAAAAAAAGATTTAGGAGAAAGTGTCAAATATTGGCAATAGGCAAGGAAGATTTAGCATGGATAGGAGGAGTCTTGATGAAGAAAAACAAAGCAAGGGAACAAAAAAAAATACTAAAAGCAGTAATGCCAATTTTTTTTCTGAAATATAAAACTACGTGTTTGAATAGCACAACACATACCTGAGAATAGTGACCAAAAATGATACAGTATAGTATGTTAACTGGACTTTAAAGGAAAAAGATCCTTTAGACATCTAAAAAGAGAAAGTGACTTTTAAGGGAAAGAAAATTAGATTCTTCTCAGGCTTTATGTCAGAGAAAAAAAACTTTATGTCAGAAAAAAAAAAAATGGAGCACAGATGGTCCCCAGCTTACAATGGTTCAACTTAAAATTTTGGGGCTTTACGATGGTGCAAAAGCAATATGCGTTCAATGGAAACCATACTTCAGATTTTGAATTTTGATCTTTTCCTGAGCAGTGATATACAGTATGATACTCTCTTGTGATGCTGGCTCCCACTGGACAAAGATGGGAAAATTTGCACTTCAGTAAGGATATTAATTACAGTAGGATGGAACTCATCAAATATTTTTAAATCCATGAGTTTATGATGATTTTCTAAAAATCTGGTCACCTTAGAAGGATGATAAGGAACTATTTCATTATCTGGAAAAGAATCAAGCATATGACTCTGAATCATATGAATTGTACCGTTGGGTAACCAAACAAGAGATGAGGAAAAAAATCTTTTTAAAAAAGTGTGACAGGGCTTCCCTGGTGGTACAGTGGTTAAGAATCCACCTGCCAAAGCAGGGGACACGGCTTCGAGTCCTGGTCCGGGAAGATACCACATGCCGCAGAGCAACTAAGCCCGTGCGCCACAACTATTGAGCCTGCGTTCTAGAGCCCACGAGCCACAACTACTGAGCCCACGTGCCACAACTACTGAAGCCCATGCACCTGGAGCCCATGCTCCGCAACAAGAGAAGCCACCGCAATGAGAAGCCTGCACACTGCAATGAAGAGTAGCCCCTGCTGGCCGCAACTAGAGAAAGCCCATGCACAGCAACAAAGACCCAATGCAGCCAAAAAAATAAATAAAATAAATATATTTTTTAAGTGTGACAACTGATAAATGAAAAAAAATAAGATAATTATCATCTGGCAATCCCCAGTGAACTAATGGATCTAAGCATTGCATATCAGTGACTGTGGGCATCAAAAAAGATAAACAGCTAGACACTGTGGCCCTCCTGATGACACAGCACTCTACCACCTGTGGTCTCGCCACAGCAGTTGAAGCAAATTCTCACCAAGCCTCTGGATCCAATTGCTGGCTTGCAGGAAATATAAAGGACAGAGGAAGATTTTTGAACTGCATCATGAATATGCCATCAGCAAAACCCAGACGAGAGAAACTCTACAACCTGGTTTCTTCGACAAATTGTAAGGAAAAGATAGGAGGGAGAATCTGTAGATTAAAAGGCCTATCACACTTTTAAACTATAGTCTCGGGATGCACATTTGAATGAAAAAAAATCTTTTTTTTTTTTTTTTAAAGTGCAAAGAAGTGCTTACTGTAGAAGTCAGGTTGATGGCTACTTATGAGGGGAGGGAGGGGTTGTGATGGGGATGGAGCACATAGAAGGGGCTTCTGAGTTGGCTGCCAAAATTTTGGTGTCTTGACCCAGCTTGTGTTTACCTTCTAATAATTGTGTGTGTTTGTTTTGTGTGGTTTTCTGTTATCTGTCTTATTTTATAATAAAAAGGTGAAAAGCATTGATAGACTTGAAGCACAGTTTTCCATGATAAATATTAGGTAAGCATTGTTAGTTTTTTTTTCTCAATGTATATGTATGGCAGTGATGTTATGACATTTTAACCAAAACCTTTACTCTCACAAGCTCGTAATAGTCTCTAAGGCTCTTATGTATAACAGTGTAGAATAGAAAGTCACATGTTAAAAGCAGTTGTACTTTTGTTTCAGTGTCTGCACAGTGGAATGGACATTGTAAAAATGAGGTCACATGGACTCATTTGAAGTATATCACTGTGGGGAGTATTGAGATATATATATATATATACACACACACACACAGCCCTTCCCTCAGCGTTGTTTGAAGAAAATATATGTATATATTAGTATATATAAGCATAACTGTTACATATAAATATATCTGTACATAACATACATGTGTATGTGTATATACATACATAGACACTTTTTTCATCTAGTTGATCTGATGAAAAATAAGTCTTCACAAGATAGTTTTTTGTCAATCGTACCTCAGTAAAGCTTAAAAAGAAAAAAAAAGAGTTTAGCAGCCTTAGACATTCACAGGCATGGATTTCTTTGATATCTTAAGGTCATTGTGTACTTTGATCTATAAATAACTTTTCTCTCTTGTTAGCGTGGCTTAGGCTTAGGCATTAAATCCTAACTTTTGTGAGACTGCAGTGCCTTTCTGGCTGGCCTGTCACTGACATGGCTCCCTGACACGTTGAAGGCAGATAAGTGTTTGAGAAACACACACAATAAGAGTTTTGCTGTCCTCACACTCCATAACCAAATGACATACTCCTCTCCTGTCAAAATCTATAAAGACCTAGTCTACAGTAAGCAGCTGAGATTCCTTACTGCTGAGCCTTTGAAGGGCCTTATATACAGACAGGGCTGCCTGCACCCCTGGTCTACAAGACTGTACATTTTATGTTCCATCATCACCGATTATATTCTTGAGTTCCTTCTCATCACCCCTTTTGCTCCTTCTAATGGTGGGTTGTTTAGGGACTGGCATTATTGTCATATTTGCTTTAATGCATTTTAACCTGCTTGTGAAATTTCTAACCTCTCTTGCAGTATCTCTGCTGGAGGACGGTTCAGTCATCCTATTGTAATAGCAGCTGCTCAAAGGATTTGGAATTTGTTTGGATTTGAAGGAATCAGATTTATACACTATTCTGTATCTCGCTCATTAGCTCTCAATGGCATAACAAGACTGAAAATTTAATTGGACTTTGGGGAAATCATGCATTAGGTTCGTAGCATTTTGTGTGTATTATATAGACTTGCTGTCTTAGCAGGAATAAAAAGTAAATTTTTTTTTTACCTTGATGATGTTTAGAATGTCATCAGCAGCTAATAGCATGGCTTCATGTCCTAATACATGGATAAGTGTTTGCCCCTCAAGCCTGTTGCCTTTACTGTGATGTCATGTATGTCTACCCAAAGACACACGCAAGTGCCCTTGGTTGGGGGGTCGGGGCAGTGCGTATGTGTGGAAGGCAGCAAATGTGCTTGCCCATATCTCCAACACTGAAACTGGCTTGACAGGATGTATGAAAGCAAATTACATAGGCAGAGCCTGCTTTCTAGAATCCCAGGATATGGGGACTGTTTTGCCTTTTGTTTCGTTTTATTAGAGGTGGTTTGAAGATTGACACATTCCTCTTGATTTCAGGCCATTTAGTGAGTTTGTTCATCTGAGTCATTGTTTTCTCACCTCTAAAGGGGGATTAGAACGCACCCGTCCTGCCTCAGCCTTGTTTTTTGAGCTACTTGGATAGTTTGGCCCTGGTAGAAAGCACCTCAGCTTCCCCTCAGTGCCCCGTCCACCTTATGGTTATCTGAGGCCAGACTTCCGCTGGAAATCCTACCTCCCTGTCATCTAGACTCTAGATTCTAGAGCAATCCAAATCACACTGCTTTCAGGTTCTGAATTTAGAAAGCCAAGGTAAAATCATCTTCCTTAAACAGACGCCATTCATTCATTCAGGGAGTAATTATTGAACACTTACTGTATGCCGAAGATTCTTCCGGGCATTGGGGATAAAGAGGTAAGCAAGATAGAATTCACATCGTGGAACGTATATAAACAGATAAATAAAAGATCAGATAGTGATAAGTGCTATGCAGGGACATATTACATTAAGGCAATGAGTTTAGAAAGAGATACGCAGAATTTCTGAGAAAAAAATAGCAGGAAAGAGGTTCTAGAACAGTCTGTCCAGTGGCACTTTCTGTGATGAAGGAAATGTTCTGTACCGCACTGTTCAATGCAGTAGCCACTAGCCACATGTGGTTATCAGGAACTTGAAATGTGGCTAGTGCTACTGAGGAGCTAATTGTTAATTTTAATTAATTTAAATAGGCACATGTGGCTAATGGCTACCATATTGGACAAGCATGATTTGAGAGCTACATTTTGGACTTAGGTGTCTATACTTGTACACTGAATGGGAGGAATATGTAGCATTATCTTGATTTTTTAACATGAAGTAAACACATTCTCACCGTATCATCTTAGTAGAATAGATTCGTGACTAGACTTCAGTGTATGAGTACTTTGTTGGAAAGATACAAGCAACCTAATAAGGGAAGTAACGAGAAGCGATGGATGGTCACAAAAAGATGTTAGAATGGCACCCACAAACTGAGGGCTAAAGGCTCTAAACAATATTAAAAGCTAGAAAGAGAGAAAATCATTGCAGGGACTTCCGTGGTGGTCCAGTGGTAAAGAATCCACCTTCCAATGCAGGGGACACGGGTTCGATCCCTGGTTGGGGAACTAAGATTCCCACATGCCACAGGGCAACTAATCCCGCATGCCACAACTACTGAGCCTGTGCGCTGCAAACTACGGAGCCCACATGCTCTGGAGCCTGTGTGCCGCAACTAGAGAGAGAAAACCCGTATGCCACAACAAGAGAGAAGTCTGCGCACAGCAACAAGGAGCGCGCACGCCACAACAAAAGATCCCACGTGCCACAACTAAGACCAGACACAGCCATAAAAATAAAATAATTTTTTTTAAATGATTGCATGGCAATGTGTGCCGTAGGCCCCTCTGCCAGTTAGGAAATAATAGCCCTTGTTGCTTAATAGAAATTACAAAGCCGGCAGAAAGACAAATAGAATAATAAAGGACTTGTGCTATTAAGACATTTAGCTGAGGTTTTACCCCACTGAGACTGGAGCATCTGCTCAACTTTGATCCTGCCCTAATGATTGTTTTCTCGCAGAAGGTAGAGGAAAGTAATGAGAAGAATGACCTAATGCTGACCATTATCTGCAAATAAGGCTATTGGTCAGGGTCTTCCATAAGGGCCTCTTCACCTGTAATATTCTTTTTTTTTTTATTTTGCAGTACGCAGGCCTCTCACTGTTGTGGCCTTTTCCGTTGCGGAGCACAGGCTCTGGACACGCAGGCTCAGCGGCCATGGCTCACGGGGCCCAGCCGCTCCGCGGCATGTGGGATCTTCCCGGACCGGGGCACGAACCCATGTCCCCTGCATCAGCAGGCGGACTCTCAACCACTGCGCCACCAGGGAAGCCCTGTAATATTCTTTTGATCCTGTCACACAGTCATGAACCAACAGAACCATTTGGTGATGTGAAAACAGCAACTTGGGAAAACTTGGAGTTTGTGGTAGCAACAGAAGGGATCACCAGGAAGGGAAATATATCCTGTGATTAGAACCATTACTAGGGCTTCCCTGGTGGCGCAGTGGTTGAGAGTCTGCCTGCTGATGCAGGGCACACGGGTTCGTGCCCCGGTCCGGGAAGATCCCACGTGCCGCGGAGCGGCTGGGCCCATGAGCCATGGCCGCTGAGCCTGCGCTCCACAACGGGAGAGGCCACAACAGTGAGAGGCCTGCGTACCGCAAAAAAAAAAAAAAGAACCATTACTAAATTTTCTGGAAAAGCCAAATGGGTTTGGTGTGTGCCAAAATGCTCATCCTAGAAAAAGTATAAGATTTTAACATATTGGAAAAGTATCACATGTATAAAATTATTGAAATTATACAAGTATTATCTAGTTCTTCTATCACCAACCACAAATCGTCATATCATTACTAAATCCAGAAGACATTTCAGTCTGACCAATTAAATATTTTCTTGTCAAACCAACATATGCTTATTGGGTACTCAATATGTATAAGTCAGAAATACCCTCAATGGGAATTGAACTTTTAAAGGGACTCAAACTTTCGTTATGCATCCAAGTGTAAGATACCATTACCATAGGACATGGTCTTATTATAACCAAACGAGTAATAACACATTTAAGAGCGAGCATAAAAGGGCACCAGTAAGGATCTTCTTTAAAAACATGTAGTGTGTCTAATGAATTTCTGCCTAAAGTGTTTCTCTTCTGTGAATGGGAACTGCAGTTAAGGCTAAGTGTCATCAATCCTTGGTGTTGAGTACAGTGAGCCCATAAATGAACTAAAGATGACCGCAACATTCCTTGAGAGGAAATACAGAGGCTTCCTTGAAGATGGGACTAGGTTTTGTAGATAAAATGAGTCTGCAAATTTGTAATTATAATAATTCATCTCCAAAAAGACTACTAGCATTTGAATTAAGGACAATAAGTCTTATCCCTTTGAGGACTATGGGGAGAAGCTGAAAACAAAAATTCTGTTTATGGACAGGAGAGAAATGTCGGACGTTTCTTCCACCATGAAAGTGCAATAATAAGCCCTCTCTCTCTACTGGAATGAATAAAAGAAAGTAGCCTTACAATTTCCACATCATTTAGTGTTTAAACACTGGTCTTTTCACCCAGAAACAAATGCCATCTAAGCTAATAAAAAGACTATTACATGTAGTGTTGGAAGTGTTATTGGGGTTACCTCCATCTCTTTCCAGTGCCCCTCAGAGACAAGGTGCCCACCAGCAGCCCCTTGTGAGGGTCCTGGATGTTTTTGTATTTCTTCCTTGCCTTGCATAAGCCAACGGGGAAATCAAGTGTGAGGACATTAGGAAATGTAATATTGCTCCTCATGTCTTTACAGTTAAGTGTTAAATGGTGCCTGCTCAATGTAGGATTAGTGGTAGTATATCATTTCAGAAGAAAGTTTCTACTTAAAAATGTTCAATGCTGTTGACTGACCACAAATAAGATTTTATTTAGCATTTTAGATTACAGTTTGGTCTCCTTAGACCAAAGATTCTCAAACTTTAGCAAGTAGCAAAATCAACACCACAGTGAGGTGGTGTTGAAGCCCTAAATCCACCTGCCACTCAGTCTGATACCATTTAAGGCTGATGTTGACATTTCACATTTAGAGTGTTTGTAATGGTTTTTCATTACTCCACGGGGCATTGAAGCAGTTTACTGAGAAGTAGGGTGAGGACTCCTGATTGATTTACTGATAAGAAACCCCAGGCAGTGGGTGGAAGTGGCTGGTCTGTGGCCCTGTTCATGGTTGTCCCAGCCCTGCTGCTGTTCCCCCTACAGCCTGCCCACCCGTGTATTCAGCTGAGCTGCTAAAGGACAAAACAATGACTTGATGACTTGGATTCTCCTTTTCTCAGCTGCATTAAGGTTTAGTTCCCAGATGGTATCTCTCTGGTGTGATGCCTGCTGGAAAGCTCTTGGTTAATGCACACAGGGTTGCAGGCAGAGGTCTAGCTTCAAAGCACAGAAACCATTAGTCCCATTTTTAAATTGACTTTAAATGTCTCATCTGTGAAATGGAGGGTGTAGACACTAGACAGGTGTGGATGGTGTGGTCCAGGAGTTGCTGTGGCCGGCACTTTGACGACAATCTCTAAAACCGCTAATGAAGCCTCCTTTTTAAGTGTTCAGGTTAAAATGGTTTGACCCTGAATATTAACAACCGTTAAAGAATTCTAGCATCTTGCTTTGAATTATGTACATGACTGAAGAGTTGCTATGATTTTGTGAGGGAAAATTGAGAGGAGTTCATATATTAATCATCCCAACCATTTGTAATTATAACGTTACTTTTGTATTTTGAAGACAAGCACTGCTGCCAAGCTGGAATTCAGATTGACTCAGCTCAGGATTCTTTCACCTGGGTCTTTTTTTTTTTTTAAACTTCGAGTAAATTACTATCCTTTGGTTTTTATTTATTTAAATAAGGGTGTAGTCTAAGATCATGTGAAATTATTAGAGTGCTTTGGAAAAATGAGTATTTCATAAGCCATTTACCAAATTTGAGTTTAAATATATTACCCCAAGGTCAAAACAATTAAGGTTGACTTCCAGAAAGAATATTCCACCTTTAGTTGTATTTTATTTCACAGCGATTTTAAGCAGAGTCTCCAGCCAAGGCAGGATGTGTTAGTTTTCTAAAGGCAGAGTACAGGGAGCTACCTTGACTGTTTTCTAGGAGAGTAAGAAAGACCTAAGTGTAATTGTAACTCATCCTATGAGGGTGGAGGGTTTTACTGGACAACTCTTGTCTCCCTTTGTGTGTCGCTCACTGCACCTTCCTAGTGTCCCACAAAATGTTGACGTTGCAAGTACAGTCCTAGCTGGGTCTGAGGTTCAGTTCTGCTTCTGACTGCAGGGAATCCCCCCCAGCTCCAGGGGTCCCAGCTCACCAAACAGCCAGGCGTCCAGGATGCCTTTCTGGTCCTCTGATAAGATGTACATGAGCAAGACTGAGGTCCCAGCCCAGCAGAATAGATTCTCCAGATCTTTTCTCTTTGTGGTCTTGGTACCCTGATGTGGAGAACCAACCCCCCACTCCTCCGCAGGGCCAGCCCTGGGCTAAGTGGGGGAGTGTGCTGTCGTTGTACCCCCAGTCCCTCACAGGGTGTAGCGTACCATCGTCGCCTACCCATGGCCTGCCTCTTCTTGACCTTCCCACACACGCTCACTCTGCAGCACACCTGACTTGGTGGTTGATTCATCCCTACAGGGCCTGCCCCCAGCCAAGGAGGTAACAACTAGCAGGTGCTCACGCTGCGATGAGTTACGCGCGTGTCAGGCACCCAGCTGCATTTTAACAAGGCCTTTTTTGGAGACAGCGCCTTCCCCAAGGGTGGATGGAAATTTCAAGCACTATGGCAGTCTAGGTGGGGTGGGAATGGAAGGATATTTTTGAATAGAGAGGTTCTTGGGTGCTTTTCAAATCATCCCAGAAAGGAAGGAAGCTGCCTATTACAGATGTACACTCTCATCCAAAAAATCTGAAGCCAGATGTGTTTCAGAATTCAGAATTTTGAGGGTGTTGGCATATACCTTATAAGAACATCCCCAGTGTGATCTGAGGCTGATAAATAAACACATTAATATTCACATGAAGTGGGCCGAGTACTGTATGTTGTACCACCAGATGAGTTTCAACTGAGTCGGGTTTTGCTGGCAAAGTAACGTTTGGTTATTACAGCTTTTAGGATTTCAGAATTGCAGCTAAGGAATTGTGCACTGGTAATTACTAACAATAGTACACTTCTGTTGAGCACTAGTAGTGTGCCAGGCACTATGCTAAAGGAACACTTTGCAGATATAAACTCATTTACTCCTGCCATCAACCTATGAGGTAGGAATTATTAGTATCCCCTACTTCACCGATTCCTACTAATAAGTCCTACTTAAGAAAACTATTGAGTACATACCAGGTACCAAGGAAAGAGAGCGAAAAGTCTGTACAGCCCCTACCTCAGGTTACTTAAGTCATGTGAGGGAGGCAGATGGGCACACAGACGTGGGTGTGCCCAGGGCTGCGGGAACAGAGGAGGGGTGCCCCTCCAGCCTGCATGCCAGGGAAGGCTCCCTGGGCAAGTGCGGGTCCTGCTCTTTCAGGCAGAGGAGGAAGCCAACCGACAGGGAACAGGGAGGTCACTAGCACCACTTGTTACTACTAAGTTCACTCGTTCAAGGTCAGTGGCTCTCAAGAGCTTTTGAGGTCAAGGTCCCTATGGTCCTTTATTTTCTTTAATGTAGCTCTGTCCTCGCTTCTCTTCTATAGAACACCTATCTCAGCTTTCTCCCAAGACAACATCTATGAAGTTCAGCCTCCTCAAGTAGACAGAAAATCTACAGAGATCTTCCAAGCCCACATCCAGGCCAGTCAAGGTATCATGCAGCCCCTGGGCAAAGAAGACACCTCCATGTACCGAGAATACATCAGAAACCGCTACCTGTGAAGAGACAGCAGGTCCCCAGAGTGGCGCAGAGGGGGGCCAACAAAGTCCCATTTACTTATGCTCTAACTTGTTTGTCTCATCTTAAAAAGGTAATTTCCCGTCAGTCCTTTACATCAGAAGGCTTTTACTCTTTTTGTAACTGGGGAATTACAAATCATTGGTAGTAAAGAAATGACTGCATATTTTGCTGTCGTTGCCTTTGCTTTATTTTAGAGATACTTTGCTTAGAAATGTGGTTAATCTAGTATCACACCGTCACACTAAGATGTTAACAGGTATTTATTGAGGAGCGGCTGTGTGCCAGGCCCTATGGTAGAGTCTGGGAATATCATAGTAAGCAAAACAGGCCAAAATTTTCCTCCTGTGTGAAACGAAGGCAGAGTATTTTTCTTTGTAGTTAACATTTTAAAAAATTTATTCTGATGGTTATGTTAACTTTATGTCTTGATTTAAAAAATGTGTTCTTTTGAAAGCCCTCGTTCTTAGGAAATAAACACTGAAATATTTATAGATAAAGAGACAAGATGTCAACAAAATGCTCTCCAGTGGTTCAGGGAAAAAGAACACATGATAAAGCAAATGCAGCAAAATATTAATAAATGGTAAATCTGGAAAACAGTAAACAGTTCTTTGAACTTCTGTGAATATAAAATTATATCAAAATAAAACATTAAAAATGTATCACTGGGCTTCCCTGGTGGCACAGTGGTTGAGAGTCCGCCTGCCGATGCAGGGGACATGGGTTCGTGCCCTGGTCTGGGAAGATCCCACATGCCGCGGAGCGGCTGGGCCCGTGAGCCATGGCTGCTGAGCCTGCGCGTCCAGAGCCTGTGCTCCGCAACGGGAGAGGCCACAACAGTGAGAGGCCCGTGTACCACAAAAAAAAAAAAAAAAAAAAAAAATTTATTACTCTGCATAGCTTTTATGGTGAGCAGTTGCATTACATAATTTGATATTTGATGTCTAGTCAGGGTTGACATGCCATGTATACGTATGGTTTGCTCTCCACAGCCAAATATAATGTGGACAACTTCCTGCATTTTCTGACAGTTTTACACAAATGATTTGACCTTATTATGTCTATGCTTTTTTTTTTTTTAATAAAACAAGTTCTCAGTTTTCCCTTCTCACAAGTAAAGAAAACCAAGCCATCTAAAGGGAGGACGAAAATTGATCAGCCTTTTGTCCTGATGTTCAGGAGGAAAAGAAAATTATCTAGTTACTACAGAGTATAACTCCTCATGATGTGTAACACTGCTTGCTTTAAGTCTGCTTGCGTGACCTTTAAGGTATCACCAATTAAGTGACCTTTAAGGTATCACCAACCCCGAGAGTCTGGGATTCTATGCAGTGTTCTGTGTTGCAGATAAAATTCACAGATGGTTTTGATCGATGCCATCGTAAAGTCAGGATTAAAGGATGATGAAACAATTGGCAAGAGGAGTTTTGGTTGGCACAGTTTGGATATTGTTGGGCTGCACCCCGCAGGCCTGCAAGGCCTGTATAGGTCCAGCTTCAAGACTGAAGAAAGAGCCTGGAGTCAGCGACAGAGACGTCAATGATTTCACGGATAGGGGGAGCTTACACATATGAAGCAAGGTCCCGGAGTGACACCCCACCACGTGGGCCTGATGGCAGGCAGGACATGGTGGCAGTCTTTGCTCCCAGGGAGGGGGGCTGTTACCAGTTATAGGGGGAATTGATGTCACGTGGCTCATCGGTTACCAGAGAAACGAGCAGAGGGGCAGGCCCCTCACCACCCCTTTGATAAGCTATCAGGTGGAGCTGTCCTAATCTAAAGACTAGAACAGTCGCCGGCTGCGAGGTTCGGGGGGCAAGTATGTAGGAAGGGCGGTCATGTGAGTAGGGGGTAGGCGAGACAGGCGCTGGTGGAGCGGGGGACGTACAGAGAGCAGGAGATCAGCCACCTTGGGCGGCCTGCTCATACGCTCCCCCTCTGCGTACCCTGCACAACGCTAACAATCTTGGTCCAGCCCTCTTCTGCGACATTCCTGGGGTCAGGTATGTGGCAGGGGTGGGGGCGGTGGCCGGTGGGTGGGGGCCCTGCAACCAGATACCACGATACAGTACAGGCAGCTGCCGCCAAAGAGAATCGAAAGCAAGATAGTACCTAGTATGCTAAGAACAGTCATTCGCCAGGACGTGGGCAGTTTTGGAGCCAAGCACTTACCAGGTCAATGGAGAGGGAGTCATTGTAGCTGCGCCCTATCCAGTTACCAGAAAGGTAAGGCCACCCCTGGTTTTCACAGACCCAGACGCACCCTCATGGGGAGGGGAAGGCCCAGCTCTAAAACATTCCTGTGGCCTAGCCGGGAGTCAGCACAGTTACAAGTGTGCCACCCCATGTTATGTTCAGTGCCACTAGGGGTGGACCCATTAGGTCTTTCCAAACAAAAAATAATCCCACTAGTCGGACTTATGTGTCCAGAAGCCAGCCTATTCCACTCCACGCTGCACAGTCCAGGGAGGCTCACAGGCAGTCACCCTGCTAAAACGTCTGATTCGTGGTATGGTAACATTTACTGACAGGGGTCTTTGTGACATATTGGCATGCAGGACAGGAAGATGGTCAGTCTTTCCCTCCCCCCATTGTCAGTCATCCCCACACGGTTGCATTAGCTGGGTCAATTTTTCATGGAAGTCCAGAGGAAGAGGAAGACGCCAACAGTATCTCACTGTAGACCCAGCAATTAGACTCATTTCACAGTGAGGCCATTGTTGATGCTCAGCCCTTGAGTAGACTTCCTCTGCTCAGGATGAAATGTAAGCCATCTAACACAGGGGAGATCATGACAATTAAGCAATATACAAACAGTAACTGCATTCTGAGCGCCTGTGGTTTCTGTCCTGGTCTGCAGTACAGTTCAGAAAACTCACGTTTTCAGTAATACAGGAATGAGTCTAAAATCATGTTCACAATAACCACCTAGTTTTACCCTTGTTGTAACAACCACAGCTACTCCATTTTGACTTTCAAATGCATTCCCCTCCTTAGTGGCCAAAGTAGATGTGCAACGCATGTTCAGTAGGCCACACAACAGGCCACTGTGTTCAGTAAAGTTTAAGTTAAACCATGTGTAAACCTGAATGATTTCCCATACCTCCACATGTGAAGATTTTTCCATAATTTCCCCTTTTGATTGCAGGACTTTCGATAGCCCAAAGTACCTATCCCACAAAGCCAGGGTGAATGCTGCCTGCCTGCCCTAGGTCCAGATCACGTCCCTTTGTGTTAGACCTCCTTTATATTTGCCTAGATATCCACGTTGGGGAAAAACTGATGAGACATGAACAAGCTCAGAGGTAGCTGATGCAGAATTCGAGGCTATACATTTTACGAATTATTGAATTGTTACACAAGCAGACTTACAGCAAGCAGTGTTACACATCATGAGTAGTTATACTCTAATAACTAGGTAATTTTCTTTTCCTCCTGAACATCAGGACAAAAGTGTGGCTAATGCAATAACTTTCATAAATCTAGACCTCAATTAGCAGAACTAGAATTTAACATCCACTGAAACATAATATTTTTCTCTCTAAAACTACCCTTATTTCCACCAGACACAATCAAATCAAGACTAATTTGCTTGCAAAATAAGTCTGGTCAGTGGACCACATAGGCTCCTCCTAACTGGCTGTGGTGGAACTCCTCAGAAGGAGTCTCAGACTGAATTCCCAAAAGGCTTCTCAAAGCCAGGAAAGCCATGCCAAAGGCCTGCCATCAGACTCCACACCTCAGTGTGGAGGTCCCCAAAATATCGAGATTCCTGTACATGCCAGGAGACAGTCTTTCCCATTCACCTGATTGGGCTGCTCAGAACTACGAGTCTCCAGTTTCTGGAGGGATCAGGCAGAGAGAAAAGAAATACGTTTCAGTTCTACCCACAGGTGTAGTTTACCAAATTGCCGTAAGTCATAACTAACTTGAGGGGAAGGGTTTCCCTATATCTAGAAAACAGATCAATCTAGTAATATTCCAGACAAAACCCATAAAAATTTTAACGATATTCACCAGTTCACTCAGTAACCAATCCTTCCATTAACTTTTTATGAAGCCATCAGGTTTTCCATTAGGATTCTCTCATTTTTTAGCCAGTTCAGCAGTATGATCTGAAATTTATCAGAGACCTCTACTTGTCAAAAAGTTCTTCTTATGAACTTTCTTGAAGATGAAGCACTTTTTGCAAAAACATCAGAGTACAACAACTGTCTATAAAAGACTTAAAAAGGCATGGTTAAACACCCGATTACAATGTAATTGATAAAGAAACTTTACTACGGTAACTAGAATTATAACTGATTGTAATCTTAACCCTGAAAAGCCTTAATCTCTGGCAAAAACCAAGAAGCAGGTAATTGTGGACTGTTTTGTCATCCCCACATTTCCTGATTGCAAGACTTATGCCCTAGTCTTCCTATTCTAAGAAGGCAAAAGTAGGTAACTTAGACACACCCAGCAGTTAATGTTCCAGTACTTTATCCTATTTGAAGTGACCCAGATAGTCAATGAATTCTCTTCATTTAACTTAGTTTAGTTTTAAGATACCCAAATCTGGACAGACTATTTTAGACAGACATTCCAAAAACATGATTATTCCTATAGAGTTTACCTAGAGGCTCTTACCTCATTTACATTTGCTTTAAATGTCATCATATCAAGTTATTTTACTTGCTGACAAATTCGCAACAGATATAAGGTCTTACTTGACCTCTAGTAAACCTAGGTACAACAGTATTATACTTAACATTCATAACTCTAAAGATAAGCCTATATTAATGAAACCAACAAGCTTAAACTAGTTTTAATACCAGGTATTCATTCAGTAGTGAATATTTCCCAGATCATATGCACCTGAAATTCATTATGGCTAGTTTCCTTTATATCTCTGAGAATTTATATAAGTGCTTAAATTTTCTTTTAACCCAAATAAATAGAGCTCATCCACACACCAGTCTTGGTAATGTCATTTGGAGGCAGAGACACATCATATTTATAAGGAATACATGGACATATGTATATCTATATAGACAGATCTCACAGTTTTCCTTCTAGCATTTAAAATGGTCTCTTTTTTTTTTTTCTCTTCACTCTCAGGGATCAGATGATTAAAGTTTCTGAGAGCCCAGATAGATCATTTACATCTCAAAGGCACAAGAAATATCAATTCCTTCTAGAAAGCTAACTTTCTCTAAGGGCATATGAAAAAACCAGTTTTAGAATGTCAAAAGAGTCCCATCTTGGACATTTTCAGGGATTTTTTTCCCCTAAATAGCCAATTCAGTTTAAACAAATGACAGTAATAGACAATACGTATCATTCACTCACGTTCACATGCCTCATTTTCAGAGGAACATGAATCAGCATTCAAGTTAACCTTCACCTCAGCTGTTAGCTCAGCCTCTGTGGCTTTTCTTAATATAAAAAGCAATAGCCAACCCACAGCTTGCTGCCACCATCTTATTGTCTAACCTTTTTCCCCACTGTAGTTGTTGCCAGAGCTGCTCCAGGGCTTTGCTCAAAACCCATCAACCCCCCTCCCCACCTTTAGCAGGAGTGTCCTTGTTCACAACCCTCCAACCCCTGCTTTAGCAAAACTGTCCTTACTCAAAACCCGCCAGCCCCCCTCCTCACCTTCAGCAGAACTTAACATAAATCTTTAAGTTAAAGGGTCCAGAGATAAGAAAGCTACAAACAAAAGAACCCAGATGGAACCAGCTGAGACCAAAATAGCAATGAATCTGACCTCCGACAGACGCTGAGTCTCATTATACGTTGATTTTACTACATTAGCGTATTAAATGACATCTACCAGAGGCCATGATTGGACATTAAGGACCAAAAGAAGGATAAAAAGGAGGTGGTACCCCACTCCTTCAGGAAGAGCCATGCCCCCTCCCTGGAAGACTAATGCAGACGCCTCCCCTTCATCAGCCTCACTCCTCCTCCCTTTGTATTTACTCTAAAATTAAATAATTTTCGCCAGGTGGGTGAGAAGTTGATCTGTGAACTAAGTTCTGCTTCTCCATTCTTTGGCCACTGAATAAAGCTTATAATGTGTGGATCTCATCTTCAGATTTGTTATTCGCCTATTCGAACCCAAACAGAAAGAACCCTCCCTTACCAAGACAGCCTCAGCCGGGCTAGAGCTCAAGCAGGGTCCATACAACTTAATTTGGTAACAACTGTTGGTGCCCAACGTGGGGCCCATTCCATCAGGTAACTCAGGGCTTACTCGCTGACTCAGGGCCAACAAAGCTGGCTAAACAACTGGGCAGTTGGCCCCAATTCGCGACCTCTGGGCCAGTGAGGGCTCCTAAATTTAGCCTGAGATCGAAAAGCTGCCAAGGACCAAGTGGAGTGCTCCCCAGGTAGACATCCCCTCCCCTAGCACATCTATAGCAAGGGTGCTTGCTACCGACTGAGGTAGTGTCCAAGGGACACCCGACACAGGGGGCCCCGACCACACTTCGGCTGATAAAGCCAAGATTGGTTGTAGGGATTAGCTGGCTAAGGGAAAGCATCTTGGCCATCTAGTTGGAGCCAGACCTCTGTCTAGAGAACTGGACTGGGTGGTTGGTTGTCTAAATTGAGCCAGTCCTCTGGTGAGGGGCGAGGTGACATACAACTGGTCATCTGGTTGTACCAGTTCCCTGTAAGGGGATTGCACTGGACATGAAGCCCTCCAGAGGGCATCATACAGTAAGAATATCTCTTTGTTTTGTGTGTGTGACCTAAGCCCTAGTCTCTGTTTTTGATGCAAGTGAATCTTCAATCTCTGTTCTATGGGGTTTTGTTTGTCCTAATGCTCCTGGCAATACTTGCTGCATCTGTGGGCACAGGCTGGGCACTTAAAGGCCACTAGGAGACTCACCACCAAAAAGACTCCCGTGAAAGTAAAATTGGTCACGGACCAGGGTAGATGATCATTAGGCAGTCTGCTGGCCAGAAGCAAATGTCCGCGTAAGCAGGCACACCGTAAAGCACTCACAGCCCCACCCCTGAGGTGTTCCCACCTCTAGGGTATAGTAAAAAATGCAAGAGCATGTCTTCTGTGTTGGTTCATCTTGCCCTAACTTGCCATCCGAAGGCAGGGTATATGTCTCTGTCAGATAGGTCTCTCCACACTACCCTTCATCACAGATGCCTAGGGAGCTCTCCTCTGAGACAGATCCTTTAAAAATCCTTGTTTTTGCTAGATTTCAGGAACATCACTTTGCCTGGCTGGGGAAGGAAGATGAGGACCCCCACACTGTCGAAAGTCCGTGGATCCTTGTAGCTGAGAGTGTAGAGAACTGGACACATGCCAGATGTGCGTTCAGTCTCCCTACCTGATTACCCGTAACTGAAAAGGGACAAGCCCTTTTTGAACAAGCCTCCTTGACTGCTGGAGAGGCTCTCTGGGCAATTTATCTGATTAGAGAACCCTTATTTCCCACTCGCCCTTCACCCTATCTCGGCGGGCTGCTCACTGAAAGCACTCACCCACATCAGGTATCTCCTCCAGCCCCATGGTGGGTCTGGGAACATCTAGTTGCTGACTTACGAGGGGACTTTATAACTAAGGTCCTCTTAGACAGCATCACCCCTTTCAGCCCCTGCAAAGATTTGGTTCAGATTTCAGTTAGAGCGCCTAGACAGCTTGGTGTGGGCCAGATCTTGTGGGATCTGCATTGCCACCAACCCTAGGAAGAGACCACTGAGAAGTTGGAAACAGACTAAAAATAACAACTCCCCAATATGGGTAACCAAGCCTCTATCCTGGCAAAAGAGCCACTAGGGTGCATTCTCTGTAACTGGAAATTATTCTAGTACCACCCACTAACAAAGAGACAGCTTATTTTCTTTTGCAGCACCATATGGCCCCGACGTAAATTGGAGGATAGAGAAAGTTGGCCAACCAAAGGCTCTCTGAACTCTAAAATGGACCTCTATTGCCAGTGTTTAAAGAAAAATGGGATGATCAACACCTATTTATGATAAAAAGTCTCCAGAAAGTGGGCTTGGAGGGAACCTACCTCAACATAATAAAGGCCATGTATGACAAAACTACAGCTAACATCATACTCAGTGGTGAAAAGCTGAAAGCATTTCATCTTAGATCAGGAACAAGAGAAGGATGTCCACTCTTACCACTTTTATTCAACATAGTGTTGGAAGTCCTAGCTACAGCTATCAGAGAAGAAATAAAAGAAATCCAAGTTGGAAAAGAAAACTGTCACTGCTTGCAGATGACATGACACTATACATAGAAAATCCTAAAGATGCTACTGGAAAACTACTAGATCTCATCAATGAATTTGGTAAAGTTGCAGTATACAAAGTTAATACACAGAAACCTCTTGCATTCCTATACACTAACAACGAAAGATCAGATTAAGGAAACAATCCCATTTACCATCACATCAAAAATAATAAAATACCTAGGAATAAACCTACATAAGGAGGAAAAAAACCTGTACTCAGAAAATAAGATACTGATAGAGAAATCAAAGATGACACAAACAGATGGAGAGATATACCATGTTCTTGGATTGGAAGAATCAATATTGTGAAAATGACTATACTACCTAAAGCAATCTACAGATTCAATGCAATCCCTAACAATTACCAAGGGCATTTTTCACAGAATCAGAACAGAAAACTTTACAATTTGTATGGAAACACAAAAGACCCCAGATAGCCAAAGCAATCTTGAGAAAGAACAGAGCTGGAGGAATCAGGCTCCCTGACTTCAGACTATAATACAAATCTACAGTAATCAAAACAGCATGGGGCTGGCACAAAAATAGAAATATAGATCAGTGGAATAGGATAGAAAGTCCAGAGATAAACCTACACACCCATGGCCACCAAATCTATGACAAAGCCAAGAATATACAACAGAGAAAAGACAGCCTCTTCAATAAGTGGTGCTGGGAAAACTGGACAACTACATGTAAAAGAATGAAATTAGAACACTCCCTAACACCATACACAAAAATAAACTCAAAATGTTCTAAAGACCTAAATGTAAGTCTGGATACTATCAAACTCTTAGAGGAAAACATAGGCAGAACACTCTGACATAAATCACAGCAAGATCTTTTTCAATCCACTGCCTAGAGTAATGAAAATAAAAACAAAAATAGGGCTTCCCTGGTGGCGCAGTGGTTGAGAGTCCACCTGCCAATGGAGGGGACGTGGGTTCATGCCCCGGTCCAGGAAGATCCCACATGCCACAGAGCAGCTGGGCCCGTGAACCTATGGCCGCTGAGCCTGCGCGTCTGGAGCCTGTGCTCCGCAACGGGAGAGGCCACAACAGTGAGAGGCCCATGTACCACAAAAAAAAAATAAAATAAACAAATGGGACCTAATTGAACTTAAAAGCTTTTGCACAGCAAAGGAAACCATAAACAAAAAGACAACCCTCAGAATGGGAGAAAATATTTGCAAATGAAGCAACTGACAAGGGGTTAATCTCCAAAATATACAAATAGCACATATAGCTCAATATCAAAAAAACAACCTAATCAAAAAATGGGCAGAAGGCCTAAATAGACATTTCTCCAAAGAAGACATACAGATGGCTAAAAAAAAAAAACCACAAGATGCTCAACATCACTAATCATTAGAGAAATGCAAATCAAAACTACAATGAGGTATCACCTCACACCAGTCAGAATGGCAATCATCAAAAAATCTACGAACAATAAATACTGGAGAGGGTGTGGAGAAAAGGGAACCCTCCTACACTGTTGGTGGGAATGTAGATTGGTGCAGCCACTACGGAGAACAGTATGGAGGTTCCTTAAAAAACTAAAAATAGAGCTACAATATGACCCAGCAATCCCACTTCTGGGCATATATCCAGAGAAAACCATATAATTCAAAAGGATGCATGCACCCTGATGTTCATTGCAGCACTATTTACAGTAGCCAGGACATGGAAGTAAACTAAATGTCCATAGACAGAGGAATGGATAAAGAAGATGTCGTACATATATACAATGGAATATTACTCAGCCATAGAAAGGAACAAAATAATGCCATTTGCAGCAACATGGATGGACCTAGAGACTTTCATACAGAGTGAAGTAAGTCAGAGAGAGAAAGACAAATATCGTATAATATCACTTATATGTGGAATCTAGAAAAATGGTACAGATTAACTCATTTGCAAAGCAGAAATAGAGTCACAGATGTAAAAAACACTTATGATTACCAAGAGGGGCAAGGGGGGGTGGGATGAATTGGGAAATTGGGATTGACATATATACACTACTTTATATAAAATAGATAACTAATGAGAACCTACTGTATAGCACAGGGAACTCTACTCAGTGCTCTGTGGTGACCTAAATGGGAAGGAAATCTAAAACAGAGTGGATATATGTATAACTAATCCACTTTGCTGTACAGCAGAAACACAACATTGTAAAGCAACTATACTCCAATAAAAATTTAAAAAATTTTTTAATAAAATAGGATGAGATCCCCTATGTCCAATTTTTCATGGCACTTAGCCAAAACAAGGGCCTCCATAAAAATGGTGAGGCTATAGCTCAAACATCACTCTCCCATCATTGGAATCTCAGCCTGAGGATCCACTTGACTTCCTCCCTCTGCCAAGGATAGCTGCCTCACCTTCCAACAGTTCACCCAAGACTCCTGAGTCATCTACATCTACCCCTACCTCTCCTGAATCCCCAACGTCCTCCACTCCCTCAAATTCACCACTTCCCTACCTGGTGCCCCCTCCTCCTCCCAACAGGTGAGCCCCCCTCCCTGACTCTCCCACCTTCATTTCTCAGTGGGCCTCCCTCAGGGACTAGTCCAATGCACACCCACAGCAGCGTTCAGTACCAGCCCACTGGAATAAACAAGCTGTCCCCCTTCAGGAGGCCCCCAATGGAGAGGGCAGACTCACCACCATTTATGTACCCTTATCTTCTTCAGATCTATACAAATGGAAGGATCGATCGATCCAAGGGTTTACAGGAAGACCCTGTGGGAGTCCTTAATTTAGTCCAGGGAATATCCCACTTGAGCAGATGTCCAAACCCTCCTAAGCATCTTATACTCTGGGGAAGAAAAGGCACTGATTTTAACTGATGCAAGGGAGGAAGCTGATAAGACCAATCAAAATAATGTGGGGCATGCCGTATACCAGCCCGGAGTCCAGGCCATTCCTGACACGGACCCTGGGTGGGACCATCAAGAGCAAAGCGGTCAGCAGCACCTCACACAGTTCAGGGATTTGATTCTTAAGGGCATTCATTCAGCTGGAAAGAAACCCATTAACTGGAGTAGGGTTCAGGGAGTCATCCAGGGATGGAAGGAAAATCCCTCGGCCTTTCTTGAGTGCCTAAGAGAGTGCCTCTGAGCTACACAATGTAAAGCTGGAGTCAGGGGAAGAGCAGGCCATTTTAAGTCCCATTTCATTTCCCAGAGCACCCCAGACATTAAGAGAAAATTACAAAAGTTGGAGATAGAGCCCACCACATCCACTTCCCGGCTGGCAGAATCAGCATCTTGGGGGTTCAACAACCGGGATCCGGAGGCTGATGCAAAGGGAGATACACGAGAGCAACGAGCTGTCAGTCCTCTGGCCTCAGTGATTCAGGGTCAGTGGACCTCCCAAGGATGACGTCCCCCTCCCCAAAGGACCCTGTGATGTCTACGAGTTGCCCCAGCTTTTAAAGACCATATGCACAAGGGAGAGAACAGCTTCAAGCCAATCAGTGGGCACACTGCATGGAGGAGGGCCACTGGAAGGGGAAGGCCCCAAATGTCTCGGAAGGATACTAAGTGGACCACCATGTCCTGGTCCATCCTCACTGGTAGCACACATAAAAGAGAAGGAGGACTGAAGGGCCCAGGATCTCCTCAGAGTGCCCTGGAAATTGCCCCCGAGGAGGCCTGGCTGACCCTGACTTAGGGGGTAAAAAGTTTGACTTTATAGTTGACACAGGGGCCACCTACTCAGTCTTGAATACCTGACAAGGCAAAATGACCAAAGATAAAGATAATGGGAGTGGGAGGGAAGCCACAGGAGCACAATTTTATAGAGCCCCTTGAGTGTGATTTGGAAGGGAAAATGTTATCTTACTCTTTCTTATGTGTCTCGGAATGCCCAAATGCCTGTAATAGGAAGAGACTTACTATATAAATTAGGAGCTACAATTTATCTCAGAGACAAAAACCTTCCCATTGAAATACCTAGAACTCCCTGCCATTCTGTAGCTCTAGCGCTACTGCCCTCTGCCAAGAATAATGGCTCAATTAACCTTGGGGAGATTAAAACCTCCATTTGGGCCCATGACACCACACTGCGGGCAGAGCCCGGAGAGCACCAGTAATTGTTGTCAGGCTGGGACCTGGCTACAATCACCCAAATAAAAGACAATACCCCTTAAGCAAAGAAGCCTTAGGGGCATTAAGCCTGTAATAGAAAGCTACTCAAACAAGGGCTCCTTAGACCCCACCAGTCCCCTTGCAACACTCTGATACTGCCGATTAAAAAAACCAAATGGAAAACAGGCTAGTTTAGGACCTTCGAGCTGTAAATGAAGCTATGGAGGAAATTCACCCCATGGTGCCCAACCTGTGCCCATTACACTCTACCTTAAACCCCGAGAGGATCTGGTATTCAGTATTAGACTTAAAAGACACCTTCTTTTGTGTGCCTTTAGCCCTGAAATCTCAACACACTTTTGCACTTGAATGGCAGGATTCTGGAAACTTGAGAAAGCAATTGTGCTGGACAGTTCTGCCCCAGGGATTAAAAATTCCGCCACCCTTTTCAGAGAGGTTTTATCTGAGGATCTTGATGACCCTGAGTTAGAACAGGGGTCTATACTTCAATAGTGGATGACATTCTAATCCCCAGCCCTGCCAAAGAGCTTTCCCACCATAACACAGTTAACGCCTTAAGTCATCTGGCTGAGAGATGGTGTAAAGTTTCAAAGGAAAAGGCCCAGATCTCCCTCCAGCGGGTAGAATACTTAGGATTCAGAATAGAAAAGGGGCACAGGACATTATCCAAGGAAAGAATCGATTTGCCAGATGTCACCCCCTCGTATGAGAAAACAGCGCCAAGATTCCCTGGGGATGGCTGGGTTCTGCTGCGTATGGATCCCCGACTTTTAAGCCCTTGTATGATTAAAAGGGAAGGACCTTGACCCTGTTGAGTGGACCCCCGATTGTGACCAGGCATTCCTGGAATTGAAAAACCATCTCACGGGAGCCCCAGCATTAGCTTTACCCGTCCTGAGCCGCTCCTTCTGCTTATACGTACGTGGGAGGGAAGGAACGGCCCTTGGGGCGCTTACACAAAAACTGGGACCTCTGACTCAGGTTGCAGGCTATTTTTTTAAACAATTGGACCAAACTGCTAAAGGAGGGCCCCAAGCTTACAGGCTGTAGCTGCTACTGCTCAGCTTCTCAGAGAGACTAACACATTAATTTTCGGACAGCCCCTGACCATCTGGAGCCCACACTACCTCCAACCCCCCCTAAAGGAAAGGGGAGCAGATTGGTTACCCCTGGTCAAAGGCTCCAAGTCCAAGCCATGCTTCTAGACAACCCCCTGTGACTCTGAGGACCTGGAACATCCTTAACCCCACCTCCTTGCTACCTCAGGTAAGTCCAAAATTAACTGACGATTGTGAGGAAGTTACAGAACAGGTTTACTCCAGCAGGCTTGACTTAAAGAGCTCCCCTAGAGAGAATGCAGAATTGGAACGGTTCACTGATGGAAGCAGTTTTGTGAAAGAGGGAAAACCAGAGGCAGGATGTGTGATGGTTTCCATCACTGAAGCGGTGGAAGCTAAAGTCTGGCTCTCTGGCTGCTCTGCGCAGAGGGCCGAATTAACTGTCCTAATCAGAGCACTAGAACTGGGGAAGGGGAAAGTCGTCAATATCTACAGTGACTTTAAATAGGCCTATTCAATCCTACACGCCCATGGGGCCATCTGGAAGGAGAGAGGAACGCTGACCTCGGGAAATAAACGGATGAAAAGGGCGGGGGTGGGGGTGGGGTGGGGGTGGAGATTACGCAACACGACAAAGTAGGCGGCAGTTATTTACTGTAGAGGCCATCAAAAGGGAGCAGCAGAAATAATAAAAGGCAATAACAGAGCAGACACGGCAGCTAAAACAAACAGCAGAGGGTGGGGACAGACTTCACTCCTACCGGCTCCCCCAGACCCTAAAGTCCCATGTACACCCCAAAAGAAAGAAAAAAGTCTTTGAGATGGGGCTATTTTAAAGGCCCAGGATACCTGGGATGGATGGTTAAGGATCACGGGCGGCCGTTCTTTCCGTCAGCTTTCGCACTCCAAGCCCTCCAGGAAGCTCACCAGAGCACACATTATGGGCAGGAGGCCCTGTATCAATGGCTCATCAAATCCATGACTACACCCAGCTTCTGAAGTCTCCTTAAACAGGTGGTTGAAACTTTCCCTATCGGCCTCCAGAATAACTCCAACACTCACCGCCCCCCCCCCCAAGGTCAAGGGAGTGACCTCCACCCAGTACAGAGGCACATGACCAGGTCAAGACAGGAAGATTGTCTACAGTCATGCCCCAGCCATGAGGAAACTTTGGATATTTGCTGGTTTTGACTGACAGCTCCGGCTGGTTGGAGGCACTCCCCATCCGAACTGAGACTGCCTTGGAGGTCTCTAAGGCCCAAGAAAATAATCCCTGGATTTGGGCTCCCTAAATCCACTCAAAGTGATAATGGGCCCGCCTTTGCTTCTCAAATTACTAAGGGAGTCTCTAGAACCCTAGGAATAAAATGGAGTTTACACTCCGCTTGGAGACCACAATCCTCAGGAAAAGCAGAAAGAACAAATCAAACTCTCAAAAGAAATTTAGTCGACTATGTCAAGAGATTCATCAGCCCTGGGTCTCCCTTCTCCCCATAGCACTTTTGAGAATGCAAACAGCCCCTAAAGGAAAGCTCAGGTTAAGCCCATACTAGATCATGTATGGGAGGCCCCTCCCGAAGGGCCTGGCACAAAGCACTCTGACGTGCCATCGCTCTAACCAGTCTTGCTGCCACTGCCCCTATCAAATGCCCCTACCTAAGGGAGGAAATGGCAATAACACACTGGGGCTGCACTGGACTCTGAGCAATGCTTCTTCCATTACCCCACAACTTAAGTGCCCTGGGATCGACGCCTATGGAAAACTCGCCCATTGGTGCCCTCTGGACTAATTCCACGGATACACACAAGAACCAGATGGGAGACGCACTTATTGGGGAGGGAAAATGCCCATCGTCTGGCGTTTAGTATGTGGCCCTCCTGAGGCCAGGGGAAAAGCCACTAGTTAAGAATCCCCCAGTGACGCCTGCTATGCAGGTGGGCCTTTCTCCCCACACTGCAAGGAAACCCCCCCTTGGGCTAGCCACTTAGGGAGGTGGTTCAACTCCTCAGAAGTGCACCAGGCATGTGCTCCCCCTGGGTACCTATTCCTTTGTGGCCCGAGCATAAACCAATTGCCCCGTGAGAACAACCCCAACTCCTCCTTCCCTTCTCCAGGATGGGGTCTAGCCTATCCTTGTTTAGATAATGCCCAATTTGGGGGACAGTGGATGCTAGGCCAGCTAAGTTCGCGGAACCTAGTGTCGGAACCTAATATCACTCAGCCCCGATATAAAAGGGCAATAGGACTCATTCTGGCAGGAGTAGGGATTTGCTCTTGTACTGGTGGCCCCCTGGGGAGGTTTCACTTACCATGAAATCACTTTACAAAATCTCACACGGGGCCTTTGAGGACATGTCTAAAAATAGAGGGGATGCCTTACAAGGACTCTAAACTTCTTTGGACTCACTAGCAAACGTTGTCTTGATAGTAGGCTAGCCCTTGACTATCTCCTGGCTGACAAACGGTAGGGGTGTGTGTGTGTTAATATGCTGCACATGTTAATAACTCTGGTCACATTGAGGTAAACATAAAAAAGATATATGAGCAAGCTCAGTGATTACATAGATATAGCACATGAGGTCCAGATCCAAGCTCTGTCTAGAATATGGTCAAACAGAGCCTCTGCAGTTTAACTTGGTTTCTTCCATTTCTAGGCCCACTAATTGCTATTATCCTCCTGCTTACTTTTGGGCCTTGCCTCCTTAACTGCCTTATCAACTTCATTAGCAAACAGTTTGAAGCCATCAAACTTCAGATGATACTAACACAACGGTACCAGCAACTGGGACTGCAGCTGGGTGACAATCACATATTTTAGGCTAGTGAGGTAATAGTTCTGCTCCTCTAATCCAGGGGAAAACTGCACCCATGTTCAACAGGAAGCAGCTTCAGAAGACAGACTTTCGCCCAAGCAAGGTCCTGGAGTGACACTCCACCCTGTGCGGCAAACAGCAGCAGGACAGAGCAGAACAGGGCTCGACTTGGCAGTAGCTTTTCCCCCCCGGGGGTAGGGGGAGGTTACCACTTAGAGGGAATTGATGTCAGGTTGGCTCATGGGTTACCAGGGAAACTAACAAAGGGGCATTACCCTCACCACCCCTTTGAAAAGCTATCAGGTGGAGATATTCTAATAGATTAGAACAATCACCAGCTGGGTCGGGGGCAAGTATGTAGGAAGGGCAGTGCCCCTCAAGAATGAGGAGCAACAACAAGGAAAGGGGGGTATTTGTTGCCAGAGCTGCTTCAGGTCTTTGCTCAAAACCCATCAACCCTCACCTTTAGCAGGAATATCCTTGCTCAAAACCTGCCAACCCCCCTCCCCACCTTTAGCAGGAGTTAACATAAATCCTTAAGTTAAAGGGTCCAGAGATAAGGAAGCTACAAACAAAAAACCCCAGGTGGAACCAGCTGGGACCAAGATGGTGACAAATCTGACCTCCAACAGACCCTGAGTCTCATTATACATTGATTTTACAACATTAGCGTATTAAATGACACATGAGCACATTAAATGACACATCTACCAGAGGCCATGATTGGACGTTAAGGACCAAAAGAGGATAAAAAGGGGGTGGCACCCCACTCCCTCAGAATAAACCCTGTCCCTTCCCTGGTAGATTAACACATACGCCGTCCCTGTCATTAGCCTCAATCCTCCTCCCTTTGTCTTTACTCTTTAAAATTAAATCCCTCTCTCCAGGTGGGTGAGAAGTTGATCTGTAAACTTAGTTCCAGCTTCTCCATTCTTTGGCCACTGAATAAAGCTTGTGCTGCTGTCCTTCTCACCTTCGGTTTTGTTATTTACCTACTCGAACTCGAATGGAAAAAGAACACTGCCTTGCCGAGGCAGAGAGCCTTGGCCAGGCTAAGGCCCGAGCAGGGTCCCTATGACTTAATTCGGTAGCATAATGGTGGCCAACATCTTCCCAAGAGCGTTGGGGTGTCTATGAGCTCTCCGTACTCACTTGGCGCCCCCCACTCATCAAGAACAGCCACCACGGGGCCCCACAAACTAGTGGACGGCCACCCCAGGATGCCCCCTGGAACTTTTGGGCCCCCCCCCGTTAGTGGACGCTCCCACAGGTTTCCAGTCCCCGTCCTTATTTCCCAACATCTCGGCACTCACAGGAGTTTCCTCAGTCCCCTGGCTACTCCACCAGTTGTTGGGCTGGACTCCACAGGCTTGCAAGGCCTGTACTGGCCCAGCTTCGAGACCGAATAAAGAGGCCAGAGTCAGCGACAGAGACATCAATGGTTCCATGGATTGGGGGAACTTACATGTCTGAAGCCAGGTCCTGGAGTGACACTCCACCCTGTGCGGCAAACAGCGGCAGCGCAGAGCAGAGCAGAGCTCGACTTGGCGGCAGCTTTTCCTCCCGGGGGTAGGGGGAGGTTACCACTTATAGAGGGAATTGATGTCAGGTTGGCTCATGGGTTACCAGGGAAACTAACAAAGGGGCATGACCCTCACCACCCCTTTGAAAAGCTATCAGGTGGAGATATTCTAATAGATTAGAACAATCACCAGCTGGGTCGGGGCCAAGTATGTAGGAAGGGCAGTAATGTGAGAAGGGAGTAGGTGAAGCAGGCCCTAGTCAATGAGTGGCCGATCATACAGATATCTATAGCGAGAGCTTGCTGCTATGGTGCGGGATCTCACCCCAGTCTTCCCAAATCCAAGAATACTCCCAAGTTGCAGGGGAGATGTCAGGTTATAGATCAAACGTGGATCTTCATTTTTAAATTTATTTTTAATATGGCTTCCCCGAGGTCCATCTCCTTATGATAAGAACAGAATCTTCATGAAGATCTGGAACCTAGGTCTTCTTTCATAACCTTTTTTTTTAGCTGTAAAGTAAGGATAATAATCCAATCTGTTGGTGTATTGTGAAGTTTCGAGGTAATGTGTGTAAAACAGGTAGCTGTGGTTCCTGGCCCATTTAACCTCCAGAAAGAGGTTAATGACCTCAAGGAGCATGTAAATGAAGAGAATATATATTACAATGAAAGCACTGAAAAGCTAATATGTGATAGAAAGTATAGAGGCTGCTCTAATTTTCAGACCCAAAGAGAAGAAACATGTAACAGTTAAGAGCATGAACTGAGGCCGTCATCACTTACAAGTCACCAGGGGCTTCGAACAATCACTCACTGTCTCTAAGCCTCAATTCGCTCATCTGGTCTAGAGAGTTGTTGAAAGAAATAATATAATACCTGTAACGCATTGGGCATGGTCTACCACACAATAAATATTCACTAAATGTTGGCTTAAGATCACTGATAATGTATAATCACCAGCACTTGCTAACCTGGTACCTGAACATCATCTCAAACCAGGGCCATGTATGCACCCATCATGCCCTAGTCACTGAGAAAGGAGAAGCCTCCCTACTACAGCTGGGCATTGAAGATTTTAATTCTTGAAAACAAGCAATCTGAATGAAACGTGAGACGTAATAGATCATAAGTATCAGCAAAAAATGAGATCCTGTGAAATAAAATTTTGTTGACCATGCTATCACACGTAAGAGCAAAGTGAAAATGTTCACATTAATGTGAGTGTGACCCTCCTAGCGGTGTGCATGTGATGGTGAGAGGACATGCTTTTTTTTTTTTTTCTCATTAGGACATGCTTTCTTAAAGACCCTTTGTATAAATCTAGATGCGTTAGAGGAAACCATGTTTCATTTTGTCAAACCTAGAGATGCTTTGGTCTTCGTTGGACTTTTCCATCCTGCATGCTGCTGCCATGCTGTTGGGAAGGCTGGAAGCATCTGGCATGAACGGTCTGGCATGAAAAGTCCTTCTTTTGTTTTGTGGCAAAATTCATATGACTGTAATCTGTCCTCAGAAGAGCTTTATTTTAGATTTTGTAGGTCCAAATTGAAATTACTTTACATGAAATCCATTTCTCCATAGAAAAGTGACTCCTCTCAGGATTCAAATAGACTTTGTTCTTTCTTACATGTGCATAAATGAATTGCCACTTGAAGATGAGATTCTGACTTTAGTTTTGCGGGTGGAGAGTTCGACAATCATCCTGTATCTTACCACGTCTCACCGTAAAGCCTTTCTTCCTCACTCAGTTTTCTCCTTCCTAGAGTTTAGCAGAGGCTGAGTCAGAAGTGTTTTCTCCTTTTGGAAAGCAACGTGTGTCACAGTTGTCCTCACACGTGTCTCTGGGGTTGGCTGCTCAGAATGAAATTGCTAGAGTGGCCAGAGAAGGCGAAGCTGGCCTCGTGTCCCAAACATGTTGTTCTTGAAATCACGTTTTGCTCTTTTAAAATCAGTTTAAAATACGTTCCCTTTTACCGGTTTACCCCCGTGGTACTTTTTATTTGTTATGTTGAGATAAGTATGCTTGTCAGAATCTCTCCTGCCTGACAAACAATAAGGCTAACTGATGATTGTTATGGTTAAATAAATCCTTCATTGAAAGAAGAATGATCTGCTTTACCTCCTTATTGAGACTTAATTCCCTCCCTTTGGAAGAGGTGATGGACTGTTCTGGAAGCTGCACACATTGCCGTGTGCTCCCAGGTAGGTCAGGTGTGTCTGTCTGCACATGAGCAGCTTTCTTCAATAGACTCTTGATTCCCCTCATCATTTCCAGAAGCTGGAGGGCCATTAACTAATAAAGAACAGCAAGCTATCATTTAACTCTTGCTACCCCTACACAAAATATTTTTATAGATTCATGTCTTCAGTATATTCATCTGAGTGGACTCCCATGTAACTGCCAGCCAGTTGGTAAATAAAACTGTAGTCTGAATTGATCCTCGGTAGTTGAAGAAGACTTGCATCACAAAGAAAATTACAAAACGAAACCCCTTGTATTAGTTTATAAAGAGAGAAAAGGACTGGAAAATAGGATTTGCTAAACTAGGCAGCAGCCAAGATGTTGGTCAAAAGCAAGACAGACATGACATGGATAATGGGGAGAGGATCAAAGATACTGTTGCCTCAAGATTAGTTGCAGAAACGAGGAAGGTGCCTCAGTCTGCATTTCCTTTACGGCTAAAGAGCAAGTCATTCTGGCACTCCCTTAACACAATCATTTCTTCTTTTAAAATGAGAATTATAATTTGAAAACCAAGTTTTCTTCTCTCCCTTGTCCTTCTCCCCGTTCCCCAATCATTGTATTTTAGAAGTGTCTGGGATGATGATAAAATTAGCTGTCTGGTCCCAGGGTAGCAGAATATCTAAGACAGGCACATCCCAAACATCCCGCATTCAGGCAACAATGGCGTAGTGCTATCACCTCTGGCTACAGTAGCTGGATGGGGCTCTGGGTGATCTCCTGTGGGGAGGGAGTACATGCTTAAATTTGTTTGGGAGATCTCTGGCTTATGTCAGAAGATGTTTCTGGAAGTGGATGGAGGAAGGAAGGTTTGTGTGTGTGCTGGGCAGCTGGTATGTGCCTGCTGTTTTGTCTAGTGTGTCCCTTCTTCTGAGGGGTGCCCACCCTTCACACCAAGCACCTCTATCCCTCCTTCTGCCCCAGAGTCGACAGGGCAGGGCAGGGGAGTGAGACGAAATTCCACTCCTCCTTTCTTCCTTTTCTTGAACTTACTGAGCACCAGCAGTGTGTTTGGAGCAATGCGAGCTGCTGGAGTTTAATGAGTTAAGGGTGAGGAAGGCCGTTCCTTGTCCTGAGGAGCCTGCAGCATAAAAGGAAAGACAGATGTGTAAACAACCTCGTACAAAATGATTTCTCAAAATCATGGCTCTGCACCAAGCTGCTGGGGCCCAGAGGAGGGTGTAACTAACTTCTAGGGTAATGAGGAAAATTTCCCTGAAATTGGTTTTAAGAGAATGAGTAAGGGTAGCAGAGAGGGCATTCAAAAGAACCATGGAAATAAGGAGTACAGCCTGTTTGGGGGGCTGGAAACTCATGAGGCATTGTGGGACATGGGGATGGTGGTGGAAGGAGGGGGATATAATGGGAAGGGAGAAGGCAGGAAACAAAGTTGGAAAGATAGGTCAGGTGAGATGGGGAAGGGCCTGATAGGCTAATGCAGTGGTTCTCAAACTTTTGTTCTCAGAGCCCCATTACAATCTTAAAAATTACTGAAGACCCCAAGAGCTTTTGTTTACATGACTCCTATCTATCAGTATTAACCACATTTAGAAATCGAAAGTTATAACTTTTAAATAAGTATTAATTCATTAAAAATAATAATAAACCCATCCCATGATAACATAAACAGCATATTTTTATGGAAAAAAAAAACTTTTCTGAAACAAAAACCCACAATAATAAAACCATCACATGTTAACAGAAATAGCATTTATGAAAAGTAATTTTTCCAAAACAAACAAAAAAAGTTTAATGAGGATTGGCATTGTTTTACATTTTCAAATCTTTTAATGTCTGGCTTAATGGGAGACAGCTGGATTCCCCTGTTTTCTTCTGAATTCAATCTGTTTTGATATGTTGTTTTGGTAAAAGCTTATGAATAAAACTGATCTTCATACAGATATGAAGTTGGAAAAAGGAGGAGTATTTTAACAGTCTTTGCAGATAATTGTGGATATTCTTTCTTACTGCACCAAAACTCAATAACTGGTAGTTTCTTAAAGGATTCGTTGCACTGTGGACTCTGAAACTGTAATTGAAATTTTCAGCCTGTGACATTAAAATCCGTTGGTGTATCTTGCACTTAGGATGGCTCTCTTACCCATGCTTGATTTTGTAACACCGTGCGTTGGTTATTTGGAAAGTACTGGCTCACTGAGTTAGGCAGATCTTCCAAATATTGATACGTTCATTTACAGCCAACCAATCCTCTAGAAAAGCTTTTAAGCATTGGGAAACTGCCAAGCTCATAGCGTAGATATAAGTTTCCCAAAATTCTAATGTTTGCTTGAAAGCTCAAATTTTATCAGTGGCAACAAATACTGCCAGTTTTCCAAGTAATGACAGGCAGGCTCACTTTGTTCATTTTCCAAAAAAAAAAAAAAAAGAGCGGGGGGTGCCAAATACTCAAGCCTCATAGTTTGTTTGATAGTCCCCCTTCCAAGTGAAAATGGTCTTCCATGGGGCTTCCCTGGTGGCGCAGTGGCTGGGAGTCCGCCTGCTGATGCAGGGGACACAGGTTCGTGCCCCGGTCCAGGAGGATCCCACATGCCGCGGAGCGGCTGGGCCCGTGAGCCATGGCCGCTGAGCCTGCGCGTCCGGAGCCTGTGCTCTGCAACGGGAGAGGCCACAGCAGTGAGAGGCCCGCGTACCGCAAAAAGAAAAACAAAAAAACAAAAAAAAATGGTCTTCCATGAAGAGTGGCTAGTTCAGCTCACAACTCAAGTCACAATTGCCATATTCCTCAAGGCAGCCACAGTACTTTAGGTACACTTTCCATATCATCACATGGAATATTTCAGAAGACTGTATTCCAGGGTGGAGATTTAATAAAATTAATAGTTTTTGCTGCTTTACTGGGGACATTTTTACGCGAAGCTGGTGGTTTACTGAGAGCGTGCGGTGGTGAAGCCCACTATCCTGCAGATACAGATAGTGTCCCTGCTTTGATTGGTGCCAAGATTCCAGCAGTTCTACCCCCATTGCATTTGCACCATCAGTGTCAATGTTAACACAGTGAGAAAGGCAGATAATATCATATCATTATGAGAAGAGTTTGACTTGGCCGACTCCTTGGACGGGTCCTGGGAACTCCAACGGATCCACACGCTGCATTTTGAGAACTACTACGCTGAGAGATTAGAGGCTTCAAGTGGTAAGTAGTGGACAGTTCGGACCCACTGAGGGTCTTGAAGAGAGTGCTTTGGTTGGACATGCTCCCCTCTGGTCACTCACAGCACTCGGGCTTCTTACAGCACTTACCACGCTGTTCTGTAGAGTGTTATGTATCTGTCTCCCCAAGAAGATCGCACCCTGAGAGAGAGCCACGTCACACTCACCTGCACCTCCCAAGCCCAGAGGCCCCTAGCTGGGACTCAATAACCACCGTTGCATGAATGCTTTGAGGGTGACTCTGGCTGCACTGTGACACTGTGGAGGCTCAGGACCTGCAGGTGACTTGAATCATCCTCTTGCCTATGAGGGTTTAGCCCATTTAGAAAAATGTGAGCCCATTCCTGTTTTTTGCTTGTTTTTTTAATAAATTTATTTATTTTTGGCTGCGTTGGGTCTTCGTTGCTGCACGCAGGCTTTCTCTAGTTGTGGCGATGGGGGGCTACTCTTCATTGCGGTGGCTTCTCTTGTTGCGGAGCACGGTCTCTAGGCACGTGGGCTTCAGTAGTTGTGGCATGTGGGCTCAGTAGCTGTGGCTCACGGGCTCTAGAGAGCAGGCTCAGTAGTTGTGGTGCACAGGCTTAGTTGCTCCGTGGCATGTGGGATCTTCCCGGACCAGGGCTTGAACCCGTGTCCCCTGCATTGGCAGGCAGATTCTTAACCACTGAGACACCAGGGAAGCTCCCATTTCTGTTTTAAAATATGTCCAAGGAAGCTTTGACTGTACCTTCTTTTAACCCCTCACTTTCCAACCTGTTTCAAGACTATCTCCTGCCAGCCAGGGGTGTTCTAATTACGGACTATATGCCTTGTTTTTCTGGAGAAGAGATTGATGTGAATATAGAATTTGCTTTTATTTATCACATCCAAAAGGATCAGCTAGTACAGAACCGTAGTTTTGTTGGATTTGGTCATTGTAACATACTAAAAATTGTATTGACAATGTTAAAAATTCTTAACTATGTACGTTTTCAACCCTTGTTACTGACTTTTGATGGCTTTTTAGCAGGGCAAGGTAGACTAGAAATTATATTAATGTGCCTTTTTTTTTTTTAACTATTCACTTAACTGTGGAGAATCATAGTGTAACTTTCCACTACCAGATGAACTAGCTTCAGGGGTCTGTTTTTTTCCAGAATATGGATGACCATTTTGTTAAGTTTGGTTTTGCCTCAATAAAATCTAAAGCCTCTGAAAAATCAATCTGAGAAAAGACACTGCGTGTTGGCAAATCATGTGTGCTAAAAGCGTTATGAATCTCTCTTCCCTGATTATGAAGTCATCTTTCACTCAGTTCAATAAAACATTTAATTTTGTCTGTATCTTCAGAGACAGAAATTCACAGGTCAGCTTGTTCACAGAAAACATTTAGTAAATGGAAGTATATGACCTTTCCAATCATCATTTCAGGTCAATTAAGGTTGTGTAAAAAATTCTGTTTTATCTTTTCCTCATGAAATTTTTGGGACAGAGATCTGGGTCAGGACTGGCTGCAAGTGGAAACGTCCCATACCCGCATTTACCCCGGTGATTTCACGCACTCTAGGGGGCCAGGAGCAACCCAGGGCTATACGAAACTATTTTTTAATAGTGGCACTAATCTCCACCTTATGTTCTGGGTTGTGATATTTTTTGATTCGCAGTTGTGGCCCTTGGGAACAGGTTTCCACTTGGCCATCCCCACTCTGAGAACTTCTAACTCACTGTCCAAGGATCTAATGTGGAGGTTACTCCAACTACCAAGTATATCTGTTCCAGTTATACACTCAAGGTCTGGAGAAACATCCACCATGGGCCCATTGGGTCCACAGTGAGCTGGATGATAGACTGGCCTCCATTTATTACCTGGCCCCTGTGAGTCCTCACTCTAACAGGGAGAACCTGACACCACTTTGCATCTCCAGGGATCGCTGTCAGCTCAGATCTGTGTATAAGAGTCGCTGAAATGTCTGAGTAGTTCCCTTTCCCCAGTGTCCAGTCACTGATGTAAATGGCCATAGGTCACTTTGGGGAAAGCCAGGGGGAATCACCACAGGATACACAGCTGTGCGTTGCAGCACTTCTTCAGTTGGTAGGCGCTAGATCTGAAAATTGCTCATGTCTGGGGACTGAGCGAGGGAGTGTGACGTTTTATTGGGGTGTCCTCGGCCTCCTGCGCCTTCCTTCTTTCTCTGGCTGTTAGGCAGCACTCTTACGGGTTGCCCATTTTCCCCCAGGGACACCACACCCTACACATCATCTTCACCTTGTGGGTCAAATTCCTTGGCGGCTCCTCCCGATCTAGTGCTCATTACAGCACTTGTAACCTCCGGGCTCTGGCAGGTAAGTGCTGCGGCCTGACCTCTGCAGTTTAGGTCCCCTCCCTCCCCGCCGTTATCAACAAGCTCAGCTCTGCAGCAGCCTCTCCTGTGTACACGAAGTCCTGGCCAGCAGAGGAGACCTCCACAGAACTTCCTAACGTTGCCGGTGCCCCCCTCAGCAGTGCGTTCCTGACGCCCTTGCTGAAGGGTATGTCTTCGGGCCTCACGTCATAAATCCGGGCCAGCGTTCCCACTTCCCTCAGCCTCTGTACTGCTTCCTCTAACAGCTGCCAGAGCAATTCAAGCATTTCCACTTTGCTCAGCACGGACCGCCACTCCCCTGGGCTTCTAAGAGCCACCCCAGCAGTAACTTTGTCTCATCCTCTAGGGTTCTTGCCAGGGTATTAAATCTTATATTTCAAGCAAGTCTCCCCAAGTCAATGTACCAAGTCTATATTCTGGTCTCTTGACCAAGTCCCTCAATAGAGGTGAAACCCTTGTAGATGTGATGATTTAGGCATCAAAATCCAAACCTAGGGCATTCTCCTGGCTCCTGCCATGCATGCATGCTAATTATTACAGCTCCTTTGGTGTACAGTCCCATTCCCCTCTTACCTGCCTAGCACATCCCCAGCCAGGTTATGCCGGGATTTGACCCTGGTTGTAGGCCTGGTGACCAGGCCAGAAACTGTAGGGGCAGGCCATGAAGGGTTCCTTGTTGCCTTGCAGCATCTTCTAGCATGGGGAAGTGCTAGCTCTTACCACGGAGAGGAAGTTCTGCAAGGCCTGTGAATTCAGGGGGTCTTGCAGAGCCAATATCTTCAGGGGCATCCATCCATATGTCCCTATCCCACAGTCCAGAATCCCAGATTTTCTCAGTGGGGATTCTGACCTTAGCATAACAAACCTGCCCTGACTGAGCATTTAGGCATTTCTGGAGCTCTGTGACTCACCTCCGCTCTCCAGTCCTCAGAAGGCTGCTCAGCTGTGTCTACTCTTCACAGCAGAAGAGAAGCGCCTCTTTTTAGCTCCTCCCCAAGAGGCCCTCTGGTGCTCACACTAGCCTTTAACTGCTTGTTCATGGCCTTCCATTTCTCATTGTCCCTCTACAGACCATCAACACAACAGCATTAACCAGCTAACCTCACTGTCCACGTAGGCACTGTCCCATCCACGCCTTACAAGTTCCTCCATCATCACATCTGCAAGGGCACTCACCTCTACCGGAACGTTTCCCAGGTCACCACCAATGAAATCTTTAGCAATTGTGCACTGCCAAGGAATGTGGGGACAGTGTTCTCTTTGCCCCCCATGACGTGCATGAATTCATCTTAATACCTATTTTCTTGGGTTGCTCCTGACTAGTGTTGCTGGATAAAATGCAGAATATCCAGTTAAATTTGAATTTCAGATTAACAACGAGGTTTTGTTTTCAGCGTAAGTTTCTATGCAATATTTGGGACATACTTAGGCTAAAAAAAAAAATCATTGTTAATCTAAAATTCAAATATAGCTAGGTAGCCTGTATTTTTATTTGCTAATCTGGCAACCTACTCCTGATACCACTTGTGTTGGTTCAGGTTCTCCAAGAAGCAGCAGAGATGTATTGGGGACATGTCTGTAAAAGATAAAGGAGAGGAGCCCAGAGAAGTCTCTGGCACCTGTGAAGGAGAGGGCACATGGGAGGAGGACAGGGTAGGAAGAGTCTCAGACTGTACAGTCTGAGGAAGGTTTGACCAGGCTGCTGGGGAGTCCTCAAGCCAAGGTCACCCCTCAGAAGACTCCTGCATCACTCTCCACTGCCCCTGCCCCTCAGTATCGTCTGGGAGCAGCCTGCAGGAAAGTGGCCTCAGGACAAAGGCAGTGGTGGACCCAGAGGGTCAGCAGCTGAGGTATCAATCTATTATGCTCCCCATAGCAGGAGATCTAAATGGCGCATTTCCTCGGGGGTCACAGCAACAGATTGGTTCCTCTGTCAGTTCAAGTTCTTTAGGAAGCAGATTCGAGTTAGGAACGTGAGAGGTCTATTGGAGGACAAGTCTGTGAGAGATAAAAGGAGACAAAGCAAGACTGGGCAGTGAAAGTCTTAGGGTTGCCATGCTGACCTCAACCTGATGTGGAGCTCCAAAGAAAGAATGCCCATTGCCTCACTGAGTGGAAATGACTAGTCCTTAGCACCCTTGCCATGCCCTGTCGTTGGCTGGGGGCTGTCCACCAGTGTCATGGCCTCAGCTCCAACACTGCACCGATGCAGCTTGGGTGTCAGCCAGCTGCACTCCTCACAAATGAATGGCCCCCTCTTTCTTTTTTCTTTTTGGCTGTGTTGGGTATTCATTGCTGCACGGGCTTTCTCTAGTTGCGGCGAGCGGGGGCTACTCTTTGTTGTGGTGCGCGGGCTTCTCATTGCAGTGGCTTCACTTGTTGCGGAGCGTGGGCTCTAGGTGCGCAGGTTCAGTAGTTGTGGCTCATGGGCTCTGGAGCGCAGGCTCAGTAGTTGTGGCGCACGGGCTTAGTTGCTCCGCGGCATGTGGGATCTTCCCGGACCAGGGCTCAAACCCATGTCCCCTGCATTGGCAGGCGGATTCTTAACCACTGCGCCACCAGGGAAGTCCAGGCACCCTCTTTCTTGAAGGTAGGTCTGAAAGGTGCACCTCCATGGCTACCAGTCACCACTAGACAGAGTTCTGCACCATTTGTCAAGTACCCGTGACTGTGCTGCTGCAGTGACTACAACAATGAGTAACACCTAGTAACATCCCTGCCCTCAGGACCTTATGGTTTAGTTGAGCAAGGAAGAAAATCATAAGAAATAATTCTAAAGCAACGTGGAGTGGTAGCAGTGCTGGTGTACTATAATTTCAGGGTATGTTTTTGGTCTAGGCTCAGCTGTTAGGTTGCTGATGACTTTCAAATGATATGGTCGCCATTCTGATTGAGACAGTGTAGCACAGAGGTTAAGGTGCAGGATTTAGAGACAGAGAACTTGGGTTCAAGTCCCTGATCCAGCGCTCAGTGAACAGGGACTTTGAGCAACGTTCAACCTCTATGGGCCTCATTTTCTGTTTCTGTTAAATGGGTAGGATATAACTTTTAGAACCTCACTTAATTTAACCTCATGTAATACCATAGGATTACATGAGACATTCTGTAATGTTTAGAAGAATTCCTGGCCCATAGCAAACGCTTCCTTATGCTAGAATTCTTACTAAAAACTCATCTGAGATTCCCCAGCTGGGAAAAACTTGCTGAAAGGTTGAGAAGTCTACAAAGATTAAGCGATCCTCTAAATCTCAGCACGTAGTTCCGCTCTGGTTTGGAGTAAAAGATTAGAAGAAGCACAGTGGGAGGTGGTGAGAGGCCAAGGAGAGCTACCATTCTCAAGAAAAGTTCTGACCACAGCACTAACAAGCCAGGTGGCTGAGAGGCAGTTTTCAAAGAGGGGGGGTCCTGTCTCAGACACATAGCCCTGGGGTGTCACTAAACTTCTGCCGATTGCCAGTGCCCTTGTAGCAATGCACCCCACTCCTGGGACAGAAACCCAAGAAAAGCAGGGGCTAGAAAGGTCCTTTCAGCCACGCAAGAGGCTCCTTTCTGGACTATAAAATATTTGCTAAAAGAAGGGTACAGAGTGGTTAAGACTGGTATTTGGAGGAAATGTCATGGGCTCAGAAGGGCAGGCTGCACTGGGTGGGAGGGCAACCTGCCTCTGTGGGGAGGACATAATTGGGCAGCCTTATCCATCTGCATATAGCAAAGTGGAGCATTTTTATTCGTTATAATTCCAGAGTGGCAAATTCTCTCTGGCAAAGGTATCAGAGAAAGACATCACATGGTGGGGAAGAACACATGTTGAGAGCTTGGAGTGCGTGAGCCATGAGGCCTGGTGGGTAAGAAGGCGGGGGAGCACAGTGGCAAGAGAAGTCTACACTGTAGGAGGTAGTACAGAAGGAGAGAAGAGTGTGAGGTTGAGAGTGAGAGGAAAGTCTGAAAAGGATTTTCAAGAACTGGGTTTGAGGAGGGACTTGACTAGGTTTTAAGTGTGCGTATGCGTATATTTTTTGCATAAACATATTTTACATAAATATATCTAGTGTACTGGTTTTTTCAATGTGACGCCAGACTGAGACTGGTCTCAGAAGTGGCTCAGTTGTATCTGGGTTAGCCGCATGTGCCCCCGAAGGCTGAGCTGATTGTGTCCGCGCAGCCAAGGAGTAGGGAGTTCACCCTGGAATCAGATAACCTAGGACTGTGGGCGAACGCCAAAGGTCAGGAGCCTGAGGGCTCTTACTATTCGCACAGTGCCAGTGGGGCAGCAGTGTCCCCTCCCTCCTGGCCCACAGTGCTGCGAAGCACAGCTGAGGCTGCTTCTCTGGTCAGACAGGCAGCACCTTCCAGAACCACAGAGGAGAGTCACACTCTGGCGGCTGGACTGGGTAGTCCAGAGCAAAGTGACCTTGAGATTTTCCCTCAACCGAATGCATGTCGATAGGATGGAATAAAATGTTGTCCAGTCTCTAGGATGCAGTCTGCCCCTTGGGCCCTTTCCATCGAGAGTTGCACTGCTGAGAAGTTAGGAAGGGGTGATTGAGAGGGATGAGACCCTAACCTCAGCCCAGCAAACAAGGATTCCAACTCCTGGGGATGGTGCATACGTATGAAGAAAACAGGGCTTCTCTTTATTGGGGTGGGGATTTCGGGGCAAAGAGCAGGCAGGAAGGAGCCCTGCGGAAGGTGGAGCCCTGGCACCCACACCTGGCTGATGAGGGCCCCTGTACCTGGGAGGGAGCCCAGTTAGACACGCCAGAGCCCTGAATGCATCCTCAGCCTTAGGAGTGAGCCGCAAATCTCAACGCTTCCGGAGGTGAGCGCTCCCGGGCGCTTTCTGAGCCAAAGACATCTGGCTGTTGACCCTCACCATCCCCCAGCCCCACAACCAAACTTCTACAAGGCTCTTCCTGTCTTAAGAGGTCCCCACCCTCCTCCAGCGGAGGCCCCCGAAGGCTATGAGAAGATGGCTGCCTCACTAAAACGAACGCATTCACTTACTCCTCAGCTTAAGCACGTCTCCAGCTAATTCATTCAACAATATATATATATTTTTTTTGCTGCCTGTGCTATGTGCTAGACTGGATGGAAGCTTAGAGAGACTATAGAAGTAGGGACCAGGTCTCCCCAAGTGTGTCTGCCACTTGTCAAAAGGAAAAGGTGGCTTGCCATATGGCAAGGTAGGACCATTATAGGATTAGGCCTGCCCACCTGCTCTGTCTAGGCTCTTTGCTAGAAATTGAAAATACACTGGCAAGTAAAACAGTTCCTTTCCTCAAGGGATTTACATTCTGTAGAGAAGACAGACAAGAAAGGGGCACTTTCGATCTGTAATGTAAGCGTGGTGATAGGTGGTAAGTACAGGACGTCAGGAGAGAGCACACAGGAGGGCACCCAGGCCAGCAGGATTTCGCTGGGTAGGTGGAGACAAGATTTAAAATAAGGATTCACATGGACACATTATCCATTGATTCTCCATTGGTGCCCAGGAATCCCTTCATCAAGGTGCTATTGATTTTTTAAATTCATTAATTTACTTTTTTTGGCTGTGTCAGGTCTTAGTTGCGGCATGCAGGATCTTTTTGTTGCAGTGTGCGTGCTCTTCATTGCGACGTGTGGGCTTCTCTCTAGTTGTGGCGTGAGGGCTTAGTTGCCCCAGGGCATGTGGGATCTTAGTTCCCTGACCAGGGATCAAACCCATGTCCCCTGCACTGGAAGGTGGATTCTTTACCACTAGACCACCAGGGAAGGCCTTGTGCTATTGATTGTTGATCGGTGTATACAAGTCATTTAACAACGCCTGAGTATTCATACAGCAGGGCTGTGTTGTCAGACTGAAGGGGACCCGGGCTGGTTGGGCAGCGTGATGTGGAACAAGTACCATTGCTGCAGGTAAGAGGTGAGAAGCAGAGCTCAGTCAAGTTCCCTCGAAAAGGAGAACTCCTATACACTGGGTCATAGGAGAAGCTGGCCCCAGAGCACTTGACAGGTAGCTCAGGCAGCAACAGCTCTGCTCAAACAGCCGGGCCTCATTGGAGGTCATGATGGGAATCAGACAATCACTGTGCTATGTCGTGATAAGGTTTGTTTTGCAAAGATTGTTGACTGTTTTTTCATTGTTTTCATCTTTCAACACCGGCACATATATCACCAGAGGTTTTGGTATTAGAATGTTATGATCACACACACAGAAAAAAAAAAAAGTTGAAAATTGCTGCATTATAGTCTAAACCTCAGAGAAGCAAAGGGGTCACATTTTCTGCTTCCAACCACGGTAACAACAAACAACCCAGTCTGAGCCCATTGCACGCCACTGTCTTGCTCTGAGAGGGTAAAGCTCACCAATGAAAGGGTTTAATCAAACTTTGCCTTTTGCGTAAATGACAAAGTGATTTCTCTACACATTTTTTGAAAAATTGTTTTCATTATGAGAGTTTGACTTTACTCCCACTTTCTGAAGAAAGGGCAGAGGAGATATTAACAGAGTCTTTGGCACTGCAGGTGACAAATTATCCACAAAAACTTTCAAGGCGGTGCAACTCTTCATTGCAGTGCACAGGCTGCGCATCGTGGTGGCTTCTCCTGCTACGGGGCGTGGGCTCTAGGCATGCGGGCCTCAGTAGTTGTGGCACACAGGCTCAGTAGTTGTGGCTCGCAGGCTCTAGAGCGCAGGCTCAGTAGTTGTGGCGCACAGGCTTAGCCGCTCCGTGGCATGTGGGATCTTCCCGGACTGGGGCTCAAACCCATGTCCCCTGCATTGGCAGGCAGATTCCTAACCACAGCGCCACGAGGGAAGCAGTGCAAACACAACCCAGGACCACAGCCTCCTCACAGATTAGCTGCCTGAGGACGGAGAGGCAGCTCCTTGCCAGGGGGGTTCTTATGTTCCTACACTTCTGGTCCTCTGGGGTGGTATTTAGCAGTGACCTCACAGGCTGGAGTACTTTGAAGATTACACTCTTTGGGGATCCAGACACTGAATTTGAAAGAGCACCACTCACTCTGCACCAGGCCCGGCAAATGCCCCCAAAGCGAGCTTCCCCTCAGGTCACACAGATGGTGTAGTCTGAAATGAGGAGCTGCCGGAGTGACTCTGGGGCGCTGGGAAGCTGTGAGTGGAATGGCCTCTGAGAGCTGGAGAGGCAGTTTAGAGCCATAAAGGGCCTTAGGAAATTGCTGTTCCCTCTCCAGATGCTCTTAAAGGACTACTTAAATATCTCCACCATCAAGTCCAGGTTTATCTTAATTCACTCTCCTCAAGTCAACCCTGCCCAGCGACAGACGGCAACTCAGAGGCTGGGCCCTGCTGTGCTCGGGGTTGTCCCTGCAGAGCACAGGCAGACAAGTTCAAGTGCGAGTTTGATTGACAGGGCTTTGCGTAATCATTCACTCCTTTGCTCCCCCTCTTCCCTCACAGCCAGGCCATTTAGGGATGACAGCCATGACAAATGAAATGAGAGGAGTCTTTCTATACTGGTTTTCAAGAGCCAGTGACAGGGAAGAAAGGGGAGGACTAAAATGTTTGAAGATTTTAAAAAAAGGGGAAATTCTCTTTTGCTCCCCCTCCCCCCACTGGCCTCACCCCCCGCCCCCCCCACACACACACATGGGAAAAATGATGGGGAAACAAGAATAGACTTTGGAGGGTCCTGGAGAGAGGGGCTGTGGTAGGTTAGAATTTCCAAAGATGTCCCCCATAACAATGTCCCCCATCCCACATGCTGTCCTTACGATGTGACTGTGACAGTTTTCCCAAAGAGAGGTGGGGTCTATGTCCCCTCCCTTTGAGTGTGGACAGACTAGAGACTGTGCAGATCTCTAGGTCCTGTCTGATCGCTGGGCCCTGCAGAGTTCTGCCACCACACCTAGCCCATATTCTTTGCATATGTCTCTGGTGATAGCTCTATTCCAAGAACAGGCCTTCTATTTAAATTTTTCAGGCAGTTAGAAGGAAGGTTAAAGGTTCTTCCTGAGTCTTTTGGGTCTCGATTGTTTTCCGCTCAAGGTAAATTCTGTGGCATTTGGGAGTGGCCAATTTTGCTCCCCTATAGTCTTCAAGCTTAATTCTCTAAATTATTCATTTGAAAATCATATCGTGGGGACTTCCCTGGTGGTCCAGTGGTTAAGAATCCACCTTTCAATGCAGGGGACGCGGGTTTAATTCCTGGTTGGGGAACTAAGATCCCACATGCTGCAGGGCAACTAAGTTTGCGCGCCGCAACTACTGAGCCTGTGTGCTCTAGAGCCTGTGCACCACAACTACAGAGCCCGTGTGCTGTAACTACTGAGCCCGCGCGCTCTGGAGCCTGTGCGTCACAACTAGAGAGAAGCCTGCGTGCCACAACGAAGAGCCCACCCGGCACAAGGAAAGATCCCCACGTGCCGCAACTAAGACCCGATGCAGCCAAATAAATAACTATTAAAAAAAGATAACTATTAAATCATATTGTGGCTGTCTCTAGTCAGAGGAATTGTGGGTGAATCTGTTTTGAGATGAACTTGGTGAGCTTCTCTAGTTCTGATTGGGACAAAGCCAAGAGGAATGTTTTATTTGGTTCAAGTCATTAACAAGAGAAAACAAAGCAAAACAACCAGAGTCGAAGGTAACACAAAAGTTGGTGTTTGATTCTGACCTTGGACCGCTCCCTGGGCAGTCAAAACTTTATACAATAACTTTCCAACTCTGGCTTCACTTGGGAAAACAATTTTCATATGTTGCTTTAAAGCATTGGATCAAATGAGGTAAGACTCCTTTAGGGATTACAGTTAAAATGTTATTACAGTTAAAATATCATTGCTTTCCCTGATTCTTGTAATTAAAGTCTGCAGCCTCATTCTGGGGAAGATGATGAGTTTTCATGTTTTTCCACGAATGATGCAGTGTGTGAACCGATAAATATGGAGAAGGATGATACTAACACACATTTACTGTGCCCACACGGTTACTGATGGACAGAGCTCCCTTGCACAGAGCGCACCACATTTTCTAGATTCAGGGACGTATTTCCAAGATGGCTGATACAGCCCCTGACCTCCCAGCCCTGGGGGTGGGGAAATGCAAGGTATAAAATTATAGCCGGCAGGTGTGGTGGAAAAGGCAAGGGGAGAGCAAAAGGAGGGGGCAGGGTCTTGTGGAGAGTGGCCTGGAGCTGATATTCCCAGGAGTGACTGCCTGCCACCCAGAGCACTTAGCTCTAGGCATGATAGTGGGCACATTCCTGGGTGGGAATAGGAACTGTATGTGCAGTGAAATTCTGCCGTACATGCAAGCGGGGTACGAAAACTTCAGTTGTCCAAATGCAACCAAGCAGGACCCTATGGGGCCTTTCTGGGACAGACCCCTCCCCCATATCCCCTGCTTTAGCTCCTCTCTGAAGTGCACAGATAATAGTGTCTAATGCACATTTCCTGAGTTGTTTTACAGATGCTGAAACCTTTCCTGAGTTGTTGTACAGATGCCGAAACCCCGATCAAATGGAAGACGTTAACTACTTGATGAACATGAGCGCATAGCCCCCAGACCTACTGGAGCCTGAGGATTGATAGTTAACTCCTGTGACCCCACCCTGTTACCTCACCATCAACCAATCGGAGAATTGTGCACGAGCTAATCAGACACCCTGGGACTCCCCTCCCTCACCTGGCCTTTAAAATTGCCTCCCTGAAATCCATCGGGAGTTTGGCATTTTGAGCACGTGCTGCCCTGGACTCCTTGCCTGGTGCCTTGCAATGAATGCTGCACTTTCCTTCACCACAAGCTGGTGTCAGTAGATTGGCTTTACTGCGCATGGGCGAGCGGACCCAAGTTTGGTTCAGTAACACAAAAGCAGGGTGAATAGAAAACCTTTTTCTACCTGTATTGTCACATAAAGCACAGAAATAAAGAGAGCGAAACACACACAACTGACTATATAGGAACTTGAAGTCCCAAATGACTGAAGGCATCTCTTCCCAAGACCCTCATGCCCCCCACCCCAGGCCCTTTCTAACCTTCCCGTCCTCCAGGAAAAGGGCCGCACAGGGGATGGGAAGCAGTCACCGTAGAGCCAAATTGCTGTCGTATCCAAGCTGGCGTTACGTTCAGGAGCATTCCCGGGGGTTTACTGTAGGCACAGTCCTGCTTGTCCTGTTGTCCCCTCCCCTCCTCTCCCAGGAAGCCCTGGAGGCCTTGGAACCTTTCTGGTGGTGGCACCACAGTTGCTTTTCTGGTTGGTTGCGTAGGGAAGCTGAATTTGCCACCTCGCTTCCCCTCCACCCTTAGCCCTCGATGTATAAATGAGGAAACTGAGACCTGGAGACACTGGGTGACTCACATCACATGATGAGGGTGTTTGAGAGCCAAGTCAGGACCCCTTATGTATTGCCCTGTGCTCTTCTGCCTGCTGTTATATATCACCAGACTATAAACATGAGGGTGGGAGTATTCCTTACCTTTGTGTTGTTGAACCCAAGTTCTTGTACCTGATGCACAGTGAGACCAAACAGACTGAAATGTCAGAGTTGGGAGCTGAGAAAAATTTATTGCAAGGACTGAGCAAGGAGAACAGCAGGCTTGTGCTCAAAAAGCTCGAACTCCCCCACGGTTTTTGGGGAAGGGTTTCTATAGGCAAAATTGGGGTGGGGAAGGGCTGCAAGGGTGTGTGACCTTCCTCTGATTGGTTGGTGGTGAGGTAACAGGTTCCAGGAATCTCAGTCATCAGCCTTCTGGTTCCAACCAGTCTGGGGTCCACGGGCTCAGGCTCAGCCTGAATTTTTCACCTGGATGGGGGCCTTAGTTCCTGTAGAAGAACTCAAAGATATACTGTTATGTATATTCCTTGAGGAGGAACCAGGACCCTGCCCAAAGTCTGCACTATTGTTTGCTCTTCCCTTGTCTCTGCATCCCCTCCCTTCTGTAATTAGTAACTGTTTGAACCTGCCCTTTGGAACTCAGGGAAGGTCTAGGAGGCTGAAGCCTTTTACCTACAAACAAGAAACAGGGGACACGGAAAGGCTTTTGTGCCCGGGAGAGCCCCACGATTTCAATCCCCCTTTTCTTAGATACCCCTCAGTCTTGTGGGAAACAGGTATAAGAATAATAAACTCAGCAGAGGAACTTGGTTTGAGGGGGACTTGGCTTTATTTCTTTGCATCGACCTCAGTACCTAACGCATGCCTGCTACATAATAGGCCCTCAAGGAACGTGTCTGAACCAGTGAAGGACCAGTGGTTGTTCTAGATGTGCAGCTGGAGAGGCAAGTGGATGTGGGCTGAGGGCCCAAACTCCCGCTGGTTCCCAGCATGTGTGTGTGGCTGGCAGGCACGGGAGCACTGGCTGATCCACAGGTTTTCTCTGGCTGGTCTTCTAGCCGCTGAAAAGATCTCACCTCCCAGGAGAGTCTGATTTAGCAACTCACCCTTCACTTTTTAGGAAACTTTTCACCAAAGAAGATGGCTTCAACCTCTGAGATTAGCTGGATTTGCTATTCATTTATGGTTTAGAGTTTATTCTTCAATTTCAGCACTCCCTTCAAGACCTTCTTTTCCAAAAATAGCCTGTCAGTTCAGTAGTTTGATTTCTGCTGTCCTGTTGCTTTAATGCATGTCTCTGTAACCTAAAAAAAAAAAAAACCAAAAAAACACATGTCTTAGCTACTGATCTCAGCTGTGCTCTCTCTGTGGGAGCTAGATTTATTTTTGTTACAGAGGTGTTTTTCCTCCCCTCCCTGTTTAGCAGTTTGTTTGCTGCCATTAAGAATAGTTTTGTGATTTTTAAAATATTTTATTTACCCGAGAGCAGTCAGTGCTGGGAGGAGGAGCTGGTAAAGAATCCCTGATACCAGCCCGGTTGCACCACTCCAGATTCATGCAAATCCCCCGGCTGAGGACAGATATGGCAGCACCCCCCATCCCACTGCTAACGGGGCGCTTTCACACCTGAGCTGGTCCTGTGCGACATCCACCTGGCCAGGCCACTGTCCACCTTGGCAAAATGAGAGAGTATCTGCTCTCCTGACACTGCTAGCTGATTGGGCATGTGAGAACCACCTGGGAGCTCTGATAAAATACCTCAGCCCTGGCTCCGCCCTGGGACTCTAAACTAATTGGTCAGGGGCTGGGCCTGGGTACCAGCATTTCTGAGTTTCCCAGGGGATCCTTAAGGGCAGGAACTGGGGAGCTAGGTTAAAGCCAGGACTGAATGGCTTTCTTGTTGCCTGTAGCATCAAAACTTCTCACAAAGGTTGTGAGTACTACAGAAGTTTGGATAAGCTGCTACCTGGAAAGTCTCTGACTCAGTGAATGATGATGGTTTGAGCCCAGGAAATTCAGTGGGGAAATGAAAAAAAAAAAGCCTTGCTCTATACAGCTATTAACAGGCTCTCAGCCAGATGCTTAAAAAAAAAAAGTTAGAATTAAACCATCGCTTTGGAAACAACCTTCATGTGAAATTAAAAATCACCACCACCACCACAACAACAAAAACACCAGTTAGGTTTTCAGACATTAGCAGTGATAAAGGACACTTAGTACAAAAAGTAGAATAGAAGTTGGCGGCCCTGACCTCAGTCTTTCTTACTTACAAGGTGGCTTTCCAAGAAATTGCTCCATATCACTGTCAAACAGCCTCACCTCCGGCCTCTCGATTTGCTCTGAAGATCAGCCAGTGAGAGGCTGGAGACATGGTGCGCTAAATTGTACCCACCCCTCAGCCCAGACCAGGAAAGAGTGTCCTATCCTAGGCTCTGAGCTTTCGGGGGCCAGCTCTGGCCCAAGCCCCACCACGCTCCTCCCCACGGACCAGGAATCCAGTGGGTCAAGGGGAGGTGCGTGCTCAGAGTTGTAGACCCTCTCCTGGGCCAGGCACCAAGTATCCAGAGCTCAGTATACCCTCCCTCCACTATGGACTGAATGTTTGTATCCCCCCAAATTTATATGATAAAACTCTAATCCCCAATATTATAGTATTCGGAAGTAAGGCCTTTGGGAGGCAATTAATGGGTCATGAGAGAAAGAGAGACCTCGTGATGGGATTAGGGCTCTTAAAAGAGACACAAGGGAGATGATCTCTGTCTTCACCGTGTGAGGACACAGCAAGAATGGGGCCTTCCATACACCAGGAAGAGGGCCCTCACCAGGCATTGAATTAGCTGGCACCTGAATCTTGGACTTCACAGCCTCCAAAAGTATGAGAAATAAATGTCTGCTGACCAAGCCGTCCAGTCCATGGAAGTCTGTTAGAACAGCCCAAGCAGACTAAGACACTACCCCAGTGTTCCTGAGCCCTCTGCTGGGCCCTGAGTGGGCCTCTCCCCCAGGCCACTGTCCCACAGCTGACTGCTTTGCTGGCACTTGTCTCCCGGGGCCTGAGGAGTGGCCAACGGTAGCTGTTTGCAAGGGTATGGACATGTAGGCTGGGGTGCCACTTGTGTGGAGATGGAGCCAAGGGTGGGACAACAGGATGAGGTGTGCCACAGACTGGCCTCGCTGTCCCACTGCATTCAAACATTGCACTGAGATCCTAAATTTGAACCCTGTCCTTCCAAGCCATTATGAAGATATATTTGTCAAAATGGGAGGATAGAACATACTTTTCGGGGCAGTTCATGAGCTTGATTTATAGCTTCTACAGAGTTAGACCTATGGAGTATAGGCCTTCCGTTGTGCTCCTGTGTGGTGGTTCATAATGTAATGTATACATAGTGCTACATGTACGAAACACACAATCCAACTGTCTTCACATGTCAAGGGCCTTTCTGCATTTTTATTATATATTATGAAGGACCCGTGTATAGAGATCATTTCTATTAGTCAAGCGTTTCTATTCATCCTGATCAGGTTTTCCACCCCTTGACTTGCAAATGCATTGTGCTCCTACAGTTGTGTGAGAAGCAGTTACTTTATGAGGAGTGGGCCGACGATAAAACCCCTACGGCAGTCTTCCGAACAGCTGGGCGAATGTGAACAAGTAAATAATTTCTTCTTCAGTGGAAAAACAATTCCACAAGCACCTGCTTCCTACCTCAAAGTCAGTCACTCTTCCTTTGAGTTCCAGTTGGTGCACATTCCACAGTCCTTGCAGAAATGTGTTTTGTTCCTGTCCTCTCCACTAGGTTCAGATCTCCTCAAAAGCAGGTCCTGCACCTTCCTCCTCTTTAGAGTCCCAGCACCCACGGTGCTGGCACACGGTGTCCTTGCTTCTGTAATGGTCAGCTTTCTCAAACATCTTTTCTTTAATATGAGTGATTCTATCTATTATTAGCACTGTGGTATATTGCAACTGTATATAAAAATTAAGCCATCAGAATTCTGTTAACTGTTATTAAAAGAATAGATGACTTTTTAACATAAAAACTTATGTTAAAGGATGTGGGGAAATATTTTTCATATATGGCAATTCTCTCACTATGTAAATCTTTCTACACATCTCTGATTATTCTCTTAGATAAATTCCTGGAGGTGGATCTGCTGGGTCAAGGAACATGCATTTTTTTTTTTTTTTTTGCGGTACGCGGGCCTCTCACCGCTGTGGCCTCTCCCACTGCGGAGCACAGGCTCTGGACGTGCAGGCCCAGCGGCCATGGCTCACGGGCCCAGCAGCTCCGCGGCATGTGGGATCTTCCCGGACCGGGGAACGAACCCACGTCCCCTGCATCGGCAGGCGGACTCTCAACCACTGCGCCACCAGGGAAGCCCAGAACATGCATATTTAAAAAGCTATTATTGATTCACATGACCAAGCTACTGTATTGACTGTCTAACTCAGTGCCCTCCCTCCTCCAAGGCTTGGGAACCCACCTGAGGAGAGGGCCTGAGCTACTCTCTGATGCTTCCTCCTCCCTGTCACTCTGCTGCTTCCAGGTAGCAAGGGGTGGGAGAGAGAGAGAAGGGGCAAAAGCCTTAGCACCTGGTGTGGTCTTGTCTGGGGATGCATGTCCTCTGGGTATCGGGCATCTTGTGGAATATGTGGTTAAGTTCTTCAAGACCCTGGGGGATGCCTCCCCTCAACAGTTATGCCACATGGAGATGTGCTTCCATTGGGCCTTGCCCCCCCTGCCCCCAGTTCCAGCCCACCTTACAGCACCCCACAGGCTCTTGCTGCTGGTTGTCCCCTGGACGGGGAGCCAGAAAAGCAGCACAGCCTGGCTTCCTTCCATGGCACCCGCTTGGCCCCAGGCAACTCATGCCTCCTTATCACACCAGATGACAGTGGTGGGGCGAGAGCAGGCTGCTTCTTCTCTTTGTGGAGCCATCCCTAGCCAGTTCCTTTTTTCCTGCTCAGTACAGAACACAGACCAGTAGTTGCACTTTAAGCAAATGTTCAGGGGTTGAGAGGCCTTTCTCTCCTCAAAGACACTCCCAAACTCTGCAATCCGTTCAACTGGGATGTGGGGACAGGGAAGCGCTCTCCCCTGGGTCAGGAACTCCCTATGCCACATCTAATTTCCACGTCTTGGGCTTATAGAGATTTGTGAGGAGGTGGGGATGCGGGGGTGGGTGGGGGATAGTAGGCATGGGGTTAACAGAGGCTGTGGGGACGGGTCTGGGAACCCTCTGTAGGATGGAGAGATAGGTAGGGTCTCTGCACCTGGATTTTAGCCCCAGAAATCAGACGATAGGAAAAGTTCCACTGGAAATTCTCTTATAGTGATTGGTTAAGTAATCACGATAAAATCTCTATGAGGGAATAAAATATGGCTGTGATTTAAAGACACATGTATTTGGTAATTCAGAGGACTAAAACATATTTCTCATATATATTTGGTCTTTGTCCACAGTTTCTGGCTCACAGCTCCCCAAACCCTTGAAATTTCCTGAGTAATAAGAGCAAGGAGAACATCTTTTGTTATAATATTTGGTCTCTTGACTTCAGTTCTTGAAGTGCTTCAGAGCCATAAATGTGAAATGGGTGTCTTGTTATTCATAACAAGCCCCTTTCCACTGCAACTGAGTTTATGTTAATGAGGTAACTTTTGGAAAGCATCTAAGGATGGGGGCTGGTTGCCCGGGCAACCAATCAGGAATACAGGGTTGGAACTTTCAGTCCCACACCCTGATTTCCAGGGAGGGGAGAAGAGCTGGAGGTTGATCAGTCACCAATGGCCAATGATTTAATCAATCATACCTATGTAATGAAGCCTCCATAAAAACCCAAAAAGAAGGACAGTGTTCAGAGCGTTTCCTGGTTGGAGAATACATGGCATTATGTCAGTCTTCAAACATCACAAGGACAGAAATTCCTTTGCTTGGGACCTCATCCTGTTTCTCTTCATTTGGCTGTTGATTTGAATTCTTTAATATCTTTTGTAATAAATCTGTAATCTATTGAGTAAACAGGTTTGCTGAGTTCTGTGAGCTGCTCTAATAAATTAATTGAACCCAAGGAGAGCGTCATGGGAACCTCTGATTTATAAGCAGTAGGTCAGAAGTACAGGTGAAAATCTGGACTTGTGATTGGCATCTGAAGTGCAGGGTGGTCTTATGGGCTGAGCCCTTGTGGGGAATCTGTTGCTACCTCCAGGTAGATAGTGTCAGAATTGAGTTGAATTGTAGGACACCCAGCTGGTGTCAAAGATTGCTTGCTGGTAGCAGGGAACCTCCCCTGCTCCCCCCTGCATCTACACATTGGAATTGGGGATTGGGTACAGAATCCTCTTAGAAGCCATTTGAAATCTGAAGACTACTTAATAGGAAGCATTTATTGATATACATTTAATGATTTTTGCTACACGAAGAACTTAAGCTCCAAAACCACATAATCCCATGTTTGTAAAATACATATTTTATATCTATAGATGCACAGAAAAAAATCATTAGAAGAACATTCACTACGTCATTGTTTGCCCAGAAGGACATAATTGTAAGTGATTCTCTTCACTGTCATTTTGAGGCTTTTTACATTTCTACGAGCATGTTACTTATTTTGATAAGTTAAAAAAAATTATTTCTGAAAAATAAAATTAAATGTTAACCTCCCTCCTCTCCACATCCCCCTCCAAATGTTCTTTTTCCTTATTAACTTTGGAGTTTTCAGTACCAATGAAGCTGTTCTCCGTCCAAGCTAATGAAGGAGCTGAAATAAAAGCCACAAGTGCTGATGCTAAATTCTCAGCAATCAGCAAGAGCACACACATGCAGGACCTGCTTCAACAGAGGCCAGTGGAGCTCAAATACAGCAGCCTTATCAGCAAGTGTTTGAGGAGGAGTGCCTGGAACAGAGGTCTGCATCCGGAGCCACACTGGAACCACCTGGGATGCTTTAAAAACAACTGATATGGGGGCAAAAGAAGTAAAGACCTGGAGTGATTCCAATGTGCAGCCCAGGTTCAGAATCCCTGCCCAGGGGTGGGAGCCTCACCTGCAAGCCTGTTTGCCCAATTGTCCAGGCACTTTCTCTGGGAGTTTCCCGTGTCTTTTCCTATGCCAATTGTCTGAAAGTATTTGATTACAAACATAGTCCCCAAAATTATAACTAAAAGTAGGAGGCAGGAAGGTAAAGATTTTAGGCTATATGCTGGATTGATTAATGTCCCCAAAATATTCATGTTAACCTGGAAACTTTAATGTGACTCTATTTGGAAATAGGGTCTTTGGAAAAGTAATCAAGTTAAGATGTGGTCATACTGGCATTAGGGTGAGCCCTAAAGCCAATGACTGGTGTCCTTATAAGGAGGGGGAGATTTGGAGATACAGAGACACATACAATGGGAAGAGGGCAATGTGAGGGTGGAGACAGAAATAGGAGCAATACAACTATAAGCCAGTGAATGCCAAGGAGAGCCAGCCACCACAAGGAGCTAGGAGAGAGGCAGGACATGGAGTCTCAGAGCCTCCGGAAGGAGCCTACCCTGCTGACAGAACTGTTTCAAAATTCTTCCCCAGAAGCAGAGAAATGATGCCCCATTACATCTCTGTAAGAGGGAAGTGCTCTCCTCAGCACAGCTCTTTTCTGGACCTCAAAGGTCTCACCTCTGCATGCCCAGTTCTCTTTGTGTGCATGGAAAAAAATGCATCTTAGATAATACATGTCAATTTTCTTTCAATTATGCGTAGCATAGGAGCTATTTGGTTTGCAAGGTGGGAAAAACCCCCACTATACATTTTTCTGCCATTGCTTTTCCTAGCTCAGTCAGGAGACTTTTCTTATTAAGAGTCACTCACCTGGTAACTAATGAGAATTGCCAGCCTTTGAAAAGCAATTACTTCTAAGTAAAATAAGCACTTCTCTGAAAGAGTCAGAAAAGGCTGTACATATTATAAACAAGGCACTATATGAGCAGGAGTTCGCTATTTCTGCTTCAATCTTGAAAAAATTCTTTCATCAGGATTATCTTTAACAGAGAATGAGAGGATGGTGAGGGAGGCCTTAGGTGGTCATTTATTTCCCAGCTTTTTGGGCAGCACCAACTATGTAAATTAAGTTCCATTCAACCAGATGAATAATTACTGCATGCCATCTATGTTAGGGGCTGGGGATGCAAAGAAACTGCTGCCCTCAGGAAAACCACAGTCCACAGGGAAGGTGGACAAGCCACAAAGGATTAGAGCACAAGGGTAGTGCAGCAGCATCTATGAGCTAGAGACATGGCAGGGAGTGACCTTCTAACTAAACACGGTGCATGGAACATGGAATTGGAAGCAGAATTGAACTCTGCTTCCTCCTGAAACCACTGAAACGAGAGTAAAGGAATACAAATAAATATGCATAAACCCCAAAGGACACAGAGAACTGGGGAGGAAACCACAACAAATGTGAAATATCATCCAATTTGGTAGGATGGAAAACAGAGGCAGGAGAGGAAGAAATCTTACTACCAAGTGCCTACAGAGGATGGAGAATTGTAGACACCTGAACTATGGGATGTGACGGTGGGCACGACGTGAAACACAAGAGGTTTGGTTGAAATTCTGTTTAAGGAGAGGTTAGATCCCAGGTCACTCGCCAACTGGAGTAGCTAAGAGGCTATCCCTGTCTACCCAAGTAGGTAGGAGACTTATGGTTGGAGAGCAGGACCTAGAGGGGCTGCAGTCATAGCAGAGAGTGGGGCAAAGTGCTGTTCTGAGAGTGAACATCGACATCTGAACCATGTGACTCTCTGCCCTCTTCCTCTGTCCCCACTTCCAGGAGGCTGACACCAGGTGTACAGTCCTCAGGCAGGAGACTAGTAGATTCTGGAAAAGATGAATGGCCCCAACGAAAAGATATGCCTATAATGACAGGTGGTGCTTCCGTGGTCTGGGGAATGGAAAAAGAAATCCAGGTCCTTCCTGAATCATCTCATAATCCTACAGATCTCCAGCCTAAAGTCTACACATACATGGACAAGCCCCTCCCCCCATGGCCACACAGAGCTTCAGTCAACCTTTCAATGTTTAGTGAACAGTATACTCAGGGAATTCCCTGGGGCTCCAGTGGTTAGGACTCTGTGCTTTCACTGCTGAGGGTATGGGTTCAATCCCTGGGTACAGGTTCAATCCCTGGTCAGGGAACTAAGATCCTGCAAGCCTTGCGGCCAAAACCAAAAAACAAAAAGTATACTCAGATGTTAGAGGAATGTTTTTAACGTGAAAAATAGAAATCAAAATAAATAAACAGCAAAAAAACCAAACTCAGCAGAAAGAGAAAGGAAAACTAAAAACAAAAAGTCTTAATAGCCTTGGAGAGAATGTATCCCCAAACCAAAAAGAGCCTGCTATTAAAAAGGAATGTTATACACACTAGCCAAGAAGTAGCAATAGAAGTAACCTAAATGTCCGTAGACAAATAAATGGATAAAGAGAAGGTGTTGTATACTACATACAATGGAATGTGTTTCAGCCTTAAAAGAGGAGGAAACCCTGTCACATGCTACAGTAGAAACGAAAATTGAGGACATTATGCTAAGAGAAATAAGTCAGTCACAGAAGGACAAATACCGCATGATTCCTCTTTCATGAGGTATCTACAGTAGTCAGACTCATAGAAGCAGAAAGGAGAATGGTGGTTGCCAGGGCTGGAGGGAAGGGGAAATGAGAGGAGTTGCTGTTCAGTGGGCACAGAGTTTCAGGCATGCAAGATGAAAAAGTTGTATAGATTTGCTGTACAAGATATAGATGTGGCTAATAATACTGTACTATACACTAAAATTGTTAAGAGGGTAGATTTCATGTTTTGTGTTTTTGTGTTTTTTTACTAAAATTTAAAGAAACAGGGAATTCCCTGGCGGTCCCATGGTTAGGACTCCAGGCTTTCACTGCCAAGGGCCTGGATTCGATCCCTGATCGGGAAACTAAGATCCCACAAGCCACACAGTGCAGCCGAAATAAATAAATAAATTTTAAAAACAAACAAAAAACAAAGCAAAACTCTGCTCTGGCATATACCAGCTGTGTGACCTTAAGTTAGTTACTTTACCTTTCTGAACCTCCACTTCCTCATCATTGCGAAGTGGGGATAATAACTACCTTGCAGAGATGTTGAGAGGATTCATCGACAGAATGTACATAAAGCACTAAATCCAGCAGCAGAGGACAAAAAAGAGAGAAAAAAAGGAATGTTGGGAGAATGATATAAAACTCATCGGCATTAAAAATATGATAGCAGAAACAAATAATGAGGTAAGTGACGATTTAATTATATGGAAAATAGCATTCAGAGGTGTTTGATAGTTCTGTTGAAGAATTTGTGATGATATAAAAGCCAAGCTAGAAAAAGAAAAAGGCAATTAATATCTGGGAAAACAAGAAAATTGTATAAGAAAGGAAATGGAATTGTATTATATGTTTGGGTTGGCAGTGAAGGACAGTCTTGTGATAAAAATAATGTAAACACTGAACATTCACTGAAAACGTGGTATCACTGAACTGTAAGGTTGCAAGCCGGGAAAGTGATGGCAGGGTAACAGAATGCTAAATCCTCATAGTAGGAAGTCAATAATTACTGTATAAAATTGATAAATCAGGGAAGAGTGCTGTAAACATTACTTGGAATCACTGAGTGGGCCCCCAGCTTATAAGAAATAATTGGAAGAGTTGAGAATGTTTTTTTTTTCCTGGGGAGCTAGGCTCAAGCTAGGAATTTGGGAAGAGCCATAGACTACTATTTTTATTATATGCTTTGTAGTATCATTTGACTTTTAAAACTATGTAAAGGTCTGACTTTGGTGAAAGAAAGAAAGTTTACTAAAAGGAGGTAATACCAAGGAGGATGTGATTACCTTTATTTGGAATGTGCCCACTGTACTAGTCAGTTTGGACTGCATAACAAAATACCATAGACTGGGTTGTCTGAACAACAATTTATTTTCTCACAGTTCTGGAGCCTGAAAGTTGGAGGTACAGGTGCTTGCATGGTTGGGTTCTGGTGAGGCCTCTCTTCCTCCCTTGTAGATGGCCACCTTTCCCCCGAGCCTTCACATTACCTTTTCTTTGCACATGCTCAGGGAGAAAGAGGGGGCAAGAGAGCAAGATCTTTGGTGTCTCTTCTTATGAGGGCACTAATCCCATCTGGAGGCCCCCACCCTCATGACCTCACCTAACCCTAATTACTTCCCAAAGGTCCCATCTCCAAATACCATCTATTTGGCATTAGGGCTTCAACATATGAATTTAGAGGAAACACAATTCAGCCCAAAGCACTCAATAAAGACTTCTTAAAGGGGGTAACATTTAGGCTAGTACAGAGGGTAGGCAAATAGGAAAGGGCAAGCTTTGTACACAGACATTTCATAGCCTGTGGTATGTTAGTGGGGGTGCCTCTTTCCACTTACGGTGTTCTGCAGGAGAAATTTTCCTTAAGCACAAACCTAGATATTCTCAGCCCCTTTTCCTCCCGGCCTCTGGGGAGGTGCAGTCTCACCCTCTGGTTGACAGACCTGAACCACATCCTCTAGCTTAGCTTTAGTCAGCAATAGGTATTTGTACCTTTATCTGCCACTTCTTTTATTTCTTAATTCTTCCATTTTCCAAATTGTTCCCAAAACGAGAAAGGAAGAGGAATGACACATTGTGGGGGGGGCCTCCTTGATAAGGTATTGGGGAACCTAAAAATAGTTCAGAATTGTTGGAAAAAAGGCTGTGTAGGGATTGCAGTGGAAAGAGGGAGTGCAGTAGATGTTGCTGACCTGAGAGAGCAGCATGAATGATGCACTCGTGAAAGCCCCGCCAACAGCCAGGCTTCATTCACTTTGCACCTGGCTGAGGTGGGAAGGATGGATTGGAGGGGTTCTACTGCAGGTTAGGAAGTGACACAGAAATGCAGACAAGGAAGTCAGGACTTTGGGAGAGGATGTTGAGGGGAGGGGATGAATCTGAGTTTTAACTAAAAGTAGAATCAATAGAATTTGGTTGAGTGAGTGAGAGATTGGAGTTGAGAGTGACTCCTGGATTTCTGGTTCCAGCTTCATGGAAAGTATATTTCTCCTCTCAGAGATCTCACTGCTCACCTGAATGACTCAATCCAACACAGCTGGGGGACCAGGTCCCAGGACACTAACCTGGGAAAAAGGTCTCTAGTCCCTGCTAACCCTCCCTCCCAGCCTAAATCCTTTGGCAATTCCACACCTTATATTGTACTGTCTAATCCTCACTTCTCCAATAGAGAGGTTAAAGAATCAGAAAACTTTAAAAAATATATAATTTTTTATTTTAAAAAATATTTCAAACACAGAAAAGTTGCAGAAATTATACAGTGTCTTCCCATATGCACTTCACATTGAGTCACCAATTATCATCTCTCTAATTGTTACTGCTAAACTATTGATATATGAAAGGAAATTGCATGATTTTTGCGTCTTTATCCCTAAACATTTCAGCATATATCTCCTAAAAACAAGAACATTCTCTTCACAACCACAGTATAATGGTCAATTTTAGGCACTTTAACATTAATACAATATTATTATCTAACATATAGTCTATATTCAAATTTCACCAATTACCCAATAATGTCTTCTATGGCAACTTTCCCCCCAATCCAAGATCTAATTTAGGATTATGCATTACATTCAGTTGTCACGTCTTTTATTTCATTGAATCTGGAAAAGTTTTGGAATTATTTTATCTTTGCCTTTCATGACATTGACAGCTTTGATGAACGCTGGCCAGTTGTTTTGCAGACTGTTCCCAATTTGGACTTGTCTGATGTTTCTGGATGATTATACTCAGGTTATGCATTTCTGGCAGGATTACAACATAAGCAATGCTGTGTCCTTCTCAGTGCATCATATCAGAAAACACACCAATGTGGGTGTGTTCCATGTTGGTGACGTTAACGTTGATCACTTAGTTAAGGTGGTGTCAGCCAAGTGTTTCCACTATAAAGTTACTATTTTTCCCTTTGCAATTAGTAAGTTATCTCTGGGGAGAGACTTTAAGGCTTTCATTGATGATGCTTACCTGAATCAATTAGTACTATGATGTTGCAAAATGTTGATTTTTGAACTCTGTCATCCATTCTACATCTATTGGTTGCCCTTCTATTCTAAAGATGAGCCTTCCCCTCTTCCTCATTTGTTTATTTAATATAAATATGAGTTAATAAAATTTTTTCATGGTTGAAATCCATCATTAACCTTATTTATTTTGATGCTCAAATTGTCATAGATTTGGACACTAGGAGTCCCTTCAAAATGTTTCCTGTATTCTTGCAACATACTGCCATCGTTTTGAGCATTTCTTACTTTCAAGAATAACACTATGCCCATCCCTGGAATCAACAATTTCTCCAGGAAGTCCTGGCTCCTTTTGGTTGGAAATGGTATTTAGAAGGCAAGATCTGTGTTTATTATTATTGAGGTGTCACTGCCCCTTCAGTGGTCAGAGCCAGCAGTACCCACTAATCCCAATCCAACACCAACCACGAATCCCAATCCAAATAACCTTTTTGCTTTTCCCTCGTCCATATTTGTGTCTTCCTTCTCACATAGTGATAGTCCTGAATCCTCTGTCCAAATCAAAATATTTATCTTTGCTGATTTCTACAACATCCACAAAATAATTTCAGAATTGCCACATCCTTACCTCTACCAACAACAAGCATACTGAGAGTTTAAGATTTTTTTTGTCTTTATACTGAGGATGTATAGTTAAAATACTGCCTTCAAAAATTAATTGAGGGCTTCCCTGGTGGCACAGTGGTTGAGAGTCCACCTGCTGATGCAGGGGACATGGGTTCGTGCCCCAGTCCGGGAAGATCCCACATGCTGCGGAGCGGCTAGGCCCGTGAGTCATGGCCGCTGAGCCTGCGCATCCGGAGCCTGTGCTCCGCAACGGGAGAGGCCACAACAGTGAGAGGCCCGTGTACCACAAAAAAAAAAAAAAAAAAAAATTAATTGAATTAGTTTTTTATTTCTCTTCTGTGGGATTACATTACTTACTTGAAACCCGGTCATTTGTTTCCATTTGAATTCAATTTTCCTCAACTCCCATCCTTGTCAGTTTAGTTAAAAATAACATTAGTGGGCTTCCCTGGTGGCGCAGTGGTTGAGAGTCTGCCTGCCAATGCAGGGGACATGGGTTCGAGCCTTGGTCTGGGAGGATCCCACATGGCGCAGAGCAACTAGGCCCGTGAGCCACAACTACTGAGCCTGCGCGTCTGGAGCCTGTGCTCCGCAACAAGAGAGGCCGCGACAGTGAGAGGCCCGCGCACCGCGATGAAGAGTGGCCTCCGCTCCCTGCAACTAGAGAAAGCCCGCGCACAGAAACGAAGACCCAACACAGCCGAAAGTAAATAAATAAATTAATTAAAAAAATACTAATAACATTAGCACAATTTCAAAATCAAAACTAGGTAAAATGTTATACTCAGAGAAATGTTACTCCCTCCTATACCTCTTCTACTCCTTTCTACCTTTCTCTCAAAGGTAACCAGTTTCACTAGTTTTTAATTATTTTTCCTATGTTTAATTTTGCAAAATACACACACATGTGCATGCATGCACATATTTGCGCACACACACGTACATATTCTTATTTCTCCCTAGTAGGCAGAGTATTTTTATTCAGCAACTATCTTGAACAATATCTGAGAGGTACTCTATGGACACAAGAGGTCAAAGACAGGGTTGTGATCCTCAAAGACAAACAAAAAAATATACAGAAGAAAAAAGAGAATGCAAGGCTTCACATGAGAGAATAGTTAAATTGAAGAAGAATTTAGGCATCTCTTCTGTCCATCTCTGGTCATCCCTTGATCGACAGTCATCCCTCTACTGCTTAAGTACCTCCAGAGACGGTTAGTGAGGCAATAAAACATGGTGGTAAAAAAGCGGACACTCTGGAACCAGAGACCTACCATTGACTAACTGTGAGATACTGGGCATATCACTTAATTTCTGTGAACCTTGGTTACCTTACTGTAAAGTGCATATAATGGTATCCATCTTATAGGATACTTAAGAAGATAAAAGTGCTTAGCAATGCATATGGTACACTATGCATGTTAGCTTTTTTTCACTTGAATTATATTGATGTCACCTTGGGGCAGCCAACTGACACCCTGAATGTAGGGTTGCCAAATAAAATACAGGACACCCAGTTAATTTTAATTTCAGATAAACAACAAACACATTTTTAGTATAAGTAAATACAAATTTTTAGTATGTTTATACAATATTGCATGAGACACAACTATACTAAGAATCTATTTGTTATCTGAAACAAAAATGTTTCTGGGTGTGCTATATTTTTATGTGGTAATTCTGGCAGCCCTACTCAAGCGCAGCTAAGAGAAAGGCTGTAGGTGCCAGAGTTCCTCAGAGAAGGGAGACATCACTGTGGAGGTTAAGAAGTTTATTCAACTTCTAGTTGAATTCTAGTTGAACTTCCTAAGGTAAAACTTTCAAAAAGATAAAATCATACTCTCATACAAATTTAAAATGAACACATTAAATATTTTAATAAATTAGGTACTAGTAAGATGTTGAAACTGGCTTAGAGGAGAATGAAGAACACAGACACAAACATACACATGTGTGCAGAAACAATTATAGCGAGACTGGACAATATTTATTTGCATTGCTATGGATAAGAACCATATCCATTACTCTCAGTTTTCTTTAACTTCTCCTCCTATTGAGTTGTGAAAATGCCTGATCATTAGGGAGACACAGGTCCACTAGACAGGGCCCAGAGCATCACTGTAAGGACATCCAGTGATCTTTTTGCTCATTTCCAAATCTTTGGTTATTTTTCCTGACAGTCCTTACTAATACTTTGCTCCCAGAATTCGGCACAGGAGAATAAAGCATACATGAAACACAGTTAGAAATTATACATTCTTGTTTAAAATATCAGTTTGGTGGATTAGTAATTATAGGAATTGAATAATGCAAGAGGCAAACTTAATTGTTAAAAACCTGAGTCGTGGTGCCCCCAGTTTCTCCTCAGGTATTTAGTAAAGTGTCTCCAAACTTGCTAAGTTCCTAATGAAACAGCTGCTTTTAATTATGTGGAAATGTCAATTCATTTTCTAACAGCAACTTTGTTTTAGTACCCAAAATGCTCACTTAACAGAGAAGAAATGGTTATCTTGAGAGAAACTACCTGGACTTCTATGAACTCAAAAGAGCTTTTGTGGTCTGAGCTTAAAAACAGAAACAAAAGAAAACAAAAGACTAACAGACAAAAATCTTGGGGAAAATGTTTTAAAATCAAAGTGCTTTAATTGGATGGCTCAACCAGAAAAGGAAATAATTCAGTGATTTACACGGCAGATTGCCATAGATAATGCTTTGTGAAGAATCCCCAAATTAAACCTTTTGCATTAGAGAAACCACACTTAGAAAAAATTTTAAATTATGGTAAAATATACATAACATTAAACTTTCCATTTTAACCATTTTTAAGGGTACAATTCAGTGACATTAAGTACATTCACAATGTTCTGCAACCATCACCACCATCCATTTCCAGAACTTTTTCATCATTCCAAACTGAAACTCCTCACCCATTAAACAATAACTCCTCATTCCCCCTCCCCCCAGCCCCTGAAAACCCCTGTTCTACTTTCTGCTATATGGATTTGACTATTCTAGGTACCTCATCTAAGTGGAATCAGAAAATATGTGTCCCTCTGCGTCTGGCTTATTTCACTTGGCATTAATGTCTTCAAGGTTCATGTTGTAGCACGAGGAGCCACATTTTATAAAGACAAGTCAATGTCCCAAAGATGACTAACTAGGCAGGAAAAAAAAATCCTTCCCACCTAATTTCAACCCTCCACCTGTACTTTGATGACCAGTCTTACTGAGGTTTAATATTCACCTTAAGAGTACAGGAGTGGACTCTGATTTCCTTTGTGGCATTTTCATTACCTACTTTATCAATCGATGTTAAGAGAGGCCCTTCCTTTCACCATTTATTAAACTCCCTTATATTCCCATATACTCTGGGGTCAGGGAAAGGGCCGTGGACTTTATGTAACCTTGGGCAACTCAGCTAACTTCTGTGACCTTCAGTCATCAGTGAGATGGAGATAAGAAAAGTCATGACCTGACAGAGTTGTGTGAGAATTGAAGGCTACGTCAAAGTGCTTTCCAAACTGTAAAATATTGTACAAATAACAAGTCAGGCTGATCAGAGGAGGCCCTTGTGGGGCACATGAGTAAACCACTGTCCTTCCACAAAAAGCCGCCCAAACTGTTTTTAAATACAATCTACCCTTTAGTCCAGAACAATAAGACAACAACTAGGATGGCGGTGGTGTCTGAGTTACATGAGATATTTTTCCTCCTGCAGTCTCACCGTTACCCTGAGGATCACAATATCGGCAACTCACTGAGTTATTAAATAAAGTGGATAATATTTAACAAAAAATACTGCCTTGCTCATTGCTCTGTGAGACTAGCAGACGGTCAACTCTGGGTGACCTGCTGACGGCGAAAGGACTAGAATGGATAACTGTGCCCTCAGAGAAGCAGACTCTCACTTTGCCAATAGCTTCAATCTTCCCACCACTATCTGTCCAGAGTTGCTAATGAGTGGCAAAATTGACTGCTCTCACCTCCTCACGAAGCAAGGGCTCGCCTCTAGTGCAAGTGCTAATGGGCCCTGACTCTGTCTCAGCAGGAGGCTGAGAAGAAGAGTCCTGAATAGTCCACTCACTGTCACAGAATATTCCAGAGCCAGCTATCAAGGGAACAACCATTCTCTCCCCAGCTTTTCCTGCTTGCTCAGAAGTCTCCAGATACTGCTTTTTGCACCAGGGTCAACACAGGTATCTCATTGTGCCAACTCTCACGTCTTCAGCAAGCTAGATTAGACAGGGACTCAGCGACATGATGTATTTGATCACAGGCCCCTCAGAGAGCAGAGAGCACTGACCCCAGGAGCCCATCCCTGGACTGGGTCTCCTTCACCACTTTTCATCCTGTTTCCCCAGCAGATGGGATAATAGCTGCTGTAGAAATGCTGAGCACATTGGACATGCATAGGATGAAGGAAACGTTAAAAACTTGATTTCAAACTGGGAAGTTTGGAGATGCCCACAAAAAGAGGTAGACTGACATCCATTGCCGCTCTGATGACTGTGTGCTGGTATGTATGTGCAAGCACTTTGAGAAAGACGTGAAAGGATGCACAGCAGGCTGGGACGGACTTTACCACAAGGTGATGATGGGTCAGGTGGAGGTGGGGACCCAACTGTCAAAAGGCAGCTTCCTCCCAGTTTGCTTCGTAATAACAAGCATGGATAACTTTTGTATTAAAAAATTCAATAAAGTGAAAGAGAATAAACAAGGCTTTTTCTTGTTGAACAACGGTATTTCATATCCTGCAGAACACTTCATTTTACAGTGGAGATGAATCACTCCCAGTCTCCTGAAAGCCTAAACCACAAAATGTGGGTGTGTTTGCCCCTTCCTAGGTAAAGACAATGAATTTCAAAAGTAAATTGGTTATTTCATAACACCCTAAGGCCCTGGTTATCTAAGAAGAGGGTGTTGGAGATGGCAATCCTGAACGGCTTAGAAAGTAAAGCGATGTGTGGCCCGTGGTTATAGTTCCCGGTTGGCCTGGCCTGTCAGCCTAGAGGCATCACCAGGACACTGAGTTCACTGGCTCAATAACCGAGACAGTTACTGATGCAGTTAAGTTGCTGTGGCCTTTTGCAGCCACTTTACAGCTGGAAGACACACTGGGAGCCAGCAACGACTTAAGCTTGGTTCACTCTGAGGAAGCAAAGTGCCCATTCTAAAGTTTCCCCTGCCTGGGGCTCCCTGTACCTGGAAGACACAGCCTCAGAACCTGCTATAAATTTAACTATAAACTAAGCAGTGTGCACATATCCTTTGCCTTAGAACCCATCTTCTCTGGCCTGCTGGAATCTCATAGCCCATCTTACAATCTTTTCTATTAGATGAGTTTCATGAAATTCTGCAGGGAGAAATAATGGTCAGAAAAGTAATCTTCGTAACAGAAATTTTTACAATTTAGGGAAGGAACTCATTAATATTGTTGGATGAAGCATCCCTTATTCAAGGATGACAACAAATGCAAACAGAATAAAATAAAACCTATACCTTCTTTCACATGGCTCTAGAGAGTCCTGGGTCAAATTATGCCTCTTAGAGTAGAACAGCAACATCAGTTTTGTGCTATAACAGTCAGCCCTGTCTCCCAACAGCAACACCAAAGGAGTCCTGCCATAGACGTTAGATCAAGAAGATGAAGGATGAGGGACTTCCCTGGTGGTCCAGTGGCTAAGACTCCATGCTCCCGACGCAGTGGGCCTGGGTTTGATCCCTGGTCAGTGAACTAGATCCCACATGCCGCAACCAAGAGTTTGCATGCCACAACTACAGATCCTACATGCCACAACTACAGATCCCACATGCTGCAACTAAAAACATCCCACATGCTGCAACAAAGATCCCACATGCTGCGACTAAGACCCCACGCAGCCAAGTAAATAAATAAATAAATAAATAAATAAATATTTTTATATATATGTATAAAGATAAAGGATGAGAAAAGAAAAAGCAGGGACTCCAAGGACAGAGAAGGTGGTTAAATTGTATGTAACAAGGGATTAAGTTGATATAACAGCAGACCTTTCCTGAGGGAAGAATTATCAACTGTGGACTGGACCCCTAAGAACCATTAGAGACCCTCTTTTTCTTGGCAGTTAGATACCTCCTTCTTTTTCTATGCTGCTACAGATCACTCCTTCCCTGTAGGGATTAAAGACATTGGGGCTTTAAGGACTCTTCTTGTTTTGTTCCCTAAGACTTTCTCCCTTTCTGGCTTCCCAGAATTCATCTTCCATTTGTCATCAGTGATTTGAATATGGCCTTGGCTTCCTACACGGGGCAATACATGCTCTGTCCTGCTCTGAAGATTTATGAAAGGATACAGATTACTCAGGGTTCCAAGAAGGTCTCATGATTTCTTTTATCTCCATCCACAGGGGTGAGTTACCAAGATGTAGTATATACAAATTTATCATTCCCTTTCCAGCTTTTCCCCAAAATACATTTTTGCCCCTTGTAACCTGCTTGGTCTGACATCACATGTTGAATGAGTCAGAGCTGTCTCACTTAAATGCAGCTAACACTAAAATTGCGTTATCGATTTCTGATGCTCTCTTTACTTTTCCTTGATGTTGGTTTGTAAAAGTTGGTTCAACTAATATTACTCTAAATATGTAATGCTGGCATTAGCCCTGTCTCTTTCCTCACTTGCCTTGCTTACTGTCATTTATTAGTCATTTTTACGTCAAAATATTTTTTCTTAAGATTTCAAATAATGGATTTTTCCATTCTAAAATAGTTCCAAATGTTATCTAGTTTTTCTCTTTTTTTTTTGGTCATAATAGGACACATCCATGTTGATATGGCATATTCCTTCTGACATGCATAGGGTATTAGTAAACCAGCATTGATAACGTACAGTATTGAGTACTGAAAACCTACTTGAAATCCTGGTTCCATTTCTTACTACTTGCATGAGTTTAGACAAGTTGTTCAGCTTCTTTGGGCCTCATTTATAAATTGCGTTTCCTCATTTATAAATTGAGCTCTTTGCCTTTATCACACAGGGTTTTGTGAAGCTCAAATGAGGTTATGTAGATAGAGGTGTTTTGTTAATATCGTTCCTACTACTCTCTGACACCCCTACTCAGCTCTCTTAAATTGGAGACATAACCCAATAAGGGCAGAATGGTCATATGGAGGAGACCATGAGAAGGACCAGAATGTGAAAAAGGCTATGATGTCTGCTTCTTTGTCTCCTGGCTAATGTCATCTCATCCTTCAAGACCCAGCCTAAAAAATCACCTCCTGCAAAGACACCCTTGAATTCTCCAGATAAATGTGGACTTGCCTTTCTTTGTTCTCCAATAGTATCTACCATAAAATTCTCTCCAACTCTGTAACATAGGTGCCAGAAACCCACAAGCCCTAGAAAATTCAATAGTTAGGAAATTAACACCTTATTTGAAAATGTAAATTGAGTAGTGGAGGTTATAAGTGACTCTGTGACACTATTTATTACATTCACTAGAATAAAATAATAAAGGTGGCATCTTAATATTAGTAACAGTCTGCATTAATAGTTATGTACATTATATGATTAACATCCATTTAAGAGAAAAGTCGTTAAGCTTTCTCTTCCTAAGCTGTTTCAATGAAACACTTAAAAATGAAAATTTTACTTTCTCATAGATAGTATGTCCAATAAAAGGGATTCTCTTTTGTGTCTGCTTTGCCACCCAAATGTTCAAAGCTTTTCTGATTTTATATCTTGGAGTTGTTGGCTCCTGACTTCTAGTTCTCACTAGAAGCTTGGAGAGTTGAGAAGCTTAGCTGCATAGAACTATCTCAACTCCCCCACTCTTGCACAAGGCTAAAGTCTATGCTCTGTCCATGATAACTTCATGCACTTCCCTTCTGAGAGCCAACCTGGTAAACATCTCCACTTCTCTCTCTCCTGAGGGAGTTTCCCTGTTTCTTTGCTCTCTCTCTCTCTCAACGTTGCGATAAAAATGTCTCCATTTCAACTCTGCCATTCACAATATCTCCCTTGTCTGCTCTCAGCCTCAAGCTCTGTCCTCTCCACTTCCTGCGTCTAATTACCTCAAATGGGAATGATTTAATTCATAAATACTGGAACTGGAATTCCAATCACCTCTTTAGCATCTGTATCTCCCACAGACTATGAGCTTCCTGAGGGTAGGGCATCTTCTTATGCACCATTTTGTCTTTTGCATCAAGTACAAACTCTGAGGCAAGTACAGACCCTTGATTCATGTTGATTGAGGGGACACATACTCGCTAAGAGACCCCTTTTTTTGCCCTGGTCTACTTGTCAATTTCACTCAGATAAAGTAAACTTTCTTTAATGTCCTCTTCCCAATTATAATTTCAGTTTCTAAATTAGAAAGCTGTAAAAAAAAAAAAAAAAAAAAAAGAGCTACAGAAGGGTAGGAGGAAAAGAAGGCAAAGGATATAAAGAACAGTTCTACCTAGCTCTAGGGGTAGGTGGAGAACCAGGTTGGCAGGGAGTCTTTGTAGAGCAGCCCAGGAGGTTAGGACAGGCTTGGTACACTTCAGGGGAAAAGTCCAGGAATGTGCCACATGTCTCCTGCTATCTGCTCTCACAGTGAGGACTGTCTGGGATTCTGACCCTCCTGCAGGCTAACCTAGCCATATTGGATACCTGGGATGTGGCCTGTGTATGGGGTTGGAAGCCCAGGACCAGTGCATCTGCACAGATTGTTCTACCATATCCATCCCCGACCCTTCTTAAAGATCCAGTCTTATAGCTTCTTGTGAAGCCATTAATATAAGAGTTCACTCCGAGTACTGATTTACCCTCAGCTTGGGTACTATCCCGGACTGCCCTGTGCCAAGGTATGCACAGTTACAACCTCTCTGCTCAGCATGAATGCACTCTGGGGGTGGGAGCAGGCTGTCTTTATAGGAACTAAGCAATACTCTAATATTTTTTCTCTTGCACATGAAAAAGAGGAAAAAAGCTCAAAGAAGCCAAGTTTTCAGGACAGAGAAGCCAATGCCATTCCATCACTAGAAGCAGGCTGTGCTAGTACAGGGGTGATGTGCAGGGAGGGAGACAGATGTACTGAGACTCTTGGCACTGGGGACAATGGGTACCAAGTATTCAAAAAGAAATCACTTATTGTCACTATCACAGGTTGTGAAAACTTCCCAGTCTACCAATGCAAACTTGTGGATATTTTCACAACAGAATTAACACACAGAGTCATGTTAGTCAAAGGACCTAGAAAAAAATAATGTTCCACAGGTTACAGTTACTCCAAGACCATGCCAAAATAGTGGATCTAATTTTTTTGAGAAGTCAACTCAGTGAAACAATTGGTTTCACTCTTTTTTTAAAAATTAGTAGACTACTTTTATAGCAGTTTTAGGTTTACAGAAAAATTAAGCAGAAAGTAGAGTTCTCATATAACCCATTCCCCACTTCCCCACACACAGTTTTCCCCAAATTACTCTCATCTTGCATTAGTGGGGTACATTTGTTACAGCTGATGAGCCAATATTGATACATTATTTATTATTATATATTTATATGTTTATTGTGTAGGTACATACATATTTATTATATATTTATTAATTTTATTATTACATTAATTAAGGTCCACAGTTCACATTGATTCTCTCTTCGTACTGCACATTCTATGAGTTTGACAAATGCATGATATCATGTATCCACCATTACAGTATCTTACAGAATAGTTTCACTGCCCTAAATATCCCGTTTTCCATCTATTCATCCCTCACTCCCTCCCCGCCAGCCCCTGGCAACGATTGATTTTTTGCTGTCTTCATAATTTGCTTTTTTAAGAATGTCAATCATATAGTATGTAGACTTTTCAGAGAGTCGTTTTTCACTTAGCAATATTCATCTAAGTTTCCTCCATGTCTTTTTGTGCCTTGATCACTCATTCCTTTTTACTGCTGAGTAATATTTCATTATATGGATGTATCACAGTTTGTTTATACACTTACCTATTGAAGGACATCTTGGTTGCTTCCAAGTTTTGGTAGTTACAGATAAAGCTGTTATAAACATCTGTGTGCAGGTTTTTGTGTGGAGCTAGTTTTTAACTCCTTTGGGTAAACACTGAGGCGCTCTATTGCAGGATTGTATGGTAAGAGTATATTTAGTTTTGTAAGAAACTGCTAGACTGTCTTCCAGAGTGGCTGTACCATTTTGCATTCCACCAGCAATGAATGAGACTTCTGTTGTTCCACATCTTTGCCAGTGTTTGTTGTTGTCAGTGTTTTGGATTTTAGCCATTCTGATAGGTGGGTAATAATATCTCATGATTGTTTTAATTTGCAGTTCCCTAATGACATATGATGGTGAGCATCTTTTCCTATGCTTATTTTCCATTTGTATATCTTCTTTGGTGAGATACCTGTTTGGATCTTTTACTCATTGACTCTTTTTTGTTTAATTGATATTTTAACTGAATGAGCTAACTGGGAGAATTGCCTAGACGTTGCCTCCTTATAAGTAGGGATTTGCAGCAACTGCAACAAATGATTGCTTTAGAATAGGGCACTAAAACCAGACCTGATCCATACAGATATGTGGCTTTTACTTTGTTTTTCGGTAATTGTAAAACACCCCAAACTAGTTTTTCTAGAGGTAATCAAGAAACATTTCCTTTTCTTAGGGAACCCCCCTACACTGTTGGTAGGAATGCAAGTTGGTGCAGCCACCTTAGAAAACAGTATGGAGGTTCCTCAAAAAACTAAAAATAGAGTTGCCATATAATTCAGCAATCCCACTCCTGGGCATATATCCAGATAAAACTATAATTCAGGGCTTCCCTGGTGGCGCAGTGGTTGAGAGTCCGCCTGCCGATGCAGGGGACACGGGTTTGTGCCCCGGTGCAGGAAGATCCCACATGCCACGGAGCAGCTAGGCCCGTGAGCCATGGCCGCTGAGCCTATGCATCCGGAGCCTGTGCTCCGCAACGGGAGAGGCCACAACAGTGTGAGGCCTGCGTACCGAAAAGAAAAAAACAAACTATAATTCGAAAAGATACATGCACCCCTATGTTCATAGCAGCACTATTCACAATAGCCAAGACATGGAAGCAACCTAAGTGTCCATGAACAGATGAACAGATAAAGAAGATGTGGTACATATACACAACGGAATACTACACAGCCATAAAAAAGAATGAAATAATGCCATTTGCAGAAACATGGATGGACCTAGAGATTATCACTAAGTGAAATAAGTCAGAAAGAGAAAGACAAATACCATATGATATGATATCACTTATATGTGGAATCTAAAATTTGACACAAATGAACCTACCTATGAGCAGAAACAGAGTCACAGACATAGACATAGAGACATAGAGAACAGACTTGTGATTGCCAGCAGGGAGGGGAGGTGAGGGAGGGATGGACTGGAAGTTTAGGGTTAGTAGATGCAAACTAGTATATGTAGAATGAATAAACAACAAGGTCCTACTGTACAGCACAGGGAACTATATTCAATATCCTGTGATAAACCATAATGGAAAAGAATATAAAAAAGAATGTGTATATATATATATATATATATATATATATATATATATATATAACTGAATCACTTTGCTGTACAGCAGAAATTAACACAACACTGTAAATCAACTATACTTCAATAAAAAAAAGAAACTTCCTTTTCTCTTTTTTCTGACATTTTAAAATACCACTTTTTTCCCCTCATTAATAAACTAATACATTTTATGAAAGAGAAGGAAAACTCAAACCATTTTTGAGCAATGAATGGAATTTTTACTTGCAATAGCAAAGCATAAGCCAGGTTCTGTTCCAGCTATCAGAACAACCGGCTCCCAAAACAAAGAGGGAAATCTTTATAGTTCAGGTTGTGTGTCCTCAGCAATACTGATGGGATACAGCTGGGTCATTTCGATAAAAGCTAGATGTTCCTGACCTTGAGGCTAACTCAGGATACAGAGAATTGTCCCCTTCTTGGCCTTCAGGAAAATTGTTATTTGAGACTTGTGCCTGAATGCAAGGTTTTCCATAATGTAAGCTCCCTCCATCACTTTTGTTAACACTTAGATAAATATTCCCAAAATCTTCCAGAAACACTGATTTAATTCACATGCTTACCAAGCAGATAAACAGTACCTGCATCCTTATCCGAGCAGTTTAATTGTTTAAAATCTTTGCTAATTTGACATATGAAAAATTGGCACCTTGTTTTAATTTTCATTTTTAATGACTATGTTGAACATTTTCCTTTCTTTTTCTTTCTTGGATTCCTTTCTTTCTTTCTCTCCCTCCCTCCCCCTTTCTCCCTTCCTTCCTCTCTCTCTCTCTCTCCCCCTTTCTCCCTTTCTCTTTCTCTCTTCCTCTCTCTTTCTCCTTCTTTCTTTTCTTTCTTTCTTTGTTTCTCTTTCTTTCTTTCATTCATTCACCACTGGTATATTTCTTTAGAGAATTGTCCATGTAAGACCTTTGCCTATGACAGGTAGCTAGGGTTTTGTCTTTTGTGGCTTCCTGCAAGGGGAGAGGTGACCATAGCAGGTAGGGGGGTTGCTGGGGCATCACTGAGGTAGGATATCAATGATCTGCCAGAGAGAGCATCCTCCACACTGGAGTACTCTAGAGCAAGAAGGCGCCACCTTACAAGGGTCTACAAGGGTAGATTCATTATTTGGAGTGACTATAATCTGTGCCCCATAGACTTCGGACATCTGGCTTATATTTATATTTAGAGAATCCACCATCTGATAATAAGTGCACACAGATGAAGTCTCTTTTGTTCCTAGTTTCTTATTTGCCCCCTTGCTCCAACCCTGGAGGCAAAGTGAGGCGGAAGAGAGGTGGCCTGTCAGGTGGGGAAATAGTGAAGAAGCCAGCTATGCTGTCTTGTACCACTGCAGGTTTCTGAGCTTGAGTTAAGGATACAATTGGAAATGAAGACTGAAGTTTTGATTTTAGACAGAATTGGACTGTTTCATATCTCAAAAGACCAGAAAAAAACAATGGGATCTAGAGATTTCATCCAGGGATGGGCATGAATGGTCTAGCAGTGTGGCTATGGAAAGGCAGTAGAGGAAAGAAAATAAAACTGGTTTTTGTTTATACCCCACAGAATCCATGTATTAGTTTCCTTTGACTGCCATAACATAGACATCCAAAATCAAGGTGTCGGCAGGGCCCTGCCCACTGTGAAATCTCTGGGAGCGGGGAGACCCTTCCTTGCCTCTTCCAGCTCCTGGTGGTCCCAGAGGTTGGGACTACCTTGGCTTGTGGCAGCAGAATTCCGTTTTGTTTCCATCTTCACATGGAGTCTTCCCTCTGTGTCTGTATACCTCTGTGTCTTCAGATGGTGTTCTCCCTGTGTTTCATGTCTAATTTCCCTCTTCTTATAAGGATGCAGTCATATCAGATTAAAGCCTATTCTAATGACCTAATCATAACTTGATTAAATCTGCAAAGACCCTATTACCAAATAAGGTCACATTCACAGGTACTGGGGAGTTAGGTCTTCAGTGTATCTTTTTTTTCTTTTTTTTGGTGGGGGGACACAATTCAACCTACAATAGTCCACCTTGTCGATAAAGACTCTGGCTATGCTGACTTCTGAAGCCATCTCCACGTGATGCTGCTTTGTTTTCCGCTCGCGAAGGGGCTCACTGTTTCATTCTCCTTTCCTTTTGCCCTTCCTCTTGTCCTCTCAGGCTGTCCTCTGCCTGACTGTTCTCTGAGAGAGTAAACAGGGCAGAGACTACTCTGAGCAACTTTCAGTATCAACTCCATCGCACAGCTTCATGTCCATGGGGCCCTAGTAAATGCATTTTGGTTGTGATATGTGTGTTTTATACATATCTCCCTAAAACTCTCATAGTTAATCAGGTAAGTGAACATGGAAATGTCAGCCCGGAGGGAAGTTCAGACACAATTTTAAAATTTCAGTCTATACTGCACAATGTCAGAATATCATTCAGCAAACCTTAGGTTCTTACCATTGCAACAAAAAGAATAAAATATCTAGGAATAAACCTACCTAAGGAGACAAAAGACCTGTATGCAGAAAATTATAAGACACTGATGAAAGAAATTAAAGATAATACAAATAGATGGAGAGATATACCATGTTCTTGGATTGGAAGAATCAACATTGTGAAAATGACTCTACTACCCAAAGCAATCTACAGATTCAATGCAATCCCTATCAAACTACCACTGGCATATTTTCACAGAACTAGAACAAAAAATTTCACAATTTGTATGGAAACACAAAAGACTCCGAATAGCCAAAGCAATCTTGAGAACGAAAAATGGAGATGGAGGAATCAGGCTCCCTGACTTCCGACTATACTACAAAGCTACAGTAATCAAGACAGTATGGTACTGGCACAAAAACAGAAAGATAGATCAATGGAACAGGATAGAAAGCCCAGAGATAAGACCATGCACATATGGTCACCTTATCTTTGATAAAGGAGGCAGGAATGTACAGTGGAGAAAGGACAGCCTATTCAATAAGTGGTGCTGGGAAAACTGGACAGGTACATGTAAAAGTATGAGATTAGATCACTCCCTGACACCATACACAAAAATAAGATCAAAATGGATTAAAGACCTAAATGTAAGGCCAGAAACTATCAAATTCTTAGAGGAAAACATAGGCAGAACACTCTATGACATAAATCACAGCAAGATCCCTTTTGACCCACCTCCTAGAAAAATGGAAATAAAAACAAAAATAAACAAATGGGACCTAATGAAACTGCAAAGCTTTTGCACAGCAAATGAAACCATAAACAAGACCAAAAGACAACCCTCAGAATGGGAGAAAATATTTGCAAATGAAGCAACTGACAAAGGATTAATCTCCAAAATTTATATGCAGGTCAATAACAAAAAAACAAACAACCCAATTCAAAAATGGGCAAAAGACCTAAGTAGACATTTCTTCAAAGAAGATATACAGAGTGCCAACAAACACATGAAAGAATGTTCAACATCATTAATCATTAGAGAAATGCAAATCAAAACTACAATGAGATATCATCTCACACCAGTCAGAATGGCCGTCATCAAAAAATCTAGAAATAATAAATGCTGGAGAGGGTGTGGAGAAAAGGGAACACTCTTGCACTGCTGGTGGGAATGTGAATTGGTACAGCCACTATGGAGAACAGTATGGAGGTTCCTTAAAAAACTACAAATAGAATTACCATATGACCCAGCAATCCCACTACTGGGCATATACCCTGAGAAAACCATAATTCAAAAAGGGTCATGTACCAAAATGTTCATTGCAGCTCTATTTACAATAGCCAGGAGATGGAAACAACCTAAGTGTCCATCATCAGATGAATGGATAAAGAAGATGTGGCACATATATACAATGGAATATTACTGAGCCATAAAAAGAAATGAAATTAAGCTATTTGTAATGAGGTGGATGGACCTAGAGTCTGTCATACAGAGTGAAGTAAGTCAGAAAGAGAAAGACAAATACCGTATGCTAACACATATATATGGAATTTAAGGGGAAAAAATGTCATGAAGAACCTAGGGGTAAGACAGGAATAAAGACACAGACCTACTAGAGAATGGACTTGAGGATATGGGGAGGGGGAAGGGTAAGCTGTTTCAAAGTGAGAGAGTGGCATGGACATATATACACTACCAAACGTAAAATAGATAGCTAGTGGGAAGCAGCCGCGTAGCACAGGGAGATCAGCTCGGTGCTTTGTGACTGCCTGGAGGGGTGGAATAGGGAGGGTGGGAGGGAGGGAGACGCAAGAGGGAAGAGATATGGGAACATATGTATAACTGATTCACTTTGTTATAAAGCAGAAACTAACACACCATTGTAAAGCAATTATACTCCAATAAAGATGTAAAAAAATCATAAAAATATATTTAAAGTAACATTTCCAAATGGCAGAGCCATTTCTCTGAGAAAAGAAAGGGAAATTTCCTCCCCCAAGAAAATCCTCTGACAAGGGTTTGAATGATGGGGAAAGGAAATTAAAGGTAAAGAGGCATTAAAAGCAAAGTCTCAGCATTTCTCTCCTGGGAACAGAGAGTAGATGGTGAACGGCAGCCTCATCGTATGTGTGCTGGAACCAAACTGAGCTTCTTCCTCCAAAACTGTGAAGGCTGGGGAGGACACAGGAAATAAACCATTGAGGGCGTGACGTGTGTGCAAAAATTAAAATCAGCAATAATCTGATTCTGTAATTTTATCACTGAAACACATCAAAAACTGTTACCAATGTTGGAATTTTAGAGATGATGAGTACTGAACCCAGACGCTGGAGTGAAAAGGGCGTGGAGAAGGAATTACCCTGCTGAACTTAGAGAAAATATTTATCTTCAGACAAGCATAATATCTTGCAGACTTCCCACAGCCTTCTGCATCAATTTCCAAGTTCATTTGCAGTTTTTAAAACTCTTCATTTCTTCCGAGATCCCATCCATCCATCTGTCCCTCTATTTATAAATCCACACATCAACAGTGTTTGGATTTAAATACTGGCTCTACCTCTGGGTGATCCTAGACAAGTAAAATAATCTCCTTGTGCCTCAGTTTCCTCATCTGTAATGTGGAACTATACTTATATGGCTCTTATAGGGTTTTGTATTAAGTCAATTAACAACTATTTGTCCCTTAATAAGCTCTCAATAAATTTTAGCTATATTGTTGATTGTAAGAGCAGACACAAATTAAAATTAAGGGGCTTAATTCTCCTTGTTGAAAATAAGGGAGGATATTTCTCTTCCCCTCATCTTTTTGTTTCAGAATTCCTTTCTCTTTCCTTTTTAAGTGTACATAAATCTTTATTATGACTAAATAAGTTGTTTAGTAAGGTTTGTTCTATAGATTCCTCTGGTGCCATCTCTGGGCTGGTAACAGTCTAAAGTTGTCTCCCGCGATTAAAAATTCTCCTACATTTCCTGGTAGAAAGGGGAGGGCACAGAGTTTTTCTTGTGTCTCCTCTTTCTCAGTTGCTTCCAGCTCAAGATAATCCTTACTCCAGAGTGGCATATTTTGGGGTGGCATACTCTGAGCCCCTTCAATGTACATCACATTCTGGTTTAATGCTTATTCAACAATAAAACTTTTTTGTCTCTACTAACTTTGTAGAGCGGATTTCTGGGTTGAGAGGAGATTTTGTTTGTTTTACATTTCCCCAATACCATCCAATAAAACATTACTAAGTACCTGCTCTGTGCTCTTCCTTTTCATTGTAGCAGAGAGCTGGGAGCGCCATGGGGGAATCGCCTCAGCTCTTTTTTGGCCAGTCTCTGATGGCCAGTGATCTACTTGCTTTTCAGAGAGCAAGTGTTGTAAGGGGTCCACAATCTCTTAGTACCCTCATAATGATATTATTCCATCAGTTTAGTTTAAAGATTCCTCCTCACTAATTCTAGTTAATGCTTACTAAATGCTTGCTATGCACCTGCCACTGTGCTGTGCATTTACCTACATTATCTTATTTAATCTTAACTATCACCCTGTAAAGTGGGTACTATAATTCTCACCATTTTATGTATATGGAAACTAATAAAAACAGATTAAATGACTTGCTCATGGTCACAATGGTGATGGAGCTGGGATTAAAACCCAGGACCCTCAGGCCCTCAACATCTGTTAGGACGTAGCAGCTGTGAGACATGAAGGAGGAACAGAGCAAGGGGAGGCTCCTAGAGGAGGGTGGTGCCCAGGAGATGGGCCAAAGCGGGGACAGGGAAGTGGGGCTTTCAACAGTCAGTCTTCCTCCCACCCCAGGTCCCAGTGCCGTTCTCCAGAGAACCACAGCTGAGAGATCCTCTTGTCTTTCCACAGCTGGAGGAGGGAGTATCCAGTTGTCCCTCCCCAGGTATCCAGGTCCCTCCTACTTTTCTTGATTGTACTGGGACACTGCAGGGGCATGAGGGAAACATGGATACATGAAATTGGTCAGAGATGGAGCCAAGTCACGGGGGCACAGCCAGGAGCTGTTGGGGGTGGAGGTTGCGCACCTGGCTGGGAGGTAGTGGAGTCCTGTCTCTAGGCTACTGGCCTAAGGGGTAGCTGTCGTGGTTCCTGATGGGGGTTCTGGGGCTTCTGGCTCTGGGCAGAGTCATCATTGGCTCCCCCAGGGCTCCAGGGCCTTGAAGTCACCTCCTGGTGGGGAGCCTTTGCCAGGTACAACTCTTGGCTCTTCCACCTGGCAGGCCCAAGGCAAAGGAGGAAAATACAAGGGTACAAAAGACAAGTTAAAACCTCAAATTACTGCTCAGCCACACAAGCACACACATAGCCCTATACATCCTTCGATTTTATACAAGAAGGAACGTACGTACTACATTAGTCAGCTGCTGCTGTCCCCTCCTCTCTTTCTCTCTTTTTTTTTTAACAAGATAGTTTAGAGCTCTTTTCATGTCGGTATATATAAGTCTGCCTTGTTCTTCTTAATCATGGCTAATTTATTGAATATTTATCCTCCTGACAAACTCATGAGGTACATACATTCTTATCTGTAGTCTATAGGTGAGGAAACCAAGACTGCAAAGGCTTGAGTGCTCAGTCCAAGTCACAAAGGCTATCAGTTCAGGACAGTAGCACCAGCACAGGGGCCACCAGAGACGATGCTTTCGAAACTTCCAGCCCAGTGTCTGACACCAGCAATGCTCAGTAGTTGATCCTTCTCGCTCTCCCTGAGGAGCACTCTGTGAGGCCCTGGACAAGAATTGAATGGGATGTGGGGCACCATGTCTCAAACTTGGGGCAGAGGAGGCCTTGGGACAGCCTTTCCTATTATGCCCCTGACCCCCATCATGGCCCTGTTCTTGCCAAGTCAGCAGAGCTTGTTCAACCCTCTCAGTGCTCCCTACTGGCTAGAGAATGAAGGCCCCTCCTCGTGAATGGCTCCCTTGGAAGGATCTGCCTGGTGGAAAGATTCTCCTCCTGAATGAACTACTGCTGACAAGCTGGGAGCCACCAGCTCCAAAAGGGGGCAAATGAGGCTGTAGAGGGGCATCTGCTACCAGCACACCCCTTCTCTGTGCTGTCCCACAGAGGGATTAATGCAATAGAGTGAGGCCAGGCCCTTGATGGGAACTGCACTCTTGTTTTCTTCCTTCCACACAGATTTGCTTTCGTCTCTTTGTCTTTTCTCTTGGGATAAAACGTTAATGAGAGGAGGCTGCTACAGCCCTCTTGTCTGACTGCCCCCTCTCCTCACACTGCCATTTGTCTGAAGTCCAGCTGCCGCAGGTAGGTAGGGGCCAAAGGCGTTTTGTGCAAGAAGGCAAAAGCAGCTGGGAACTTCTTGAGTGGAGTGTATTCAGAGTCCGACATCCTTTCATTCGGAGTGACAGAGAAAGATTAGGCATCAGAAAACCATCAGTGTGGGCAAAGCAGCCGGACCACTGAGGACATGTGCCAGGCTGTGCAGGGATCTGGAGGGATCCTGGAAGTGCTCTGAAGAATTCTCATAAGAAAAGCTAACATTTTACATGTGACTCAAATATTCATTAAGTAAAAATAGACTATCTTTTCTTTGGAATGGAATCATTTTCAGAAGCTCTGCTCAATTTCCAGTAAAACTCTATGGGTTCGGATGTTCATTATTCTCACGATAGTGTTTTTTGTTTCTTGTTTTGCGGTACGTGGGCCTCTCACTGTTGTGGCCTCTCCCGTTGCGGAGCACAGGCTCTGGACGCGCAGGCTCAGCAGCCATGGCTCATGGGCCCAGCCGCTCCGCGGCATGTGGGATCTTCCCGGACTGGGACACAAACCCGCATCCCCTGCACTGGCAGGCGGACTCTCAACCACTGTGCCACCAGGGAAGCCCTCTCACGATAGTGTTTGAATTAGGATCACGGCAGGCTGGCTGCAGGCCAGTCAATTACACAGTCGGTCATCAGTGCACAAGGCGCAGAGAGCCAGGGGACACGGTGGCAGCAAACAGGCATTTGAAATCTAACCATGCAGGGAAACTCAGTTTGAGGGTATTGCTTTGTCTTGCAATTCTTTGTGAAAACTTGTATAAGAAATATCAGGTTGTTTTAAAATAAATTAAACTGAAATCTGCTGAAATTCCTCCACTCTGAGAATAACCACTAGAGGCATATCCTTCCAAACTTTTCTCCACTGTTTTAGTTTGCTAGGACTGTGCCATAACAAAGTACCACAGACTGGAGCTTAAATAACAGACATTGACTTCCTCACAGTCTTGGAGGCTAGAAGTCCAAGATTAAGATGCTGGCAGGTTTGGTTTTTTCTGAGATCCCTCTCCTTATCTCACAGATGACTGCCTTCTCTCCATGTCCTCACATGGTCTGGCCTCTGTGTGGACGCATGTATGAGTCTGAATTTCCTCTCCTTCTAAGGACACTAGTCATATTGGATTAGGATACATCCTAAAGACCTCATTTTAACTTAATTACCTCTTTGAAGACCTTGTCTCCAAATACGGTCCAAATACAGTCCAAATACGGTTCTGAAATATGGGGGTTAGGGTTTCAACATATGAATTTTAGTGGTATGCAATCCGGCCCATAACATCTACTAATCTTTATGTAAAAATATTCATTTTTTCCCCAAAATGGGCACCATAACGAAATTACTATTTTATAACGTGCTTTTTAAAAACTTTAATATGTGTTATTTCTATGCCAATAGTTGATGACTAGGTTCTGATTCAAGATTAATGGTCTTGAATGAGTAGAGGCATTAGCTTCCCACTTCTTTCTAAGACTGAATTAATAACAATAGCTCACATTTACTGGGCGCTTATTGTGTGCCAGGCACTGTTCTAACTACTTCGTGTGTGTTCAATTATTTAATTCTCACTATTCTGTGAGATGGGCATTATTATCTCCATTTTTCAGATACTGAGGGGTGAAGAGTCAGTGCTGTCTCGAGTGAGGAATTAGGAGGCTTTTTCTTTCCTGCAGGGAGGGCCTGGAGTGAGTTAATAGAAGCAAGGAAGGACCAGAGAGGAGAAGAAGCCGAGGTGGCTCCCCTATGGTAAGGATGCGACGGCATCCACACCCTCCAGCGAGGTCCTGTCCTACTGCAGGTACCTGCACGTTTTGACTCCCACTCTAATCCCTGGGTGCCCTTATTCCCAGCCCCCAGCAGTGCACCTCATGCACAATAAACTTGTATAAATATTTGTTGAAATAAATAAACACTAAGATGAGCATCTTGAAAGGCTCTCTCATAGAATCATTCTTATGTTTTTAAAGGTTGTAAAAATATTTTAAAACTTCCCAGGGGTAGGGGGCGAGCATTCTCAGTTCAGAGAGTTCCATTTCTGGCCACAGTTGAATGTAACACATTTTTATTATTAAGTGGGAGAAAGGAACTAAAGAAGGGCAGAAAATCCCCCTGTGCTGCTTGAGAAAAAAAAAAGCTTCAGCTAAAGGCAGCAGCATGAGTATGATTTCACTTTACCTTTTTCTTTTTAAAGTTTTTTTTTGTTGATGTGGACCACTTTTAAAGTCTTTATTGAGTTTGTTACAATACTGCTTCTGTTTCATGGATTTTCAGCCGTGAGGCATGTGGGATCTTAGCTCCCGGACCAGGGATCGAACCCTCATCCCCTGCATTGGAAGGTGAAGTCTTAACCACTGGACCACCAGGGAAGTCCCTCACTTTACCATCTGCAAAGCATTTTCAAGTGGTGGAGGTACTCCAGGCCTAAAATGGAGATACTTGCTCACCTAGTATGAATGACAGTGCTTTCACTTTCCCCCATCACCATCTAACTCTGTTTCAGACACACTTTTCCCACAAGATCATCATCAGCCTGGATCTCTCATTCCAGCCCAGACAGCTTCATACACTCTTCTACACCAGCTCTCTCCACTAAAACCCTACAGAAAGGTCACTTCCACCAGGAAGCCCTCTCAGACCCACTTTCCCAGCTCCTCTCACTCAGCCCTTCCTTTGCCCCATGAGTCCACAGATGCCTGACACAGACACACAGAAATCCCATACCTGTGTCACCAGCCCTGATGAACCTATATTGCCAGAAACTCCTGAGTCCCAGTCCCAGTGTCACGTCTACACACTGCAGGATGCTTTGTCATGATGACAGATGAGCACTGTCAAGGTTGGCCAGTCATTGTCTGTGTCCTTCCTTTCTGTTTTACCCATCAGCTTTCTAAGAGTTCTGAATCCCTGGAATGGCTGCTCAAAGGGAACATGACAAACATTCACCACCCTCATCTTAGTGATCAACATATCCTGATGCTTAGTTATATATAAAACATTTACAGTGTCATTATAAAAGACACAGCTCTGGAACAGCCAGATGGAATAGGGCAAGGTCTGGGGAGTGAGAGAGTCCTGAGTGCCAGAGCTTCTGCCCCTGTGGAGTGGGGGAAACCTGAATGCTTAGTTGAAGTTTAAAAGCCATTTTGTTGCCTTCTTTTCTATCTGTCTCCTTATTGCATGAAATAAGAAGAAATGAAGATGTACAGAAGGAATGATTGGCTGTGTCCTTTGGCAGCTCGTCCCTCCTATTTTTCTATGCTACCCAGGCTGGATAGACTGATCTCAGTCATAATTGTGAAAAAACAATCCTAATCACTGCATCAGCAATTTCCCATCTATCTTACCAAAAAGATAATTCCCAGGTTCTGAGTGATTTTTCCTCTCTCTCATACACAAAATATTTGTTAAGAGAACAAAAAAATGTGCATAATCCTTATTTGTATGGCTTCCCTGTGTCCCCTGAAGAGGACACACTGTACAGGAAACACAAAGTACTACACTTAGGGGAGTATAAACAGGCAATTCTGAAGAAATGATTTTAAACAAATAATTGCTGAAAAAAATACAGCTTGAAAGTATTTTAAAAAAGGAAGAAACCCAAGAGACAACTGATTGCCTATTGTCATATGTTGCTTGTCCTTCAAGGAGGAAACAGGTTCAAACTTTCCTTCTACTGCTGTTCAGTATGTGCATGATGGCCATAAGCCACTCTTCTCTCCTCACTACTCGGCTTTCTTCCCTTGCATCGTACAGGTTCTCACAGGGTGAGAACACCCTGGGCGTCCAGAGAATGACGCAGCCTATAGGACATTGGGATGCAAGATAAGGTGTTTTCTATCTACCTGATAACTGGTCTGAACCAATTACAAGCCGTGTGTGTGGAGCTGGCAGCTTCCCAAACTTCTGAGAAAGAAAATGGTCTCTTGCTCCTCCAAAGTCGGGGGTGTGGAGGGAGCAGTGAGCAATGGGCAAGAGCTGCTACCAGGACCCCCTGAGCCAGTGGTGGGCAGTGGGGTTCACTGAAGCACCTGCCTTCTAGGCATCCTGGCCAATCACAGCCCAAGAGGCATGCTGGAGAGGGAGCCAGCAGAGAGGGCTGCCTGCCAGGGGCTGAGATTCAGCCCTGGTGAAGGAGTTCTCTTCCCAGTCAGGAGATCTGTGGTCCAGTCTGGTGACCTTGGGGAAGTCACTTTAGCTCTTGGAGTCTTGATTTGCTAAACCATTAAGTGTGAGATTTACCCAAGTAATACTAGAGATTTACTCTGAGGATAAAACCAGAAACGTGTATTAGACACTCATTAAACTAAACATACTCTTACCATATGATCCAGCAATCATCCTCCTTGGTATTTACCCAAAGGAGTTGAAAACATGTCCACACCAAAACCTGCACATGAATGTATATAGCAGCTTTATTCATAATTGCCAGAACTTGAAGAAAGCAACCAAGATATCCTTCTGTAGGTGAATGCATAAATAAACTAGGAGATCCAGACAATAGAATACTATTCAGCACTAAAAAGAAGCGAGCTATCAAGCCATGAAAAGACCTTAAATGTATATTGCTAGGTGAAAGGAGACAATCTGTAAAGGCTACATTCTGTTTTATTCTAAATGCATGACATTCCGTAAAAGGCAAAACTATGGAGACTGTAGGAAATCCAGTGGTTGCCAGGGGTTTGGAGAGAAAAGAGTGAATGCATGGAATACAGGGGACTTTTAGGGTAGCAAGATTATTCTACCTGATACTATAATGGTGGGTATGTGTCATCATACATTTGTCCAAACCCACAGAGTGTGCAACACCGAGAGTAAACCCTAATGTAATCTGTGGACTTTGGGTGATTATGATGTGTCTACGCAGGTTCATCAAGTGTAACAAATGTATCACTCTGGTAGGGTATGTTGACAGTGGGGTAGACCATGGCGGGTGGGTTATATAGGAACTCTGTGCTTGCCTCTCAGTTTTTCTGTGAACCTAAAACTGCTCTAAAAACAATTAAGTCTAGGGCTTCCCTGGTGGCGCAGTGGTTGAGAGTCCGCCTGCCGATGCAGGGGACATGGGTTTGTGCCCCGGTCCGGGAAGATCCCACATGCCGCGGAGCAGCTGGGCCCGTGAGCCATGGCCGCTGAGCCTGCGCGTCCGGAGCCTGTGCTCCGCAACGGGACAGGCCACAACAGTGAGAGGCCCGCGTACCATTAAGTCTAAACTGTAAAGTCTAAAAATATGCCTGGTAGCATTACTTATCTTTTTTTTATTACTCGTGATTGGTGACCTCAATTGTAGAGTCAGCTGGTACTGCTTGACTAAGTAATTAAACACAGTCATATCGTCAAACTCATTTTTCCTATACTGGAAACTTTATAATTAATAGTAACACTTACAGGAATAAATGACTATTACTCACAGCATGCCCCAGATTGAACTGAAGACAGCAACGTTTGGAAGCGACTTGAAAAGTGAACTTCTTATCACAGCTCTCGAATCTCACATTCAAATAGGACGATGGTGGCTGGAAGAGTGGGTGTGCAGGTTCCTGTAGGAACCCAGGCTTTGAGGGAGGGCAAGCTCAGGAGGCCACAGGCCAGTGTACCCTGTACATCTGCAGTGACTCTGCTTGAGCTCAAAGCAGGCCCTCTGCCTGACACACCCATGAAAACACCAAGGGACCACGCAGGGGCGATGAAGAGCGGGGAAGGAAAGCTGAGGTCAGGTTTGATCTGGGAGGCAGGGGGAGAAGCCCAGGCAGGGGAAGTGCTTGCTGGAGCCAACCGCTGTGGCAGAGGTAAGTGGGCAAGAACAGGGAGGATTCTGTAGCAACTGGAGCAGGGCCTGGGGAGGGCAGGTGCAGGGGAGACAGCCTGTACCCCTGCTCTAAACGTACACTGCGGTTCTCACTGACCTCCCAGGCCTGCCCTGCCTTGTGCACAGCTCAATATTGGCTTCTGCTGAGGTTTCAGGTGAACTTGGCCTTTGTCCAGCACCACAGATAAAGCTGCCGGCCCCCACTTCTCGTGTTCAAGAAATCTTGAGGCCTTTTCTTGCCTCGTTCCTGCCTCTTGCCACACTCTTGTCCCTCACTTTGGCTCGACCGATCCCCTGCCTACAGTTGAGGCCTGCCTGCTGCAGCCCCTGTCTGTTTAAAAGGCCACATCTCAATCCAGGGGTGTGGGTGAGACTTTTCTGTTATAAAGGACAGGGGCACAGCTCAAACCCGCTTATGCCATGAGGAAATTACAGAAAGAAGTGGCAGGAATATCACTGAGGGCCTCAGGACCCCCTGGATGGAGGGGCCCAGAGTCTGGGGGACTCTTCCACCTATTGACTTCTGCCGACTTCTTTTCTCTTGCCTCATGCTATGTCTTGCTACTGACTAGCTTATCTTCATGGCAAAACAAACACGACTTCAAAACTGACGAAAAAGCATGATTTCAATAAAAGTTTCCAAGTTTTACTATCTACAGTTTCAGCTTTCAGAGTCTCTCTTAGTCCAAAGTTCAAGGATCCCATGAAAGCCCTTGATAGACACCTGGGGTTAAATACCCATCCTAGACTGATCCGTGATGGCCTCAGGGAAGACTCATACATTCCTGGGGCCAAATTTAGTAGCCTATTGGTATTCCTGACCTTTCCTGTCTTCTCTACCTGCCCACCAAAGAGACTGTTGCTTTACCCAGAATTATTAATTTATGCAGAATTAAATTAGAAGTCAAAAAGAGATAATATATGTTAAGGTACTACATCCATGTCCAGTGATGCTATTTTTACTATGTTTATTCATTGCGGAATCCCGCAGGCTGCTGCCTGAGGGGAATTCCCTCTTGCTAACCAGCTTGGTCTGCATCTTTTATGAGACAGAATAGGGTTCAAGTGGATTGTATGGAGAGGCTGCGGAGGTTGCAAAAGAGACAGGGGTGGGAGGGAAGGAGAAGGGAGGACTAACTGGCCACAGAGGCGAGAGAGTTAGGGGGTGGGTTGCTTGGAAGAAGCTCCGGAGAATCTGGGGGCAGTGAGGGAACTGGGGGCAGGCAGGAAGCAGGGTTTGCAAAGTACTGGGGTGGGCTAGGGGCTGGACCATATTTAATGTTCTTCAGGAAATGTGAATAAATATTGCAATACCTCTATATTTAATACTGGCTCCTGAACAATATATAAGTCCATGCAGAGAAGGGGCCATGTGTGGCTTTATTAATGTCAGATACAAAAATGTACTGAATTCTAGGGCTCATAAAAATGCTGATGGTGGTGATCGCAGTGGTGGTGACGATGCTGATACAAAACATTTACTGAACATTTCCCACGTGCCAGGCTCTGTGCTAAGGGCTTTACATGCATTTGATGTTCCAAACAACACTAGAGGGAAGGAATATCCTAAAAAAAAAAATATCAGGAAAATGAGGCTTAGAGACGTCAAATAACAAGTCCAAAGACACACCTGTTAAGTGCACTTGGGTGGTGTGACTGTGGCTGTGAAGTGGAGCCTATGTGAGGTGCTGACAGGGTGGGGTTTCTGCATGGTAAGAGATTTGTCCATTTCTAGAAAATGGGTACTGGACAGAAAACCCCGCTAAGTCAGGTAACTTTAGCCCTGGCAGGGTTATAGCTTCTGCTGGACTTCTCTCAGCTGTCTGGGTCATATTAAGATGTCCTTGTGCTGTTTTAAAGTCCTTCCTCAGTCTCCACTGACCTCTCTCCCTGAAACCCAAGCCCTGATCTGGCCTCCCCAGTCACCACTGGCAGTGTGGCCCAGTGCCACCTGGACCTAGCCATCTCGCCATCTTACCTGCATGCCCTCCTCTAAGTAGTAACCAGCTGGCAGCACCACCCCTCGCCTGACCTGTATCCTTGTTAATTTAAAGCAAAGTGATATGGGAGGATGGGGCAGCATAGAGTAGGCCCCAGGGGAAGCAGGACAGTAATCTTTGGGAGGCCTTACAGTGACAACGGACCTCTCCCTTGCCCCACCACAGTGAGCAACAGAGGTCGCGCGACAGAATCATGGGGAGAACCCAGAGAGAGAAGAGGCTATCAATGGTCACCACTCTGCCAGGAGGGCTAGGATTGTGAGAATGTGTAGGACATAGCCTGGGAATGCAGCGGGTTCCGGGGGCTGAAGTTCCTGCAATTTCAGGTTGAGGTAAAGACAATGGAATGTTTTACTCCAAGGTGGCCCAGGACCATAGGTTCACTGCAAACCTGTTTGTCTTAGGATGCTTTACTAATGTCGCAAAGTCCTTATTACAGGTCACATTTCTAAGTCCACAGTCCTTGTTTGGATCATCTCCAAGCCCAAAGTTCAGTCATAGAGCAACTCACTGAGTACACGTTACATAGAGACTTACACTAGGCAGCCCATGGTCAGGGGAAGAATTTGAAATGATAGAAATCTCCTCTCTAGCAAAAAGGATACAAACTGGGCGACTTCCTAGGGTGGTAGTTAGCCCAGGCCCTTCTCCGAGAACTTCTCAGGGTATTAGCAAAGGACTCGTGTCTCTATCCCTGAATACCACCGGCGGCAAGGAGGACCAGGCTTCCCCTGGAGCAGCAGGATGAGGCTGGAAGGAGGACCCCATGGGGCCATCGATTCCCTCATCATTATGGTCAAGGCAGTTGTTAACTATGACAGCCAAAGACCCATTAGTGATAATGCAGTCAAAATGGAAACTCAAAATGGCTCAAGCCCAAGACAAGAGCAGAATCTGTGAATTAAGAGATTGAGTCATCCTTTCTAAGCCTAGGAAAAATATATCAATTTATAGATTGCCACCTCAGTACCTGAGAGGGAGTTCAGAGAAAGAGAAAAAGAGGAATTTGAAATTGGCTTGTATTCTGCTAGGTCATTATTACTCTTACTATCGATTTTATAATATTACCATGAGCCAGGCACTGTTCCAAGCATTTTACATGCATTAACTGATTTCATCAGACCACTATATGACCACCTCGCTGATAGTGGCCAGTATGGGACTGCCCATTCCTTCAAATCTCTCCTTGATTTCTGCCCTTTACAGTATAATGCTTTCAGGACCAGTAACTACAGGCAATATGGGCTCATGTGATGTAAGGAATACCTTAGTCATTAGCCTCTAGTGAATGCTTGAAAATCTATCGCGAGCATGTGATGTAAGGAATACCTTAGTCATTAGCCTCTAGTGAATGCTTGAAAATCTATCGCGAGACACTAGATAAAGATATTGACATTGGTTACATGCAAATCCATCTGTAACGGATAACTCCGCATTTTTTTTAAAAGGCTGTGAAGTATTAATTATGTGTTAGGCGCGACTATAAACATTATTTCATTTAATTTTCACACGAGGCAGGTGGTATTTGGCGGGAATTAAAGTTAAGAGAGACTCAAGAAGCTCATGCAAGCCCTCCTAGTTAAAAGGTGGAGGGAGCAGGATTTGAGGCCAAATCCTCTAACACCCAACATGTTCTTGCTCCTGTACCTTACAGCCTAAGCTCTGTATTAATATGTTTTCATCTATTACTACCTGATTATATATTTTTAATAAATAATGACTTTTTAAAACATAACGACAGTACAATTTTCACACTCAACAAAATTAACAATAATTTACAATAAAGCACATGTTCCATTTTCCCTGGTTGTCTCAAATATGTCTTTTTAAATTAAGACTTGTTCAAATTAGCATTCAAATGTGTGAGGTGAGCTACACACCTCATTTGGCTAATAGGTTTTTTCCCCCTTTGATTTCTAAAAAAATTTGAACTGAAAAGTGGAAAGAATACTACAATGAACACCTGTATATCTTTCAAGAAGAGTCACAAAAGTTGGTATGTGTCTTAAATCTCTTTTTTATCTATAATTGTTCCACTTCTCTTTTTAAAAGAGAGTAATTTATTTCTGAATTAAACTACATGATTTGACCTGTAGAATTTCCCGCATACTTAATGTTCCTGATTAAATTACTCACGGTGTCATTTAATGTGTTCCTCTATGTCCCATATTTCCTGAGAACTGGGAATTACATCTAGAGTTTGATTAATTCAGGTTTTCTGTCTCGGGGGAGGGGGAGGATACAACTTCATAGGTGACGTTGTGTACTTCCATTTGTATCACATCAGGATGTACGTAATACCTGGGTCATTTAGCCTTGATCTTTGTGTTTAGATGGTGTCAGCAGGATCCATATATCATTTAATTTCCCATCAACTTTTAAATTAATGGCTTTAGCTGCCATTGGTGATTGTTGCCTTGAACCATTATTTTGTTAGGATTTGCACATTGGAGTGATCCCAATTTTATCATTCCTACTGCACTTACCAGTTGTGTTTCTTACATAAAGAACTTCCCTGTAGCAAATATTTGGTTGCTACGAGGTACAAACCATGAGCTTTGTTTAGGAAAGGCAGGATAACTACTTGATTCCTTTCCTTTCTTTGTCAATTTTCAGAATGATGAGTTGGTGTTCTGGCAACTTCCAAAGTAACTAAGGAGGGTCTACCTACTGTGGTACTCGGGCAGCGGGGTGGTGTGTGTGTAGCAGATATGCAGTATCATTATGAACCCAGAGAATTTTACATATTGATGTAGTTCAATCCATTGCAGTGTTTATGTTCAAACTGTCTTATCTTTGGTAAATGGGGGCCCCTTCAGGTTAGCTACCATGTCATTTTGATGTGACAGTAATCTTTGACAGCTTCCTTGTTTTCAGGCATGACAAGATGTTCTAGCTCTAGAAGGCCTTGTTCCTTTTAGCAGGAAATGGCATCTGGAGACTACAATCTGGGGACAAGGGGTGTTTGTTGTTATTGAGTTACCACTGCTTCTAAATCTTTTCAGTTGAAGTCACTAGGAAATATCAAAGTTTTAGAAAAAGAAAAGTAATCGTGAGTTAATACTGATATTTTCAATTTGAAGAATTACAAGGTTTTATTTAAACTTCCGATTTTATTCATTTATATGTCTATGTTTTATATTTTTACATGGAAAATCTTGGTTCCCTCCTAGTGAGATTTGGGCAAACATACTTGTTTTATCCTATTTTCTGGTTTCAAAATAATATTGCATTGACCAAAAAGTTCATTTGGGTTTTCTATAAGATGTTATGGAAGAACGGGAATGGGAAGGAACTTTTTGGCCAACCCAATAATATCAATATTACCACTGCTAACAAGACCACTGAATGCAGAGTCAGGCTTCTTGACATCTTCGTGGTTCTTCTACGTCCTTGTGATAGATCCTACTAGGGGTGTGTAATGAAAATACTGTGGCTTAAAGTCATTTGAAATAAGCATCCTATAAGTGGTTATACCATCCACTAGATACACAAATACTTTTTTTTTCAGTTTACTGTCCATTTTTAGGGGATTCTTTTTATTTAGTTAATTAAACATTATATAAAATATTTACTGGTTCTAAAATCAAACTATAAAACAAGGTGCATTCAGAGAGCTCTAGCGTCTATTCGACTCCCTTCCCTCCTGTTCTCTCTCCTCTCCAATGGTAACTTTTAAAAAAATGAGTGTGTGTGTGTGTGTGTGTGTGTGTGTGTGTGTATGTATATATATGTGTACACCCATGTTATATGTATATATATACACACCTATCATACATATACTATTATAGTTGACCCCTGAACACCATGGGGGTTAGGGGTACCAACCTTGGGCATAGTGTGTCTATAATTTATAGATGGCCCCCCATATCCATGGTTCCTCTCTATCCAAGGTTCTGCATCCTCTGATTCAACCAACCACATAATTACTATTGTATTACTATGGAAAAAATTCACATATAAGTAAACCCTTGAAGTTCAAACCTGTGCTATTCAAGGGTCGACTCTGTGTGTGCGTGTGCATGTGCGGGTGTGTGTGTGTCCTAGAGATCACTCCATAGCAGTTTATGGAGACCTTTCTCATTGTCTTTGACAGCTGCATTGTATTCTACTATAAGCATATTCATAGTTTATTCAACAAATTCCTTGTTTATAGACATTTGGGTTGTTTCCAGTCTTTGGCTATTACACACTGGGCAGAGCAAACAGTTTTATGCATATATCATCTAGTATTTTTTCTAGTGTGTTTTGAGGTAGAATCCTAGAAGTGGGGTGACCGGGTCAAAGGGCAAATTCACCGGTAGTTGTGCTAGATATTGTCAAATTCCTGTTCCTAGGAGTACCATTCTAAACCACTCATAACTAGTGTGTCCTGAGTGCCTGCCGTATGTTCAACACTGTGGTGAACTGTTTGAATATTAACATCTGGGAGATTGTGCTGCACTCGACCTTTGGAAAACATGACTGCTTTGCTAACCAGCTAAGTTTTCAGTTAGCTTGAGGCTCCTGCTTTCCTTCTCCTCTTCTTTTTTTGTTTTTTTGGGTTCTTTTGCAGTACGCGGGCCCCTCACTGCCGCGGCCTCTCCCGTTGCGGAGCACAGGCTCTGGACGCACAGGCCCAGCGGCCATGGCTCACGGGCCCAGCCGCTCCGCGGCACGCGGGATCCTCCCGGACCAGGGCACGAACCCGCGTCCCCTGCATCGGGAGGCGGACCCCCAACCACTGCACCACCAGGGAAGCCCTTCTCCTCTTCTTTGAAATGATAGTTCAGTTTGGTGTTATAAGCATCAGGGCTATGGGTATGAGCAGAAATGTTCCCCTCAGAGTGAGCTCCAACGTCTTGTGAAGCTGCACCACCTGCAGTGAGAGCTGATCTGTAGCTGGAGATATCTATATTGTGTCAGGCCTGATAGACAGACGGTTCCAAGCATAAAATCTATCACACAGGTGGGACTTATTCACAGCAACCAAGAATGAAAGAAAACCACAAGCGAGTCAGTATTTCTGGGCGCAGATTCTGACAAGGCTTATACTAGAGATCTGCAGTTAGGAGGGGATTAGAGGTATATAGTCCTTACAACCCAACTCCATAGCCCCCGGCTCCTTCCTGCACTTCCTTTCCAAGTTCCTCTTCTATTGTGTCATTAAAAACTGTCCTAGGTAGGCACTCCTATTTTCCATTTTTTAGATCACCTTTCCATACATGAAGTGGTTGGTGGGAATGGGAATCTCCCCCTATACTTTACTTATTTAATCCTCATAACAATAATTATATGAGACAGGTTATCTGCACTTTCTAGATGAGAAATACAAGGTTCCAAAAGGGTTGGGACAGGCCCATTTTCAAATATTACATAAGTAGTTAAGTCAACCTACGCCTTTAACCACTGCAACGAGATCAAAAGCCTGTGAGGGGGACGCAGCACAAGGAGGCCAGCTCTAAGAGCCTGGTAATCGTTGCACCCTCTAATTTTCATGTATTTCTTACTCTGAGGAAGTGGACCCCAGAAAGGCCGGATAATAGCCTGCACCATGGGTTCATTTTTCTCATGAAGTCCCAGAGATCATCATTTGTCCCTGTTCACGCTGTCCTGCTCAGCCATTGATACTGATATCCAGCCACCCATAGACTCAGGCCTCTCCTGCTACTGAATCCGGGGAAGACAGGCCAGGCTGGCCAATGCCCTCAGTGGGCAGATGCTGGAATGCATCTTCCATGGCAGTCATATGGCATGGTGTGAGCACCCAGTGCACCTTCTCTCCCTTACTTCTTGTTCCTTTCCCCATGCAGTTGTTTCTGATCAGATTCTTGATCCTCATCATTCCCAACCAGAAATGAACACCCATGCAACTCCAAGGGCCTCTGATTTGAACTCTCTGCTAATCTGGACAGCCAGTCCTAGGACCAGGATGCGCCCACCCACTTCTAAGTACAGAAGCCGACCACAGTGTCCAGACGCTGGGTGCCTCCACATACTTGGCAGATACTCAATGAACGTCCATTATTACTATTACTGGCAGTAGTATTCAGATTCTTAAGTTTGGCATGTGATTATTCCAGGTGATAACCGAGACCTACCAACTTAGCCACAGGATTCCACAGATCTATGGAAATGGTGGGGGAAGGGAATGGGTGATCAAGTAACATCTGGAAAAACCACTGCCTCATGGATTTTGATGGTCATTAGGTCCTATGTCACTGACCAGGAGATCCACCACAATTACAGGGAGGCTCTTCTAAGCCAAGGATCACACCTGCCTCACCTTCTCTTGGTCAATGGTGCCTTCCAAGGTTTTGGAGCCTAATAGCATCTGGATCATTAACACTTGCTATTCCAAGTGGTATGACTTTACCAGAAACCACAAGTGTGCAGTGTGAAGGCTCTGATTTCACAGCCCAACCCTTTGGAGGGATATCGTGATAGTTTTCTCCATTGGTTTTGTGAAAGACTTATAGGAATGATTCTAGCTGTGGTGCTGGACCCAGGCTATGGCTGGGACACATTATAGAGGAAGAACCTGGAAGCTTGAACCTGTGGACTTAACCTTCTACTCGGTGTAACAATAAGCTCTTTTGGGAAATTGACAGGAAAAAGCCAATAAATAATCTGTCACACAAACCTGTCCACCATCATGAATCCTGGTTAATGATGAAATGATCATATAGCCATCTAAGCCAAAGACCAAAAAGTCATTCTACATTCTTCCTTTTCTTTTTCTCCATTCATCTAAGCAGTCACTAAGTCCTCTTAGTTTCACCATATTAACATTTTTTCAACTCACTGCCATGGCCTTAGTTCAAGCCTTCGATATTACTCAGCAGCTTCAATTATCTCCTGTCAACTGTCCTAAGCCTTCCATCCAGCCACCAAAGCTGATCATGTCACTCTCATTTTTAAAGTACCTTTCACATCTCCCATGGCCCAGAGTATCCAAACTCCTTAGCACAGAGAGAAGCTGCTCCCAAATCCCCCTCCCAAGCTCTATCCGCTGCCAAATTCTCCAGCCTCATTTCTCACCACTCCCCACATGTACTCTACGAGTCAGTATAAGCTGGGATATACTGTAGTAACAAACAACTTCCCAAACCTCTGTGGCTTAACATACCAGAAATTTATTTCTTAATCATGCAAAGACCACTGTGGGACCATATCCTCACAAAGGAGATGAGAAGTATAATCTTGCATGTGCTCAGGAAAGAAAAGAGAACCAGAAACTGTTGAACAGTAGTAATGTCCAACTTGTGCTGTGGCCTCCTTAACATACCCTGCCCTGTGAGGCCTCTGTGCCTTTGCATTTGCTGTTCCCACCCTCTGGAATGCCTCTCTCCTTCCTCCTTTCCCATCTCTTTCTGCCTTTCTTTCTCTGCCAACATCTCCTGGGAAACTCTCCTACTTGGTTTTTGGAACCCAGACTTTGTCTCCTCCATGAAGCCTTCCCTGACAGCCCTCAGGCCCAAGGATGAATGGTTTGCACCCTCTTCAGTGCCACAACATTCTTAGAATATGGACAAGTTATTGACTTCCCATGTTGACATGGTTTGTTGAGCTGTTCTTCCTGCTTCCCAAGATCCTAACAGAGTCCCTGGCAGTGGCAGTTGGCCAATAAGTGTGTATAGAACGACATTGAGTGAGTGAATGTGGCCCTTACTGGGGAGGGCTCAGGTCTTTCTCGTGGACCCCATCCCCATTAGACTTTCCAGGTCCAAGCAGGTTGGACGCAGCGGTCCATGTCAGAGCTGGTGTCCTCATGTCTCTCTAAACCCTCCACCTGTAAGTCAGAAGGGCCTGTTATCTTCCTTGGGCCTAGCAAGCACTGCTAGGAGCAAACAAAAGGTTAGGTTAATTCTTTGGATTTCTATGAATATTCTTCCCACTCATTCTTGAGGCCAGGCCCAGGGTTAACAGAAGAGGGAAATAATACTAAGAGGGTAGGAGCTTTGGAAAAAGGAAGAAAAGGTGAAAAGTAGCTTAGGTCACCCAGGGGGTAAAGGCATTTCTGCCCTTTCCCTCTTAGGCATAATCACCATACATTATGTCAACCTCTGCGCAGTGAGACTCCCATTGACCACTTACCCCCAGGACCCTGAGAGAAGGAGATACTACATCAGTTCTTTCCTGGAGAAAAGGGAGCCCTTCTACACTGTTGGTGGGAATGTAAATTGGTACAGCCACTATGGAAAACAGTATGGAGGTTCCTTAAAAAACTAAAAATGGAGATACCATATGACCCAGCAATCCCACTCCTAGACATATACCCGAAGAAAACCATAATTCGAAATGATACATGTACCCCAATGTTCACTGCAGCACTATTTACAATAGCCAAAACATGGAAGCAACCTAAATGTCTATTAACAGAGAAGAGGATAAAGATGACATGGTACATATATACAATGAACTATCACTCAGCCATAAAAAAGAACAAAATAATGCCATTTGCAGCAACACGGATGGACCTAGAGATTGTCATACTGAGTGAAGTAAGTCAGACACAGAAAGACAAATATCATATGACATCGCTTATATGTGGAATATTTTTAAAAAAGGGTACAAATTAACTTATTTACAAAACATAAGTAGAGTAACAGATGTAGAAAACAAACCTATGATTACCAGAGGATAAGGCAGGGGAGGGGTAAGGGAGAATGGGATTGACATATACATACTACTGTATATAAAATAGATAACTAATAAGAACCTACTGTATAGCACAGGAAACTCTACTCAATACTCTGTAATAGCCTATATGGGAAAAACCTTAAAAAAAAGAGTGGATATATGTATATGTACAACTGATTCACTTTGCCGTACACCTGAAACGAACAAAACATTGTAAATCAACTATACGCCAATAAAAATTAAAAAAAAATTCTACTTTCCTTCAATTGCCTCCTGGACTTTCCCACTAACGTGGGCTGCTTCCACTGGCCTCTACTTCTTCTAGTAGGGCTCAACCAACTAGATCTCAACAACCCCATTCTGTAAACTTAGTCTCAAACCACCTGGCTTCCTCTTTCCTGTCCTTGAAAACTAATTTTCCAACTAATATTCCAGTCTTTTCTCTTTTTTAACATCTTTATTGGAGTATAATTGCTTTACAATGGTGTGTTAGTTTCTGCTTTGTAACAAAGTGAATCAGCTATACATATACATATATACCCATATCTCCTCTCTCTTGCGTCTCCCTCCCACCCTCTCTATCCCACCCTTCTAGGTGGTCACAACGCATGAAGCTGATCTCCCAGTGCTATGCAGCTGCTTCCCACTAGCTATTTTACATTTGGTAGTATGTATTCTCTGGAGATCCAGTTTACGGGCAAGGCCATACTAACTCAGCATTCTTGGTGAACTATAATGATAGTAATTGGTATTTCCTTCTTATTATTATCTTCCTGATAGCCTGTGCATCTAGGATATTTTTCCCCTCATCTTCCTTCTCTGTCATCAAAACTCATTTTGCTGTTCTCATTTCATGTACTTAACAGCTCAGAGTGAGTTAGTGTGGCATCTGTGCTTTCCCCCTGGCTCGCTGTGTCTTCTCAATTAGTATCCACAGTAGGTTTAATTGGGATAATATTTATCTCTGCTTCTTGCTCATTAATAAAGATATCACAGCAAAGCAGACTCCTGTGACAGCCCTCCTAAGCCATATCCAGGTGTATGAATGTGAGAAGAGGGCCATTTGATTATTTGTGTGATAACTGACATAATAATGTGTTCATAACCTTTTCCCCGAGGCTCAGCAACCTCTTCAGAAGCAACTGTCATACAGTTATTAGCTACTTTCAAAACCACATTTTTTAATCAATAAAGCACTTAAAAGATCTTTAAAAAATATTTCCTTCACTGTTCCACCCTCTCCACATCTTCTCATTGATCCAGAGCCCCTAAAATGGAAAAATATGAAAACAAGGTCAAAGGTACAGAGCAGGAAGAAGAGAAAAGGAATGGTGAGCAAGCCTTCTGTGGGGTCACCAGTGGCTCCCTGACATGGGTTGGAACATATCTTGTTTGCCCTGCCTTGAAAGGTGACTGTTGGGGTGTTTTTGGTTACCTACTGATTTTCTCATCTAAACCAACTGGAATACATGTTTGAGCAGGGAGATTTCATAAACCAATTTAGAGCCCTCTATCTGCAATATTTACTGTGAACTCTTCAGTTATTAATTCCAGAGCTCAAGGGTATTTAGACAATGCAAAAAATTCTTGTATGTGAAATATCTCAGTAGGGTCACTGAACATGATTGTTATACATTACCAGTGTAACTGGTGATAAGAACATAAACTGTTCTCCTACAGAGATGTCCCACATAAACTGTTCTCCTACAGAGATGTCCCTAAGACATCTGTAAAAAGGGTAAAAGTGACACAGAATATACTTGGGAGGGGGACACAGGTATTAGTAATAGTAACTTACAGTTGGTTACATGGAGGCTCTTAATTAGGGAGGTGTCAGAGGTTTTTCAAACACCCCAAAGATTTGCATCCAATTGATCAGGGGCTGAATCCACACATGTGTATTTTGAAAAAGCTCTCCTTGTGTACCTCTTCCTTTGGAGAAGCACCCATAACACCTCATGGTTTTCAAAGCTCTTTTCCATCCTACACAACCGCTTGATGAGACTGCCTCCACATTGTCAGGTTCAAGGTCATTTTTCTTATCTTATCACTTGGCCTCTCAGTTGACCACTCACCCCTTCTGGTCAGACACTCCCTTCTTTTCTTGCCTTCAGGGACACCACATTCTTCTGCTTTTCCTCTGAACTCAGTGACTATTGTTTCTGTCTCTTTTGCTGGACCCTCTTCCTCACCATCATCTAAATGTTGAAGAGCCCCAGGGCTCAGTCTTTGCATATCTTCTCTCCTTAGGTGACTCATCCAGTCCCATGGCTTCAAATACCTCTTCTACATTGCAAATTCCTCATTTCTATCTCCATCTCCTATCTCCTCCTGCATTTTGGACCCCTATATCCAACTGCCTGGCTAACATTTCTCCTTGGATATTTAAAGGACATTGCAAACCTAAAGTGTCTTAAAAAAAAAAAAAAAAAAGAATTCTTGATCCCTCCAAATCTGCTCTTTTCCTAGGCTTCCCCATTTCACTCAACCAGCTACTCAAGCCAAAAATCTGACCTAACCTTTATTCTTCTTTTCCCCACATATCCAATCCATCAGCAAGACTCATAGCCCAGAAGTGTCCTTTCCTCTCCATCTCTCTCTTATCGCTCAGGGCCAATTCACCATCATCTTCTACCTGGACTCATGCAACAGCCTCCTAACTGGTTGTCTTCTTTCCACTTGGTTTTCACTTTCCTCACAGTGACCAGAGAAATCTTTTTAAAACAAAAATCAAATCATGACATCCCCCTCTCATGAAAACATTCCTATGGCTTCCTATCTCTCTTAGAATAAAATCTCAATTTATTACTGGGTTTACAAAGGTCTGCAGGACCTGGCCCCTGGCTCCCTCACCCCTTCACTCACCATATTCCAGGCATGCTGCCCTTCTTTTGGTTTCTCGAACACTCCAAGTTTATTCCTGTAATAGGACCTTTGAACTACATGTGTCTTCTACTGATTGACCTTCCCCTTCACCTTTGCATGGCTGGTTCCTTCTTGTCATTCTGATCCCAGCTTAAATGTTACTTCTTCAGAGATGCCTGCTCTGACTGCCCCCACTCCCAGTCTAAAGCAAATGCCCAGTCCCTTCTTCCACACTTCCATGTTTGTTCATCTGCATACTATTTACCCCCTATTTATTATTTTTTCATTTATGTATGTACCTTAGAATGAGAGGAGAGACCTTGTCTCATGCTCATTTGAAATATCCCCAGCCCTAGATAATTGTTGAATGAATGAACCAATTTAACTTAACTGTAACAACCTGGCTGTGAAGGAGGCTTGATCATCCTCTTCTACAGATGAGAAAAATGTCATGCGTTTGGGCCAGATGACTTGCCCAAGATCCCACAGCTAGATCAGTGGCAGGTCAAGTCTTTCAAGTCTTACTCCAGCCCTCTTTTCTGCATATGTTGAGTCTGCCTCTACATGGGGAATTCCACCTTGCAAAAATGTCCTCATCTTCCTTTAAAAATTAAATGTCCGGGGAATTCCCTGGTGGTCCAGTGGTTAGGACTCCACGCTTCCATTGCAGGGGGCGCAGGTTCGACTCCAGTTCAGGGAGCTAGGATCCCCAAGCTGCTTGGTGCAGCCAAAAAAAAAAAAGTTAAATGTCCTGCACATCAATGCAAAATAAAAATGGTGTGCAGACTGTGGATCTCAGTGAAACGAAAAGCGACCTTTGTTGGAGTCCTAAGGGTCAGTGGATTTCTTCTGACCAAATGTGATGTAACCTCCAGGAAGGGAACGTAGTAGAGCACAGAACAATTACATTGGGGCTGTGTATGTGTGTGTGTGTGTGTGTGTGTGTGTGGTGTGAATGAGTATGTGCACACACCACTCCTCATCTGCAGCTTCTTTGTGCTTGTACTGAACCAAGGCTCCTAGGATGATTCACAGTCACCAGTATGCATTCCTTGAACTGAACCTGCAGCACCTCCTTCACCAATCACTGCTCACCTAGGAAACAAGCCCAAGGAGAAAGCCTGAATGCACCACAGGGCAGAGCCTGTAGGTACCCCATGATTAGAAAAATGGGAATGTCAATTAGTTTTCAAGTTGTGAAGAAAGTCTTCAGGTTCTGTCTTTGGTAGGTGATCACCTGGCCATTCTTTTTCCAGTTGAACCAGTTGAAGTACATGCATTGACAATTGGCAGCATTTATCCCAGCCTGAGTGTCTCAGAAAATGTGTAGGAAATTGTCCCCATAGCAACGAGGAGATGGCAGTTCAAGTCTGCTGTTCCTGCTGGGTCACAGAATGCAGCAGGTGAGTTCTTCTTCTTCAGACCAAAGCTCTCCTTTATAAGGAAATGTTCTTAAGCATACCTTAACCTCCACGTAGCTTCCAGATCTGCCAGTTCAGAAAACACAGCCAGGTCCTCACAGCCATATTTCTAAACTCTTCCATAGACATCCAAGGAGCAAAAGAGGTTTGAAATCTGCTCACTCCTGATGGCTTTTCTTAACCCTCTGATTACTCTGGGCTCTCTGGTCTGTTCTGTTTGCCAGCTAATTGCAAGTGTTAGCGCGTGGACTTGAAACCCCAGCTGCTACCCTCCATTTCCTTTGGTCTCCATGCTTGAGCCATGGAGAATAGCTGGCTATGAATAGCTATAAGGATTAGCAAACCCCTGTTGTTCTGGGGACTCTACCCTGAGTGGAAAAAACTGACTGAGGAACAGAGGAAGTTAGCTGGAGGTTCTACCAGCTGTATGACACTGAACAAATCCCTTAATCTCTCTGAGTTTTAGCTTCCTCATTTCTAAAACAGGATTTACACATTAGAGGATTGTTGAAAGGATTTAGTACAAAAAGTAGAGAAAGCACCTAGTGCAGTGCCTGGCCAGTGTTAGCCCTCCATAAACTCTGGTTCTCTTCCCCTTGATACTCCACTCCTAAGACCACACCTTCCTCAGGAGGACAGACTTTCTAGACAGAGGCAAAGAATTTCGGGAGGAGAGAGCTTCCTTGATGGGCAGGGAGGGAGAGAAGAGGGATGGTGGACACCAAAGGATGTTGTTCTTTGCAGTGGAGTTGTGCGGCATGTGCTGGGTGACATCCAGCCAGAAAAAAACCCATGAACATGTTTTGGGATATTTGGTAGAAATCTTCCAGTTGGTTTTTTAAAGGCTGCTGAATAGCACTTTCTTGGTTAACTGACATTTTCTTTAATCCTGTATTGCATATGAGTTCCACCAGAGCTGTGCAAACAAGGTTTGAAATCCAGGGGCACAGGAGGACACTGAATAAGACTGATGAGGAGGGGCTTCCCTGGTGGCGCAGTGGTTGAGAGTCCGCCTGACGATGCAGGGGACACGGGTTCGTGCCCCGGTCAGGGAAGATCCCACATGCTGCGGAGCGGCTGGGCCCATGAGCCATGGCCGCTGGGCCTGCATATCCGGAGTCTGTGCTCCGCAATGAGAGAGGCCACAACAGTGAGAGGCCCGCGTACCACAAAAAAAAAAAAAAAAAAAAAAAAGATAGCGAGCAAGAAGAAGAACACAAATTACCTGTATCAGGAATAAAACAGGGACATCACTACAGCTGGTAAAAGGATAATAAGGTAATTTTATGAACAATTTTATATCACTATATAAATTTGACAATTTAGATTAAATGGATAAATTCCTTGTGTAATATTTTCCAAAACTGACACAGGAAGAAATTTTTTAAAAATGGAATATCTCCTATATTAAGGAAATTGAATTTGCAACTACAAACCTTTCCACTAAGAAAATTCCAGGCCCAGATGATTTCACTGGTAGATTCTATCCATATTACTAACATTAAACAAAATCCATCAAAAAATAGAGAGGAGAAAACACTTCCCAATTCATTTTGTGGGACCTCCATGATACTGATACAAAAATCCAATAAAGATATTGTAAGAAAAGGAAATTACAAGATCAATAATCCTCATGAACACAGATGCAAAAATGCATACAGTAAAATATTAGAAAATAGAATCTAGCAATATATGAAAAAGATACATAATGACCAAGGGGTATATCCCAGGATATCAATTCATGCTCATCAGAATGACTGAAATTAATAAGACTGAAAATGCTAAGCATTAATGAGGATATGGAGAACTGAAGCTGTCATATATTGTTCTGACAACTTTTTATAAAGGTAACATAAGTACCATATGATCCAGTCATTCCATTACTAAGTATTTACTAGGAAAAATAACATGTCTGCAAAAATTTATGCATGAATTTTTATAGTAGCTTTATTCATAATTGCCCCAAACAGGAAACAGTGCAAATATCTATCAAGAGGTGAAAAGATAAATAAATTGTAATATATCCAGTTAATTACTCAGCAATAAAAAGGTACAAACTACTGATTTCAAGCAATGGCATGAATGAATCTCAAAAACATGAGGCCAAGTGAAAAAAGCCAGATAAACCAAGGATGTGCTGTATGATTCTATTTACAGGAAAATTATGAGGAGGTAAAACTAATCTGTGATAGTAGAAATCAAGGAGTGGTTGTGTCAGAGGGCAGGGACTGTTTATAAAGGGGGCTGAGGGAACTTCCTGGATGGTGATAGAAATCTTTAATGTCTTGATTGGAATGTTGATTACATGGATGTATTAATTTGTCAAAAGTCAATGAATCATACACTTAGTATTTGTGCATTTCCCTCTAGGCAAATTTTACTTTAGTTTTAAAAGAATAAGAAAAATGAATCACAAAACCAAACCAAAACAATCCAGCAAGCAATTTTCTCCAACTGAAAAATATCTTAAAAATTTACCCAAAGGAGTTGAAAACTTATGTCCACACAAAAACATGCACACAGTTGTTTGTAGGAAACTTATTCATAATTGCCAACACTTGGAAGCAACCAAGATGTCCTTCAGTAATGGACAAATAATCTGTGGTACATCCAGACAATGGAATATTATTCAGTGCTAAAAAAAAAATGAGCTATCAATCCATGAAAAGACACAGAGATACCTTAAAGGTATATTGCTAAGTGAAAGAAGCCAATCTGAAAAGGCTACACTTCATATGACTCCAAATATATGACATTCTGGAAAAGGCAAAACTGTGGAAACAGTTTAAAAAAAAATCAGTGGTTGCCAGGGGTTTAAAGAGAGGGAGGGGTGACTAGATGGAATACAGGGGATTTTTAGGGTATCGAGACTATTCTGTATGATACTAAATGGGTGGATACATGTCATTATACATTTGTCTAAACCCATAGAATGTACAACACCAAGAGTGAATCCTAAATAAACTGTAGACTCTGGGTGATAAGGGTGTGTCACGTTAGGTTCACCAGTTACAAGGGTACCACCCTGGCAGGGGATGTTGATAACGGGGGAAGCTATGCACGTGTTGGAGTGGGGGGCATGTGGGAACTCTCTGCACCTTTCTCTTAATTTTGCTGTGAACCTAAAACTGCTCTAAAACAAATACATTTAAAAAAAAAAATAAGAGAAAAAAAAAGAGCAGAAGTAATCTCTAGGTGGATCAATATAACATAAAACATAGGAATTCAGCTTTCTGTCTGTTGTGTTAAGTGCAGATGATACAATGAACAGTATAGCACAGACTGCCTACAGGGAATGTTCAGTCTGGTGGAGAAAGACTAAAATTGATTATGCAAATAATGGTGGGCAAGTTGGACCAGTGCTGTAAGAGACAAGCTCAGGAGGTGTAAGATTAGAAGTGGAGCACCTAGGGACTTCCCTGGTGGTCCAATGGGTAAGACTCCACATTCCCAATGCAGGGGGACCAGGTTCGATCCCTGGTGGGGGAACTAGATCCCACATGCATGCCTCAACTAAGAAGCCCGCATGCCGCAACTAAAGATCCCGCACGGTGCAACAAAGATCCCACATGCCACAACTAAGACTCGGTACAGCATACATACATACATACATACATACATACATACATAAAGTGGAGCACCTAACCTAGTTTGAGGACCAGGGAAAGATTCCTGAGGAAGTGACACTTACGCCCTAGGGAGATGTGTTAGCAAGGCAAAGAACCAGAAGAGGACTCCAGCCAGAGAGAGCTGCATATGAGCAGACCCCAGGTGGTAAGGAATGTGGCCAGTGTGCCCTGAGCACAGACAAGAAAGAGAGAGTGTCAGGAGATGGGGCAGGACAGCAGGGCCTCCTCTCAGAGCCTTATGTTAAAGATGTGGTGTTTTATCTTAAAAGCAGTGGGGAGTTGCTGAAGGGGAGAAGCATGGCAGCAACATGGTCAATTTTGTCCTTTTAAAAGACTACCGTGGGTGCAGCATGGAAAATGGTCTATCCCAGCACTATCCATTAGAAATAACAAGAGCCACAAATGCAAGTCACATATGTAATTTAAAATTTTCTAGCAGCCACATTTTAAAAATGTAAAAAATTTTAAACCCAGGAATAATCTTAATAATATATTTTAACTCAACAATCCCAAATTATTATCATCTCAACATGAAGGAATGTAAACAATTACTAGCGAGCTAGCTTTACATACTTTTTTTTTTTTCTCTCTAAGTCTTCAAAATTCAGCACGTACTTACAGCACATCTCAATTCAGGCTGGCCACATTTTCAAGCGCTCAGTAGCTACATGTGACTAATGGCTACTGTAATGGAAAGTGCAAGTATAGGCTGAGGCAGAGCTGGTTAAGGGACTTCAGCAATTTTAAGGCAAGAGAAGTTGGTGACTTGAAACAGGGTGAGTAGCAGGGGTTGATTTGAGAGAAAATTTTTAGAAGGAACACGAGTGCTTGGTGACTGGTTATCAAAGTCTCAAATGAACTCCTTTCTCTAGTAGTCAGTCCCTGCCTTACTTAACCCATTTGATGTAGTTGATCATTTCCTCCTTGAAACATTTCCATCAATTGACTTCAAGCACATCACACTCTCCCACTTTTCCTTCTACCTCACTGACTCCTTCTTCTCAGCCTCCCTTGTTCTTTCTTCTTCATCTCTCTGCCCTTTAACACAGCAGGGCTCCAGGGCTCAGGCCTGTACCAGTTCTCCTCTCTATCCATATCCATCCACTGCCCTGGTGATCCCATCTAGTCCTGTGACCTTAAACACCATCTACATGCTGGTGACTCCCACATGTGTATCTCCAGCCCAGATCCCTTCCCTGAACTCCAGATCTATAAATCTCTCATAACTCATGTCCAGTTTTGTTGGCACTTTCTTCCTTCAAAATCAACCTCTATACTCAATACTCTGTAATGATCTATATGGGAAAAAAATCTCAGAAAGAGTAGATATATGTATATGTATAACTGATTCATTTTGCTATACAGCAGAAACTAACACAACATTGTAAATCAACTATACTCCAATAAAAATTAATTAAAAAAAAACTTTAGTGTTCTCTGTTCTACTGCTATCAGCCTAGTCTAGGCTCTTGGAATGTATCAGTGAGCAAAACAATGACCCTTGCCCTCAAAGACCTTACGTTCTAGTGGGAGGGGGGACAATAAACAATAACATAATAAATAATTAAATTATACAGTATGTTAGAAGTCGATTAGGACTAGGGGAAAAGATAGAGCAGGAAAAAGTAGAAAAGGGGAAAGCAGGGGGTGGGAGTGCTGGTTGCAGTTTTAAGTAGAGTAGTCACAGTGGAGGAGGGGCAGAATCTAACTTTCACCTTATAGAAGCTTCTTTCTGACTTCAGTGTTGAGAATGGAATGAAGGTGGTCAAGGGTTAGCCATGGAGGAGGTGAGAAGTGGTCAGTTTCTGCTTCTCTTTTGAAAGTAGAGCCTAAAGGATGTCCTGATGTTTCCCTCATTACCTGTGAGAGCTGAGAGAAATTCTCTCTAGAGGGTTATGTTTCTCCCTCTATTACCAGTCAACATTTTAAACACTTTCCAGAAAGAGAGAATTTTCTTCAGTTCACAAGATTATTCCTAATAAAATGAACAACATCACGCCAGGATGCTGGGCTGTTGGCCAAGCTCACTTGAGCTAAATAATAGGTGTCAAATCTGTGCCTCAGTAAAGCAGCCCCCATCTCCACGTGACTCCTGCATGGGCAATGCTGCAAGTGTTCAGGAGGGGAGCTAGAATTAAGGGCAGAGTTCTGAAAGCAAACTGCCTGGGTTCAGATACCAACATGGACACTTACTACATGTGTAACCTTGGACAAGGGAATTTCAACAGCAGTTTAAATTATGGGTAATAGTCTGTTCCTCCTAGGGTTATATGCATAATGCGTACACGCTAATGATCCCACATTTGCAGTCCGGGCACATTCTCAGATGTGCCCAAAACCAGCCAGGAGGGACAGCAAGCTCTAGAAACCCTCTAACGCCTGCCTGCAGGCTCCATCTCCTCCTCGTATCAGTGTGGCAAGTGCCCCTCCCAGCCAGTGCTCAACAGCACCACTTAGGGGTAGCCTGGCACTTCCCCAGCACAGCATGGAGATGCAGAGTCCGGGCATCCTCTCCTCGCAGATCTCCCAGGCAATGGGCACCTTCGCATTCTGTGTGAGAAAAACTTCAGGAGGTCAAATGATCCTGTAGAGTCAGGGATTCCTAGGTACATAGGGATGTAATCTGTAAATACTCCCACAGGAATGTGGGGACTTTTTTCCCTTTTAGAGGGTCTCCGTGAATCCAGACCTGCTCAGGAATGACAGTCACAGTAGTGAGTGAACCGGAGAGCAGAAGACGATGCATTCTTTGTGGAGATAAAGTGGTGACGTGAGAGGTGCCCAAGAATATTTTTCACACCAAATGTGTGAAAATAGCTGAAATGTCAACACTGTATTTCGTTAACATCTGTTTTTCTTCATCTGATATCTCCCTTTTATTTTGTTATTTTAAGTATTCCTTATGTTTCAGGATAATTTCCCTTCGCAGTGTAAGCAAATGCCTGGGAAAAAATATCTAAAAATGACTTTTAGTCATTTGGAGCAGCAAAAGCAAAAGTAGCAACTGAATCGAAGCCAGCTTAAAATTAAATTGCTGGTGCTTGCTTGCAGTTTAGATAAACAAATGTAATGTAAACCTTGCACTATTATTAGGACTGAATGGGGACGCCTGTGATCTGGAAATGTAAGAGGAGGAAGAGTGGTGGAGATGGGGGCTCTTCCACATGACGGGTGCTGGCATGGCTCCTAAATCAACTGCAACCCTCCTCAGGACCCAGTAATGCAAGGTTTCTCCTCTGTCACTGTTATATAACAGGACTACACATGGGTGTGTGCAAGCATGAGCTCACACATCCAGACACTGCAAACACACACCAACGTGATATGCGTGCACACACGTACACCCCTATGTGGCACAGGAGCACAGTATACATCCCCACTTACACACACCCCTATACAACACATAGGCTCCACAAATATAGCTCACAAAACACACGTGAACTTGTGAACACCTCATGAACATGTGTGCATCACCCACATGCTAAAACCACACAGCACATGAGCAACACCCACCCACATCAAGCATGTGTAACACATAGCTGCAACACACAGACTTTCCTCTTGGTCCTCACAGGTCACAGTCTCAATATGTTGATAGAAGCAGCTCACTTGGGCAGGGAAAGTGTTGCCTAAACCATCTCAGCTTTGGTTTTGCCTCAACTTACAAGTCTCTAATAACCTAAAAGGCTGCTACAAATATCCCCAAATCATTACGATGGAGCCACATCAATACTTTATTCCCAGGAGAGTTGTGAAAACTTTTGAATTAAAATCAAGACAGTCTTTGGACTAGGGATGGGACAATGTGTTCTTTCTATAAAAAAACTGAACATAGTGTTAAGTGCTGATACAATGCAATTTATTTGAATGGTATGTGAGAGCAGATATGAGTGAAACTTGGGACAAGTGGTTTCAATGAAAAATTTTGCAGCTAGAAAAATCACCCCATGTATAAGACTTGGACTAGAATTTTCAATATACCCCTATGTATTTCATGGCTTTCAAAAATATACAAATGTATTATCTAGAATTTGGTTCAGCTGTCAAGTGACAGAAAATTCAAAATAGTAGTGACTTATACAAGACAAAGAGGAAAAATAATTCTCATGTAGATATAGGGCATCCATGCCTGGTATGAATGGCCCATAACCATCAAGGACCCAGGGTTCTTTTCTCTTATTGCCTCAACATCTTCAGCATTATGGCTTCCACTTCAGGATCCAAGATGGCTGTCCCAGCTCCAGCCATCATGCTTACATTCCAGCCAGCAAGAAGGAGGAAAGAGAAGAAAGCATGCTTCTTCTTTTCAAGGACACTTTCTGGAAGGTGCCATACAACACATCCACTTCTATCTCACTGGTCAGAATAGTTACTGTGACTACATCTAGCTGCAAGGGAGGCCTAGAAATATGCTATTTATTCTAGGTGGCCATGTGCTCAAATAAAATTGGAGGTTCCATTACTATTGAATAAAGAAAGAATGGATATTGGAAGATAGCTATTGGTTTCTGGCACACATTAAAAAACAAAAAAGCATAAAAATAGCCTCCATTCCAAGGTAATCACTGTTAACACTTTGATATATAGCATATATATGTAAATATATGTATATATATAATTTATTTTATAAAACTGAATTCATACAGTATACCCTGTTTTTTTGGTTTTGTGTTGTGAATATCTTTTTATGTCTATATGTCTATCTTTTTAAAAGCTCAAAAGAAAAATTTAATCCACCTCCACCTATAAAATAAGCATATTATACAAGTCATTTAAATCAATTATTCTTGCTTGAAGAATCATTCAGTTTGGGGTTCAGGGTAGGGTGTAAATCTATATCGAGTGAAAAGCCAGGAGAGTTTGAGAATCTATGAGAGGGTAGGTCCCTGGCTGAAGGAACTTTGGGGCTGCAGACATCCTGAGAATGCAGGTGTGAAGAGGACTCTTGGTGGGGACTCACCTCTGTGGGACGAAAGTCTAGAGGAAGGGAAAGCAGGTCCCTGCTGGCTCCCTCCTCATCTCCAATCAAACACTCAACTGCTGCTGGCTGCAGAATTGAGCTCATTTGGGAAAATTATTTTATGAATTCTGCTGCTTATGATACTTAGGCTTTATTCCCTTAGCAACCTCTCCTAGGTTTCAGAATCCTTCTTAAAAGATGACGGGATTACAGTTCAGATAAGCATCCAGAGTGGTGACTTATCTTAGCAGCAACTCAGAGATTCCCGCTTGCTCTCATTGAATAGGCTGCTTTATCTACTTGGTGCCCACAAGTATGTCATAGAAAAACAGGCTGCTTTCTGCTCTCCACTCCCTGCTGTCTTCCTAAAGCATTGATTCAAACCAACTCTCTGCTCAGAATCCTCCCCTGGGTCCCCATTTCCTCTTGCACCAAATCCAAACTCCTCCACTTGACTTGCTGTGCACTCCAAAATATGTTCACTGGCCGGACTGATCTCCCCTCTCCAGGACACACACTGTACTGACGCCAATACCATCTAAGGTGCCTTCCTCAGAGCTGAGACATTGTTTAGGAAAGTGAGACTTTGAGAACCAAATGGACTCTCTTATAAGCTGCGTAACAGTGAATGTTAGTTAACCCCTTTGACCCTCTGCTTCCTGGTGTGTTAAGTGGGAATAATAAAAACAGTCCCATGGGGGCAAAGTGGGTAAAACTAGATCATGCATGTAAAGTGCCTTGCACTGGGTCTGGCCCCTGGCAAGGGCCTAAGTGATTGTGACTTTCCTCTCCCCGTCCCCTCTCAACCTTTTCTCTCAAAGTTTGTGTTCCAACTGGATGCCATTGCTGGCTGTGTTCCAACTGGATGCCATTGCTGGGGCTGGTCTGTACCTTGCTCCCTCTTGGCTGGGTTATTCCATTGCCCGGAGCCTACTGGCTTCCCTTGCAGCTGAGGCCCTAACCTCTGACCCCACCTGGGGAGGTCTGTGCCAGAATTTGAGAGTCATGACCTCCCAGCTCTGCCCAAAGGCTCTGCTGTCCTCATGTGCCAAACCCTCCTCAGGTAGATCATACAGACCTTGGCCAGAGAGTGAGGTTTTGACTCTCAGATGAGACTGCAGCCTGCCTCAGGTCCCATTCCCCTCCCAGAAACTTTTGTCTCCCCAGAAGATCTCTGTCCTCTCTTTTCCCTAATAAATGACAGGAAAACTCTACTGCAAAGCCATGTATGTACCTTTCTCAGGCTAGAAGCCAAAGTATACATTATCTTTCTTTTAAAAAAACAAACTTTATAAAAATATGATATACCTAAACAATCAAAACTAAAGTAAAAAAAGGGAAAATCGGAGAAATTTCCCTTAACTCGGACACACAAACAATTTTTGTGTGGAAACTTTGTGAGCTATATAAAAACAGCATTAAGTCCTAACAGACTGAGGTTAAGAACAGATAATTCAAATAAAAGAAAATTCAGATTATTTAAAAAAAGAGAGACAAATGGTCAACCTTAGTGGTCATCAAATAAATATAATTTAAGTCATTAATGCGGTACCACTTATGCCCACTGAATTGAAATAATGTTTTAAAATAATAAAACCCAGTGCTACAAAAGCTGCAGGGAAACTGGTATGCTCACAGAGTGCTACTGGCATTGTAAACTATTACAGTCATTCTGAAACGCAATTTGCCTGAGCATTTCAAGAGCCATGAAAATGTTTCTGCCCTTTGGCTGACAATTTTCACGTCAAGATAATCACACAAATAAAAATAATTATGTGCATGAAAGTAATCTTTGTGGGGTTACCTACAATGGCACACATATAAACAACCTGAAAGTCTAACATTAGGAGAACTGGTCAATTAAATGTTGCTCTATGTCCTCAATGTAATATTGTGCAGCCATCAAAATGATAACTGTAAGGTCCCTTCCATTTGTCAACTCACCATTAGCTGATGTCCTCCTCCCCAAGTTTCACGAGGAATTTGAAGGCAATCCCTTGATTTCCTGGCTCCCCACTTAAAATTTACATGTATGGCCCCACCTGCATTCCTCATCCTTCCTGTCCCTGTCCCTTTCTCAGATTAATCTCTCCACCTGTCTTCAGACCCTGTCTGTCTTCTCTACCATCTCACTCCTTCAAATAGGTACTCTCTCTGAAATCAACCTTGGCCTCTCAGCCACCTCTTTCCCTTTCAAATCTCTTCCATTTTTAAAAGTAAACTCTCCCTTGAACTTACATCTCTGTCTAACCACTGCTCTATTACTCTCTTCCCCTACAAGCCAAACTTCTTAAAGACATCACACTCCCCTTTCTCACCCCTCCTTTACAGCCTGTTCACTTTCTCCTGGCTGCCCGCCATTCCTGCCCTTTTACTGAAGTCACCAATAACTTCCTAGCTAAATTCAGCTAATACTTTTTCTTCCTTGACCTTACCTCATTTGACCTCTCTGGGTATAAGTTGACTCTCCTCCTTCTGAAACTCACTCTTCCTTTGATTTCCATACCCACTCTCTTTTCTCTGACTGAGGCTGGGTTTCCATGATAGGTCCTGCCTCTCTGACTCTTCTCAACTTCCTTTGTGGTGATCTCTTCCTCCATCCATGCTGTAGGGACCGCCCCTGGTCCTCTTCACTTAGGTTTATCAGTTCCCTTCAACTGGAGTCAGAGGAAGGGCATTCAGATTCACTTCCCAACCATGTGGAAGAGTCACTTCACCCCTTAATCCTCAGTTTGTCTTCTGTAAGATGAAGATAGTAATAGGGTCCACCCCATAGGGTACCTTAGCAAATGGCACACATTCAGTGAGTGGTAGCCTTATTAGTAGTAGTATATGGCACCTTAATCTGCTTTTCCAATCTAGATTCTCTGCTGAGTTTCAGAACAACCCCTCTATTTAACATCCTACTGGAGATCTGCGCTGGATGTCCTACCTCAAACTCAATATGTCCCACCTCAAACTCAATATGTCCCCAATTGCATTAGCCATTCTGCCCCTCTCCAATCCCATTCCTGTCCACACCTGAAAACTGGAAGTCATCCTTCATACCTCCTCTCCCTTTATCTGTGTCTGTCTACCATTCCACTTCCAGGAATGTCCCATAAAATACTCCAGGTTCATTTCCCAATCACAAGAATGGTGAAATGTTGAAATGGTGAATGCTGAAAACTCTGAAGTCCTAGAGGAGGTTACAGCTAAGATGGAAGGAGCTGGGTCCCTGATTGATCATGTGAAAGGCTGTCTACTGCTCAGGAAACCTGTTTTGGGTTCATGTAAGAGACAATCCTCTAGTATGTTATGCCACCAAGATTTGTAGAACTAACTTTTATAGCAGCTAGATATGCTTTAATATAATGTCCAAAACATGTGAAGGATCCATCAGCTTCTCCAGTCGCTGCCGTCACTACCCACTGTTAAGCCTTCAGGATCTCCTGTACAGGTCACTGCAACAGCCTCTTAACAGGTTCACCTAACCTCATTCTTGCCCTTCTCTACTCCATTCATTGTATAGTTGTTGGTGGGGCCTCCATGGGTTGTAAGAGGGACCCAAATCTGATTATATCAACCACCTTGCTTAAGAACGTCTGTCACTGGCTCCCCATCACCTTCAGGATAAAATCTCACTTCCGCCATGACGTAGGAGGCCCTTCATGAGTTGCCCCAACCTATCTCATGTACCTATGTTCCTGCCCTCTTCATCTGACATGCCAGCCACAATCAACTGCCCACAGTCCCAGCGACCTGCACCAGCCTCACCTGACCTCATGCCTTTGCACATGCAGCTCCTTCTGCCTGGAACACTTGCATGCCTTTCTTACCTTCCATGACTGTTACTCATCCTTCAAGATTCAGCTTGAACATCATCTCCATCATCTCCTCTGAGAGGCCTTTCCTGATTCCTCTAGGTTGGGTGATAGCCTTCTCTCAAGTGTCCCCATTACTCCTGTGATCACCTCTTTTTATTAGTATGTACCACACTTTTCTCACAGAATCCATTTACTTGTTTCTGAGGACAGGCACCTATTGTGCCACCTTGATTTTCTAGCACAATGTTTAGCATGTAGTAGGCACTCAATAAGTGTTTACTGAATGAATGAATGGCTATGCAAAAGTATGAAAAATAATTATAATATAACATATAGAAATATTGACAACATACCCTTTATTACAAAGTGAAAACTTAAATTGTGCACTGTACATATAATACATGCATACTATGCAATATACCTACATCAAATATATATGCGTGTGGATAAATTTTGGAAATAGTCATTCACTAGACATGTATTGAGCACCTCCTCTGTGACAGATCATACTGATGAAAAGATTAATTAGAACTTGTCCATCCCCTCAAGAAGTTTACAATCTTGGGAGGGAAAAGCAATCCTGGTTAGCTGATGGGAATATGGATGAAAGTTTTTCTTTCAAAATTCCCTTTAATTTTTTTTACAATACATTTTAAAAGCAGCTTACAAAACAGAAAAAAAAGTCATCTATCAACTGCTGCTCATAGTGATTTTGAAGTTATAACCTCCATCATTTTGGATACATCTATCCAAGGTAAGGCCTCTTTGAGTTTTGGAGTCTACATACCTTTGCATACATTGAGTCCATGTTTGTTTTGCTTTCCCATGAGATTGTTGCTATCTTGTACACAATGTACTTGCTGGTGACCTGTGTGCCCTTGGACAACTCATTTCACCTCTCTGAACTTCACTTGTCACATCTGCAAAGAAAATAACCCCAAACTCCATGTAATTGTTTCAAAGAATAAAATGAGGTAATGAGTATGAACCCACTGTGTGAGCTTCAAAGCACTTTGAAAAAGTAGGGCACAGCAGATTAGAAGACTACCTCCTTGTTAATTTTCAAATATACCGATAGAACCAACTTATCATTCTCATATTCAGCTAGTAATCTAAATTGTAAGATTATACATACCTCCACAAAACTCAATAAAGTTATTTTCACTCTTTACGAACAAAAACGTGTCTTTAAACGTTATTATTTTTCCTGATGTATTTCTCATGCAAAAAAAGAGGTGTTGCTCACCAACTGAATTAAAGAAAAAATTTCAACTGTACTGCACAATGTTCTGGATCATGTGGACATGTAATAATAATAATGTAGCCTGGTCCTTTTCTAAAGTTGGTGGGAATATCATGTGATGCTGACCTCCCAGGATAACAGCCCTCTGGAGTGATGACTGCTCACCTGGCATGAAGCAGGAGCATCCCTGATGTGTTTGGACATGCTGAGGAGGTAGGTACCTTGGACATTATGACCCATCGTTGATGCTTTAGGGGGAGAGGAAACCATGGGGACAGGTGGAGGCAGAGAAAAGGAGACATTTTTAATAACATTTATCTGCCTCAGCATGTGTCCCCAGAAGATTACCTCCATCCAAGACCTTGGTTCTGGCCATACAATTTAGAGTATTCAATGCCCCTTGTGATTCCTGCCTCTTTCAGCAATGACCTTTCTTAGTAACGGCTTCATACATCTCACTAAGCACATGCTCTCTTCCTGAGCTGTCAGCACAAGTATCTGTATACCAGCAAATAGACCTATACTTCCCAGTAGAAAACTGTATTTTTTATTTCTAAGAACCAAGTAGAGGGAGTGTGTGTGTGCGCATGAGTGTGTGTGTGTGTGTGTGTGTGTGTGTGTGTGTGTGTGTAGATGCCCAGAGAGAGGCCAGAATTGCTGGTAAGGGTCTTTCCAACCCAGTTTTATAAGGTCTAGACAGTTTGGCTGACTTCAGCTCTGATTTTGTAAAATAGAATTGATTTGCAAAGATCTGGGCCAGGAGAGGGCACACCTGGGAAGTGGCTGTGAACTCAGAATAAGGGACAGGAAAAATACCTGAGAGCTACAGAAAAATAGAGGGTCCAGGGCAACCAGAATTTAGAGCTCCTTGATGGGGCTACTGAGTTCATCAGGGCTAAAAGGGAACCAAGCGTCAGCTTTCATCTTGGGACATAAAGAAGGTTCTTGTGAGCGTGGAAAATTAAAGGTCACAGAGGACTGGTCAGTGTCCTGAATCTGAAATTACACTAAGTGATTTGAAGCTGGATTGTTGCTAAAATTCCCTTATTGCAACTATTCCAAACTCCAATCTACAATTTTTAGGAGCTTCACTGCATGCTAAACTGACAATGAAATGGTATGATTGCTAAGATGAGTGTTCTCAACCCTGGCTTTCCATTAGAGTCTTTAGGAAATTTGGTGCCTGGTCCTCACTCCAGGACAAATGAATCAGAATCTCTGGGTGAGAGATCCAGGAGTCAGTAGTTTTAAAAAGCTTTCCAGGTAATTCTAATGTGCAGCAAGGGTTGGGAACCACTAGCTGAGCCTGAGGTGGGCAAGAGATAGCCAGGGGAGCAAGAGAAAGAGTTGTGGTTGAGAGGTTGTGATTCCTGGGCATAACCTCAGAGAAGGAAAGTTTCCTTGTGTTTATGCTTGGATAGTACTGGAATATAAAGGCGCCAGAGGATATGTTGGGTGTGTCACAGAGGTGGTAATGAGTTTAACCTGTGCCTATGAGCCAGAAACCAAACTTTGCACATCCCAAAACATAACCAGGATCAGACAACCTGGTGGATGAATAATACATTTAGTTGTGTGTTTCAGTCAAGTATCAAAGATTCAGAGTAGAAACCCACTCAAGAAACCTCAAGATTAGGAAGGTTTGTAGTAGAGACTACAAATACTAATTTCAAGGGATCCAGGGATCTAGACTCCCAGAGCTGGCAACCAGATACTCAGGGACTGAGGTCATTCCCTCCATCTCTCACTCATTTGATCTCCCTTATCTCTGTTCCTCTCTGCACATCTGCTTCATTCCTCCATTGCAGCTGTCTTCCTCTGATTCTCATTTCACACAAGGTTCAACATGAGTGCTGCAGCCCTAACTTATCATGATCTTTCAGGTCCAGAGCCCAGCACTGACTGACCATTGTCACAATGTTTCTTAGTTCAAATTTTCAGGAAAGGAATCTGGTCACTGTCCAGCAAATAATGGCTGGTCTTGTCTAGCCTTGGGTCAAGCATCAGTCTCTTCCCATAAGCTGGGCTGGGGGTGGAAATTGTCACATGGTTCACAGGCTGAACATTCTAGGAGATCACTGGAAGGGCAGGTTCTTGTGAGGAGCTGTGGGCAGAGTGGCAATGAAGTACATCTAATACCCATCCATAACCAATGAACCCATACCTTTCTTCTTTCCCGTCTTCTGCCTCCCAGGAGATAGGTGGGTGTGGGGGAGATAAGGAGGAGCTTGAAAGAATGTGCCTGTCTGCTGTCAGGATCCAGTCTAGCATCTGAGAGAGGTAACCACAGACTGGCACGACCAAAAGACAGTCTACAAACCCTCAAACAGCATTTATGTACATGATTATATGGGTGTTGTCCTCCTCCTGAAACTACTGAAAAGTCAGTCCCTTCTTGGCAATAGTGAAAGCCTGAAGATGTCTGAAACACAGGATCTCTGTTTGCTCAATTTTATTCTCATACTTTCTACTGCCTTGTGACATGTAAAAATGTAACAAATTCAGTCACTAAGAAGGATTCTCCTTCCCTTGGGCCTTTATCTAATTGTTTGAAAAATTTGCAATTAACATGTGATTACAGTGGTTTGACAGTTTGCTTGACAGCTCTGAAATAACATTCTTGGCTTTTAGTTGACAATCTTTTACTGAAACTCAAAATGATACTTTCCAGAAACTTAGAACTTCAGTCAATTTGAAGGTTCATGAGAATTTTATAAACTCCCCAAATGGAGAAATTGTATGTAAACTCATCTTATGGGCCAACACTGGCTAATGCAGCAAAGAGCAGCAAAGAATTGAGTGGTCCTATAGTTTTCCTTCTTTTCTTTAGTTAAGTTCAGTTGCACAGGTGCAGGAGGGCAGGAGTAGTCTGGACTTGGGGGCCATTTTTAGAGGGAGAAGGCCAGGATAAAAATCCCCCTTCCACTCCAGCCTGTAGACAGTCCGAATATATTTTTTCTTTTGGGGCCCCTGGGTGTAGAGGCAAAGTGAAGCCAGGAGAGAGAAGAAGGTATACAGGGAAAAGTAGAGGAAGGACCAGTAACAAATGTTGTCTATTTTCACCTTGCCCAGAGCATGTGGTCCCTGAAAATCATGTCTGTGGCTCTGGCATAATACCATCATGCCAATATGCAATCATTTATTCTAGAGTCTTAGATGGAGTCAACTATTTTAGCTTTTCCCCCAAGTACAGCTATTGGAGATTCTGGATAATTAAAAAAAGAAGAAGAAGTCTAATACTTGTATTTTACTGACAAAACAAAACGCCTTTAAACCAAAAGGATGATTTATCGGAGCTGAAAATAAAACTCCTGCCTACTGAAGTCTGGTGCAGCTGAGTTATCACTATTTTCGTCCTGTAATTTGTTTCATAGGGTACTAATTAACAGGGCAAAGTCTGTTGCCAGCAAAGTAAATCACATTTTGCTGTTTTCTTCTTTTCTAACAAGACCCAGACCTGGTCTTTAATTGAAGAGCAAGTTCCAAGAGCACTATTAGCTAGTGCAGTTGGGAAACATTCGACTGGGAAGATCATGGTGAAACCTGCTGTGTAGAGTTCAAGAAAGATAGTGAGGGACAGGGAGAAATGGAGGGAGAGAGAGGAATTGATTGCACAGGTAACCTGCAAAAGAAGAGATTGTTTTCCTCAACTGTTCCATCTTTTCTCTGTTCCCCACAACTTGGCTTTTCTCCTCTGGCTCTACTCAGCTGACACACTGTACCAGAAACATCCTTAAAACATCCTTTAAAAAAAACCTCATCCTCCCCCACCACACACACCAGTTCATTCCTGTCCCCCAAACAGTACTTTTCCTTTAAGGTAGCAACTCTGCGTGCGATTGGGCCTCTCTGCCCCCAGCCTCCCCCTTCTCCAGGCCTTTTCCTTCAACCTGTCCCCCTCAGTGACCTTTGACTCGGGGCCTTGCAGCCTGGCCAGTGCAACTCATCCCTCATCGCTCCCCTCCCATCTCACCCTCCTTGCCTGCCCTTAGTCTCCACTCTTTTCTCCCTTGCCTCTTTCTTCCATCCCATTCCTGGAGGCTCCGGGCCGGCGGCGGCCCTCTGGTTTCTCCTCCCTCCTTGAACCCTCTGAGACATCCTTTGGAGAGGGTATATGGTGAGGGAGCTTGCTGATGGGCGGGCGAGGAAAGCGAGTGCCTAGCTCGCACCCTGGAAACAGGAGCCTGACGTCACCACGCCCTGCCTGTCAATCTCCAGCGGGCGCGCTGCTCGTAACCGGCCTTTTCTTGTACTGACTGTGTCTCTGTAACTCTCAGCGGCGCCGGCACAGCTACCAGCGCCCTGCACTCCTCTGCGCGCCGTCCCGGCCACCTCCTTCAGGCGTCGGCTCTGTCCGCGCGGGCAGCGCATCCTGGCGCCCAGCCACAGCGCTCATGATCAGCGATTTCCTGAAGCCCTGACTCCCCAGGTGAGCAGCCCGGCTCTCTAAAGGAACTCTGAGGGCGTGCAGAGGGGAAGGGGTGAAGGATGGCCAGGGGATGGCTCCTTCCTGGAGCCAAGCATGACGCCACACACCCTCCACCTACACAGACCTCCTAGCTTCTCTCCCCCGAAACCGCTTTCCCAGGGGGTCTCTGGCCTCCGGGGTCCGCTGTGCTCCACGGTCGCAGAAACTTCGCTTTCAGCACCGTGGACAGCTACTCCGCCTCCCAGTTGAGGAGAGCGCCTGACCGAGCCGGTCAGAGCCAGGGCGGCACTCACTGAGGCTGACACTACTAGCTTGGTGCGCAAGATGCGTGTGCAAATACAGGCATACTTACGTGATCTGTGTGTATGCGAGTGCGTGTTATTCGTGTGTATATCTGTGCAAAAACTCAGATATCAGTGCGGGCATCCCTTGTGCATTGCACTCACACGCTCACTCACTCAACAGGTATTTATTTTTGGCTCTCAACCACTGCTTCCTCGCTCTGCTCTGGGGTCCCGGGGTGGGATGGGCAATATGAGCGGGGGAGCAGCGCCCGGCGAAGTACCCTGGCGGCGTAAACCGCACACCTGACGCTTGTTCTCCCTGTCCACGCAGGGTGTAGCTTCCCGCCGTGATGAACGCGAGCTCATCTTCGCTCAACGACTCCCAGGTGGTGGCAGTGGCGGCCGAGGGTGCGGCGGCAGCGGCCACCGCAGCAGGAGCGCGGGACACCGGTGAATGGGGGCCCCCGGCAGCCGCAGCCGCAGCTGCGCTGGGGGGCAGCGGCGCAGCTAATGCGTCGCTGGAGTTGTCTTCGCAGCTGCCAGGGGGGCCGACGGGGCTGCTGCTGTCTTCAGTGAATCCATGGGACGTACTGCTCTGCGTGTCTGGGACGGTGATCGCAGGCGAAAATGCGCTGGTGGTGGCGCTCATCGCGTCCACACCTGCGCTGCGCACGCCCATGTTCGTGCTGGTAGGCAGCCTGGCCACCGCCGACCTGCTGGCGGGCTGCGGTCTCATTCTGCACTTCGTATTCCAGTACGTGGTGCCCTCGGAGACTGTGAGCCTGCTTACTGTAGGCTTCCTCGTGGCTTCCTTCGCTGCCTCCGTCAGCAGCCTGCTGGCCATTACGGTGGACCGCTACCTGTCCCTCTACAACGCGCTCACCTATTACTCGCGACGGACCCTGTTGGGCGTGCACCTCCTTCTCGCTGCCACCTGGACGGTGTCCTTAGGCCTTGGGCTGCTGCCGGTGCTTGGCTGGAACTGCCTGGCAGAGCGCGCCGCCTGCAGCGTGGTGCGCCCGCTGACGCGCAGCCACGTGGCACTGCTCTCCGCCACCTTCTTTGCGGTCTTCGGCATCATGCTGCACCTTTACGTGCGCATCTGCAAGGTGGTCTGGCGTCACGCGCACCAGATCGCGCTGCAGCAGCACTGCCTGGCGCCGCCCCACCTTGCCGCCACCAGAAAGGGTGTGGGTACGCTGGCCGTGGTGCTGGGCACTTTCGGTGCCAGCTGGCTGCCCTTTGCCATCTACTGCGTGGTAGGCAGCCATGAGGACCCAGCTGTCTACACCTACGCCACCCTGCTGCCCGCCACCTACAACTCTATGATCAATCCTATCATCTATGCCTTCCGCAACCAGGAGATCCAACGCGCCCTGTGGCTCTTGTTTTGTGGCTGTTTCCAGTCCAAAGTGCCCTTCCGCTCCAGGTCCCCCAGTGAGGTCTGAAGGCTCCCTCCATCCTCTAACCAACACCACGCCCCCAACAAGCCAGCCTTTGGTGAGCTTCTCAGTGCCTGCTGATGGACTCTGAGATCCCATACTGCGACTCTGACTTTGGAAAGAGATAATAAACATAAGCACAACAAACTCACAAGGACAAAGAGGCTTGTTGGAACTTTACATATACAGTGTATACATGTGTACATATATATACAAATATTTGTATCTTCTGGAGGTGTTCAGGATGTGGAATTTCCTGTTCTGTGAAAAAACTAACAAAAAGGCGGTTGTATACTCAAATTGTACATCACACTTGTCAAATGAAGACATTCCAATACTGCTTAATTATGGCACTTTATTTTTAGCTGCTGAACTGCCAAAACAGTGTTGCCATTTTCAAGGGCAGGGGAAGGGGGGTAAAAGTGTATTTTTGTTGTATGTGATAGACTATTTTGCTGCATATGCATCAGTAAATTACAACATATTTTGTACACAAATAAACACATTATAAAAATGTAATTTTTGGCATGTGACTGATGATAGAATTACTATTTAAGAGACAAATTATTAGTGTATTTACTTTAAAAGTTTATTATGTGTTATCTCCATCCTGTGAAAATCTTAAGGTAAAAAATCACACACATTTGCACATTGCTCATAAATTGTCACTGAAACACCTAATCCAGATTATTGGGGAGGTACAGGAACTGAGTAATATATTCCCATAACGGTATTCACAGGACACTAAAGGGTTATTTGTGTATCAGTGCAAATTAATCTACGCCCTTGGTTACTGGGTTTGGAAGACAAGCTCCAGAGGATGTCTGAAACCATTCCTTTATCTTACCACATGTGCACTTGTGAATCCTGAAACCACAAATCTTAGATGTATTTTTTCCAGTTTGGAAAGAATTTTAAATGTTGAAAATTCATATTGACTGAGTATACTGTTACTGGCCAGGTCTTGTAGCAAAATGCACAGCCTTATAAAATAAATAAATTCATCAAAGACAGGATTCCAAGATATACTGTGTTCATGAGGTAAATTAAGATAAGCCCAGTAGCCCACTTTGAGGCACTCTTATCTTCAAAGTACAGGACATTAAACTAATATCCTCAAGAACTAAATATTCCGATTCAGAATTGTTAAATTGTTCCCCTCCTTCCTTTCTTACAGGTTATGTGAGTATAAATAAGATAACATATATGGACATATTCTGAGCACCTGTGAAGACATATGCACACAAGCACAGGTAGTTACTGGTCTTAGGCCTTAGGAAAACATATACAAGCAAATTTTTTCATACAGTCCACAAATATTTATTGAATGCCTACTATCTGCTAGACACAATCCCAGAGCTGGGAATACAGATGTGAACTAAATAGAAGAAAGGTCTCTGCTCATAGTGTTATCCTCTAGTAGGGGAGATGGCCTACAAGCAAATAAACAAATATATATGAAGAGATTTATTATAAAGAATTGGCTCGTGCAACTGTGGAGGCTGAGAAGTCTCAAGGTGTACAGTCAGCAAGTTGGAAACCCAGGAATGCTGCTGGTGTAGTTCCAATCTGAGTCTGAAGTCCTGAGAACCAGGAGAGCCCACAGGTTCAGGACCCAAGAAGAACTGATGTTTCAATTAGAAACCAAAGGCAGAAAAATACCAATGTTCCAGCTCAGACCAATCAGGCAGCAGGAGTTACTCAGCTCTTTTGTTCGTTTCTGGTCTTCAATTGATTGGATGAGTCTCCTCTACATTAGAGAAGGCAATCTGCTTTACTCAGCCTACTGAGTAGGCTGACACACCCAGAATAATGTTTAACCAAATGTCTGGGCACCCCGTGGTCCAGTCAAGTTGACACATAAAACTAACCATCACACCAAGAGAACACGGTAATCCAAAATAAAGGAGAAAAAGTGTTCCAGGAGGGAGGAGTCAATTGGGTCAAATATTGCTGAGAAAATAAGTAAAATGAGCATTAAAAACAATGACTCTAGATTTTGTAATGTGAATGTCATTGGTGAACTTGACAAGAGAAACTTCAGGAGAGTGGGGGCCGGGGGGGGAGGATTAACTGTAGAAGGTACAAGAGAAAATGCACAAGCAATCTAGTCTCCAACATCTTGCAACAGAGCTGTGACCTTTTTAACAATATAAAACACACTAAGTTTTATAGACTTATAGTTTTATAGTGGCTGTAAATTTAGATCCAGTAGGATCAGCGTTATTGCTCATTCATCAAATTAACATTTTCTAGCTATTCAGCAACATCAGACACTCTTTCAGGCCCTATTAGTATCCAGGATGCTTTCAAGTGGATTGAAATAACAAAAGCTCTGGCTGTAAACTTTTCCAAACATGTGGTGGGGAAACCAACATGATTTCAGAGATGGAACAAAGAAGTCAAATTATTATACATGTTATAATTACAGAGAAAAATTTCTTGCAATCAGCAAGTTAAGAAAGTTCACCACTAAGATAGTAAGACAGTCTATGGATCTGACTTCAGTCCACTTGGTATTAATATTCAATATCTCCCCTAGTCCTAATCAAAACGTTTGAGAGAGCCAAGAACAAGAGGACACTAAACAATCAAGCTGTTAATATCCCTGGCTTACGCAGTTGGCCAGGCTGTGTGATGTCAAGGGTCTGGATATTAACCTACTTGATGATGTAAGGATAAAAAACTGTGAGTATATCTTGAAACATTTCTAGGAAGGAATGTCACATATTCACTTGACCCATCAACTATTAATAATCTCTATTTTAAGACCCTATGCTAGTTGCTGGAAGCATACAGTCTTTGAGAAAAGCAAGATTCACTCAAATATCCAACCACTTACCCATTTTGCTATCTGACAGGCATCCTAAATTTAATACATTTAAAATAGAGCCACTCATCTTTACCTCAATAAGTGCTCTTTCTCCCTTCTTTATCATCTAAATTAATGGCAATGACATCTTTCTAGTTGTGCAGACCAGAAACCTTGGAATCACACTTACACTTCCCTTTCTCTCATACCTCCCATCCAACGTGGATGCCTATTGCCTTTATTTTCAAAGTATACCCAGAATCTAGCCACTTCTCACATTTCCACCACTATCATCATCTCTTACTTGAATTACTGTGGTAGCCTTCTCGCTGGTCTCCTGGCTTCAGTTCTTGTGCCCTTCAGTCTATTGTCTGTACAGTGGCTCATCCTACAAACAGTTGCTCTCTTGACTACCCTTCAGATCAAAGCATGGGTCCACTAGCAGTACAGTCTGTCTCAAACGAACAAACTTGGGGAAGAATTATTTAGGCTCAAGAAATAGGCCTCCAGGAAGAATTTCTTTTTTCTTAACATATTTATTGGAGGATAATTGCTTTAAAATGCTGTGTTAGTTTCTGCTGTAGAACAAAGTGAATCAGCTATACATAAACATATATCCCCATATCTCCTCCCTCTTGCGTCTCCCTCCCATCCTCCCTACCCCACCCCTCTAGGTGGACACAAAGCACCAAGCTGATCTCCCTGTGCTATGTGGCTGCTGAGGAAGAATTTCTTGAGTCTAGAAGTGAGGACATAGGCTCTTTACCCCCACAGCTGGAATAGGAATAGAGCAGGAGCCTCTGTAGCCTGAGGCCCAGGGCAGGGCTTCACTTGGCCCAAGGTATTAGTTTCCTGTTGCTGCTGTAACAAACGACCACAAACTTGGTAGCTTAAAACAATACATATTTATTCTCTTACAGTTATGAAGATCAGAAGTCTGCAATATATTTCATTGGGCTGAAATCAAAATTTAAGCAGGGCTGCACTTTCTTTGGAGGTTCTAGGGGGAGAATCTGTTTCCTTAAAATTTTCAGCTTTTAAAGTTGCATTCTTTGGTCTGTGGCCCCTTCCTCCATCTTCAAAGCCATCAGTGTATTATCTAGCTTAAGTGGTTACACTACCTCCTTCTGTAGTCAAATCTCCTTCTGCCTCCCTCTTATAAGGACATTTGTGATTACATTTAGGACTTGCCCAGATAATTCAGGATAACCTCCCCATCTCAAGATCCTTGATTTCATCACATCTGCAAAATCTCTTTTGCCATATAAGGTAACAGTCACAGCTCTGAGAGCAGTACTAATGAAAAGTACAATAATAAAGGCATATACAGAGTGTAAGGATACCATAGGAAGGTCAGAGAAATTCTATGGAAATCCAGTAGGAAGGCAATACTGAACTGAGTCAAGAAGAACAAAAGAAGTTTTCAAGGCAAAAGACACTGAAGGGGAGTGTACCAGACCAAGAGGACAACATGAAGCATAAAAGTGTGGCCCATTCAGAGCAATGCAGGCCATTCAGTATAGCTGGAGTGTGTAAGAACTAGAACCCAAAGAGGAAATAATGGGAGATAAGTCTGGAGAGGTAGGCAGGAACCAGATCACAAAGAGCAGTGCTGGGAATGGATTGCAGGTGGAAAAGACTGGAAGCCAAGAGACTATTTTAGAGACCAGTTGCAGCAATCCAGGTGAGAGCTGATGTCAGCATCAACTAAGGGGTAGGAGAAGGGGATGGATTCAAGAGGTATCAAAGAAGAGAGTGTCTTTGACTAAGTGAGTGATTATGGGGATTAAGGAAAAATTGAGGAGTCAAGGATGTTCAAATGGGGGGATAACACTGAGATGGGAACATAGCAGGAAAGGCAGATTTGAGAAAGAGGGTGGTGAATCAAGTTTTCTACATATTAAATGTCAGGATCTGTGGGAATATCCAAGTGGAGGCAGCTGGGCCTGTGGCATTGGAGCTTGCAGGGTGGCGGGAATGGAGACATAATTTCAGTAGTCATTGACCTTAAGGTGGAAGTGAAGCCACGGGAGGGAATGAGAAAAGGCCAAAGTTACAGTCTGGACACAATAACATATGGGAGTACCGTGAAGGAAGCAAAAGAGAAAAGGAGACCAAGGAGGATCATCCAGGCGAGACCTTTGGAAAACCAAGAGGAAAAAAGTTTTAAGAAGGAAGTGATCAAGTGTGTAAAGCATGCCCAGAGGTCAAGTAAGAGAGGGTTTGGAATGTGCTAGATTTAGGAACATGGTGGTCACTAGTGACTTAAGTGAGAGCAGCTTCAATGGAGAGTGAGATAAAAGCTAGATTGCAGTAGATTGAGGAGGTAATGGGAATTTTCTAATTTTTTTCAATATATTTAACTTTAAATGGAAGGACAGAAATAGGGTGGTAGCTTGAGAGAAATACTGGGTCACAAGATAGTCTTTGTTTTTTAAAGATGGGCAAGAATAGAATACATTATTAGACTGAGGAGGAAGTACCATGTAATTGGAATGTCAGAAGACAGCAGAGAGAGTAAGATGCCTCACAGAGGGAGGCTTCACAGGAGAATGGGGTCCAGAACATAATGTGATGGGGAGAGAGGGACTTAGACAGGAGGAGGTGGAGACACAGCTCCCCTGCTCTGACAGGAGACAAGGTGGGAATTATTGGTACTGATAGAGCTAAGTTTATAGGTGGTGGGAGGAAGTTCACAGAGTTCTCATCTGACACCCTCAATTTATCTGAAGGAGGAGTGCCAGTTAAGAGACTATTGCGAGAAGTATCAAGAACCTAAGGTGATGATTTTGGGGACAAAGCTGTGAATTTGGGATAGTGTAATCATTTAATCAAAATTAAAGGTCAGACCACACCAAGTACTGCAAGGATGTAGAGCAATTAGAATTCTCATATACTGATGTTGGGAATGTAAAATAATACAAACACTTTGGAAAATAGTTTGGTGGTTTCTTAAGAAGGTAAACATACTCCTCCTACCATATGACCCAGCCATTCCACTCCTCCTAAGTATTTATCCAAGAGAAATTAAAGCATATGTCTATATAAAGACTTGCACATAAATGTTCATAGCAGCTTTACTTGTAATAGACAAAAACTGAAAACAACTCAAATGTCCATCACAGGTAAATGAATAAAAATAAACAAACTGTGGTACATCCATACAATAGAATGTTACTCAGAAATCAAAAAGGATGAACTATTGATTCATGCAACAACATGGATAAATCTCCAAATAATTATGCTGGGTAAAAGAAGCCAGGCAAAATGAACACACATTGTAAGATTCCATTTATATAAAGACCTTGAAAATATATAGTGACAGAAAGCAGATCAATGGTTGGGATTGGGGGAGTAGGGATGGGAAAGAGAGAGAGGCAGGGATTGCAAAAGGGCACAAGGTAACATTTTGGGGTGACGGATAAGTTCATTATCTTAATTGTGATGATGATGTCATGGGCGTATACTTGATATGTCAAAACTCATTAAGTTGTATACTTTAAATATGTACAGTTTATTATACATCAATTATACCTCAATAAAATTGTAATAAATAAGTATCAGAGAAAGAATCATAGTAAAATAGCATCTAATTGAAAATAATGCCGGATGGAAATAAAATATAAAGTTCCAATATGGCATGATTCATGTGTCAGAATAAGTTATGCTGCAGTAACAAACAACCCCCCAAAATCACAGTGACTTAACACAGCAAAGATTTCTCACCTATACTATGTTAACTGCACTGCCTGGGCAACTTCCCAAGACAACTGTTCTATATGCAGCAATGTAGCCATCCATCTTCTGACTCTATCCCTACAACAGGAGGTTATCTCTATAATCACTGGGGGAGAGGGAGAACTGGAGGGTCTCACACCAGCAATGCAATGCTTTGGCCCATAAATGACACTTCCACTCACAGCCCATTGGGCAGAGCTAGTCACATAGCCCACCTAACTACTAGGGCATGGGGAAAAGTAATAATCCTGAATGTTCAGAAAGAAAGGTGAATCAGAAATGGATGAATTCACGAAGATTTTACCACTCATGGTTTCGAGAACAAATACACTGTCTCTGCCATCCCAAACTGAACATCAAGTTGCAGAGAGAAGAGATTCACAAGATTCAAACACAAATCTTCAATTATTTAAGACTAGACAGAGGTTTATCGCCGTTTAATAAAACTTTACATTGTGGGGCTGTTGGGTTCATTTGAAGGAACAGAGTGTAAAAACGTCAAGACGTGAAGTGAGCATAAAGGAAATGCAGTTCCAGACTGGACCTGATTTTCTAACCTCAGTCAGACTTTGCCCCTGGTCACACAGGAGGGGAGAATTGTGAAGGTTTAGCACAAACCCTTCTCCACAAACAGACTAACAAGCCCAAGCCCATGTTTTGGATATGTTGTTGAGATTTTGTGGGAAAAATTGAGGGAAAGAGTGCAAATTGATGGTGATCAGAGAATCCAGAAATATCTGAATTCTACCACAAACTTACTGGGTCCCTTAGGGAAATAGTGAGGGACAATATCCTGTCAAAATTATTAGCTGTTGAAGGGAAGGAAGGAGGAAGGAAGTTAGCTGTGACTGTGAGCTGTGGCTCTGGCACACAGCCTAAAGGCAGAGCATCCTTAGAAGCTGGGCTGGGTTGTATAAACCGTCCTGTTCTCTTAAATCAAGAATGTATAAATGGCCTCAGTTCAAAGCTTGACTTGCTTTGCCCAATTTAAGCCCTTAATACACAAACCCAGGTCTCAAATCTTGCCGTTAGTGGTTATAAAAAGAAACAAAACCAACACCAAACTTCCAGACATGGGAAGAAGATAATCAGAATGAGAGAGAGACGGTGAGAGAGAGAGACCCAGTGGCCAGTTAGCCTGCACCTGGTTGCCTCAGAGGATGGCGAGAAGAAACCGGCCAGGCCTCCACACAAGGAGCAGTTCTGTCCCTTCTACTCCAGCCAGAAGGAAGGGAGTATGCAGTTGGCCATTTACTAGATGGGCCAATTGGATCAGTGTTCCTGCCAATTAAGGGTAGAGAAAAGAAGATGGAGAGAGAGAGGAAAACAGCAGCTTACATGATGCGGTCATCTGGCTTTTTAACTAGCTGTCAGGCCATGGGAAAATTCTTATTTGTTCAGTGGGGAATCATAATAGTTATTACCTTCTAAGGCTGTTGTAAGGGTTAAATGAGTTAATATATAAAGTTCAGTAGTGCACATGGTAGCATCATGTATGCCTTAGCTGCTATTGTTATTACTGTTGGTGAAAGCAGACTTCACGAATACTGAATTTCACCTAGTCTAGATTTTACAGCCTTAAGTGCATTTTGCTTTCCAAGTTTCCCTCTACTGCACCCATAAAATATTTTTCATATGTTATCTGTTTTCAGTAATCTTCAAATCTCAAAAATGCCTTTTCAATATCTTTAGCTACTGCTTTGAAAATAATTTGAATACAACGTATGATATTCATATAACATTTTTGATACCTAGTTAAGATTTATCCCCAAAACAGCAATCCAAATCAGCATTATGCCCATTTTTTCCAATGAATGAAATTGAGATCTACATACTTGCTAAAAAATATTGATCTTTAATTTTCAAATAGAATCTTGATATTTAGGAATACCTGAGCAGAACAACATTGATGCTGATTATATTACCTCTGCTTCCCTGAAAGCAGATTTTTTTTATACATAAAACCAAACAAAAAATTAACCTGCACACACACACATCCTCTCTGACTTTGTCTTTCTGTTTCTCTCTCTTTCACGTACACACACACACACACCATGTCTCTATTCTCTGTGACTTACCAGGGCTCACTCACTAGGATATACTACACACCCAGTAGTTGTTTGTGTTCCAGGATGTTCTGCAGAACTCCATTATTTTCTAGAGCAGTGCAGCTATAAGAAAGGAATCTGTCTGGATGAACTTCATAGGTGTATAGGAGAGCCAACATTCCCAGAGTGGTGGCTGGATGAACACATTCGAATACATATATGTAGGTGGAAGGAAGCGGGGACAAGGACCTACACTCACTAAGAGAGTCCTCTGAGTACTGTACTTATCAGTCCAGGCATGTTGTGTTGAGGGAAAAGGGTTTATGGCCATTTGAGTATGCAAGTGAGAGCCATGTCCTGGAAGCCTTCCTGTGTGTGTTGGCTTAAGTCCTAGTGTAACCAAATTCAAGAATGATTATAGTGCCTGGTAGTAGGGTATTACTGTAATATTCAAGTGAACCTTGTATTAAAAGAATAATTGCCCCTAGATGTTTTTATTATTATTAATGGGAACACACAGTAAATAAACACAAGACAGCATTCTTTCCTTCACTGGAAGTGTTAAATTTGTGTTTTGCCAATATTTTACACAAAGATGCTTATGAAAACATTGGCAGAGGTAAAGACAGCTATACAATCATGTTTCATAACATACTGGTAAGTCACATTTCCACCACTGTGAATGCACATCCACTTTATTACTGAAACAGCTGACAGCTGATAATATTATCTTTTGTTGCTGAGACATTTAAACAGTGTGTGACAGGTGTCACTGGACAGGCTGGTACCATACCAACAGAACTTTCTATATCATGCAGTGTGCACGTGAAAACCAATCTGCCTGGGCTTTGCAGATTGCACTTAACTCCTGGAGCTTGTGGCTATCTGTGACTTCCTTCCTCTCCAGTTGTCAAGGGAGCCAACTGGGTCTGCTGGGGGTTTCGGCTGTAGCATCAGAGCCAGTCAGGACTGGAGGGACCTGAGAGACCATCTTGTCCACTCACTTGGGCTTCAGACTGTAATACTGTCTTTGGATTCAGTTCAGAGAAAATGGGTCATTCACCCAAGATTGCACAGCTTGTAAATGGGGAAGACAGGTTTCCTCTTTTTCCTCCCTATCACATGAAGTATTTGGCATTCTGTCAGTCCATATAGACTCACGTGTTCTCTCAACTACCTTTACAGTCCCTCTCTGCCCCTCCCTCTCTTCTCAGAGATGTCCCTTTCTTACATCCTAGCAAAGCAGCTGGGCCAGGACTCCATGCCAACTCTAGTGCCTGGACTGAGAGCTCTGAGTGTTGTTAGGATCGGTGACTCAGGCTGGACTTTTGGCAAGGAGGGTGCTGATGGAGGTGTTTGCAAAGCCCGACACTATCTCTTCTGGACTTCAAACCCCAGGCTCAGAGTGAATGGTCCTACCACTCCAGAGTCCTGGCCATTCAGTGTGGTGAAAGAAGGGAGTTTTGACCCTAGACTCTGCTTATCATTCTCCCAAAGCTCAAAGTTTGGCCGCCTTTCTTTCTGTCAAGACAGAATGATACCACCCAGGAAGCAGTCTTGTGGCAACTTCCAGCTCCACTGTTGTGGAGGACAGTCTTTGGCTAAGCATTCAGTCAATTGGTAGACAAGCTGAGTAATCAGCTTGTAAATCAGATGTCCCTAAATATCAGAGCCAAACTCTCTTGTGCCCTATAATTCAGTCCAGGATTTGCTCTGTATGTTGTTTATACTTGAAATACCATCTTCAACCACTAAGTCATGCAGTTGACCATCTTCAGGACTTTAAGTAAAGCTTTTAGCCTAAAGAGTCAAGAGTTTTCTACCTCCCCCAATTAAGCTAATGTAGATTAATGAGTTAAATTACAAATTTTTATTCTATTAAAAAATTAGAAGAAAATATGTGAGTACCTATCTTTGACATCTCTGGAGTGGGGAGGATTTTCTGAGCTGAAAGCAATGAACAGAGTCACAAAAGTACATAAGAAATTAAAGTATGTGTGCTAAAACAAACCTGTCATAAACTAAACCAGAAGAAAAAGAACATAGTAAATATTTAAAGTGTATATATGACAAAGGGGTTACTCTCTTACATTTGAAGAATTTTTATAATCAAGAAAAGCTAATGAACCCATTAGAAAATTTGATAAAAATATGAAACATATTTCATAAAGGAAGATAAACTGTTCAATTATATTACCCAAGAAATGTGAAAAGAAGCAGCAAGATGCCATTTTTCATCTAGCAAGTCAGGTACTTTTTTCAGTGAAAGTATCAAGTATTGACAAAATAATAATCATAATGTCTTGTTGACTTTGAAATATATGTAGAAGTAAAATGTAAGACACAACATTTCATTGTATAAGAGCAGAAATTTATGAAGTAGAAAAAAAACTGTATGATGGAGAAAATTAACAGTCTTCTCATTGTTTGGGAAATGGTAACAGTACTGTATTAGTTTCCTCTGGCTGCCATAACAAATTACTAGAAACTGGGTGGTTTTGAAAACAACAGAAATTTATTCTCTCACAGCTCTGGAGGCCAAAAGTCTGAAATCAAGATTTCGGCAGGGCCACTCCCTTTGAAGGCTCTAGGGGAGAATCCTTTCTTGCCTCTTCCAACTTCTGGTAGCTCCAGGCATTCCTTCGCCTATAGCTGCATAACTCCAGTCTCAGCCTCCATCTATACATGGCCTTCTCTTCTCTGTGTCCTCTCCTCTTCTGTCTCTTACAAGGACCTTTTTCGTTGGATTTAGGGCTCACCCAGATCATCCGGGATGATCTCATCTACTGAGATCCTCAATTATATCCTCAAAGACACTTTTTCTAAATAAAGTCACATTCAAATATGTATTTTAATTCAGCATTTACAGTTGTTCTTGGTGGAAGGATTGGTTTCTTACAAGCTAGTCCATCATAGTCAGAAGTTCCTAATACATGCTTACTGAGTATCATTTTGTTTGGATGTATTCCAGAAGAATGTATGCTTTCTCTGTTTCCTATGTATATATTTTAAATTTACATTAATGGTGTTGTGTTGTGTGAGATCCCCTTGTGTTTCTTACCTTTTTCTCTGAGTGCCATGCCTCTGAGCTATCCCTGTGGCTGTGTAGACTCTAAAGATTATGCTTCTCACTGCTGAATCTCACAGTGTGCTTCCACCACATTCCAGTCTCCCAGTAATGGCACCCAGGCTGTCTCCAACTTTCTAAAACCACAAATAGTCTCGAAATGAGCACTCCCAAGTATGCCCCTTTACTGACCAGTCTGAGAATTTCTTTGAACTATATATACTCAGGAGCAGAATTACTGGATCACTTGACCCAGAATTTCTGACTCAAATAATTACTAAATTTGACTAAGCAGTATAATATTGCTCTCCGGACTGGTTTCATCTCTATATTAATTGCTCAATATCACAGAAGTGTGAGTATTTGGAATTTCCCATAAAGCAAAATGGATACAGTAGTGATGCTAATCACTTTGTTCTCACGCCACCTCCACCTGCCCTGTACACACACACCTGCTTCCTGCTCTGGCCTCCTTAGTTTTACCAGATGGACTTATCCCCACAGGCCACAGCTGACTGGACAATGATGGACACCTTGACCATGTTGAGCCAACCAGATACTTTCTACCAAAAATTTGGGATAAGGACACTGAAACACTCAGTTAGAAGATGGTGGACACTTGAACTGAAAGTTTAGAGTCAGAACTACTCTGGTTCAACCACCGTCAACAACTTTCGCACTGATAATTAAGCAGGGAGAATCAGTCGAGAGAGAGAGAGAGAGACAGACAGACAGACAGGCAGACAGACAGGCAGAGAGACAGACAGACAGAGACAGAAACAGAGAGACAGAGAGAGAGAAGCAGTGAATGGAGCCGACATGTAGCTGCACTAGAAATGGAAGAAGCAGTTTACCTGCTGACTCCCTGGACCTGGACCTTGTGGGTCTTCCTGAATTTTGTTCCCCATTTTGGATGCCTACAAGGTTTGTGACCTACTGAATTCTTTTTTAAAAAACTGACTTTACCTAACTTAAATAGGCTACTTTCTAGTAACCAAATAGCTCCTAGGAAAATATATAGCTTATTTGCTTGCCTTAGTAGACAGAGCACACTGATTTTTGTAAATAAAGTTTTACTGGAACACAGGCAGCTCATTCATTTATATATTGTCTATGGTTGCTTTTGCACTACAAAGACAGAGCTGTTACTGTATGGCCTACAGAGTCTAAAATATCATCTGGACCTTCACAGAAGAAGTTTGCTTACCCCAGGCTAATCTTTAGATAACTCAGTGGCATCATTATGAATATCGTCTCTTGCAATCTGCCTTGGTCCAGTGTTGCGCTCAGGGTTTCTTGAGGTGTATAGAGGGCTACTTGCCCAACTCTAAATGCCCCCAGAGAGCTGTGATGCTCTAGCAACTGGTTTTCTCTCTCTCCCCCTCAGGACCATTCTGCTCTGCATTGTTACTTCTCTCTGCTCTTTGGGTAGGATGGCAGCACCATGATTAGCTGTTCCTGTGTCTATCACCTCTTGCGATGTCTGCTGGACCCTCCCCTTTCCTCCTCCTTTCCTCTCTCTCCTTTCCCTGCAGCTTCTCACTTTGCACTTTTGTCTTTGAACATTGAGTTTTAGGGCCAGTACCAGTCATCCAGTGCTCTGCTAAGGAGCTATCTAGACATACTGTCTCTCCTTCAGTCTTCTTATCTGAGGTTCTTATTGATTATTTTAATTATAGTTTAGTTTTATGTTCAGACTGCTGACACCTCCACATTGTGGAAAGTGCTGGAAACAGAGAAGTGGAAAAGTACAAAGAGGATTTCAACAGTTCTGCAGGACACATTAGATACTAGGCACTGGAACAAAGGTGGAGATAGACCACCCCTCCTCTGCATCTTCATGCAGATTCCACTTGGCCACCTCGCCATACCTCTGCCCCATTCTTCCCACTTCCACACAGGGCTGCGCTGGGCCAGAGTTCCAGATAGCCCTCTTTACATTTTGTCTTGACACAAAGACCCCACCCTAAACTACACCCTGCCCTTTAGAATCATCGCTCTAGCCATCTTTGGGGTGAAGTATTAAGAGAGGACAGAAGCCCTAGACATATGGACCCATCTAAAGTCCTCAAATGGTAGTCCTATATATATAGTAAGCCACTTGTATTGTAATCAAAAGGGTATAATTTCTGCTCACGGCGGGGCTGGCACCCTGGGAGTCAGACTTAGGCCTCAGCCCTGGCTCTTCCTTTGCATGTGTGACCGCAGATGAGGTCCTTCACCTCTCGGGCCTCAGCCTGTTCATCTGCAAACTGAGGGGTTTGGACTGAGATGAGTTCTGAGTTATCTTTTATTTTAGCCTTGTCACTCTGTTTTGAGCAGTTGGCCAGCCAAGATCCCATCTCTGATGGGGCTTAGAGAGATGCTATGTTGGCCGAGAACCAGCTTACTCTTCAGGGGATCCCTTGCTTAAATAACTTGGGTGGGGGTTCACTATATCCAGAGGCTGCTCTGTGCTTTCTGGCTTTGACTAAGGCAGAAATGCTTTGAAAACTGGTGGAATTTCATGTTCTAAAAGTTCATCACAGGGCTCCACCTGCATTAGAGAAAGGTGTATGAAGAGCAGAGAAGTGAGCTATTCTTGTCAGCTCCTCTGCTTAAACCCACAGTAGCTCCCATTGCCACTAAAGTCAGACTCCTTCACATGACCGGCCAAACTCTTCATCAACGAATCCCTGGCAGCTTCTTCCCATGGACCTCTCCTCAGCCAAGCCAGATGCCTTTTAGTGCTTGAATATGCTGCTCTCATCCACCTCCAAGGCTTTGTATGTTCTGTTACCTTCGACCCCAACCCTCCTCCCCTGCCCTCCCCACCTCTTCCCAACTGGTGAGTAATACCTCAGGTCCTAGTTTACACAGTTCCTCCGCCTCAGACGAGGCTAGGTCTCCACAGGATGTTCTCCAAGTGCGCTGAGCATCCCCCAGCCTGGTAGTCTTCACCCTTTCTGGCAATTATTTCTCTAAATTGCCTCTCCTTGCTAGATTCTTAGTTCCAAGGGACCCTGTCCATCTTGTCACCACCATATCCCAAGGCCTGAAGCAAGCCTTGTGTTTAAAAGGTATTCAAAACATACATGGTAAAGGAGGGCCAAGGAATGAATTTGCTTCCTCTTCATGATGAGAAACACCTTCCTTCTTAGGCACTGCTATGGCGATTGGCCCAGAAGCCTTAAAAATGATCCAGTTAAGTGGCTTTATTAGCTGAAAGCTAAATGATGGGGAGATGTCTGGTGGCAATGGGAGGGCTGCAGGTGGGGCTCTAAACCATTCTGGTAGCTGGGATGGTAATGTTATTAGATGGTGTCAGCACATCACAGCATAGGGATAGGATATGGCTCAGCTGATCAAATAACTAGCTAAAAAGCGAAAAGCGAAGAGACTCTTTCCAACTCTTAAACAAAAGGGGCATTAAAGGGGCATTAAATCCTTTTCACTTTGATCTCTTGACTCACTAGTCAAGTTAATTTCCAACTGTCTCAGGCCCTAGGATAGCAGGTTCCTCGCTCCCTGTCCAGAATCCTAGAGTGTCCTCAAGCAGCTGCAGCCAGCACAGCTAAATCACACACTCCTGGGAAAATTCTGAGGTCCCAGAGGCAGAGGGAAGCCAAGAGGCCAGCTGGGAAGCCTGAGAAACCCCCTTGTTACTGCAGGTTCTTCTCATTATAATCTCTATGAATAGCAGATATTCATAGAAACAAAGTGTCCATTAAATAGTATTTACATAAAGACACACTGCAACCGAGCTCCTTACATTTTCAGAGGCAGCTAGTACAGCTGAAGAAAAATGCTAAGTGGTTGTGTTAAGATAGGGGCATGTTTGATTTCTTTTTATTTTCTCTGTATTCCAAATTATTTTTGATGAAGCACATAGATTTAATAATGGAAATATTAATTTATAGTAGAGAAAATATAAAATGGGGGCTATATTGTCTAGTATTAAAGACAACATAGTATTGTGACCTTTATACAAAAGTTAAAAATGTAGTACTTGGCCTCTTATTCCAAATTTCTAGTTCGGTCTCCTGCCAGGATTCTTAATACACAGCAGCAAGGTCAACTCTTAATCAACTCTTAATCATCATAGCAAGAGCTGGGATGATGTGGGCTTCTAGCAATCATCTCTCTGTAAGAACCACCACCCTGCAACACATTTTAGGACGAGGAATGACCCACTCAAAAATATGCTTGCTGGTGGAGCTTCTGGGTGATCCCTGGGCAACCTCAGCCCACCCGCCGTCCGGATCTTATTAGGCCCAAGGAATCCATGGTTGAACACTAGGAGATTTCCATATAATAATGATTCTGTGATTTTTCCAAGTCCTCAGGCCCCTCATCGAATAAGAATTAACCATGATTCAGTACCTGATTCTCACTGAAAATGGGCATATATGTACAAGCACAAGTACACTTGCACATATAAGAATATATAATTATACCCCTACCTTGTTCCCAAAAGTATTTAAGATATATATGAGATAAACCTTAAATTAGTTTTGCCACTTAACATATCTTTCCCTGAAATAAAGCTTCATGAATATTTATCTTATATTTGCATAAAAAGGCAAACATCTTGTCATGCGACCCTTTTGTTCAGTTGGTTCACATCACTCAAGTTCATGATGAGAAACTGTCCTATTTATACACAGAATGTTAGATTTGCTTTTGATTGAAATGTGGTTAAGATCAGAAAAGTTGCCCTGTTAAGAATTTTGCTTTTCCTCAGTGACATCCACTTCAAATTCTCATTTCATGACTCTTCAGATTGTTTTTGGTCATGAAAATAGGGGCGCATACCTTTTAAATTCACACATACAAGTCCAGTTGTTCTAATACCTCTTGCATAGAAAAACACTCTCTGCTGGAGATGTCTGCCTTCCCCTTTGTCATCTCATCACCCATCATCAATAAAAGCCTCAGAGTCAAAAAGTAGAAGGAAGCAATTTTCTTGCAAAGCAGGAAAAAGAAGCCAAATCTCCAAAGATGTCTTTGACCATCCAAAAGCTTAAAAGTTGGAGAAAACATGTTCTGTTTGAGCACTACAAGCAGGGGTATTACCCCAATTACACCCACTTACAATCATTGCATAGACTGAATCCCACTTGGCTGAAATTCTGTTAGTTTGCAGGCAACTGGAGCTTAACCTGCCTGGGTAACAGCAGGGCAGGGCATGCTCTAGGCCCAGCCACTCCAGCCTGAGGGATTCAGGGACCAGGCAAACAGTGGGAAGTCATTGCAAACCAAATTAACCTGGAATAAGGAATTACAACCACATTTTCTTTTTCATTCAATGTTAATGAACAGCTATCAGTGCTAGGCACTGACTGTTGACAAGTCAAGGATGCCTAAATCCTGATCCCCACCCTCACTGTGCCCCTGAGACCTGCAATTTGTCCTATCACTAAAGTAATTCTCATTACAGAAGCTTGGGAACGTTTAGTAAATTAACCAGTGGGAGCGATGAAAAGTTAGGAAATGTGGTCACTGATAAACAAAGGTCCCTCAAGAGCCATTCAGAATAGCCTAGAAAATGAGTTTAATCATGCAGACCAGAGATAATTCTCCAAATTACTTGTGGGGCACTGACCATCAGTCCTGCCTCTAAGCCCTTCTTGATTGTCCACTTAATGGGTCAGGCAACAGCCAGGTGCTTTAGATCACTGGCTCTCACCTAAACTGCACATTAGAATCACCTGGACACCTCTTAAAGCTTTGAATGCCCAGGTTAAACCCCAGACCAATTAAATTAGAATCTCTAGGGACGGAATCTAAGCATCAATCAGTATGTTGTTAAACTCCCCCAGATGATTCCAATAGGCACCCAAATTGAAAAGCCAGTGATTTTAGATAAGTAATCTCATTTAATCTTTAAAACCACCTCATGAGGGGGTGTTTTCCATGCCTAGCCTATACAGGAAGAAACAGTCTGAGAGATTTTGAAATTTACAGGTAGTTTCTAACCTACATTTGTCTGATTCCAAAACTAAGGTTTGAACAAGAGCTTTCCTTACATTAACATCTAAGGAAAGCAGCTATTCAAATGCTGATCTTGATGGATCAGAATTCAATGACACATTAACAGACTAGTGTGCTAGCCTCAGAAGCAAAAAGCAGCATTCCTAGTGAATGGAGCCCAGGAAGGAAATTTGTGGTTAAGGGGAGGAGGTTGGTGTGTTCCAGACTTCGGTCTATGACACTAAGATGCCTTAGTCCCATGCCCTGGAGTATGTCTCTTGTTTAAATGTTGGTTTCATTGTGTTGTACTGAAATCTGGCTAGGGCCTGATAGATATATGCTATTTTCCTTGAAGAAGAAATTACCCTTAGCAACAAATAGGACATCAGTGGGAGGAGAAAGTCTCTTTTCTCTTGAGTTAGGTGCTCTAGGAGCCCAAAGCTCTCTGAGAATGGTCTGAATCGTAGAGGAAAACTTGCATATACCTTAGTGAGGCAGGCTGGGGGCCAAGCAGCAAGGCACTTCCTATTCTTAAACCTGACTACTGCCAACTGAAGAAAAATGCACAACCTAAAAGTTGAGAATTATGTTGTATTCAGTGGACATTCTGAAGACTTCAATCCCGGGACACAGCATCTCAGATAACTATGAGAGACTGCTCCAAAGAGGTAAGACGTGGTGGGGGGTAGGGGGGAGTCAGGATATATAGGAGTTTTTGCAACAAAGACCAGGTAGTCAGAACATCAGAAGATTCCTGTTAATTAAAGAAAACCAGATATCTCAAGTTAAGGAATTTAGCGCTTTTCTATGTATGGGAAGATGCAGGAGTCTGGGCTCACTAAAATCATTCCTTTGATATGCACCTCAGCTATCTGGGGCCAGTATCCTGCTTTTCTCCATCCTGAAGCCCCTCAGGGTGCACAGCTGGCGGTGATTGCAGTGGCTGAGGGCTTGGCAGTGGGCAGCCCATCTGTCTCCATCCTAAGTTCCCTCAGGGCTCACCATTGGGGGCAGCGAGGCGACTGTAATGTGATGGCTTGATGGCTGCAACATCCTTTGCTTACTGATACGGCAGGCAATATTTTTCATTCACACTACATATCCTATTCCTTGGACAGAGCTTTTTAAAGATGCAAACTCCCAGGCCCCACCCCAGTCTTAGAGACCAATCTCTAAGGGTGGGATGGAAGTGTGTCTTTTTTTTTTGCGGTACACGGGCCCCTCACTGTTGTGGCCTCTCCCGTTGCAGAGCACAGGCTCCGGACGCGCAGGCTCAGCGGCCATGGCTCACGGGCCCAGCCACTCCGCGGCATGTGGGATCCTCCCAGACCGGGGCACAAACCCCTGTCCCCTGCATTGGCAGGCGACTCTCAACCACTGCGCCACCAGGGAGGCCCAGAAATGTGTCTTTTTATAAAGTTCTCCTAGGTGGAAATCACTTAGTTGGGAGACTTTTTTTTAATTTTTGGCTGCGTTGGGTCTTCGTCGCTGCGCACGGGCTTTCTCTAGTTGCGGCGAGCGGGGGCTACTCTTCGTTGCTGTGTGTGAGCTTCTCATTGCGGTGGTTTCTCTTGTTGCAGAGGACAGGCTCTAGGCGCACGGGCTTCAGTAGTTGTGGCATGAGGGCTCACTAGTTGTGGCTTGCAGGATCTAGAGCGCAGGATCAGTAGTTGTAGCGCATGGGCTTAGTTGTTCCGCGGCATGTGGGATCTTCCCGGACCAGGGCTCGAACCCGTGTCCCCTGCATTTGCAGGTGGATTCTTAACCACTGCGCCACCAGGGAAGCCCGGGGGACTATGGACAAAAGATGATTGAGCTATATTTTGTAAGTCTAAATAACTAATAATAGTATGTTCCTATCTGTGTTTATTTCCCTTTTGTTTTCCCTCAGCCCATAGCATAGCCTTGTTTAAACGTGCTAGCCAAGTCTATTGTGTATTATGAGTTGTGTGTCCATGCTTGTGCCAAAGTGTTAAAAGTAAAGTAACACTTCATCTCTCTGAGCACCAGTTTCCTCATCTGTTAAACACCAAATGAAATAAAGAATGTATATAATGCATTTAATACAATGCCTGTAGGTCCCCAATGCCTTCCCTACATGGTGATAAGTAAAAATGCTCATCTCTACTATCTTTCTGCTGTGAAAGGAAGCAACTTGCTCCCATCCTTGGTCAAGGAGAGCCATGCCCAGGTGGAGGATATTAACAATCAATTGGGCAGCGAAGGCGGCCCAAGGACACTGGGCCCAGGTCATGCATTGGACATGTATAAAAATACAAACCTGTATCTGAATGATGGAAGATTCACTATTCACATTCCATAGTAGGTCTGAATGATAGAAAATGATTCAAAGTTGGATTTCTTCAATCTGCTAGTGCCACTACTGTATGTAAAATAAAATTTAATTTACACGAAATTTTATCTCCTGCATTAGACAAGGTCAAGTATTTATGAAAGAGAAATTTCCTAATGTAAAACCAAGTGCAAAGATAAATGATCAGCTGGGAGCTCTACCAGATCTCATTTTCCTTGTTTTTGGACTCATGTAGACCCAAACTACCAGAGGTGTCACCATCACATTCAGCAACTATTATTGTATCTACTATGTCCATGGCATTGTGCTAGCTGACAGAGCCAGTTTTGGGTGGGAGTGGAGGACTGGGATACACGAAGAGAAATAGTGCAGACGTCCTGCCAAAAGAGTCAGGCAGCCAAATTACACTAAGAACCGTGGCCACAAGGCCCCGCACCATCTGCCCTGCCCACTCCTCTGTGCTCATTCTGCCGCATCTCACTGGCTCTTTTCTCTTCCTTGGTCCCAAGCTTGCCCCCACTCAGGACAGTTGCCACGTGGTCCCCTCCATCTGGAGTGCCCTCCCAACCCTACGCACTTCTTGCAGACCCTACTTCTCTTGATTGGAGGAGCCCAGCACTGTCACCTCTTCAGAAAGGCCCTTTCCTGACCATCCAAATTAGGATTCCTTTTCCTTTCCTCTGCTGGTAATCTCTCTCCCAATCCCTTTCTGGCTTCCTTCATAGTATGACACCTCCCATCATTTATTGTTATTTTATTTATTTGTCTGTTAACTGGGGTTTTATTTGTCTCCCTCCCAAGAGGTATCCTCAGTACTTATCATTATGTTTTGAACATGGTTAGTGCCCAATAAATAACTTAAATGAATGATTATCAAGTCACAACAAAGCAAGAAGAAGATTCAAAATTATAGAAATTAAAGGGATCAGAGTTCAGAAGAGGAAGAGAGAGCCTCCTGGTGCAGAGAGAAGATGGTTGGGGTCCATTTTCTGAGTGATAACAGGCCAACAGTCTCATTAGACTTGAGAGAGTGGGTGTTGGTCTCATCCCTAGTGGTCTCTTGGCAGAGAGCCACAGGGCTAATCATCTAAGAAGCCACTGGGTGTTTGGGGGTGTCTCTGTAAGATGCCAGAAAACAGTACAGTATTTACAGTGACCTGGGCCCCTCTTAATCAACATGAACTTGACTCTGAGGGGTCCAGGCTGAGTAACCCTGAAAAGCCATTCCTTATATCACAACCAAGACTTCCTTAGTGCCTACAGCATCCTTACTCTCACATTAAACATTAATAACTCACATTTATTGAGCACCTACTTATGTGTTAGGCACTAGCTTTACCGTTTAATGTGCCCACAGCAACCCTATAAAGCAGATATTACTCAGGAAACTGAGGCAGAAAATAGTTAAATGATTTACCAAGGTCACCCAAGCTAGGAAGTGGTAACACTGGGGCTCTATCCCAGGCATCTGACTCCACAGCTTATACTCTGAAACCCTGCGTGACCCCACTTCTTAGAGCTGTTCATACACACTGCTGGCTGACTGTACTCCTAACCACTCTAACTCAAATGGAGTTTGCTAAATATTTAAAAGCATTCTTCAGTTTGACAATCTATTCTGGGAAACTATTAACTTTCTCTTTTGAGAATGTGGAAGCTTAATTAATTTATCCATGACAGTGGTGTGGTTTTTACCAACAGTAGGTTGTTTTTAACAAGCTGATTTTTCAGCATCTTCCCAGCATAGGAAAAGATCCTGTCATGGTCTTACCCAGCTTGGGGGCCACAGGGTCAATACGCGGATTTGTTGAAAGTCTTCAGAGGTGTCTTTCTACCACTTGATGAATCCTCCTCCCCTTTCTTCAACAAGCTGCCTTTTGGATTTCTTCCCCAACTTGGCTGGCATACAATCTCAAATTAAAATGACAGTTGGAAGACTGGTACACATAGTCATGTGCCCAAAGCTCACGTAGAAGTGGTAAATGCTGCTACTGCTGAGAAATTGCTGGTAGCATGCAAGGATGCCAAAGCCCAAATCCTCAATCTTTCTCATCCAAAATAATGCAGAGGCAAAAAAATCACAACTTCCCTGAAAACTCAGAAGTGGTGTTGGCTTTTTTTGTATGATATTGGCATACAGTTATTGGAATTGTGCATACTGCTGGGACTGGGTGTAGAGGAGAATGAGTCTTTTTGGTTTTCTGCACAGAACTGCTCTGTAAACTCATCCATGCCAATATCAACATCTGGATCTATTAGGAGAAAGTATGGGGGAGTCCAGAGCCCCCTGTGGTCTTTTCCTCACATGAGTGACAGTTCTCACAGGAACCAGGCATGCCCAGAGCTCTACTGCTTTTTTATCTCAAAACCCTTTGTTCTGATAAAATGTACAAATATATACATGTATAATGTCCTACACAACACTAATAACATGTTGCCAGAAATGTGTGCTTTTTCACCTCTAAGTCTGTTGCAGTTCAAAACAGGATTCTTCCCCCTCATCAGCCTATAGAAAAATATAAATTTGCTTACGGCCAAATTCCAGGAAACCACTGAAAGGTATTTTTAATCCTAGGTGAAGCATCAGATTATACCTTTTTTTTTTTTTCCTGCTTGCTTATTGTAACAAAGCCATTCTAACAAGTTCTTCTGGAGGCATTTCTAAAAGTCTCTAAATAGAAGCAGACAGAACTAGGTCTTTTTACTAAGCTAGAATTTTCATATACACCTTGAGATATGTTATAGGTGGTCACCTGGTGGTGGTGACCCTAAAATGACCTGACTAGTAATAAAAGATGTCAGATCCTGAATACAGCTACATCACTGGGTGATTGATTATTATAATTCCTTTAGAAAATGTTTTTGCATCATCTGCTAAAGTTGGACATATGCATACCCTGCACCTCAGCCATTTTCATTGCCATAGAATTGGAATTTTCTGAGGCAGAGCTCAGGCTTTGTAATTCTATCAGATGCTTCAGATATGCAGACACGTGAAGAATGTTCATAGCAGCACTATTTGTAATAGTCAAAAAGCGAAAACAACCATAGTGTCTATCAACAGTAGAATGGAAAAACTGAGGTCTAGTCACAGAATAGAATTTCATTTCAAAAATTAAAATGAAAAACTATTTCTACATACAACAACATGGATGAATCTCACAAACATAGTGCTTCATGAAAGAAGCAGAACACAAAAGAATGCATCTTGTTTGTGTCCACTTGTATAACAAAGTTCAAAAGTATCAATGGTGGAAACACTGTAGTTGCTTTGCAACTGTTACCTGGGCTATATATTTTGGGTTTGGTGTACTCTTCCATATGTGAGTTATACTTCACAATAAAAAATGATTTTTTAAAAGAAAATTAATAAACTATATATAAAATAGATAACCAACATGGTCCTACTGTATAGCATAGAGAACTATACTCAATATTTTGTAATAACCTATAAGGGAAAAGAATCTGATAAAGAATATATTTATATATAAATAACTGAATTGCTGTGCTGTACACCTGAAACTAACATGATATTGTAAATCAACTATACTTCAATTAAAAAATTAATAGGAAGGAACTAAAGTCGATGCATATGGTCCATATTCTCAAACAATTTGGGAAGAAATCTGGTTTCATCTATGTCCTTTTTCCCATTGAAACCTGAGCATATGAGGCCAGAAGCCAAAGGCAAAAGTGGGTCTTTCTGGGAGCCTTTATGATTGCTCTAAATCAGATCAACTCCTGAGTTCCCAGTTCCACCTGTGAAAGATACCTAGTCTTGAACTCAGGAGTTCTAAATTCCATGTGACCAGCTTCCTTTTGCTTTTTACTTGACGAACAAATTGCACTGCCAAGAAAGTGTCAAAATTCTATCAAGATTAATTATGCAATTTCTGTCTATAAATGATATACCTCCTGTACCTGGTGAGACCCACCCATGCACTAATAGTATATGACAGCTGCATCACCAACAAAGCCTCCCCGGCCTTCAGTTCTCTTCAGAGGTGAACGCTTCCTGCTTGGGAGGTGCTGACAGGCCCTTTAACAAACGTGAATCCAGTGAAGTCTCAAACCTGAGACAGTGTGACTGCCCAGGCTCACCCAAGGACCATCCCGTGCCACCAGTGGGTAAAGAGGGGAATTCACCACACTTCCACCTTTTCAGAACAAAATACATTCCTGTTTGAGGTTTTGGAATTTTTTTCATGACGTTTTTTATTTTTTAAAAAGAGTTAAAAACTTTATTATTTTTTTGGTCAAGGTCATATGCAGTGTATTCCTGTCCAGAGACTGGGGAACCAACAGGCACCCCCTTCATGAGTGTCCTGAACTGAAGACTCAGCTGTACCCTCATCCTGTTACTAAGGCGAAAGGGACAATATCTGTTCTCCAGGTTTTCCTTGTCTCTTTATCCTCTTTGAATGAATAAAGAAATGACTGAAAGCTAAAGTTTTGAGCCTTAAGAGAAATAAAAATTCTTTCAGCATTGGCTACAGACTCATTCTTTCCCAATGTATTTAGATTGGGAAAAGGAAACAGCCACTGCACTGGAAAGAAAAAAGAAATTGTCCCCTCCGCTACTCCTGTGAACCACACGCCCAGTTCCTCACTCAATTCCCACTTGTTCTGAGTTCAAAGGAAGATGCCAGAAGAAATGAGAGCAGAGACTAATCAGCATATGCAGCCCTTGCTCTCTAGAGACGTCCATATAAATATGGAAGGTGCTGACTAAATATAAGAAGGAACTATAAGATAATGGGCCTGGGATTTTATTTTATTAATCTTTTACTAGTATTATCCAAACAAACTCTACATCCAAAGGTACACGTTTTAGTAGAGGCTACACCATCATTCCACTGGTGCTGATTCTATTACAAACACTTTGGTAATACAAACAAGTTTGAACAATACAATTTTGAATTTGTTTTTGCATGCAATGAGGACCTTTTGAAATGTAAGAATTGGAGGAAATATTTGTGGATGATTTTATAAAGCCAGTTCAAAGAAAGTGGCATGTTCTTTGCTTTCCCTAGTATATTGTTATTGGGAAAGAAAGGGGGAAAGATCAGGAACAACAAAGGCAAAACCAGGGGCTGGAAAATTCTCCAAACCAGTGGTTCTCAAAGTGTGGCCCCTGACTGGCAGCCTCAGCATCACTTGGGAAGTTTTAGAAATGCAAATTCCCCACCCGACTTTAGACCTACCTACATTTCTAAATGTCCCCAGGGTTTTTAATAGTCTGATTCCATTTTTACTCTTTTTTCTCCTGTTTAAAAATAACGACTAACACCTTTGGATTTATTTCAAGTCATCCTTTTGGGGTACTTATGTGCATGGACCCTGTCCCCTTCATTCTAAACTGTATGATTTCACATTAGTATAGAATAACCCAGTCCTGCCTTCCTGTGTGTCACTAGGCTGCCCAGTGTGAACTGGGTCACTTCTGTGGCTCACTGATCTGGTTTTTCCATAGCTGGTAGAAGAAAAAAGGAAAATCAGGAAGCAGCTTGTTTCTCATCTTTAATTAATTGTTCCTTCCTCGCGGAAAGGCTATTAGAATTAAACCAAGATTCCCTGACCCTCCGTGGGAGAAGAGGAGCTATTTTCCCATCCTAGAGCCTGTGAGTATGCTGGAAGGTGGTGGATGGGCTTGTTGGAGGGGAGGGTGAGGGGGGGCCAGGGTGGGTATGAGGGTAAGGAAAGGTGGTAGTAAATTCCAGAGCAGATCAGGGGAGAGGGACCATGAAAGACACCCTTGGGGGAAACAGATCTGGAAGCCACAGTAAGAAGAGGCCTATCTGATTCTATTCAAGATGTACTTTGTCTTCATAAAACCATTTTGGAGCCTTTTAAAAGTAAATTCAATGAAGAAGCATTACATGATAGTGGATGCTCTCTCTCCGGCAGTACTTTTATCCTTATTCCATTTTATCATAGAACAATTAGTTACTGGACAGATGCTTTTGATCTCAGTATGGAGAATGGCAATGTCAAGAAACAATACACATAAAAAATTATAACTTCTTTCAACCGTTTCTAATGAGTGTTGGAAGGGGGAAGAACTCAAAACATTTGCAAAACCAAAAACTGCTTTGGGAAAGCAGTGGGAAAGCACTGAGTAATTTTTCAAATTTCTCTAATCTGTTTCCACAGAAAGAGGATGTGCAACAATCTGGAAGACAGATGGGGTTGAGGAGGCGGGGATTCCATTTCCAGCTCCATCAGGGAGCCGTGGAGTGAACTTGGACCCCCAGAGCCCTTGGCTCCTCAACTGTAAGGGTTGGTATTTCCTCTCAAAGACCCATTTCAGTTCCAGCTCCCTGAGTCTAAAAAAATTTAATAGCCAATAGGTAGAAACAACCCGAATGCCCATCAACTGATGAATGAACAAAATGTGGTCTGTTCATACAATGGAATATTATTCAGCCATAAAAGGAATGAAGTACTGACACATGTTATAACATGGATGAACCTTAAAAACATTATGCTATGGGGCTTCCCTGGTGGCGCAGTGGTTGAGAGTCCACCTGCCGATGCAGGGGACACGGGTTCGTGCCCCGGTCCAGGAAGATCCCACATGCCACGGAGCGGTTGGGCCCATGAGCCATGGCCGCTGAGCCTGCGCGTCCGGAGCCTGTGCTCCGCAATGGGAGAGGCCACAACAGTGAGAGGCCCACGTACCGCAAAACAAAACAAAAAAAAACACATTATGCTAAGTGAGAAAAGCCCGTCACAAAAGACCACATATTATATGATTCCATTCCCAGGGAATGGAAATCTATAGAGAAAATAGATTTGTGGTTATTTAGGGCTGAGGGATGGGTAGGTGGGGAGGATAAGGAGATGATAGATAAGGTCACAGAAGGGTTTTTTTGAGGTGATGTATGACGGTCATACAGATCTGTGAATACACTAAAAACCACTGAATTGTATACTTTAATTGGGTGGATTGTATGGTATGTGAATTATATCTCAATAAGACTATTTTCTAAAAGTCTATTAGAAAATGCATTTTCATAAGTTGCTAAGTTTTCTACAGGAAACAAACTCATGCTGCTAGACCAAGAACACCTTTATGAGATGGATAAGAATTATTATTTCATATAAAGCAAGTTTCACAGGGCTTAATACCACTCCCTTAAGATAAAATCTGGAGGAAAATTGAACTCCAGGACTTTGGGCATCGAAAGGGAATGACACAAACTGAATAGGTGGAAAAGTAGAGAAATGAGGTGAGGAAAAGTTACATGAGAATCAGCCCAAGGAGCTGACTCTGCATTTGGAAGGTCAGTGATGTGAAAACAGTGCCTGAGTGAGAAGAGCGGCTGCTCAGTGACCCCGGAGCAGGGGGAGCAGCCAGGCCAGCAGTGGTGAGGACAAGTGAGAAAGCTGGCACTGGCAGGTAACTTGGCAACATGCATGGGGAGGGGCGAAGGACAGACTGGGGGTGGGGGCCGGAAGCAATTACTAGATTGCCCAGCTGTAACCACCCCAGCGCAGGAGCCCATCTGCTGGCTGAAAGGCGTTTTCAGGTCAGAGAACTATGGCTGGCCCTCAGCAAAATGCCCTCAGCCCACAAAAGCAAGCCCGGAAAAACTGACCACACCCAAAAGCAGCAGCCTGAGTCAGTCCTTGGCTAACATTCCAAATTGGAAAACGAATGTTTGCGTCTGTTTTCTCCTTTGAGAAAACAGATACCATGTGGTACCGATGTACTGCACAGCCATAATCCTAGCAAGGGGGCTGGGGATTATGCAGCACAACAAGCAAGCCCCTCCCCCATTCTCACAAAAGACAATGCAGCCAGACCCCGCTGACTCATCAGCACTAGCGTGCAATTTACAGGGAAGGGGCTACAGGAGGGGGACCAAGGGCAGCAGAGAGCTTGAATCTCTAAACTCTCAAGTGAGAGCCCCCTAGACTCCAATCTGGTCAGCCCAAGGCAGTGGTTCTCAAGGCATAGCCCAGGACCAACAGAATCAGTATCGCCTGGGAAATTGTTGGAAATGCAAATTTCTACTGAAAGAAATTTGGGGATCGGGCCCAGCAATCTGTTTTAATAGGACACACGGAAGTCATTCCCTATTCCAGTGACCCTAATGCTGAGCACCTGGGAGCCATATCCTATAACCTTTCTGGGGAATGTTGAGGTGGGGGGTCAGCGGGGACTTAGTCTGAGTAAGAGAAATCTACAAGTGACATGCACCAAGGACAGAAAACCTCTGAGCTTCACCTGAGCCCTGCTCACCAGGGCAGACTTCTGGTGTCTCACTTTTGTGAGTGGAACCCAAAGGGTGAGCCAAGGTCTCATGCAAACCCATCTCCCCACCTCGGCACTCCCCACCCTGCTCCACCCTCCACAAACCTTCCATGGGGTGATTATTACCCGAAACAGTCCCAACACTCAAATAGTGCTTTTCCAGTAGGAAGTCCACTCACATATGTGCGTGCTTGATTTATTCTATGTAAGAACCTTGTGAGGGAGGGCACTCCCCCCAAGAGACAAGGAAATGGAAGAGAGGGGTACCAGGATTATACCCCATTATTCTCTCAGGTCTGAGTGATCTCCCCTGAACCCCGTACCTTCCTGGAAAATATCTCCTCAAAGGTTACACAACTGACTCAGAGACTAGAGACGTGGTGGCCTGCAATGTGAAAATAGATGCTAGAGACTGCTTTGCTCTTTCTCCGAGGGGTCCTTAATCCCTTCCAGCCTGGGCCATGAGGCACTTCTGCTCATCAACCACCCTGGTGGTGGGTGTATGGTTTAGTCTGTGTGCATGCACCCTTGTTTCAGGCCTCCTGGCTTCAACAGCCCTTGCTCCCAGCAATGGGCCATTTGACTGGCCTGCAGGGGATTTTATCTTATCTTCTTCACCCCTCATGCATTCCACAGTTCTGGTCCTGTGGACCAGAAGGTCCTCCACCATGTTTTTATTTGATAGTAATGGTGTCAGGTAGTGTTTCACTTAACTAATTATTTGAGGAATTGTTCCACTGTAGCATTCTACAGCCTCTTATTATGGAGAGAGAGATTGTTACAGGACCAAGGTACCTTTGGGAAACACTGTGTACGTTTACCTTGCACAGTAGGTTGCTAAAGGCTTTGAGAATTCCTGCAATCAAGAAACCTACTGAACTTTGTTTGCCCATTTCCTCCCAAGTGTAGTTGATTACAGAACTAGTTTTCATGGGATACCTATCTACCTCTCCCAGGACATGAGTGTTCCATGGAATGCATTTAGGGTGACAGGACCCTACCTTCTCCCCCATCCTGTACTTAACTCTGTTGGGTTTGTCTGACACATGTTCACTGTCCATAGCCTTCAGAGGACCATAGCTCTGATTCTTGGGCTCCGCCCTAGCCCAGCTTCCTAGGTGTGGAAGCACCCTGTCCCTGGAACCTGGCTGCTTTTCATTAGCCTCTCCCAATTGTGAGGAAGGACAACTTCCTGTTTTGAGTCCACAGCCCACTCAGGCTCCCCACTGAGTTCCTGGTTTCCTGTCTGAAGGGTGTTTCTGTGTTTCCTTAATTCTAGGACAGAGAAGACTGTGGTGTTCTGAGCTTGGTGAATGGTCAGACCTTTCTTGAGGCAGGACCCCAGCCCTACCTCTTCCCTCAGGGATTCTTTTGTGAAGGATAGGTCAGGCAGAGTTTCCCACTTGTTAGAGATTTACAACCAGAGAAACACAGCCACCTTCAGGGACATTAAAATGGAGCTTGTAAGAAGTGACTAAAATGCAGACCTGGGCTTGAGAGGGAGGTCAGGGCCAGAGCTAGAGAGTGGAGCTCAGGAGGGAAGAGAGTGAGGGACATATAGCAGGGCTTCTTAAAGGTTGGAAGGGAGGATGAGAACATGAAAGGTTTGAATTATGAGGACCAAATTCTAAAGAGAATCAGAGAGCTCACTTGGCATCCTCGATCTGAAAAATTCCTCATTTTATTCTCATTAGACTCATTAAATTGAGTACAACTTGGAAATGGCTCAAGTTGACACTACAAATAACTGAGAAGTTTCACAGCAAAAAAGAGAGAGGCAAATACAAGTTACCATTTTCAAATTTTTTACCAGAGTTACAAAAGAAAGAATTGATGGAACCTGTCAAACTTCTCAGAATAACATTTTATAGAATGCTCTTCTGTATACCTTTGGGAAGCAGAGAAAGGAAAACACGCATGAGGTAACTTCTACAGAATACCTGCAATAAAAACTTTGGCTATCTTCTAGAACTTCTTATAAATGACAACTCATTTTTAACCTTAAGATGACTTTCAGCTCACCATCTACAGCTAGCATCTAAGCTCTGAAAACTATCCCCAATCCACACATTACTCACTTCCAAGCACTGTGGATTTTAGAGCCCTTTATCTCTAAGGAAATATTTCTACTTGTAATAGTGATGTCCTATAGGAGCAAGCCAAACATATTAGAGAGAACCAATGTAATTAGTTATTAAAAATAATTAACTATAAAAACAAAAATGTAGATCAAAACTGTATTCAATACTGAGTGAAGTAAGTCAGAGAAAAACAAATATACGATATCGCTTATGTGTGGAATCAAAAAAATAGTACAAATGAACTTATTTACAAAACAGAAATAGAATCACAGATGTAGAAAACAAACTTACGGTTACCAGGGGAAGGGGTGGGGAGGGATAAATTGGGAGATTGGAATTGACACATACACACTACTATATATAAAATAGATAACTATTAAGGACTACTGTATAGCACAGGGAACTCCACTCAATACTCTGTAATGACCTATATGGGAAAAGAATCTAAAGAAGAGTGGATATATGTATATGTATAACTGATTCACTTTGCTGTACAGCAGAAACTAACACAACATTGTAAACCAACTATACTCCAATAAAAATTTTTTAAAAAACTGTATTCACTCCATGTCAGCTCAAAATGATTTGAAAGATGGAGTAGAGTGAAGGAGGGAGGAAAACTCATAATCTTAATGATCTTAAACATTCAGCCATCTAGGTGTTTTTTTTTCCTGCATTGAACAAGCAGCCCCTAACCTCCTTCTTTGAGGCTTTGGCAAATGATTACTTCTGAGGTAGCAGCACCAAATCTAATGTACTCATTGTCAGAAAAGCCTGAGACTACATTATATTTCTTCTAAATTAGTCACCTAATAAGACTGGCTCCAAGTAAAAATCAAAAGTGTGTGCTCCTGCTATCTTTAGCTCTTGGGAAGGAAGAATCTGTCTCTTGCCTTTCAGAAGAGTCAGAAGCCCCTTAGCTGCTGATAGAATTATATACAGCTTCTCTCTGGCACTTTCACAAATTTAGCACTTGCACAAATATAATAAGGGGTCTGGCTGGGTACACATGCAGCATGCTCCCATAGGAGCCCACATTTATGTCCTTGGCCCATGGAGATAACTGCTCTTGGGGCCAGCCCTGAGGCTGGCTGTCTTTGTTGGTAAGGTTCTCTCTCTCTCTCTTTTTAAATTTTTATTGGAGTATAACTGCTTTACACTGTTGTGTTAGTTTCTGCTGCACAGCGAAGTGAATCAGCCATACGCATTCACACATCCCCTCCCTCATGGCCCTCCCTCCCACCCCCATCCCACCCAACTAGGCCATCACAGAGCACCTAGCTGAGCTCCTTGTGCTATACAGCAGGTTCCCACTAGCTATCTATTTTACATATGGTAGTGTACTCATGTCAAACCTAATCTCCCAGTTCATCCCACCCTCCCTTTCCGCCCCCGTGTCCACACGTCAGTTCTCTATGTCTGCCTTTCTACTCCTGTCCTGCAAATAGGTTCATCTGTACCATTTTTCTAGATTACACATATATGCGTTAATATACGATATTTCTTTTTCTCTTTCTGACATACTTCACTCTGTATGACAAACTCTAGGTCCATCACATCTCTACAAATGACCCAATTTCATTTCTTTTTATGGCTGAGTAATTTTCCATTATATATATGTACCACATCTACTTTATCCATTCATCTGTTGATGGACATTTAGGTTGTTTCCATGTCCTGGCTATTTTAAATAGTGCTGCAATGAACATTGGGGTACATGTGTCTTTTTGCATTATGACTTTCTCAGGGTATATGCCCAGTAGTGGGATTGCTGGGTCATATGGTAGTTCTATTTTTAGTTTTTTAAGGAACCTCCCTACTGTTCTCCATAGTGGCTGTATCAATTTACATTCCCACCAACAGTGCCAGAAGTTTCCCTTTTCTCCACACCCTCTCCAGCATTTGTTGTTTGTAGATTTTCTGATGATGGCCATTCTGACCGGTGTGAGGTGATACCTCATTGTAGTTTTGGTTTGCATTTCTCTAATGATTAGTGATGTTGAGCATCTTTTCATGTGCCTCTTGGCCATCTGTATGTTTTCTTTGCTGAAATGTCTATTTAGGTCTTCCACCCATTTTTTGATTGGGTTGTTTTTTTGATATTGAGCTGCATGAGCTGTTTATATATTTTGGAAATTAATCCTTTGTCTGTTGCTTCCTTTGCAAATATTTTCTCCCATTCTATGGGTTGTCTTTTTGTCTTGTTTATGGTGCAAAAGCTTTTAAGTTTCATTAGGTCCCATTTGCTTATTTTTGTTTTTATTTTCATTACTCTAAATGTAAGACCAGACACTATAAAACTCTTAGAGGAAAACATAGGAAAAACACTCTTTGACATAAATCACAGCACATAAATCACAACAAGATCTTTTGTGACCCACCTCCTAGCGTAAGGTTCTCTCTTATCCATAGAACTGGTGAAGACAAAAATCAAAACAAAGGGTCAGCAAAGAAACACTCAATTTCTTCCCTGTTCTTCTACAGACACACTGTTTTAAAATGTATCTAGGATCTATCATAATCAGGTATGGAAAAACAAGCAGACACATAAATGACAGTTATGAAGGAAGAAGTTTTTACTCACAGATCCCTAGAAGCAGGAGGCATAGCAGGCCACACAAGGCCACATGGGGAAGCACCAGTGTTGGTCAGGAGGCAGGAATGAAGGGAAAGCATAGGCAAAAGACTTTATTGTGGTTTTCGTAGAAAGGGATGGATGAGCAAGGTAAGCAGTTTAGGATTGGCTAGTTTGAATAATTTCAGCAAGCTCTGAACTACAGGGTAGTCCCTAGTTGTCCAGTACCTGTCCCTGGGTGATTTAGAGAGAATATTAGCTTGGTGTGTGAGTTAATAAAGGAAGTAACTGGGAATATGGACTTTGGATTGGTTGGTTTGCATATGAAGGGTGTGCTCACAGGCAAATTGTTTACTACCTCTAGGAATTAGCTAGCTCTGGAAGGGGCAGTCTCTTTGGGATTAGCAAGGCCCCAAGATGTCAAAGTATCATAAAATACAGAAAAAGTTAAAAATCACCTGATGTCCCTCCCTGCAATTCTCATTTCTTCCTTCCTCCTCTCCAACAAAGGACCAGTCTGTTCAGTGTAAGCTCACTAGCCCCCAGATGTACAGTACTATCCTCTCATCTGTGCAGGAACCCTTCTCACAGTGCTGCCTTAACACATTGCTTAAGCATCCTGGTTGAGAACCAGAGTTAAATATACCTGCACATCAGAATCATTGGAGGAATTTATTAAAAATATAGTTCCTCGGTCCCATTCCAGACCCACAGAATCAGAATTGTCCAAGGTAGTGCCGAGGTGTTCTGTGATGGTTAATTTTTTGTCAAATTGACCCCAGGGTGCCTAGATACCTGGTTAAACATTTTTCTGAGTGTGTCTGTGAGGGTATTTCTGAATGACATTAACATTTGAATCAGCAGACTAAGTAAAGCAGATTGCCCTCCCCATTGTGAGTGGAGTTCATCCAATTCATTGACGGCTTGAATAGGACACAAAAGGCTGAGTAAAGAGAGAACTCACGCTCTCTGCTAGACTATCTTTGAGCTGCGACACCAGTCTTTTGCCTTCAGACTTGGACTGGAATTTACACCACCAGCTCTCCTGGTTCTCAGGTCTTCAGAAGCTTGTTGACTGCAGATATTGGGACTTCTCAGCCTCCATAACTGTATATACCCCTCCTATGGGTTCTGTTTCTCTGGATAACCCAAGCAATTACACCTTGAAATTCTATCAAATGCTTCAGATCTTCAGATTTAGATCTAGGGTATGTATCCTCCAGTTCCCTGCCCTTCTGGTCCATGAAGACTTCTCTGCCTCAGCCCACACAGAGTTTTCCTTTCTCCTGAATGCTTGGCACATTAATTATCAGAACTACACATTTTTCTATATATCTGCATTTTCACTGTCTTGATTACTATAACTTTATATTAAATCATAAAATCATGAAATATAAATAAAGAACTCCAAATATGTTATTTTTAATCAAAATCAATTTTTTATTCAAAATTGCTTTGGCTATTCTAGGTCCTCTGCATTTCTCTACAGATTTCAGAATTAGCTTGCCAATTTCTACAAAACTCCTTCTGGGATTTTGATTGGAAATGCATTGAATATACAGATCAATTTGGGGAGAACTGACATCTTAATATCATTTAGTCTTTCCACTGTAAGCATGGTATGTATCTCTATTTACTTAGGCCTCGTTTAATTTCTCTAAGCAATATTTTATATTTTTCATTGTACAGGTCTTGCACATATTTTATGCCATTATAAATAGTATTATTAAATTTCAGTTTCTAAATTATTCGTTGATTATATATAAAAATTTGATGATTCGCCTTTTATCCTATGACCTTGCTAAATCCATTTATTAATTCTAATAGATTTTTTGTAGTTTCTTAAGATTTCTTTACCTAGATAATAATGTCATCTGTAAATACAGTTTTATTTCTTTCTTTCTGATCTATATGTCTTTTATTTCCTTTCTTATCTTACTATACTGGCTAGGATCGATAGTGTTGAATAGAAGTGAGAAGAGTAGACATCTTTACTTTGTTCCCAATCTTAGGGGGAATGCATTCAGTCTTTCTCTATCTAGTATAATGTTAGCTATAGGTTTTTTATTGATAATCCTCATTTTGGTGAGAACAATTTCTTCTATTTCTATTTTACTGAGAGGTGTTGTGTTTTTTTTAAAATCAGTATTGAATATTATCTAATTCTTTTTATGCATTAGATCTGTTGAAATGATCATACTGTTTTTCATTTTTAGTCTGTTTAATGTGATAGACTATACTGACTGATTTTTGTATGTTAAACCAACCTTGCATCTTAAAGTGGATACAGGCCTTTAATGTCAGTGATAATGTCAGTGCATCTTAAAGTGGATACAGGCCTTTAAAATTCCTGTCAGTTGGCACTTATGCTGGCTTTTTTTTTTTCTTTCTATTACTTGTATTGATAATTTTTAGATGCGAAAATTAAGGCTCAAAATTGAGTAACTTGTCCAGTAGTTAGATTTGGGATTCAAACTGAAATAGGAGGGAAGGGGGCAGGGCACAACCTTTAAAAGAATGGCATAGCCATTGAGGATACGACAAAAACTGGTTAGAGCTGATTAGGCCCAACATGGTGAAAGATTTGACTTCCAGTAGACCTTGAGCCTCATTATACACTCACTGTAATACATTAGCATGCTAAATGACACACCCACAAGCACCAGGACAGTTCTGAGGCTGACCATAAGAGGCCAAAAGGTGGGCAGTGGCCCAATTCCTGGAAATCCCCACCCCTACCCCAAAACAGTTGGAATAATTCTCCCACCAGTTAGCCTGTGAAATTACTCAGCCCATAAAAACTAACCACCTCTTATTTCAGGCCTCTCTCACCTTTTGAGATGGACCACATTCTGTCTATGGAAGGTATATCTCTCTAAATAAATTCACCTCTTACCTATCACTTTGTCTCTCACTGAACTCTTTTTGCAACAATGAGACATAAAGAACATGAGTTTCTTTAAGTTCTGAAACCAGATGTTTGATTTCAATTAAAAGACAGTGTGTTCGAGTCCCAGCCCATGGGTTCAAGTCCCAATCCAAGTTGTGTGGCTTCAAAACCACCTTATGTTCATGCTGCCTTTAAAGGGAAGTGACTTCTTTTCATCTTGTGTAAGGATTCTGTATCAATTAGAAATGCATTTGGCTTCATGGAATAAAAGACCCAATATACAATGGCCTATTCAAATGGATATTTCATTTTTATTTTATTTTAGAAAGTCCAGATTTATGAACTTCAGAGTTCGCATGATGGCTCCTCAATGACACCAGGGACTCAGGCTCCTTCTGTCTTCCCACTCAGCCCTCTTTACTGTTTGCCTGTCACCTCACGGGTATGAGCTGGCTTGTCCACCTCTAGCACTGAGACAAGTTCAAGGCAGGAAAGAGAGGATGGGCAAAAAGCAAAAGGAGATTGCTGCCTAAGTCTACCCTCGTTAAAAGAATGTCCCAGAAACAACAGTTAATTAATTAATTACTTATGCTTATACCACACTGGCCAGAACTGTGTCGCGTGGTGACTGAAAGATCGGGAAATGTAGTATTTCTCCCTAAGCACACTGTCTACCCCCTCAGGGTATATTGCTGCCCTGTGCAAAACTGTGTATAATCAGTAAGAAAAGAAGAGAGAATAGATATTGAGTGGGTACTTAGCAATGTCAGCCACAATGTCTCTCAGGGAGAACTGATTATTCAACAATCAATAACCCTAGTACACTGGCTAGAAATGAGAGTGAAGTTCTGCTTTGACTATTTCCCACAGGCCACCAGGTAACAGTATAATCCTATGGTTATACACAAGTTTGACTGAATTATAGTCAGGGTGACTCTCCTTAGAGGTGTAGCTTACCACTCCAGCCCAAGCATTTCATCAATGGGGATTCTGTGAAACCATCTACAGTGTAAGAACGCTGAACTAGAGGTTGCAAAGAGGCTTGAGTCAAAAGTTATTCAGGTCTTTAAAGCAGGAGATGACCTGCTGCCAGTTTTCATAAATAAAATTTTATTGGGACACAGCCATGCCCATTTAAAAAAATATTGTCTGTAGCTATTTTCTGTCAAAAACAGTGCTAAATACTTGCAGCTGAGGCCTATGGCCCACAAAGCTGAAAATACTATTATTTGGCCCTTTGCAGCAAAAGTCTGTTGACCTCTGCTCTAACACAATGCTGCCCAATAGAACTTTCTTTGATGATGGAAATGTTCTGTGTCTGCCCAATATGGTAGCGACTAGCCACCTGTGACTGCTTGAAATGTGGCTAGGGGGACTAAGGAAATAAAATTTAAATTTCATTTGATTTTAATTAATTTAAATAGCTTCATATAGCTAGTGGCTACTGTATTGGACAGTGCAGCTTTAAAACGTTAGTGCATCTTAAAGTGGATATAGGCCTTCAAGATCCCTGTCAGCCAGGCACTTATGCTGACTTTCTTTTTTTTTTTTTTTTTTGCGGTACGCGGGCCTCTCACTGTTGTGGCCTCTCCCGTTGCAGAGCACAGGCTCCGGACGCGCAGGCTCAGCGGCCATGGCTCATGGGGCCAGCCGCTCTGCGGCATGTGGGATCCTCCCAGACCGGGGCACGAAGTCGTATCCCCTGCATCGGCAGGCGGACTCTCAACTACCGCGCCACCAGGGAAGCCCTGACTTTCTTCTTTGCTATAATTTCTTACATTAATAAGTTCCTTACACCTTGGCAGCTGAAGAAGCAGAGACTCATCCAAATTAACTAACTTGCCCATTGTTACAGTGTTAGTTAATGACAGACCCCACAGTTGAACAGAATCTCCATAGAGCCCATGTGTGATGCTTGCCAAGAGTGTGGTGAATTCATGTTTTGGTTCTCTAGGAGTTTTGGGGGTGGTATGGGTGGGCTTCGCCCTGTGTAGTCCTGGCCTAGGTGAAAGGCGTGTTATTAACATCCTGTCCATCCTTGGCTCCCTGTTGCTCTTTCTAATATGAGATGATAGAAGGATTTCTGCTCTAAAAGATATTCATTATTTTACCATGAATAGTCTTTCTGGCAAGGGTCTGAAGAGCTGTTTATGCTCCAGACTGCTCATTAAGATCCATTCTCTCCCTGGAGAGAGAAGACAAAGGGACCCCAATGACTTCCATTCTTTTGGGGGACCAGTAGTTGCATTTAAGTTGTACCCAAGAGGTACCAGAAAAGGGGCTCAATAATGTTGCTGACTGAATGGCTCTTCCAGCCAAATGTAAGTGGTTGTACCCAGAATACTAGCAAGGAATTAGCCCAGTGCACGTACAAAATGCAGCATTCCCTCCTCTGCGGTGTGGGTCCATGGACCGCTCTGCTTTTCCTTGGTTAAATGGGAGGTGCCTGTAGTCTTTTCTGCACTGGTTGTTAAATACCATTCCTCCCCCTCCTCCCACCCCACACCTTCCCCAGTTCTCTATTCATACTGGCCTGGAAACCTGCTTTTCCCATAAATGAAATAGTAAGAAAGGAATATAATCTGTGTTCATATCCATGTCAGCATGGAAGGAAAGTGTTCCCTGGCTGTGACAAGGCCTGAGTCATTCAGGGGCGGGTTCTGACCCTGGTGTGGGCCTGCAAATTATGGAAGTTAAAATGTGTGAGGGATGCCCATTGCCAGAGGAATCCTGTGATGTAGCCTCAGCAGGAAGGGTATCACTCACAATAGTAACAAAACACAGAATGTACTGAGAAATAAGCCTGGCATGCCATCCATGAGACCTATATAAAGACAACAAAAAGGCTTTATGAGAGACAAATGAAGAAGGGCTCTGTATAAGCCCTGAATATGGGGCCTGAGAGGACTGCTAGATCACGGATAAAATGCCAATTGTTCTCTCATTACGGGTAATAATAATTCTACCTTATGGAACTGTGGCAAAGATTAAATGGGAGAGTTCATATAAAGATCAAGGTCAGTACTCATTATATATTAACTACTATGATTATCAGTTAATTTTAACCAAACAAAACCTATTTTTAAAGGAAAGCAGAGAACACTAGTATGATTTAAAACATACCAGATATTTAAGTACGATTTCAAACAATGAGTAAAATAAACAGGTTACTGACATAAAGGTGGACATGTAAATAAATAGAGAATAGAAAGTGCTGGAGACTTACTCATTGTGAGAATGTAATCTATTCTAAAGGAACCATCACAAAATAATGATGAAAAGAAGGATTTGTTCAATATTCTTGGGATAACAATAAGCTATTTGGAAAGAATAATTTAGATTAACTCTTCATACCACACAATGAAAATAAATTCCATATGTGTATTAAAGAGTTAAACAGTTCTTATAAAACACAGAAAAACTAGCAAAAAACAAAACTGAGTGATTATCAGGTCTCTGGGGGATTAATTAACTTAAAGCTATGAAGTGATCAAAGTGTTAAAAATAAGACAACAGGCGCAAAATGAAGTTGCTTATGCTAAGCCCCACATCACAAAACCAAGACTTAATTACAGTTTCAGCCTCTTTCAGACATGAAATCTTAACGCAGTCAATCAGGAATCGTCTGATCAGCACTAGTTAGGTAATCTGCCTGAGAGATCCCTGCCATCCCCTAAAGGAAAGTAACCTTGCAATAATCAACTCGCTTTTTGCTTAGTATAATTTCCTTGTTTCTGTTCCCTTCTGCCTATGAAAGTCTTTCATTTTGTACAGCTCCTCAGAACTCCTTTCTATCTGCTAGATTGGATGCTGCTTGATTCAGGAATCATTTAATAAAGCCAACAGGATCTTTAAAATTTACTCAATTGAATTTTGTTTTTTAACAAAAGAAAATACAAAAGTAAAGATCAACAGAACTGACTACATAAAAGTGTTAAGTTTGACAGGACAAAAACTGAAAGAAAGTAATAGATTAGAGGAAATATTTTTGTTCAAAGTCCAAAAGATTAATATTTATATTATATGAAGAACTCATGAAGATATATTAAGAAAACATTAAGACTGACATAAATGAGAAATGATACATACAGTCCACATAAGAAGAGATATAATTAGCAAAATACATATGAAACAGTGTTTGCATCTTCCTCCTTACCTAAAATCACCACCAAAACAAAATGCTAACATAAGAGGGAAGCATTAGAGTCTATGTATTAAATTGGAAAAATGTAGAAAATCTGACAAAACCCAGTGTTGATGAGACTGATAATACTTGCACATTTGTACATTGATATAAGTGTTACTGAAATTTGATACAGAACTTTGAACTCTGCAAATCAATTTGTCAATCTTCAAATCTTTTGACCTTGTGTATTGTGTGTATATATATTTCAATTCTCTTTATATTATGATGCTCTGACATCTTAAGAAAACTTTCTGGCTGGGAAAAGACTGCCTCCCTGGCTAGCCAATTCTTAGAGATAGCTAAGGGCCCAGGAGGGAGCAAGCCTTTGATATACAAACTAGCCAAGGCAGTCCTCTATCTGGCCTGTGTGCAGAAGGCCATATTCCTGTGCCTTTATCATCCCAGGGCCTGGTCCATACTACTAGGGACAACCCCTATAGCCCAAAGCCCACTGAGATTATTTTAAATCACCAATCCATACCCTGCCCTGCCTTGCCTTTCCCCCTGGAAACCCCAATAAAGGCTGTTGGAGGCAGCATTCTCCTCCATCCTCTCATCTGCTTCCTAACCAACCTGGTCAACACCTTCCTGGTGTTTTCCACATGTCCCAGTGCAGCATGCTGTGCCTCCTGTCTCTATGACCTGTTAATATAATAAACTTTCTTTTATCCTGAGCCTCTTTCTTCTTGTGGCCACACATGACTGACCATCTCAGAGTCAAAAATACAAAACACCCTGAAATACCATTTGAGGGAAATATTCCAAAAGAAAAATAAAATGGGTTTACTGCAGCAATATCTATAATAGTGAAACACTGGAAACAACCGAAGTGTACAATGGCAGGGAAATAATTAACCAACTTATGCTATCTGTAATTAATATCATTTAAAAAGACAATTATGAATATATTGTAAAAACATTAAATGTTTATATGATATAACATTTAGCATAAAAGCAGCATACAAGTACAAAATAATGAAAACAATTTGATATATTGTGGTAGAAATATTGTGAGTGAATTTTTTTCCATTTTATATTAGTAGCTATTGATAATGATATCTTGTCAATGCAATTTAAAAATTTAAAGTTTTATAACTAATAAATGTAAGTATGTTCTAACATTAAGCACTATGGGTATCTCAAGAATATAATATGAAAACGTCTGTACCCATTTGAATGATTACTTTTCACTCTTTAAGTTAAAATATAAAATGGAAGAGATCTTTCCTAGAATTAATATCTATTTTAATATGACTTTTAAATTGTAAATCTTCTTAAGAAATGATGACTGGAGTGATGAATGCCAATTTTCCCCCAAGGCCAAGTGGAATACCTTCTATGGCCCATGATGACCCGGAAGAATTCAGTGCCCCAGCTCTGGGTTCCCACAATCCTTTTCTTCTCTGCTAGATGTCAGAGAGGCTATCTCAGCCCAGTAACAGTGGAGCCCAAGAAGTCCATTCCTCTCTGGGATCCACTTCAATAAAGGGGTACTTCTCCCCAACACTGGTCTTGGCAAAGGTTTTTTGGATATGACACCCAAAGCACAGCAACGATGGCAATAAATAATTGGGACTATGTTAAACTAAAAAGCTTCAGCACAGCCAAAGAAATAACCAACAAAATGAACGAGCAACCTATGGAATGGGAAAAAACATTTGCAAACCACACCGATAGGGGGTTAATGTCCAAAATCTATAAGGAACTCATACAACTCTAGAGCAAAAAAACAAGCAATCCAATTAAAAAATTGGCAAAGGACCTGAATAGATATTATTACAAAGATATTCAAATGGCCATGGTACCTGAAAAGGTACTCAGCATCACTAATCATCAGGAAAATGCAAATCAAAACCACAATGAGATATCACCTCAAACCTTTTAGGATGGTTATACCAAAAAGACAAGAGGGGCTTCCCTGGTGGCGCAGTGGTTGAGGATCTGCCTGCTAATGCAGGGGACACGGGTTCGAGCCCTGGTCTGGGAAGATCCCACATGCCGCGGAGCAACTAGGCCCGTGAACCACAACTACTGAGCCTGCGCATCTGGAGCCTGTGCTCCGCAACAAGAGAGGCCGCGATAGTGAGAGGCTCGCGCACCACAATGAAAAGTGGCCCCCGCTCTCCGCAACTAGAGAAAGCCCTTGCACGGAAACGAAGACCCAACACAGCCAAAAATAAATAAATAAGTTTAAACATGCATTGGTAAAAGCCTTTACAATATGAGGATTTTAGCTACTTCAGCATAATCTAGCCTATTCTGACTGGTAGAGAATCTCTGTCATCACTTTCTCTTAAAAAAAAAAAAGAGAGATAACAAATGCTAGCAAGGATGTGAGAAAGGGGAGCCTTTGTACACTGTTGGTAGGAATGTAAATTAGTGTGGTCACTATGGAAAACAGCATGCAGGTTTCTCAAAATAGAATTACCACATGATCTAGCAATCACACTTCTGGGTATATACCCAAAGGAAATGAAGTCACTATCTCGAAGAGATATCTGCACCCCTATGTTCATTGCAACATTATTTACAAAAGCCAAGATATGGAAGCAACCTAAATGTCCATCAATAGATGAGTGGATAAAGAAGTGTGGTATACACACAGACACACACACACACACATACACATACTGGATTCATCAGTAGTTTGATTGATTCAGCCATTTGTGACAACATGGATGAAATGAGCACATGATGCTAACAGAAATAAGTCTGACAGAGAAGACAAATTTTGAAAGATCTCATTTATATTTGGAATCTAAAAAGAACCAAAACAGAGAACAGACTGGTGTTCGCCCAGGGGCAAGGTGTGGGGAAATTGGTGAAAGTGGTCAAGGGGTACAAACTTCCAGTTATAAGGTCAATAACATGACGACTATAGTTAATAATACCCTATTGTATATTTTAAAATTGCAAAGAGTAAATTTTAAAAGTTCTCACCACACACACACAAAACTGTAACCATGTGAAGTGATGGATGTGTTAACTAACCTTATTGTGGCAACCATTTTGCAATATATACATATATACCACACTGTATACCTTAAACATATACAATGATCTATGTCAATTATATCTCAATAAAGCTGGGAGGGAAAAGGATACCTCTGAGACAGAGGGACAGTGAAATCTGAACTGGGTTCAAAACCTCCTGGCAAGTGTATGATTTTCAGTTTGGTCAGGAGCTGAAAAGAACTAAGTATTCAGTAGTCATGGTATTTCCAATTCACACATAGACTAAGACAGAATTTTTACAAAGTCTAAAACAATAATGATAATAATAAGCATTCAGATTCCCTAATAGACCCTCCATAAGTTTACATCAAAAAGTCTCTCTCCTTTTCAGGGGCTTCCCTGGTGGCGCAGTGGCTGGGAGTCCGCCTGCCGATGCAGGGGATATGGGTTCGTGCCCCGGTCCGCGAAGATCCCACATGCCGTGGAGCGGCTGGGCCCGTGAGCCATGGCCGCTGGGCCTGTGCATCCGGAGCCTGTGCTCCGCAACAGGAGAGGCCAAAACAGAGACAGGCCCGTGCACCGCAAAAAAAAAAAAAAAAAGTCTCCTTTCTGCCTAACAACTCTTCCCACAGAGATGATGTGATAAACATACTATTTTTAGCCACAGGCTTGTTTGCTCTTATGGCCACTGTGATTACACTGTGATTATGTTCCCTTTTTTCTTCAGTTGCTAGGAAGCTCAAAGTCAATTTGTAGTCCACTCCAGCTGTCGTACAGGACTTTAATCGTGGGTAGCTATCTCAGTGTTTTCACACCACCCCTAACATTACTTTCTTTTCATTCCATCATTTTCCCTTTTTGCAGCTTCTTCAACTACTTTTCTTTTATCCCATTATAGACAATGTTATAAATTTACTCCAATCCTTTTTTTTTTTTTTGACTGCGTTGGGTCTTCATTGCTTTGCGTGGGCTTTTCTCTAGTTGCAGCAAGCCGAACTTGCAGAAACACACAAATTAATCAAATATTAAATTATGCCTGTCGTCAGTTCCTGACTCTACTCCTTTTGGCACCTGACAAACTGAAGAAGTATAGTTGGGGACAGGTGCCCTGACTACCCTGAGAGCCCTTGACATGCTCCCTTATTAGAAATGCTCTAAGAAATTCAACTGCAGGATCAAAGCCATCTCTGATTTAAGCCCTAAAACCATCCCCACAAAATTAATTTATTCAGTCCTTTTAAAAAGTGGAATTAACATTTATTAAAAAACCAACTTTATGCATTGGTTTATACAGACGTATAAGTTTTGACAGATGTATACATCTGGGGATCTATCACCCCAACCAAGATGTAGCAATTTTCCATTACTTCAAAACTGCCTTTCCGCTACTTTCCAGTCGATCCTTCACCCCCATGCCCTATTCCTACCACCACTTACCTATTCTCTATCATAAGTTTGCTTTCCTTGTAGAATTTTATGCAAATACAATTGTACAGTATGTACTATTATGTGCCTGACATCTTTCATTCAGATTAATGTTTTTTTTTTTAATTTTTATTTATTTATTTATTTATGGCTGCTTTGGGTCTTCATTGCTGCGCACAGGCTTTCTCTAGTTGCGGCGAGCGGGGGCTACTCTTTGTTGTTTCGGTGGCTTCTCTTGTTGTGGAGCACGGGCACCAGGCACGCGGGATCCAGTAGTTGTGGCATGCGGGCCCAGCAGTTATGGCTCATGGGCTCCAGAGCACAGGCTCAGTAGTTGTGGCTCACGGGCCCAGCTGCTCCGTGGCATGTGGGATCTTCGCGGGCCAGGGCTCGAACCCTTGTCCCCTGCATTGGCAGGTGGACTCCCAACCACTGTGCCACCAGGGAAGCCCCAGATTAATGATTTTAATTGATACATACATGTTGTATGTATCAGTAGTTTGATTATTTCCACTGATGAGCAGTATTCCATTGTATGCATGCTCCACGTTTTGCTTATTTACTCATTTGTTGATGGATATTTGGGCTGTTTCCAGTTTGGGGCGCTTATGAATAAAGCTGCTATGAACATTTACATAAAAATATCTTTGTGGACATATATTTTCATTACTCTTGGGTAAATACCCAGGACTAGAATTGCTGGGTCATATGGTAAGTATGTTTAATTTCATAAGAAACTCCCAAACTGTTCTCCAAAGTGATTATACGATTTTACACTTGCTCTGGCAATGAATAAGAATTCTAGTAGCTTCAAATCCTTGTTAACACTTGATATTGTCAGTCTTTTAAAATTCTAGCCTTTTTAGAGACTGTGTCATGGTATTTCATTATGGATTTAATTTGCATTTCTCTGATGATTAATAATTTTGAGCATCTTCCATGTGCTTATTGGTCTTTTGTATATCTTCTTTTGTGAAATGCTTGTTCAAATCTTTTGCCTATTTTTTCATTGGACTGTCTTCTTATTGAGTTCTTTACATCTTCTGAATACAAGCCCTTTATGATGATCGGCAGATAGATATAGATAGCCACAAAATATTTGCAAATATCTGTATTTATATTTAATAATAGATATATTTCATATATTTGTGAATATAAATGCAGATATTTTATTTTTTCATATATTTTTATATGCAATATGATATATATTTACATGTGTAACATTTATGATACATATACATTTTAAAATATTTTATCTCAGTTTATGCCTTTCATTTTCTTAATATTATCTGTTGAAGAGCAGAGCTTTCAGTTTTGAATAAATCCAATTTTTTTTTAAGGTGTGATTTTTGTGTCTTAAGAACTCTTTTCCTACCCCAACGTCAGAAAGACTTTCTCCTATGTTTTCTTCCAGAAGTTTCATAATTTTAGCTTTTTTATTTAGGCCTCTGATCAATTTTGAGTTAATGTTTGTATATGGTGTGACATAAGATTCCAGGTTTGTTTTTCTCTTTCCAAATGGACACCAGCATCGTTTGTGGAAAAGACTATCCTTTCCCCCACTGAATTACGTTAGCATCTTTTTTGAAAATCAAAGGACCATATATATATGGTTCTATTTCCGGGTATTTTTTCCTGTTTCACTGATGGATATAACTACCGTTATGCCAATACAACACTCCTTGATTACTGTAGCTGTACATTAAGTCTTGTAGTCAGGTAGTATAAAATCTCCAAAGTTGTTCTTTTTCAAAGTAGTTTTGGCTGTTTAAGGTCATTTTGTATTTTTATATAAAGTTTAGAATCCATTTGTGAATTTCTATTTCTAAAAATGGCAGCTAGAATTTTTATTTGAATTGTGTTCATTGACTCTATTAATCAGTTTGGAGAGAACTGACATCGTAACAATGTTGACGGTTCTAATCCACGAACACAAGTAATGAAAGGCTATATGATTTCTAAAGTGCTGGGTATTTAACAGTCCTGAGTGAACTTTCTGTTACTATACTTTTCATACATATGCTTTATTTCTCACTGTATGTTTGATATTACATTATTATATTTAAGAAAGCACTAAAATTTGCTTTTTATTTTCTAAGTGGTGAAACTCTTTTATGGAGGTGTTCTTTAATTTTTCTCAGCAATGTTTTGTCATTTTCTGTATAGAGGGTTTGGATGCCTTTGCTAAATTTATACCTAAGTATTTCATCTTTTCTTGGATGCTACTGTAAATAAATAAATGGTGTTATTTTTTAAAATTTATATTCCAACTCTGTTGCTAGTCTACAAAAATACAATTAATTTTTTAAAACTGAAGTATAGTTGATGTACAATGTTGTGTTAGTTTCTGCCGTACAGCTAAGTGATTCAGTTATACATATGTATATTCTTTTCATGTTCTTTTTCATTATAGGTTAGTACAAGATATTGAATATAGTTCCCTGTGCTATATAGTGGGACCTTGTTGTTTATCTATTTTATATACAGTAGTTTGTATCTGCTAATCCTGAACTCCTAATTTATTAAATACAATTATTTTTTGTGTATTTGACATTGTATTGAGCAACCCAGCTAACTCAGTTTTTATTTCTAATAGCTTTTGGCTGATTCTTTAGGATATCCTACATACATGGTCATGCCATCTGCAAATAAAGACAGTTTTACTTCCTGACTCTTGAATTAGTATGGCTTTTTTCTTACCTTATTGTACCAGATAGTATCTCCAGTAAAATACTGAATCAAAACTGTGAGAGTGGCTACCCTTGCCTTCTTGATATTATGACAAAAAAGTGTTGTCTTTCACCATTAAGTATGTTGTGCATTGTAGGTTTTTTTGTAAATGTCCTTCATATATGGAGAGGCTTATCTTTGCAGCTCATCTCTGATGGCTCTGTGCTTCTTTCTTTCTTTCTTTTTTTGTGAAAGAGAGCTCCTCTTTTAAGATTTTTAAAATTTATTATTTATTTATTTATTTATTTTTGGCTGCATTGGGTCTTAGCTGCGGCACGCAGGATCTTTTGTTGCAGCGTGCAAGTTCTTCCTTGTCCTGCACAGGCTTCTCTCTAGCTGTGGTGGGCGGGTTTTTCCTCTTCTCTAGTTGTGACACGCAGGCCCCAGGGTGCGTGGGCGCTGTAGTTGTGGCGCGCAGGTTCCAGAGCACGTGGGTTCTGTAGTTTGCGGTACGTGGGCTCTAGGTGAGGCGTGCGAGCTCAGTAGTTGCAGTGCACGGGTTGCCCCACAGTATGTGGGATCTTAGTTCCCTGACCAGGGATCGAACCCGCATCCCCTGCGTCGTAAGGCAGATTCTTTACCACTGGACCACCAGGGAAGTCCCATCTGTGCTTATTTCTGAGGACACGTGGAACCATGAAACAGACCCTTAGGCCAAGATAGGAATGATAATTAGTAATTTATAATGTGCTATTTAAAGTCCAGAACTTCCCTAGGGGCACCCTATATCAGCTTGTCTACATTGTTTATTGAAAATGTATAGATTGATGGCTTGAACCTGGTTTACTGTATACACAGCCCGGTTTTGGCTTTATGAGAGCAGAGAAAGGAAACTAACTTGGAATTTTTATGGCGGTTATTGGTGGGGGCAGAGTGAGGGTTTGTGAGCACAGGGTAAAAGGTCTTGTATGGTTTGAACCTCCCACCAGCAAAAGAGGAGGGAGTATCTGCATTTTTTGTGGGCTTGTCCAGACGTGTAACACAAAGAGGGAGGACCGAGGCCTAAAAGCTGTCAGCAGTCAAACATCAAAAACTGGAATCATGGGCTTCCCTGGTGGCGCAGTGGGTGAGAGTCCACCTGCCGATGCAGGGGACACGGGTTCGTGCCCCGGTCTGGGAGGATCCCACATGCCGCGGAGCGGCTGGGCCCGTGAGCCACGGCTGCTGAGCCTGCGCGTCCAGAGCCTGTGCTCTGCAGCGGGAGAGGCCACAACAGTGAGAGGCCCGCGTACCGCAAAAAATAAAACTGGAGTCAGACACACATGATGAATTTGTCCATATTACCTAAGTTGTCAAATTTAGTGATACAAAATTATTTATAATATTCCTTAATATCCCTTTAATTACTGTAGAATATGTAGTGACGTTTCCTCTTTCATTCTTCATATTGACAATTTGTGTTTTCTCTTTTCTGCTTGATTGGACTAGCTATAGTTTTATGAGTTTATTTAGTCTTCCAAAGAACCAGCTTTTGGTTTTATTAATTTTATTTATTGCTTATTCGTTCTCTGTTTCATCAATTTTCTCCGTATTATTTCCATTCTTTACTTTTCTTTATATTTACTTGTGTTTCACTAGCTTCTTAAGATGAAAGCTTACATTGGTCATTTTAGAGCTTTCTTTTTGCTCCGAGCATTATTGAGTTATGATTGATAAATAAAAATTGTATATATTTTTATGTATAAAATCTGGTGTACAGCAGGATGTTTTAATATACGTATTCATTGGGTTACCTTTCTTCTTTATTAATACAGGCATTTAAAGCTAAAAGTTTCCTTCCAAACATTGCTTTAGCTGCACTCCACACACTTTGACGTATTTTCATTATCATTCAGTTTAAAATATTTTCTTATTTCTCTTATGGTTTGTTCTTTGACCCATGGGTTGTTTAGAAAAGTGTCACTTAATTACAAATATCTGGAGAGTTTCCAGGTTTCTTTTGTTTGTGATTTCTAGTTTAACTTTGTTGTGGTCCAAGAATATACTCTGTGTGAATTCAGTCCTTTTAATTTATTGAGATACTGTTAATGGCCAGCGTGTGGCCTACCTTGGTGAATGATCCATGTGTATTTGAAAAGGATGAGTATTCTGCTCTACAAATGGTGAAAATTTAGACTGAATGGTCAGGAAGGGCTTTTCAGGGACAGTCATAGTTAAAATGTGTAAATGACAAAAAGGAACCAACTAGGTAGAGACCAGGGTAAGGGCAGACTGGACGGAGGGAGTGGCTGGCGCAAAGAACCTGAGATGGGAGGTGGGTCCTATAATAACTGCCATCCGAGGACAATAACCTCCACACAACTCAGGCTCACTCAGGTTTTGGAGAGCTTCTGTCACACCTGGACTGCTGGTGCTTTATATCCAAGGGCCTCCTTTCTCCCCTGACCAGAAGCCAGTGGAATTGAAGAGATCTGCATCCAGTTACCCAAGAGGTGGGCGTGCCTCTGGTCTTTGCCTCAGTTATGATTTCAAGGCAGCTGTCTTATCTCAAGACTCACTAAAATAACAATAGATCTAAAATAACAATAGCAGTTATCACATATTGTACAGTACCAAACACACACACAGTAGACTCCGCTTAATCCTCACAACTACCTTACGAAGTAGGTATCATTAGTCCTTTCACATGTAAGGAAAGTGAAGTTCAGTGAGGCTGAGGAATTCTCCCAAGTTCAGGTAGCTAGAAGAGGCAGAGCTGGGTTTTAAGCCCAGATAGCTCTGACTCTAAAGCCCATGCTTTTAACCATTAGACCCCACTGCCTCTCTTCACCCACCCGCCATGTCAGTTGTGACCCCGAATCCCTGTCTTAGTTCCAGTCTTGATGCTGTCAAGTTTCTCAGCACACTGAGCATGGAGCCCTGCCTTGCTCCTGCTGATTCTCCCGGTCTGGACACAAACACATGACGGGAACCTGCTCTATCCTGACATCCCCAATCCCATTGCCCACTTCACTGTGTGATGCTGGCCTGCAGCTGGATGTCCCAGGCCTACAGCAGGGGCTGTGAACACTTTACCATACCAGTGGGATTCCAGTTTTTGCCTTCTGGCCTTGGCCTCCCTGACTAGGGCCTGGGTCCAGTTCCAGGTCTTGGCCTCTCACCCACAGCCTCATGCCGCTGTGGCTCACTACACTCCACGTCTGAAGGACACACACTGCCCCTCAGCTTCCACCTTCTACTGGGGTTCTGTGACGTTTACATTCCTGAGACTTATGGGGACTCCATTTGACTTCACACCTTGAACATCATCTGCAGCAGTAGACACCCAACCATTTTCATCAGAAACCCCATCAGTAAAACATTTCTGCACCTGTGCCCCTAATATACGTACATTTAATTATATGTAAATCAGAGACACGCACTATTGTACCAGTATATTATATACTTCATAAAGCACAAAAATATGGAAAATGTTAAATCATAAAATATAGCACTCACTAATATATGTTTAATATTTAATATATATAATATACATTGCAATATTTTCCACCTTAAGAATTCCACCTTAAGAATACCTGTGTGGGGGCTTCCCTGGTGGCGCAGTGGTTGAGAGTCTGCCTGCTGATGCAGGGGACACGGGTTTGTGCCCCGGTCCAGGAGGATCCCACATGCCGCGGAGCGGCTGGGCCCGTGAACCGTGGCCGCTGAGCCTGCGTGTCCGGAGCCTGTGCTCCGCAATGGGAGAGGCCACAACAGTGAGAGGCCTGCGTACCGCAAAAAAAAAGAATACGTGTGTGGGACTTCCCTGGTGGCTCAGTGGTTGAGAGTCTGCCTGCCAATGCAGGGGACATGGGTTCGAGCCCTGGTCCTGGAAGATCCCACATGCCGTGGAGCAACTAAGCCCGTGTGCCACAACTGCTGGGCCTGCACTCTGGAGCCCGTGCTCCACAACAAGAGAAGCAACTGCAATGAGAAGCCCGTGCACCGCAACGAAGAGTAGCCCCCGCTCGCCACAACTAGAGAAAACCCATGCACAGCAACGAAGACCCTACACAGCCAAAAATAAATTAATTAATAATTAAAAAAACCGTGTGTGTGTGTGTGTGTGTGTGTGTGTGTGTGTGTTGTGAGAGTTTTATTTTCTCATTCTTTAATACTTTTTATATTTTGTACGTATAATGTATATACACACTAATATTTTCTATACCAAGGTTTTTTTTGTGGTTCACGTGAAGGCTACACCCTCCTCTGGAGACCCCTTAACCACAGGATCCAAACCAAGCCCCTCAGAAGCTGTCCTGGCTCTCCGCAGGCAGACCTGCCACCTTCTCCATGCCGACCCAGAACTCCGCCTCTGTCAGCTTTCCCCATTACTCCCCTCCATCCCAACACATGCTTTGGAGTCAGAACCCCTAAGGTTAACTACAGATGGCTGCTTACCAGCTGTGGGACCACGGACAATGTATGTAACCTCTACAGGCCTCAATTCTCACCTGTAAAATTGGAACAATAGCATGAACTTTTCTGGTGGTTGTGAGGACAGAAAGAGGAAATACCTAGAAGGCGGCCTGGCCCAGAGACAGCGGTCAACAACTGATGACCATCACCATCGTTTTGCCAGGGGGCTCACTACTGCCTGCAGCTGCTATTTATTCTGATCTCTGCTGCCCTGCTGAGGGCTCCTTACCTTCTAGTTCAAGGGCTACCTTTCCTGACCGCTCCAGCCCTCTTGGCCTTCTCCATACTCTCTCTCCTCTGGCACCCCCCCAACCTTCTGCACTTAGGCCCAGGTATCTGCAGGTTACCAGTTAACTATTTCTGTTTACTCTCATTTCCCCATCCAGCTTACTGCTCCAAAAGGGCAGGGGCCAACAGAGGTCCTGCTCCTGGGTGCTCACCACAGGTGGCAGGTGCTCAGGCAAAGCAGATGAAGCAGACATGTGCCCTCAGACTGCATGAGTCTACAGTCTTCCTGAACCACCATCTCCTGGCATTTTGTCACCCTTTGTCCATTTGCTGAAATCACAAGGTTGCATCTGCTGTCCTATGAAATCCCACAGGCTCCTACAGAAGAGGCCACTCTAACCAGACACTCCAGCAGATTCTGCCAAGCTGGGATCAGCATCTAATCACGTTTCCATCACAACACAGTGAGAAACATGTGACTGGCCCTTAGCAACAGTTTCTCAAGAAAGCTACCCCTATAGAGAGCTCATTAAGTTAACTGAACAAACGTGAGGCAAAAGCTAAAAACAGACCTGTGCTGTCTGAAGCCTCATGCAGCACGTGGCAGAAGCTGGAAAGGGCAAGGATGGAGCCTGGCTCCCAGGATGAGCAGGGAAAGAAAAAAAAAATCTGCTGGGCAGGCAGCCCCTGGGTGGGTCCCTATCCCTATCCCTGAGAAAGAAGAGAGCTCTGGACTTCCTCCTGGGGCTGAAGACCCTTTGGTGAGGCCAGACCAGCCCCGCCCTGCCCCACACCCCAACACACACAGACAGCTGCTCCCAGGTATGAAAAGCTCTCCTCCACTCCCTAACCCCTAAGTCATTTGGAACCCAGGGCAGGGTAACACCAGGAACTGGCTTTGAAGAGCAACTTAAATAGTGAAAATTTTAAATTTAAAATTCATTTCAATTCAGTAAACCTCAGGCACTTACCATGTGTTCTGGGTGACATAGTCCTCACTCTTAAGAGGTTTACAAGGACAGATAGGTTACGTAACAAGTACCCACAACTCAGGATAACACACAGTAAACGCTCTAATGGGGGAGCAGGAAGAGCATTCTGGGAGCAGAGAGGAAAAAGGAGGAATAATACTGAAGGGGGACAACAGGTAATCAGCGAGGGCTGCATGGAAGAGGCAGTACTTGTCCTGGGGCTTGGCTCCTGACTCCTGGAACCTGTGAGTTGTCTTCCTCAGGGCTCAACTGAATTCACCAAGTACTGGTTAACTGGTTAAATAAGAAGGTATTCCAGGAGTTTGGTTATTGCCTATGCGTTGGTTGCCGAGGGTAGACTGGAAATGCTGCAGCTTCTTTTGTCTTTGGGGAACCTATTCAATGCGGTTAGAGAGACTCAAACCTCAGAGAGCAGACACCAAGGACGCTGCTCCCTTGCACCCTTTGCTAGTTGTCCCCCTTCCTTATGGAGACCAGTGGGGTAAAATAGACTCCTTGGCTCACTTTGATGTAAACATAGGAAAGCAAACTGGGGCAGCACACACCTGTGAGTTATGGCTTTTAAAATAATTTTGAAATGCAAAACAGTCTCAGCTACCTTCACTGACTGCTTGCCTTCAAGCAAAATCAGCACAAGGGGTTAATACTATTCCCTTTGCCTGGAGTATATAAAAGGCAACCTTCCTGTATTAAAGGAGCAGCAAACCTGGAAAGAGGAGAAAAGAAGGATGTGTTCCACCCCTGACATTCTGTATGTTTCAAAAGAACTCAAGACAGCAGGTGAAGGAGTAGGCAACTTTAACCTGAAGGTCTTAGCAGCCCATCACATTAGGAAACATGTCCACAAATGCACCTACGTACGCACTCAGACAGAGAGGGGAATTTCAAGAGTGTCTAGAACATCAGACATGCAGGCCACCAGAGCTTGGGTCAAAAATCTCTGGCTCCACCGCAGCTGGTGAAGGTGTAGAGGGAAGGGTGGGAGCCGCTGTGGGGTGTCAGCAGTAGGAATTCAGCTCTCATTTTCAAAGTCACCAGGAGGCTCCATCCCTAGAGGCAAACTCTTGAAAGGAAGGGGCAGCTCACACCTGCTTCAGACAGAGCCACACTCAAAAGCAGGGACATATGCCTGTGGTTATCTCTCAGACACACAGACGATGTAAAAGTTGTGACAAAGGGGTCTGTGAGGCCTGGAGACTGTGGCAGGGCTCTTCAACGAGAAAATGTGCACCGTAAAGCACTATACCAGGGGTCCCCAACCCCCGGACCCCAGACCCCGGACCAGTACTGTTAGGCACCAGGCCACACAGCAGGAGGTGAGCGGCGGGCGAGCTTTCATCTGCCCGTTCCCCATCCATCGCTCCGCATCACAGCCTGAACCATTCCCCACCCCCACCCCCCACCGCCGTCTGTGGAAAAACTGTCTTCCACGAAACCGGTCCCTGGTGCCAAAAAGGCTGGGGACCGCTGCTCTATACAAACGTTAGGATTTAGTGTTTAAGGAAATTAACATCAACATTACTTCAGCTGAAATGAGTAACTGTCGTTCCCAGCCTCAGAGGAGCTAGTGCTGTTTTTGCCTCACTCCCACCCGCCTCACTGAAAATTAATCAGTTCATTTATTTATTCCTTTACTCGATTCATTCAATACGTGCCGTTGAGCACTGAATACATGCAGATGCCCTCAAGAAATTCGCAGCCTGGTAAAAATGTTCCAAAGGTACTAGTTACACCAAATGCATAGAAAAGGTCTGAAAAGAAACACGCCAGAAGTGGCTTCCTCTGGGGAGGGGAGCAGGATGGGGGTATTAACTGAATTCTTTACCAGTGAAAGACTCAACCAAAGCACCCAAGTGTACCTCTGATTTTTGAAAAATGACGCCTCTGTAAGCTACCTTTTCATATGCAACAAAATGAAAAAATTTTGATCTTGGAATAAGCTGCTATTTCAGTGAGTCAGAAACTTCCTGAAATAGACGTGACCACTGCTGGCAGCTGTTCCCAGCTGAGTGAATTCACTCCTGAGTGAATGTCCCAACCTGCAGGTTGCAAGAGCACCAAACAACTTTTAATTATGTCCTCCTTCACACTGTCCTCTTGGAGGCCAAGCAAGTTCTGTTTCACGTGAGTGGAGCTCCTCGGGCTCATTTTAGTTCCATTTTCAACTTCCCGTTGACCCCAATTCCTCTCTGGCCCCAGGAATTAAGAGGAACACACTGGAACTGTGTTCCAGCTACATAAATTCTAGGCCTCAGAATGGCCGTGCATGCTGACAGTCATGTACCCTGTCCCTGGGCCCTCCAGTTCCTGCTGTCCTGCCCTTTCAGATGACCACAGCGTCCGTCAGCCCTCTCAGGTGGGCAAGGCCAGGGGCTGCTGAAAAAGGTCCCTTAAGAGGGTGTCCCAGACCACCCGGCCATGCATGCTGGCTCACGGTGCCCACTCCCCACTAGAGGACATGGGGAAGAAGACTTCCTAAGTGTCCTCTGAGAAGTTTTAAACAAGCAGAAGCCACTTAAACAATGAATGGTAGAATTAACATATAATTCATTCGTTCTCAAAGTATAGTCCCAAGGCCGCAGCATCAGCACGCCCTGGGAACTGGGTAGAAATACAAATTCTCAGGCCCTGCCCCACACCTACTGAATCAGAAATTGGGGGTGGGGTGCAGCAAACTCAGTCTCATCAAAAGCCCTCCAGGGGAGTCTAGTGCAGGCTGAAGTGTGAGCAGCACTAACATAATTATCTGAAGCTGCGATGAGAAATGACTGGTTCCCTTTACATGAAAATTCTAGAAACTGCTCAGTTTGAGTGCCTGCCTCAGAGAGTGTGTGAGTGGTCATTGCCTCAGACACTTAATTCTACAGATGAGCTAAGTTATTTGAGGATGTCTGCTAGGGCTGCCATTACAAAACGGCACCAGGGACTGGGTGGCTTAAACAACAGACATTTTCTCTCTGATCTAGAGGTTGGAAGTCCAAGATCAAGGTGTCGGCAGCTTTGGTTTCTCCTGAGGCATCTCTCCTTGGCTTGCAGGTAGCCGCCCTCTTGCTGCCTCTGCAGAATGGTCACCCCTGCATACATGCATGCCCCTGGCATCTCGCTATGCATCCTCACGGCCTCATCTTATAAGGGCACCATGTTGGATCAGGGCCCACCCTAACAGCCTCATTTTAACTTAATCACCTCTTTAAACCCAATCTCCAAATACTGTAACATTCTGAGGTACTGGAGGTTAAGAATTCAATGTATAAATTTGGGGGGATACATTTCAGTCAGAACAAGAGTCTTCTCAAAATGGACTGTTCTATCCAGTTTTCACCAGTCCTGTCTGAAACACTTTTCCGGGGCGTGTGGGACCAAGGAGAGGATGACTGGATTCTCTTTCCTTCTCCTTGGCTCCCTCACCCCCTCACACTGCTTCAGGCCTGTCCACTACAGGCCCAAAGACCCCTGGGAAGGACAGCCATGCCATCGGCTGAGAAGCAGACAGGAAGAGGAGGAAACGGAGGGGGAACGGGAAAGAAGAAGGGAGAAGGAGAGACTGAAAAAAAAGAAAGGAGAAGGACAAAGGGTGAAAGCATTAATGAGCTCTGCAGGGAGAGGCCTACCTGCCTTTGTTTCCAGAATCAGAGATTCTAACCCCACCCAATGTGGAAGGCCAACCAGGGAGCCAGCCCAAAGCTATATCACTTATGAGCTGGGTGGTCTTGGGTCAGCCATTTACACCCTTGATATCTCTGCTCATTCATTTATTGTCTGGTTCATTCATTTGTTTGTTCACTAGTTTATTCGATCATCCATCCTACAGAATAAGAATAGGCTTTAGACACTGTCCTAGGTATTATTTCCTTGTTGGTCAAATGGGAATAATAATCCCAATCTGCAGAGTTGTTAGGAGGATATGAGACAAACACCTAGCAGAGTGTCTAACCTTTTCGTGACTGGTTTGTGACTCTCACCTCACGTGAATGTAAGCCCTTGAGGATAGGGACGTGGTGTGTGTTTGTTCCCTCTGTCTCCCAGCACCTGGAGAGTGACTGGTGCTCAACAGACATTTGAGGAAGGAAAGAAACTTGGGATGAGGGGGGCAGAGAAGAAAGTGAGGCAAGCATGGCACACTGAGTGCCCACTACCATTGCTTCTACCTCTTGGGATGGCCCAGATCCCGAGGAGTCCTGAGGACAGAGTCACGTTAGCACCAGATCTTGGAACCTCACCACTTCCCTCCTTCCTCAGCAAGGCTTCTGGGAACAGAAGGCTATACTTCTGAAGACATGAGGGATTCCAGGTCAGCTGTAGACCAGTCCACAAAGCAACTGAATTTGTCACCAGTGAAGCCCATTAACAATTCCCGGGAAATAAAAATAGAATCTGGGTAATAAAATAAAGTCTAACCTTTTTTCTTTTCCTTTGCGCTTGTCTAGCTTCATTCGAAGTGCCCCCGACTCTTCAGACCAGAGATCCTAGTGTGAAACTGCGGCACCCAACACCTCAGCGCGGCAGGCCGTCTGCGTGAGTGCTACGCTCGACACTGCAATCCAAGATGGCGCCAGGGGCGGGCCGCGCGCAGAGACGCGCGCCCCGCACGGCGATCAGGATCCGCAGCCGTGAGCATTGCAGCTGCGTGAGAACTCCGCCCCCTCCCTCCCCTCACCCCACTGCCGCAGATGAGAACCCTACTAAGCAGTCCGCAGCCTGTGGGAAGCGCATGTGCTCTAAATTAGTAGCTCGCACCTCTCTGTCCTCCGATCAAAGAAGAAAGCTTTCCGTTGCTTCTGAACCAAACTTGGTCTCATTCTATTGGCTCAAACGACACTGAGCAGGAGAATCCTTGTTGGGGACTGACTCCGGTGGGTCCATGACAAAATTTCTCTTTGACGCTCTTCCAATTTCACCCCCCTTTCCTATACCCCTTACTCCTGATGCCCACGGGCTGCTGGGGCCCCGCACCCTGAGGGGAAAAGGGAGAGGATGAGGTCAGAGCTCTGAACTCTCCCACACTATCCCCTTTGCACTTGCCAAGGCTTGTGTCCCTCCTGATAATTCCAGACATCTGGCCTGTGGAATGAGCTGAAGAACAAATTCTCACCGTGGTGTAAGAAACATGGTAGGATGGTGTGTTACCCCTCCCAAGGGTCCTTGCCCTGCCGCCGGGCCTGTGCTTTAAGCCACAGACTGTAATTACAGAAAGTTAGCACTGGGAGGGATCTTTTTTTTTAATTTTTTAAAATTAATTAATTTATTTATTTTTGGCTGTGTTGGGTCCCTGTTTCTGTGCGAGGGCTTTGTCCAGTTGCAGCGAGCGGGGGCCACTCTTCATCGCCGTGCACGGGCCTCTCACTATCGCAGCCTCTCCTGTTGCGGAGCACCGGCTCCAGACGCGCAGGCTCAGTAGTTGTGGCTCACGGGCCCAGTTGCTCCAAGGCATGTGGGATCCTCCCAGACCAGGGCTTGAACCCGTGTCCCCGCATTGGCAGGCAGACTCTCAACCACTGCACCACCAGGGAAGCCCTGGGAGGGATCTTACAGACCAGCCAGCCCAACCCTTCATCTCCAACGGCCAATTGCAGCCCCACAAAAACATAAAATCTAATACTGATCCCCTGAACAGAATGTCTCTTTGTGACTCCCTGAACCCCAATTTCTGAATGAGCCAGGCTGTTGGTGCTGACATACATTTTTGGCTTGGCAGAGACAAGTGAAGAAATTCTCTGTTCCATCTCGTTGCCTTCTCAGTGTCCTCAGACACTGCCAGGTATTGTCCTATTCTCACCTCTAATTGGACAAGAATTAATTTCCTGATACATGCGGCTCTCCCGAGAAACCAGTCCCACGACCAGAGCCGTCAGGCTGGACTGCCGTGACACCAGCCCACCCAAGACCTTAGACCCCCAACTCCCCTCCTCTCACACACTCTTCCTGGGGACCATAAGAGAAAACAGAGTTTGCCTTCCTTCTTCTTCGGGCAGAAATTGCCATAATGGGGAGACAGCCCCTTCCAAAGCTGTTTTTATCATTCAAAATTTGAGAGCCTGTGTTTCCTGCATCTTAGCAAAGGAGGTGGGGAGTTAAAAGGCAGGTCCTGGCCTTCTCTGTCCTGGGCCCCAGGCTAAACGGAGAGCTGTCCCAGCACAGAGGGAGCCATGCTTAGGCCTGTCCCTGCAACATGCATCCCCAGCACAGAAGCTAAACACAGAGCCGAGACAGGAAGAGTCTCTGCTTCATTTCCACAAACTCAGCAGCAGCAGAAGTGGACTAATGCTGAGGTGAATGAACGCCTTACTTCAAGGTTCTGTGTAGGGTCCTAGCAATGCATTCATACATCATGTTTTTGTAAACTGTGTAGATATTTTATAACCTCAGTGAAGACTTTCCCTTCTGCCATCCCCTCCAACATACTCTTGTAGAGTGATGGAGACATTCTGGGCATGAGTTAAGGAGAAACAGAGTAAGGAATATGGGTTTCATGGGACATTTTGTGGTCCACAGTTATTTCCATGTCTTGTTAGATTATTGCTAGCCACCCTGAAGAAGAGCTTCCAGGAAATCTTCCACTGCCCACTGGGCATTCTCCTCTGCCCTCCTGACACAAATGTGCAAGGCTAGGGGCTGTGTAGCAATGCGAGCACATACTGGAAGAGTGGCGTATTGAAGGAGAATCAAGGTCTGGAATGTATGAAGCCAGAGGCAAGTCTGTGGAAAATTCATCCACTTCTTACAGCTCACATATGAAAGAAATTTGATAGCAGTTTTCAAACATCTGACAAGCCTAAACATTTACATGGCATTGCCAATGAAAAGTTGTGAAGCTGGAAGAAACTTTGCTAAAATACAATAAGAAAAAATAGGCCAGGTTTGATCAGCCAAGTCAGAGGAAAGATGAAGTATCTTTCTCTTCTCTCCATTAAAAATATACTACACTGAGAGTTAAATAATTGTAAGAATCAGGGACAAATAATTATAAGCCTTTATTTTATTAACCCAGAAAAACTACAAGTAATGACTTTCTCTATTCAGCTAACAACTTGGCTTATGGTTTATTTCTGAAGAAGAGATCATAAAGAAGATTGTTTAATGACTGTAAATCAGTGTTCAAGAGAATTCACTTACTCATTCAACAAACATTCATGCACCACCTACTATGTTCCACTGTATTCAATACAATTTTACAGTAGTGAAAAAGAAAAAAAAAACCTAAAAAATCATTGTCATATGAAGAGGTGATCAAAGAGTATGCAAGGAAAAGATAAATAAATGAAGAGAATAAAGCATTATAAGGGTGTTTCAAAGACTTAATTAAAATAGCATATTGTTGGGCTTCCCTGGTGGCACAGTGGTTAAGAATCCACCTGCCAATGCAGGGGACATGAGTTCAATCCCTGGTCCAGGAAGATCTGACATGCTGCGGAGCAACTAAGCCTGTGCGCCATGACTGCTGAGCCTGCGCTCTAGAGCCTGCGAGCCACAACTACTGAGCCTGTGTGCTACAACTACTGAAGCCTGCGCTCCTAGAGCCCATGCTCCACAACAAGAGAAGCCACCACATTGAGTAGCCCCCACTCGCCGCAACTAGAGAGAGCCCACACACAGCAATGAAAACCCAACGCAGCCAAAAATAAATAAATTTTAAAAATTAATTTTTAAAAAAAAGTTAAAAAAAATAAATAAAATAGCATATTGTTTGAATTTTATAATGTTTGTGTTATATTTGATTTGTTTGTGTTTTCTCATTATAAATAAATACTTTTATACCTAACTTTGTAATGTGTGTTTTTGTTTTTAAGAGGACCTCCAGAACTATGTAAGCTTCATGCCCCAGATAACCTGGATGGAGCCCTGTCAGGGAGTCACTAAGGAAACAATTTGAACCCACTATATAGAAGTCAACCATGTAAGGACAACCATGACATTCTCCCTGTGGCACCCCCAAACAGCTATGCCATATAAATAAGGCAACTGAGCACAGAGAGGCTTTAGGTTCATAAGGAATAGAGAGTTACATGGTTAAAGGACATGTTCTCACTTGGGGGTAGATAATGCACATTAACTTGTGCGTTGGTGCCATGTGAGTTGATACAATGTGAGTTGTGAGTCGGTAGTTGGGACTTCAAAAGAAAGGCAAGCCCCAGTGTCAAGTGAACTCTGCCCCTGGTTCTGGAAGATTGGAGCTGGGGTGTCCCTGATGGGAACAGGGAATTGTGTCCCCCTGCAAGGATGCATCAGAGAACTGGGGCTTCCCCTGACCTCACTCAGAGGAGGGGAAGACTCACATCTCTGGGATGAATCTCCTGCCCACTAGTCTGAGCCTTATAATGGTTAGGAGTGCTTTTTATCTCCTGAGTCTACCTTGAGAGCTCATTGTTCTTGACTTTGGTTTTTTCCCTTTCTTTTCAAGTTATTTTATGTTTGGAGAAATGAAACATCAACAAAAAATCAACATGCTTCTGTAGGGTGGAGGGTGGCTAGAGCCCAGGCTTGTGCTGAAGGAGGACTGGGACTTTCATGGGGCCCTGAGGAAGGTTCAACGTGACAAATGTAACCAGCACAACTAGCATCCAAACCCAAGAAGCCTAACTTCCGACTCTGCACCAGGAAGCGTGTGTTCCTAACAGCCTCCCTCACCTATCTGGCCTTCCATATGCATCACTTCTGGTACATATTTTCTGTGGAAGAGAATGCTAGGTGTATGCCATTATTCATTCTTGCCGTCTTATAAAAGAATAGAATTTTAGGCCGTTCCCGCTGTATGCCCAGCCTCCCTTGCAGCTAGGCACAGCCACGTGGCTAAGTGCTGATCACAGTCATGTAAGATGAAATAATGGGAACAAATTCCAGGTGGTGCCCTCGAAGGGAAGGAGACTGCTTTCCCCTTCCCCTTCTCTCTTTCCCAAAGCTGGAATGCAGACCTGGTCATTGGTGTTAGAGCAGCTTACACCACAAGATGGAAGCTGAGTTTTGAGGGTGGCAGTGCGCTGAGATGAAAGGAGCCTGGTGTCCACCACCATGGAGCCACCACACAGCCCTGGACTGTGATGTAAGAGAAATAAACTCCTAGCTTGTTTTGTCCACGCTTGTTCCAGCCTTTGCTGCAACACCCAAACTTGCACCCTAGTATCCTTTCCACCAGGCAGTGTAGTACAACTGGTTAGAGCCAGCCTCTGGAGTTAGACAGATCTGGGTTCAAATCCTGGCTCCATCACAAAGGATGGCTCTGGTTCTTTTCTGGTAATTGCTATTCATCTTCTTTGACAGCCACTTTGTAGACCTTCCTAAGGGACAATTATTCATACGCCATATATACTCAGCACAGTATGGGCTCGATAGTTGAGCCCAAAGACTCATACTGTTGGGCTCAAATCCTAGATCCATATGTTCCAACTATATTACCTTGAGCAAGTTACTTACCCTTTCTGTGCCTCAATTTCCCCATATGTAAATGAGGATACTAATAGTGCCTCCCTCATAGGATTTGGTGAGAGGTAAGACAGATGACAGCTACCCACTATGAATGCAGAGCAGACCCAGCTTCCTAAGACTTAAAGATCCCTGGCACAGGACCTGGCATATGATAAGCATTCAATAAATGTTAGCTGTTGCTGCTGCTTATTATTGGTTTTATTATTCCCAGGCTGAGCACAGAGCTTGGTGCCTAAGAGGTAAATGCTTTCAAAAGGATGAATGAATGAAGATCTAAACCATATTCTGTGTAGTGGAATAAGTCACAAAATAAACCAAATACCAAGGTGAGGTGTTTTACCCCAGATTGATCACTGCCCATCGGTGTCTGTCAGAGACACCTCAGTCTGCAAACCCTCACGAGAGTCCCTCAAGCTTGAAATGAAGGGTTTCAGTGTTGTTTACGCTCAATCAAAGCTTAGACTATGGCTCCCTATGGACCTTGTCGATAGCGGGGATCTTGTACAGCCCTGGGGGATTGTCCACGAAATGCAGATGTCCAGGCCACTTTTACTCTGGGTATTGACCCCTGCTATTTGGTGCAACCATAAGAATCTGTGATTCTTATTCAAAAAAGGTGAGTGTAATTCTCACCAGTGATGAAGCTGCAGTAAACTATCTCAGTCCAGGTGTTCATGAGGAGCTGACCCTGCGTGGGGCATCACTTCTGGTACAGCCCTGCTTGGGCACCAGAAGCCGACTCCACAAGTTCCTCCTCTGACAGACAACACCACGGTTTCTAAAGAAACAGGGACTGACTTGAACGAGGCAGTTGGCCTGGATTCCACAAGGCCTGAAGGTCTCTGCTCGGAGAGCTGGAGTCGACCAGAGGCAGAGCACAGAATCAGACCCCTGGGTTTGCCATTCACATTCTGGATCCATTACTAGTTATATGGTCAAATTTCTCTCTCTGAAACTTGATGTTCTCATCTGTCAAATAGATATAATAATGGTATCTACCTCACCGGTGGTTGTAAGAAATAAATTAAACAATGTGAAAAGCGTATAACAATGCCTGGCACATAGTAAGGCCACAATAAATGTTTACTATTATTCTTGCTGTTTTTAGTTTTTGGCTGGGGCGCACAGCCAGATGCAGTGGTCTGTGGGTTGTGGTGTGGTTTGCCCTCCTTCCTGCTTCTGCGCCTGACCCAGGCCATCCCTCCAGCCCAATGACTCTGCTGGCTCCATCCTGACCACCAGACAGTGGCCCCACTGGACCAGCTGTCACTGGGAACACATCCCCAAATCTCACCTCCTGCCTTAAGTATGCCCTGCTGTGGTTTTAAGTTAAAAGCAAATGGAAAAGAGTTATTTCAAAGCATTTTATAAATTACACTTGAAGTAACAATCCAGTTGGGCCCAGCCTAGTCAGCACTGTTTTTCTCTTTTCTCCTCAATTCTTTCCCCTCAGAGACCTGAGGGCAGATTTTTCTGGAGGAGGGGACTTTGCCAGGTGACCCCTCTATTACAGTGTGGGCAGGTTGGTGCAGGGGGCCCCCGGGGGCACTGCCAGGCGCTAGCTCATCCACGAAGGCTGCCAGCTTTTCTAAAGTTCTTTATCAGTGTTTAACCCAGAGGTCCGTCCAGGAACAGTATTCCTCCTCTCAGCCGGCCAACAGGATTGTATAAGGCAGGGAAATACTGCCACCTGTTGGTCATCCAGAATCCCTGTTTGAGCACAAACATTCTGCTGTACACCCACTTTGTAAATATTACTCTAGCCTTTTACTCGTGCTAGATACTTAGAAAATTCAATATCTTATATTTCTGCCCAATGTGTCCATTTTAAACAAATAGACCTAAAAATTAGTAAATAGACTTAAAAATGGCCTGTCAATACCAGCTCCCTATTCTCAAAATCACCTCTGCATAACCAGGTGTCCATTTCATATACAGTCGTCTACAGTCAGGCTCCAACACCGCCTGCATCCACAGGTTCTGCATCCCACAGCAGGCAGACTGTGAGGGACTGGAGCAACTGCAGTATCCTCTGGGGGTCCTGGAACCAACGCTCAGCAGACACTGAGGGATGACAGTGCACTTATGAAAGTTTTGTAGGATCAGAGGAGTAAGGGAGTCTAGAAGTTCAAGTTCAGAGTTCTGGGCTCTGTCCTTGTCTGGCCATTGATTAGCTGTGGGACTGGGCGAGTGCCTTCCCCTCACAGGCGCTCTGGTGGATGGGGTAAGCAGGGACTTCCAGCTCCAATACTATATGGTTCTGGGTACCTAATAACATGTAATGGGAAGGCACTGCAAGTGAATTTTCTGAACTAAGCATAACATTAAAAATTATATTGCAAAAATTCTATTTTAAAAAAAATGAATAGAAAGAGTTCTCTTTGAGGCCTTCCCCAGTGGGTCATTACCACCCTGCAACAATTAATTGGGCCTGCAGAAAAGAGGCACCTCCAAGCAAGAGAATGACTGTGGAAATGGCTGTGTGTCCATTCTCCCCGCGTTTGTCTGAATGGTTCCCCTCTCGACCTTTCAAACAGAGAGTGGGGTGTGCTCAAACCACCATTGGCTGCCGCCACCACTAGGAGCCCAGGTCCCCCAAAGAGCGCAGCAACTGGGGCTTCCCCACATGGGGAACCCCTGGGGTCATCAGCCAGAGACTGGCAGTAAGGGATCCCTCCTTACTGCCCAGGACACCTGTGTACAGGGCCCTGGGGCTTTGAGGGTTTGTGGCACAAGTTAGGACTTTTTCTCACACTTGGTAAACACAGGACATTGCAGGTTGGACAGTCAGCCTCAGAAATGGAAGAACAAAGGGGGTTCAGAGGTACATATACAGTCCTGATTTGTCACATCTTCAAATAAAAATTTGTTACACATTTGCTAAAATAAAAAAATCAGTTATAAATTACAGTAATAAAAAAGGACCTTATCCCGTAAAATTTTCAAAATACTACTACGCCCGTTAAACACATCTGTTAGTTTTTAAATGTGCTTACTTATTTCACCTAATTCATCCTCAGATGTCCTGTCTCAGAATTGAGCTTGGGTTAGTTTGTGCCTCAGACTCCAGTGTTTCCAATCATCAGAATAGCTTGTCAGCCACACCTGCCAACAGCAAATCTCTTTCCTCAGTTAAGCCCCACCCAGTGATGACTTGAGAATTTGAGGCCTAACCTCCCCAGATGAGAGTCTGTTTCACAGTTCCCACCTTGTCTCTCTAAGTCCCTGTTAAGTAACTTTTGTAGCCCTCAGAGCAGTGGTAGTCTGGTAAATGTTGAATAGCCACAGCACCCACCCGCTGGGGCCAGGAAGCCCTGATCTGTAGTGTTTGCCAATTTCCATGGTGTAAATGCTCCTGCTGTGGCCAGTTTCAAGCGACTGTGATGTGACTGAGCACGGAGTTGAGAAGAAAAGTGCACAACTGGCAAGCGCCAGCCCCATCCCACCCCGACCCAGCACATCTCTGCAAAGTGAACTCACGTTCAGAGCTGATGATTTCTGAAAGACACACTTTCCCTACATGTTTGTATACAGAGCAGAAAATAGTATCTCTCAAACAAAACATTATTGTGGTAATCTGCAAAAACGTCGATACACAGTTGTTTTTTTCACATACATGCCCCCGAGAAAGCCTTGGGAGAGTCTCCCCAGTTCTTGCGGATGCAGAAAACAACAGTGTAGGTAGGAGGAAAGGGAGTCGCGTATTTCATGACTGCAAAATCAGGAAAGTGAGAGAAAAGTCTGGGAAGGAGGACTAGACGCAAGGAAACAGGATATGCGCGGGTTACGGTTGAAAGAGGAACTGGGTAGCAGTCCATCTCAAACTGAAATCTCTCCTCGGGGCCGAGCCCTCGCGGAGAAGCAAGCTGAATGCCGGATGCATGAATAGCAGCTCAACCCGTAGTCCCCGTGAGTCCCTCTCAGCACCCATCAAACCTTAGTGTGACTTGAGAGAGCTCCCACTTCAGGGAAATGAGATATGCAGCAGGGTCCCAGGGAACCCGCGAAAAGATGAACATCAACCTCATTCACACCCGTCTAAGGGGTCAGTCAGCACAACCGACGGTGTACTGGGCTCAAGTCTTCACATGCTATTAAAGCTTAGTGGGAGACGACCAGCCCCAGAAAAAGTCGAGAGGAAGCACACGTGTGTTTTCCTTCTTCCATCCTAATCCTCTCTCTTCCTCTCCCCGTTTTTCCGGCTGCTGGCTGCCTTCCAACGAATAGGCACACGCAAGAGGATTGGCCAGTCTGCTTCAACTAAGAATTCCCTTCAAAAAGCAATTTGCATTTTATTAATGGATCCAGGGAGACAGAAAAGCCTTCAAGAAATCAGCAGTCAGTGCAGGCAGGTCAGGGTGGAGGCTGCTCTGTCTTCCCGGGAGGCCGGGGCTTGGTCCCAAACAGGAGTCTTAAGAGATCAAGGCTGAGGTAATTAAAACAGAAGTCAAACACATTGGTGTTCATATAAATGGTGAGCACCATCTGCGGAGGACTAAATGAGAGTAAACGAGTTTACATTTTAGCATGAACTATATAATGGATATAAGAAAAAAAAAACACTACAGATGACAGTATTTTAGATGATTTATCACATCAGCCGTTGACTTGGTGATTTTCCTTTCTTTCCCTCTTAGATGCTGTATATTTTTTAGATTTATTTTTTAAGTTAAACTGATTAACATATAATTTTGCTTTTAGAATTATCCTTTAAACTTCATTACATGAGATATCCTGAGGCATCGTGGGAACAATTTGGAAGTGATAGTGGGTTTTTTTAATCTTTGCACAAAGCAAATTAATCAAAATTGACATGATTAAGCAGAAACTTCTCCAGCAATGTGTCTATTAAAATGATCTCTACCCAAGGTGATTATGAGTTCCTCATACTTTCTATTTGCTTATTTGTTCATTTGTTTTTAAAAGTTTATTCCTTTTTCCTCATGTCTCACACTCATTCTCCCATCACGTTCACATAAGCAGACATTCCAATATTTTTCATGTATGTATTTTTGCATATCTGTATTCCTATAAATTTTATGTTGTTGTTTTGTATACTTGGACTTTTATTTGAGTGATATTGTGTCGTGTACCACACTCTTTGTTACTTTTTTCCCTGAGCATTGTGATTTCTATATTCATCCAACTTGCTCTCTCGTAGTGACTTGGATGAGTACAACTGCTGCAAAGTAACCCAGGCAGTGCACCATCACATTTTACCTCTGCTCTCCTTGTAAAGGACACTGAGTTCATTTCCAACACTTGGCCACCACAAACAATACTGTAACGAGCAATCTCCTCATGGACCTGGTGAGAGTTTCTTTGAGATAAACACCCAGGAGAGAATTGTTGAGTCATAGGGGATGCATATACTAAATTTTTCTAAGTAGGACCAGAAACCTTCTTTGTGTTCTTTCCAGAAAGAATGAACCAGTCATTCCTTCTGTTGAGTGGTGAATAAGGTTTCCTACATTCTTACAAATATCTGGCATTATCCAACTTCATATTTTTGCCGGGCTAATTAGTCTAAATTAATATCTCGTTTTCATTTGCATTGATTACTAATTATTTGAAGCTTCACTTCCTATACATGGCCCAGTGTTATATGATTAGCTTCTGGGCTGGCTATAAATGTCCTATTCCTATCCTTTTCCCATTTTTCTACTGGGGCTTGTCTTTTTTTTTTTCCAAAAGTTTCTCATATGGTCTAAATATTAATCCCAGGTTTAGCTTAAATTTTGAAAATGTTTCCTCTTGTCCTACCTTCTCTCCATTAACTTTGTTTTTCACTGAAAAATAACGTTTAATTTTTAGTTAATCCAATTCATTTATTTGTTGTTTGTTATTTTTGCAATGTGATTTGTGCTTTTAAAGATGCGCTTAAAAAGTCTTTCCCTGCTTCTGGGTCACAAAGATAACTCCTGTATTATCTTGGATTAACCTTATAATTTTATCTTTCATATTTTCATTTTTAGTTTATCTCTAGTCCACCAGTGATATGGCATTGTGTAGGATCCAGTTTTATTCTTCTCTATAAAGTGAACCAGATCTCCAAACATGTTTTTACTAAACAGTCTGTCCTTTGCCTAGGATTGTCACCTCTATCCTGTAGTTTCCACAAATACTTGGATTTGTCCCTGAGCTCTCCATTCTGTTCCATTGATCTATTTGTTCTTACTCCAAAACTAAACTTAAAAAAATAATTTGGTTTTGTAGTACGTCAGTATCTAGTAGGATTAGCCCCCTCCCTATCTTTACTATTCTTTTTTAAGACTGATTAGCCATGAATTTTTATTTCTCCATATAAATGTTAAAGTTAACCAAATTCCTCAAAAAAATTCAGCTGGAATGTTGATTGAAATCGCATTTGATTTATAGCTTACTCTGAGGAAGAATTGACATCTTTATAATACCACATCACAGCATTCAAGAGCATGGACTCTCTCTCCATTTACTGACATATTCTATGGTGTTTATAACAGTTTAAACGTGTTCTCCATAGAGTTATCATGTAGTCTTGGTCAAGTGAATTCCTGGATACTTTATGGTTTTTTGTTTCTATTATGAGTGGTATCTTAATTCTGATTATATAGTGTAAGAGATGCCGTTTTTACAGCTTGATCTTTATTCAGTAATATGGCTAAATTTGTACTACTGCTAACAATTTATAATTTCTGTTTATTTTTCTAGAAAGATGATTATATCTACTGAAAACAATGAAAGTTTCAACTCTTCCCTTTCAGTCTTTAAAGAACATATATTTTTTTCCCCAATAGGTTGTTCAGGATCACGAGTCCTGTATAAGATAGTATTAAGTAGTATTAATACTAATAGTAGCAGTAGTCATCATTGTCATCATCTTCGTCTTTTATTAGTATGTAAGGGATATTGTTTTGATCCCTATCTGAAAGGAACTGTGTCTAAAGTTTCATCATTATGCATAAGTATATTTACTGTATGTAAGATTTTGGTATATAAGCTTTATCAATTCAAGGATGTTTACTTCTACTCGTAGTTTGATAAGAGTTTTTATCATAAATAGGTATTGATCCTTTTCAAAAGCTTTTTCTGCAAAGATTGAGGTAATTAAATAATTTTCCTTTATATGTGTGGAATGTGGGGAATTACACTGATTGATTTTCTGTTGTTGAGCCATCATTTTATTCCCGGGATAAACCTCACTTGATTTTGATGTATAATTTTTACAATAAACTGATGTTTTCAGTGAATATTTTATTCTCTGCTTATGTATCTACGTTCATCGTGAAATGAGTCTATAATTTTCTTTCTCTTCTGTCTTTGCAATCAAGAGTATACTAAATTCATAAAATGAATGAGGCAGCTTTCATTTTTCCTATTTTGTGGTACAACTTGTATAAGATAGGAATATCTGTTCCTTGAAAGTTTGGTGAAATTCACCTATGAGACTGTATGAACGTGGGATTTTTTGGAAGGTATGTCTTTGATGATCTTTTCAATTTGTTTAATACTTGATCTAGTTCAAGCTGTTTTTTCCTGTACCATTTTAACATTTCATATTTTTCTATGAATTCATTTCTTTCACCTAGGCCTTCAAATTTAGTGGCAGATACGTGTCCATGTGCTCTTCCAATCTTTCTGTTATAGTTATTTCCCTCTTTTTAATTCTGTATTTTTAAATTTATGCCTTGTCTTTTTTTATTTTTCCCCTTTCAGTCTTGCGAGAGATCTGTCTTGTTGGTACAAAAAAAAAATTTGTTAATCCTGTCAATCATTTTTTGTTCTTCACTATTTTATTGAATTCTGCCCTTATAATTATTTCCTTCTTTCTTGTTTGCTTTATTGCTGTTTTCCAAATTCTCTTATTGATTGTTCACTTCATTTATTATTAATATTCCTTGTTTCCTGACAAATATATTTGAAGCTGTAAATGTTCCTGAAATTTTCAGTTGAATCCCACAATTTTAACGTGTAGTGTTCACCGTAGTCCTTGTATTTCTTAAAATTTCTTTATTATTTTCTCTGTAACGCAAATGTTGTTTAGTAGTATGTTGTTTTCTAACAAAAGGAATTATTTAGTTCTATTTAGTTGTTTTCTTGTTAGTGTCTGAATGTATTCATTATTAATTTGTTGCCTAAAACATAATCTATTTTTGTAAATGTTCCATGTGTGCTTGAAATCTTTGTTTAATTTTATTGTTAGGTCTTTGATCACTGCTTTTCTTTCTTTCCCTTTTTTTGGGGGGTGGGTGTGTCTACTCGATCAGTCTTTCTCCAGTTACCATTGTAGCATCATCTATTTTTCTCTGTCATTCTCTGAAGCTTTTTTATTAGGTATATATATGCTCATAATTTTTTGTTGTTATTCCTTTTATACATATATCAACATAACGTCTATCATCTATCCTCTGTGATATTTTTTGCCTTAAATTCCTATTTTGTAAGATATTAATATTGCTACTCTAATTTTCTTTTCACTCATAATTACCTGGTATATATTTTTTATCTACTTTCATTGTCAACTTTCTGTATTTTGTCATAAATTCTGTAGATTCTTTTCACTCATAATTACCTGGTATATACTTTTTATCTACTTTCATTGTCAACTTTCTGTATTTTGTCATAAATTTTGTAGACAACATACTGTTGTGTCATATTTTGTTTGTTTTTTAATCCACTCTGAGAGTCTCTGCCTTTGGTGAGTTTAACTTTTTGCTGCTCTAGTTCCACTATCTCATTTAGTTATTTATTTCTTTTTTATAATCACCATGCTATACATTACATCCCCAGGATTTATTTATCTTATAGCTAGAAGTTTGTACCTTTGACCACCTTTACTCGTTTTACCTGCCTCTGGCAATCACCAACCTGTTCTCTGTATCTATGAGTTTGTTTTTCTTTAGATTCCACATATAAATGAGATTATACAGTGTTTGTCTTTCTCTGACTTATTTACTTAGCACAATGCTCTCAAGGTCCATCCATGTTGTCGACTATTTTGTTTGCTCTACTCTCTCTTTCCTCTGTTCCTCAGTTCCACTGCATATATGAAGTTTTCCCAAATGCACTGCTGTCTACATATCCCCACCTTAATTTACCATAATCTCATGTCCTCTTGGGCTCCCTCCCACTCTGCTCCCTACATCATGCTGATAGAATTTTAGTTCTGGGTTTTATGTGAGGGGTTTTTTTCCTTCTGACACCAAATACGTGGAGTCTTTTCCAACACTATTTCTCCAACTCCCCAACACCACCGAGGTGCCCTACAGTTCAATTCTGACACTAACTACCAGAGTTAGTCAGATTCCACAGGTTTAAGGACTTAGCCCTGGAGACTGCCCTCACTTCAGATGCTAGTTACAGGTCTCGGGTTCCCAGTTTACTCATGCTTCTGTCCAATTTGGCTACAAAGTCAGAGGTTTTCACAACCCTTACCCCAGGCTTGATAATTTGCTAGAATGACTCAGAATTCAGGAAAATACTATACTTACTATTACAGTTTATTATAAAGGTTATAAATAAACAGTCAGATTAAGGGGTATGAAGGACAAGGTCCAAAAGGGTCCTGAGCACAGGAGCCTCTGTCCCTGTGGAGTTGGAGTGCACCACCCTCCCAGCATGTGGATGTGTTCACCAGTTTGGATATTTCCCAGACCCCATCATTTCGGGGTTTTCAAGGAGGTTTCATTACATAGGCAAAATTGATGAAGCCATTGGCCACTGGTGATTAACTCAATCGTCAGCCCCTCTTCCTTCTTGGAGGTTGGGGAGTAAGGTTGAAAGTTCCAAGCTTCTAATCAAGGGTTTTTCTTTCTGGCCACCAACCCCCATCCAGAAGCTATCTAGGGGCCTGACAGACCTTGCCTTATTAGTCAAAAGATGCTCTGTCACCTTATCACTCAGGAAATTCCAAGGGTTTTAGGAGCTCTGTGCCAGGAACTAGGGACAAAACCCAAATATCTTTCTTATACCACATTATGTAAATATATTTCCTTCAACCTTAGATTTTAAGACAAAGATAAGCTTTACCAAGATATTTGATCACTCTTACTTCCTATAAATCTTGCTCCATCATTTGGATTTATTTCTTATTTAAATACTTCTTCCAAAAGTATTTTTAATATGGGTCTTTTTTGTGGCAAAACTTCTAATGCTTTCTATGCCTGAGAATATTGTTATTATGTCCTTACATTTGATTAGCAGATTGTCCGGATATAGTAGTTTAATACCAGAAAATTTATCTTTATTTCTTCAAATATTGCCTTTTCTTGTTTTTATTTTCCTCTTTCTAGGACTCTATTCGTGTGGATGTAGACATTTCTCTATCTTCCATTTCTCTAAGCTTTATTTATTTTAAATATGTATTTTCTTCTCCTCTTACCCTTTTCTGTTGCATTCTGGGAGAATTTCTCAATCTGATCTTCTAACTCACTAATCATTCTTTAGCTGTATCAACCCTACTAGTTATCCTTTCTATGGTGTTCTTTATTTTATTGCCTACTTTTTCCATACCTAGTAGTTCTACTTGGTTCTTTTTGGTGACTCTTTATTCTTATTAGTATTGCCCCTATTTCTTTAGGTGTACTTATAGTGCTTATTTTAAATTCTTGGTCCATCTGTTCAAATACTTCTGCCTGATGACATATGTTGTGCAGCTTATTTATTTTTTTGGTAGTTGTATTTCTCTGGTCATTTTGGCCTGTGAGCTTGTGTTACTCCCCTCTCCTCATTTTACCTGTTAATATTTCCTCTACTTTATTTTTTAATACATATTGGGAAAGAGCCAAAGACATGAAACCAGGCCAGTTCCAGTGAATATGGGGAGAAAGGAGGGAATGGAGTTCCTAGGGGCTGCTGGCTTTCCGTCAGGCACCTCCTCTCGTCAAGATTTCATCTTTAAGTCTTTAGGATAAGGCAGGACTGGGAGGAGGTAGTCCCCTAACATGCTGTCCCCCATCCCTGGGGGTGTGGAGAGGGAGAGGTGAGGAATGACTCTCAGAGGTTAGCTGTTCAGTCCACATCTGTTTCCATCACTCTTCCCTCAGCAGGGCTGTTGTGCTGCCATGAATTTGCCCTGCAAATACCTGCACCAATAGTCCAGGCTACGAGCACAGAGAGTCAGGTCATGATTGTCATAAGGCTACTCCAGGGAGATGCAAGGACGGCCTTTTAAAGGCTTTTCTCCAACTGGTCTCTTCACTGCTGCCTCCGGGTCCTGCCACCCCAGGCTGCAGTACCCCCTCCATATATAAGAGTTTAAGACAACCTTCCCAGCAGCTTATTGAGGGTTTTGTTTGTTTCTTTGGTTGTTTTTGTTTGTTTTCCCAAATGCACATTTCCCTCTTGCTTCAATGTTAGCAAGCAGCCTGATCTAGTTTGCCATCTTGCTAGGAACCTAACAGTAAATATTTAATAAATGTTTGTAATTGATTAGCAAAGCTAACAATGATGTATGTCTTTCTCTCCAGGTTTTGTTGTTGTTTTTAAACAGGAAAAGCTTTTCAACTGGTTGCAAGGTTTAGGTATATCCCTGACAGAAGGGGACAGGAAAGAGAAAGGAACGGACTTCTCACTCTGTGCTCACTAGGTGTGGGCACTTGCTAGCTGCTAAACATGTGAGATAGGTACGAAATGTACTCCACAAAATTTGTTTCATTTCTTTATTTCTCTAAATCAGATGATCACTCTGGGCTCCCACCCAGATGGCTAGTGGAAAAGTCAATCTCAGTGATGGCGGGAGCCTCCCCTCCTTAGGGTGATACAAAAGTCCCAAGGGAATGAGTCTTCAGCAGCCTAGAGCGTTCTGGAAAGGGCATCTACTTTTCAATTCCTGCTAGCGTCTCTTGGGGGACTCTGTGTAGTCTTTGGAAAGAGGCAGTTCTGCTGCTTCTCTGCCAGGCACCAGTCCAGGAGGTCTTTTCTGAGATTTCCAAAGCAACAACTAAAAATGTACACTCTCCCTCTTCTCAAATGCACATCACTTTCTGGGGGCTAAATAGAAGTGGAATGAGATCCACCTTCACAGGTCAGAAGCCACATTCACTGATCTTCTCTCAGTTGTAGAGAATTTCTCTCCACTTCCATTTAAAATCAGGACCATTTCCATCTCCTTATCTTCAAATGCGCCTCATCCTCTCCGGGCTGGGACCATCCAGCCTGCTGACCCTAAATGAGTTTGAAACACAAAAGCTTTCTCTCTCCCCTCTGGGGTGTTGAATTTCAGGATGGCAGCCGAGAACTTTAATGACACAATGCTACTTTTTCCAAGGATGAGGCTGGGAAAAGATGAACCAGTTAGGTTTTGTTTATTTATGTTTCTTACCTTATTATGTAGATGTTATGTCAACACCTTCAGCAGTTGCTGCAGTTCACTGCCCAGGTCCTCCTCACCTGGTAGGGAGGGCAAGGCAGTTTGGGGTCACTTTCCTTACCACAGTGTCCAGAGCCTGGCTGATGTGGGATTCAGGTGAGGTGTGAAGGCCTGGTCCCCTTGACTCAAGGTGGCACGATTCTGAAAGGCCATTTGTTGGAGCTGCCTGTGAAACCAGCAGAGGCCTTGTGGCTAATTGTCCCAAGTTGTCTCCCTGCCCACCCTGCTTCCTTGCCTTTCCCTCCACATGTTGGCCCATGAAAGCATTCTCCCAGGAACTTCCTGTACACAGATCTCTGCTTCAAAGACTGTCTCCTAAGATAAGCCCCAAGAAAGAGACATTTATTCACACTTTATAGGTGTGGAAACAGGCTCTGGGAGCTTAAGTAACTTGGTCAGATAGTAAACTTGATATTTGATTACAAAATATGTCTGATTCCCAAACCTTTGGACATTTTTTGTCCAGTGAGGGCAGGACTGTGGAGTAATAACACTCATTCAACTGTTCTTCCCATGTCCTCCCTACCAGGCACCATGCCCCAAACCTATAGCTACATTACACATGCACACATCTTTGCACCAGGGTTACCATCTCTTCCACGTCGAAAATTCCCAAAGAGAAGTGAGGAGCTGCAGCCCATGGAGATATGCTTCAAATGCCTTTGCAGCTTCAGCAGCATTAGGCCAGGCTCTCGGGCTGGGAAAGAGGGCTCTGGCTGACAGGCCCTCCCCTCAGGGCTGAGGCTGTGCTTCCCCTGCAGAGTCCAGAAGAGGAGGGGACGCCAGCCAGGCTCCAGGAATGGCTGCACCGGGAGGTCTCCTTCACCTCCCCTGACGTCCACCTCTTCCATTCCTGAAGAGCTCAGGGCTGTGAGGGAGGGGGAGGGAGTGAGTGTGAGTGTGTGTGTGAGTGTGTGTGTGTGCGCGCACACGCGCGCTGGTTTTCAGATTCCAAGGCAGAGTCAGGAACTGCTGCATTCTTTAAGGACAAATGCCAGGGATGAGGGGAAGACGGCGGAAGAGTAAGACGCGGAGATCACCTTCCTCCCCACAGATACACCAGAAATACATCTACACGTGGAATAACTCCTACAGAACAACTACTGAACGCTGGCAGAAGACCTCAGACCTCCCAAAAGGCAAGAAACTCCCCACATACCTGGGTAGGGCAAAAGAAAAAAGAATAAACAGAGACAAAAGAATAGGGACGGGACCTGCACCAGTGGGAGGGAGCGATGAAGGAGGAAAGGTTTCCACACACTAGGAAGACCCTTTGTAGTCAGAGACTGTGGGTGGCGGAGGCAGAAAGCTTCAGAGCCGCGGAGGAGAGCACAGCAACAGGGGTGTGGAGGGCAAAGCGGAGAGATTCCCGCAGAGAGGATCGGTGCCGACCGGCACTCACCAGCCCGAGAGGCTTGTCAGCTCACCTGCCGGGGCGGGCGGGGCTGGGAGCTGAGGCTCAGGCTTCGGTCGGATCCCAGGGAGAGGACTGGGGTTGGCGGTGTGAACACAGCCTGCACAGGGTTAGTGCACCATGGCTAGCCGGGAGGGAGTCTGGGGAAAAGTCTGGACCTGCCGAAGAGGTAAGAGACTTTTTCTTCCCTCTTTTTTTCCTGGTGCGCGAGGAGAGGGGATTAAGAGCGCTGCTTAAAGGAGCTCCAGAGACGGGCGCGAGCCGCGGCTATAAGCGTGGACCCCAGAGACAGGCATGAGACGCTAAGGCTGCTGCTGCAGCCACCAAGGAGCCTGTGTGTGAGTACAGGTTACTATCCACACCCCCCTTCCGGGGAGCCTGGGCAGCCCGCCACTGCCAGGGTCCCGGGATCCAGGGACAACTACCCCGGGAGAATGCACGGCACGCCTCAGGCTGGTGCAACGTCCTGCTGGCCTCTGCCGCCGCAGGCTCGCCCTGCACTCCGTGCCCGTCCCTCCCCCCGGCCTGAGTGAGCCAGAGCCCCCGCATCATTGGCTCCTTTAACCCCGTCCTGCCTGAGCGAAGAACAGATGCCCTCCGGCGACCTACACGCAGAGGTGGGTCCAAATCCAAAGCTGAACCCCGGGAGCTGTGCGAACAAAGAAGAGAAAGGGAAATCTCTCGCAGCAGCCTCAAGAGCAGCGGATTAAATCTCCACAATCAACTTGATGTGCCCTGCATCTGTGGAATACCTGAATAGACAATGAATCATCCCAAATTGAGGAGGTGGACTTTGAGAGCAAGATTTATGATTTTTTCCCCTTTTCCTCTTTTTGTGAGTGTTTATGTGTATGCTTCCGTGTGAGATTTTGTCTGTATAGCTTTGCTTCCATCATTTGTCTGAGGGTTCTATCCGTCCGTTTTTTTTTTTTAATTTTCTTTCTTAATAATTATTTTTTATTTTAATAACTTTATTATATTTTATCTTACGTTATTTTATTTTACTTTCACTTCTTTCTTTCTTTTTTCCTTCCTCCCTCCTTCCTTCCTTCCTTCCTTCCTCCCTCGCTCCCTCCTTTCTTTCTTTTATTCTTTCTTTATTTCTACTTCTACTAATTCTTTCTTTCTACGTTTTCTCCCTTTTATTCTGAGCCGTGTGGATGAAAGGCTCTAGGTGCTGCAGCCAGGAGTCAGTGCTGTGCCTCTGAGGTGGGAGAGCCAACTTCAGGACACTGGTCCACAAGAGACCTCCCAGCTCCATGTAATATCAAGCGGCAAAAACCTACCAGAGATCTCCATCTCAACAGCAGCACCCAGCTTCACTCAACGACCAGCAAGCTACAGTGCTGGACACCCTATCCCAAACAACAAGTAAGACAGGAACACAACACCACCCATTAGCAGAGAGGCTGCCTAAAATCATAATAAGTTCACAGACACCACAAAACACACCACCGGATGTGGACCTGCCCACCAGAAAGACAAGATCCAGACTCATCCACCAGAACACAGGCACTAGTCCCCTCCACTAGGAAGCCTACACAACCCACTGAACCAACCTTAGCCACTGGGGACAGACACCAAAAATAATGGGAACTACGAACTTGCAGCCTGCAAAAAGGAGACCCCAAACACAGTAAGATAAGCAAAATGAGAAGACAGAAAAACACACTGCAGATGAAGGAGCAAGATAAAAACCCACCAGACCTAACAAATGAAGAGGAAATAGGTAGTCTACCTGAAAAACAATTCAGCATAATGATAGTAAAGATGATCCAAAATCTTGGAAATAGAATAGAGAAAATGCAAGAAACATTTAACAAGGACCTAGAAGAACTAAAGATGAAACAAACAATGATGAACAACACAATAAATGAAATTAAAAATACTCTAGATGGGATCAATAGCAGAATAACTGAGGCAGAAGAACGGATAAGTGACCTGGAAGATAAAATAGTGGAAATAACTACTGCAGAGCAGAATAAAGAAAAAAGAATGAAAAGAACTGAGGACAGTCTCAGAGACCTCTGGGACAACATTAAATGCACCAACATTCGAATTATAGGGGTTCCAGAAGAAGAAGAGAAAAAGAAAGGGACTGAGAAAATACTTGAAGAGATTATAGTTGAAAACTTCCCTAATATGGGAAAGGAAATAGTTAATCAAGTCCAGGAAGCACAGAGAGTCCCATACAGGATAAATCCAAGGAGAAACACGCCAAGACACATACTAATCCAACTGTCAAAAATTAAATACAAAGAAAACATATTAAAAGCAGCAAGGGAAAAACAACAAATAACACTCAAGGGAATCCCCATAAGGTTAACAGCTGATCTTTCAGCAGAAACTCTACAAGCCAGAAGGGACTGGCAGGACATATTTAAAGTGATGAAGGAGAAAAACCTGCAACCAAGATTACTCTACCCAGCAAGGATCTCATTCAGATTTGATGGAGAAATTAAAACCTTTACAGACAAGCAAAAGCTGAGAGAGTTCAGCACCACTAAACCAGCTTTACAACAAATGCTCAAGAAACTTCTCTAGGCAAGAAACACAAGAGAAGGAAAAGACCTACAATTACAAACCCAAAACAATTAAGAAAATGGGAACGGGAACATACATATCGATAATTACCTTAAATGTAAATGGACTAAATGCTCCCACCAAAAGACACAGATTGGCTGAATGGATAAAAAAACAAGACCCATATATTTGCTGTCTACAAGAGACCCAATTCAGACCTAGAGACACATACAGACTCAAAGTAAGGGGATGGAAAAAGATATTTCAGGCAAATGGAAATCAAAAGAAAGCTGGAGCAGCAATTCTCATATCAGACAAAATAGACTTTAAAATAAAGACCATTAGAAGAGACAAAGAAGGACACTACATAATGATCAAGGGAGCGATCCAAGAAGAAGATATAACAATTGTAAATATTTATGCACCCAACTTAGGAGCACCTCAATACATAAGGCAAATACTAACAGCCATAAAAGGGGAAATCGACAGTAACACATACATAGTAGGGGACTTTAACACCCCACTTTCACCAATGGACAGATCATCCAAAATGAAAATAAATAAGGAAACACAAGCTTTAAATGATACATTAAACAAGATGCACTTAATTGATATTTATAGGACATTCCATCCCAAAACAACAGAATACACATTCTTCTCAAGTGCTCATGGAGCATTCTCCAGGATAGATCATATCTTGGGTCACAAATCAAGCCTTGGTCAATTTAAGAAAATTGAAATTGTATCAAGTATCTTTTCTGACCACAATGCTATGAGACTAGATATCAATTACAGGAAAATATCTGTAAAAAATACAAACACATGGAGGCTAAACAATATACTACTTAATAACGAAGTGATCACAGAATAAATCAGAGAGGAAATCAAAAAATACCTAGAAACAAATGACAATGGAGACACGACGACCCAAAACCTATGGGATGCAGCAAAAGCAGTTCTAAGAGGGAAGTTTATAGCAATACAAGCCTACCTTAAGAAACAGGAAACATCTCGAATAAACAACCTAACCTTGCACGTAAAGCAATTAGAGGAAGAAGAACAAAAAAATCCCAAAGTTAGCAGAAGGAAAGAAATCATAAAGATCAGATCAGAAATAAATGAAAAAGAAATGAAGGAAACAATAACAAAGATCAATAAAACTAAAAGCTGGTTCCAAGAGAAGATAAACAAAATTGATAAACCATTAGCCAGACTCATCAAGAGAAAAAGGGAGAAGACTCAAATCAATAGAATTAGAAATGAAAAAGGAGAAGTAACAACTGACACTGCAGAAATACAAAAGATCATGAGAGATTACTACAAGCAACTCTATGCCAATAAAATGGACAACCTGGAAGAAATGGACAAATTCTTAGAAATGTACAATCTGCCAAGACTGAATCAGGAAGAAATAGAAAATATGAACAGACCAATCACAAGCACTGAAATTGAAACTGTGATTAAAAATCTTCCAACAAGCAAAAGCCCAGGACCAGATGGCTTCACAGGCGAATTCTTTCAAACATTTAGAGAAGAGATAACACCTATCCCTCTCAAACTCTTCCAAAATATAGCAGAGGGAGGAACACTCCCAAACTCATTCTACGAGGCCACCGTCTCCTTGATACCAAAACCAGACAAGGATGTCACAAAGAAAGAAAACTACAGGCCAATATCACTGATGAACATAGATGCAAAAATCCTCAACCAAATACTAGCAAACAGAGTCCAACAGCACATTAAAAGGATCATACACCATGATCAAGTGGGGTTTACCCCAAGAATGCAAGGATTCCTCAAAATATGCAAATCAATCAATGTGATACACCATATTAACAAACAGAAGGAGAAAAACCATATGATGATCTCAATAGATGCAGAGAAAGCTTTTGACAAAATTCAACACCCATTTATGATAAAAACCCTCCAGAAAGTAGGCATAGAGGGAACTTTCCTCAACATAATAAAGGCCATATATGACAAACCCACAGCCAACATCATCCTCAATGGTGAAAAACTGAAACCATTTCCACTAAGATCAGGAACAAGACAAGGTTGCCCACTCCCACCACTATTATTCAACATAGTTTTGGAAGTTTTAGCCACAGCATTCAGAGAAGAAAAGGAAATAAAAGGAATCCAAAGCAGAAAAGAAGAAGTAAAGCTGTCACTGTTTGCAGATGACATGATACTACACATAGAGAATCCTAATGATGTTACCAGAAAACTACTAGAGCTAATCAATGAATTTGGTAAAGTAGCAGGGTACAAAATTAATGCACAGAAATCTCTGGCATTCCTATACACTAATGATGAAAAATCTGAAAGTTAAATCAAGAAAACTCTCCCACTTACCACTGCAACAAAAAGAATAAAATACCTAGGAATAAACCTACCTAAGGAGACAAAAGACCTGCATGCAGAAAAAATTATAAGACACTGATGAAAGAAATTAAAGATGATACAAATAGATGGAGAGATATACCATGTTCTTGGATTGGAAGAATCAACATTGTGAAAATGACTCTACTACCCAAAGCAATCTACAGATTCAATGCAATCCCTGTCAAACTACCACTGGCATTTTTCACAAAACTAGAACAAAAAATTTCGCAATTTGTTTGGAAACACAAAAGACCCCGAATAGCCAAAGCAATCTTGAGAACGAAAAAAGGAGCTGGAGGAATCAAGCTCCCTGACTTCAGACTATACTACAAAGCTACAGTAATCAAGACAGTATGGTACTGGCACAAAAACAGAAAGATAGATCAATGGAACAGGACAGAAAGCCCAGAGATAAACCCACGCACATATGGACACCTTATCTTTGATAAAGGTGGCAGGAATGTACAGTGGAGAAAGGACAGCCTCTTCAATAAGTGGTGCTGGGAAAACTGGACAGGTACATGTAAAAGTATGAGATTAGATCACTCGCTAACACCATACACAAAAATAAGCTCAAAATGGATTAAAGACCTAAATGTAAGGCCAGAAACTATCAAACTCTTAGATGAAAACATAGGCAGAACACTCTATGACATAAATCACAGCAAGATCCTTCCTGACCAACCTCCTAGAGTAATGGAAATAAAAACAAAAATAAACAAATGGGACCTAATGAAACTTCAAAGCTTTTGCACAGCAAAGGAAACCATAAACAAGACCAAAAGACAACCCTCAGAATGGGAGAAAATATTTGCAAATGAAGCAACTGACAAAGGATTAATCTCCAAAATTTACAAACAGCTCATGCAGCTCAATAACAAAAAAACAAACAACCCAATCCAAAAATGGGCAGAAGACCTAAATAGACATTTCTCCAAAGAAGATATACAGACTGCCAACAAACACATGAAAGAATGCTCAACATCATTAATCATTAGAGAAATGCAAATCAAAACTACAATGAGATATCATCTCACACCAGTCAGAATGGCCGTCATCAAAAAATCTAGAAACAATAAATGCTGGAGAGGGTGTGGAGAAAAGGGAACACTCTTGCACTGCTGGTGGGAATGTGAATTGGTTCAGCCACTATGGAGAACAGTATGTAGGTTCCTTAAAAAACTACAAATAGAACTACCATATGACCCAGCAATCCCACTACTGGGCATATACCCTGAGAAAACCATAATTCAAAAAGAGTCATGTACCAAAATGTTCATTGCAGCTCTATTTACAATAGCCCAGAGATGGAAACAACGTACGTGCCCATCATCGGATGAATGGATAAAGAAGATGTGGCACATACATACAATGGAATATTACTCAGCCATAAAAAGAAACGAAATTGAGCTATTTGTAATGAGGTGGATAGACCTAGAGTCTGTCATACAGAGTGAAGTAAGTCAGAAAGAAAAAGACAAATACCGTATGCTAACACATATATATGGAATTTAAGGGAAAAAAATGTCTTGAAGAACCTAGGGTTAAGACAGGAATAAAGACGCAGACCTACTGGAGAACGGACTTGAGGATATGGGGAGGGGGAAGGGTGAGCTGTGACAGGGCGAGAGAGAGTCATGGATATATACACACTAACAAACGTAAGGTAGATAGCTAGTGGGAAGCAGCTGCATGGCACAGGGATATTGGCTCGGTGCTTTGTGACAGCCTGGAGGGGTGGGATAGGGAGGGTGGGAGGGAGGGAGACGCAAGAGGGAAGACATATGGGAACATAGGTATATGTATAACTGATTCACTTCGTTATAAAGCAGAAACTAACACACCATTGTAAAGCAATTATACCCCAATAAAGATGTTAAAAAAAATAAAAAATAAGAAAATCTAGAAACAATAGGGCTTCCCCTGTGGCGCAGTGGTTGAGAGTCTGCCTGCCGATGCAGGGTACACAGGTTCGTGCCCCGTTCCGGGAAGATCCCACATGCTGCGGAGCGGCTAGGCCTGTGAGCCATGGCCGCTGAGCCTGTGCATCCGGAGCCTGTGCTCCGTAATGGGAGAGGCCACAACAGTGAGAGGTCCGCGTACCGCAAAAAAAAAAAAATCTAGAAACAATAAATGCTGGAGAGGGTGTGGAGAAAAGGGAACACTCCTGCACTGCTGGTGGGAATGTGAATTGGTACAGCCACTATGGAGAACAGTATGAAGGTTCCTTAAAAAACTACAAATAGAACTACCATATGACCCAGCAACACCACTACTGGGCATATACCATGAGAAAACCATAATTCAAAAAGAGTCATGTACCAAAATGTTCATTGCAGCTCTATTTACAATAGCCAGGAGACGGAAACAACCTAAGTGTCCATCATCGGATGAATGGATAAAGGAGATGTGGCACATATATACAATAGAATACTACTCAGCCATAAAATGAAACGAAATTGAGCTATTTGTAATGAGGTGGATGGACCTAGAGTCTGTCATACAGAGTGAAGTAAGTCAGAAAGAGAAAGACAAATACCGTGTGTTAACACATATATATGGAATTTAAGAAAAAAAAATGTCATGAAGAACCTAGGGGTAAGACGGGAATAAAGACACAGACCTACTAAAGAATGGACTTGAGGATATGGGGAGGGGGAAGGGTGAGCTGTGACAAAGCGAGAGAGAGGCATGGACATATATACACTACCAAACGTAAGGTAGATAGCTAGTGGGAAGCAGCCGCATAGCACAGGGAGATCAGCTCGGTGCTCTGTGACCGGCTGGAGGGGTGGGATAGGGAGGGTGGGAGGGAGGGAGACGCAAGAGGGAAGAGATATGGGAACATATGTATATATATAACTGATTCACTTTGTTATAAAGCAGAAACTAACACACCATTGTAAAGCAATTATACTCCAATAAAGATGTAAAAAAAAAAAGAACAAATGCCATCTGCTGTCAGAGCGCCACTAATAACGCTCCCTCTGGGGCCTTCATTATAACATACTAACCCTCCCTCCCGCTCGTGCCCATATTAACATGCTGCACGCTGAAATATTCTCTAAGCGTAAGGTCCTTGCCTAGCACCTTTTCAAGAGGCGGTCGTGTTTGTTGTGTAGAAGAAACACCCTGAGCCTGCCTGCGGTCAGAAAGGCGCCCCGTGCTGTGAGCTCAACCCCACCTCGCACAGAGGGCCTGGGGCTCTCCCTCAGCAAAACACTGCTTCAATGTGGCATCAAGGAGAAAATGCAAAGAACCCCCTGCTGTGCACAAACCGTGTTGCTCCTTTCTTGCAGGGGATCTGAAATTACCCAGGGCCTGTGTGTGGTTTCTGGGTCCGAGACCAGGCCCGGCTCAGCCCCCATGCTTTCCTGGTGCTTCTCTCCCGTGAGGAAAAGTGACAGAGCAGAGGAGGAGAGGGCGGGGCCTGGGGCGGGGCCCTCACTCAGTGGAGGAATCCGCAGCCAGAGCCTATACCTTGGTGTTGCCCCGTGTGCCATTCATGTGCCCGCAGCTCAGAGTAGCAGCCTCCTCTGTGGGTCTTTGAGGTGATAGCTCCAGTTGTCATGCCTGGTTTTATTTTTTTTCTTTCTTTTTGTCTAAGAGTTTTATTAAAATATTGGAAGGACAATAAAGTTGAGTGGATCACCTTAAGAGCTTAGAACAGTTCCGCCACTTTGGTAGCAGAGAGGGCACTACAACGTCAGAAGCACAGCAGTTTGTGGTGCCCCAGCCTCCACAGGGGGCTTATCCTCTCCTCCTCTTGGTGGACAGCTGTGGTCCCTGTACCCCTGGTGTGTGACTTTCCCTCAGGGCCCCTCCCAGGGCCGGGGAGCTGGGCAACTCTTCCTGCTTCCCGAGCGCCCATTGTACTCATGTGCTCCCCAGGATACTCCGGAGTCCCAAACCTGAACATCAGAGCTGGCAACATGGTGGTGAGGAAAAATAGATTTAACAACCATCATGGAACTTACCAAGTCTAGGGGGAAGACCAACACTGATCACAGAATTAGACAAATAAAACTAAAGTTATAATTGTGCCAAGAAAAGGAGGTACATGGAACCGTGAGAGCATGTAACAGGGGACCTGACCTAGTCAGGCTGCCCTGACTCTGGAGGAGAAGCAGGCAAAGTGGGCGATGGCCATTCTAAGCAGAGGGGACAGCAGTGGCAGGAGGGAGTGTGGCCTTTGAGGACTGGAAGAAGGCCAGTGAGGGTGGGAAGGGGAGATTGACCAGGTGTGCTGTGAGCCCAAGCTAGAGAGGGGCCAGATGGGGCAGAACAATGGAAAGTCTTTAAAGTATTTGAAGCAGTCACAGGAAGTCATCAGATATGCACTTAAAAAAAAATCACTATTGCCTGCAGTAGAGAACAAAATAGGAAGAGATGGTGAAGACCAATTAGGAGTTACCACTTGGACCACAGTGTACAGATGAAGAGGAAACAGGTATTAGAGATCTTTTTGAAGAAGGATCAGCAAGACTTGGTGGATTTGATATGAGGTGGGGGGCAGAGAGAGGTGTCAAGGGAGATATATGGGTTTTGACTTCATAACTGGTTATATAGTAAGAGAAGGGTCAAATCTGAGAAAAGATAATGAATACCCTTCAGACATGTAGTTTGAGGTGCTTAGGGACATTCAAGTTGTGTAGTCAGGGGCAGTTGGGCATCTGTAACAGGAGCTCGGGACCAGGAACCTAGTTTGTAATATAGGTGGTTACCAAAGCCCTGGGCCTGGACGAGGTCGCCCAGGGAGCAGTTAGAGAGTGGGAGGAGAGAAGAGGGCCATGGAAGATGGAGGAGCTCCAACAGTTAATGGCAGGCTGGGGAGCACGAGCCTGCCAAGTAGACTAAGAGGAGCTCCTAGAGAGCAAGAGACAAAGCAAGAGAATGTCAGGGCATGGAATCCAATAGAAAAGAATGTGTTTCATGAAGAAGAGGACTTTGCTTCTGGCCACAGTGGGGTAACAGGGTATAGATTTGTCCCCCTGCCTTAAAGACCGACTAAAACAGATAAGATATATGAAACAATTGTTTTCAGACACTGAAGAACAGGCAGCATGGGACAGCCATCCCTGAGAGAAGAGAAATAAATGAGGTGAGTCCAACACTTGATGCAGTCTACTGCCTGGAGAGAGTTCCAGGCTGCAGGGCAGGGAGGGGGACCCTAAGCAGAGACTGATGGTCTTTCTGGGTCCAGGAGGCAGAGTGAGAATTCAGGGAGACAGATATAGTCTTTTCCTTTTCTTCTTCCAGAGGGCCTGAAGTGCTTTGAAATCTGGGTCTCACACGGGGCCTTCCTAGGGGGCTGGGTGACTTGCGGCAGACAGTTTGAAACTAGCTGCAAGTAGCCTAGGGAGCAGGTAGAAACAGGGCATGCAGCCTCGATGGGAGAGTGACAGAGGGGCCCCATTCTGCTTGGAGAGTACAAGTCTGGGGGAAAGAGGGTAGCTGGTAGCTAGGCGTTGGGTAAGGGGGTGATAAGGCTGCATGGATTTATACTGCCCCTTGGGACTTTCAGGGACTTTCAGGACTAGCCAGTGTAGGCACCTCCCCTCCCCTGCTGGGGTTGCTCTTACTTTGGCTTGTCTTTGGAGAAACCTATCTGGAAATTCAACATTACACCCATATTTTTTAACTTCCCAGTAAGAAAGCAGCTCACCGAAGCCCACCCACCAGACCCAGAAGCCCACCTGCCAGATGTGGACGCCCACCCCTGTGGAAGAGACACAGCTGCCTTTTTTTTCCCCTCCCAATCACTTTAGCATGTTGTAGTTTATGCAGTGCCCAGGCTGACCTTCCTTGTGGGTGGCCCAGATGGCATACCTCAGAGGCGGTGACAGGTAAAGGTCTTCACCTTCAGACAGAGGAAGTGATCCCCAAATTAATCTGCCAGGGGGCATGAATGATGAGCCAAAGAGCCAGGGCTGCCACCAAGAGCCTCACTTCAGCAATGCAACCTAAGGGAGATACAAAGCCAAGAATCTCCAGCTAGAAAGTCAGCTCAGAGGGTGGGCCAGTGGCCTGTTCACTCCTAGCAGCACATGTGCCCCGCCAGGCAAGGAAGCCTGGGAAGGACAGGAGACGATGGGGTGGGGAGAGGATGGAAGCATATGAGGGGAGATCCAGGAGCACACACAGCTCTTGTCACCATGCCTGCCTTGAGATGCTAACTAACTACAATTCTGGTTTGGCGTCCGGATGTGTTTTCCTTGAGAGCTGGGTGAAGGGAAAGGCTCTGTTCATACAGTGTTCATCACTCACCGCATTAATTTTCTGAATTTCTGCTTAGAACATTTGTGCCTGTCAGATAAGAGAGGAACTCAATTAGACTCCAAATGTCACCATTTCTGGTAATTACCATCATGCACAAATAATGGAAAACTCTCAACAATGGGTCTGATTTGAAACATTAACTTTCAAAAATGCTCACAAATGAATCATTTAATCTACAATCAACTTCTATTTTATTTTCTTTCTCCTAGAGATAGAAAATAGATAATTACTGAGAAGAGAATTGGGGAAACTTTCCACGCAGATAATTTGTGTTCAGAAACATAGAAACAAACATTTTTCTGCAATGTACAAAATGATTCCATACATAATGTTATCATTGTAGAAAACCTTTTAAAATGGATTCAGTGCAAGAAATTCTGGTTGAAAAACATCTGTGATTTAAGGCATGTCAAACTTAAAATATGCATGTATGGGCGTGTGGGTCTATGTGCGTGCTCCCCATAATAGAGTCCCTGTGTTTCTCATTCTGTACGTGGCCCATGTGTAAGTGGGCATGATGATTATTAACAAAAGCCCAAGTTGCTGTACGAAGGAGAGTGTCTGATAGAGCAACACAAAAAAGGAGCATAAAGCCAGCGACTGCTATGCACTGGGGGAGACTTGGTAACTATAGCAACTTGCTTTAGAAGTTGTTCTTTCCCTGCCCAAAATAAGGTGGGCCCTGTCAGCCCTCCCCACACTGCAGGGAGAGAGAAGCCATTCAGGAGAGGCAGCAGGCCAGCCCCACAAAGGGCACATGGAGGAAAGCAGACTTCCCTAAGTTCTGACACCACATGGGTCTGTGAAGCAGCAGATTAGGAACAAGAATGAGGGGTGCAATTGAAGAAGGTGAACATAAAGAGTGGATTCTGAACTCCTGCAAACAGAATGGGAATTCTGTCAGGAATACGTCCACCCAGCTGTGACCATTCTGATGTAAACTGGCACATGACATGGAAAAGATCAGCACACACTCAAGAACTGAACCCAGGTGGGGTCAGGGTATTTCTATCAGGCTCCTGGGTAAGCCCTCACCCCTTCCACAGGGAGGAGGGACTGGAGTTAACAACAGAACCCCACCATATATTAGATTTTTTTAGTTGTGGCGATTTTTAAAAAATGTTCAACTGTTAGTAAACCAGATAGTTGAACACATAGGGTGAGCTCATTTCGTCTCATCAAATCCTTTATACTTGTCATTAAAAAGCCTGGAGCCAGGAGGAGCTTCAAGATGGCGGAAGAGTAAGATGCAGAGATCACCTTCCTCCCCACAAATACATCAGAAATACATCTACATGTGGAACAACTCCTACAGAACACCTACTGAATGCTGGCAGGAGACCTCAGACCTCCCAAAAGGCAAGAAACTCCCCACGTACCTGGGTAGGGCAAAAGAAAACAAAAAACAGAGACAAAAGAATAGGGATGGGACCTGTACCAGTGGGAGGGAGCTGTGAAGGCGGAAAGGTTTCCACACACGAGGACGCCCCTTCCCGCGCAGAGAGGGCGGGTGGCGGAGGCGGGGAAGCTTCGGAGCCTTGGAGAACAGCACAGCAACAGGGGTGCGGAGGGCAAAGCGGAGAGATTCCCGCACAGAAGATCAGTGCCGACCAGCACTCACCAGCCCGAGAGGCTTGTCAGCTCACCCACCGGGGCAGGCGGGGGCTGGGAGCTGAGGCTCGGGCTTCGGAGGTCGGATCCCAGGGAGAGGACTGGGGTTGGCTGCGTGTACACAGCCTGAGGGGGCTAGTGCGCCACGGCTAGCCAGGAGGGAGTCCGGGAGAAAGTCTGGAGCTGCCGGAGAGGCAGGAGACTTTTTCTTCCCTCTTTCTTTCCTGGTGTGCGAGGAGAGGGGATGAAGAGCGCCGCTTAAAGGAGCTCCAGAGACTGGCCCGAGCCGCGGCTATCAGCATGGACCCCTGAGACAGGCATGAGACGCTAAGGCTGCTGCTGCAGCTACCAAGAAGCCTGTGTGCAAGCACAGGTCACTGTCCACACCTCCCCTCCCGGGAGCCTGTGCAGCCCGCCACTGCCAGGGTCCAACTTCCCCAGGAGAAAGCACGGCGCGCCTCAGGCTGGTGCAACATCACGCTGGCTTCTGCCGCCGCAGGCTCGCCCCGCATCCGTACCCCTCCCTCCCCACGGCCTGAGTGAGCCAGAGCCCCAGAATCAGCGGCTCCTTTAACCCCGTCCTGTCTGAGCCAGAACAGACGCCCTCAGGCGATCTACACGCAAAGGCGGGTCCAATCCAAAGCTGAACCCTGGGAGCTGTGCGAACAAAGAAGAGAAAGGGAAACTCTCCCAGCAGCCTCAGGAGCAGCGGATTAAATCTCCACAATCAACTTGATGTACCCTGCATCTGTGGAATACCTGAATAGACAAAGAATCATCCCAAATTGAGGAGGTGGACTTTTGGAGCAAATATATATATATATATATATATATATATATATAGTTTTCCCTTTTTCCCTTTTTGTGAGTGTGTATGCTTCTGTGTGTGATTTTGTCTGTATAGCTTTGCTTTCACCATTTGTACTAGGGTTCTGTCTGTCCGTTGTTTATTTATTTATTTTTTAGTATAGTTTTCAGCACTTGTTATCATTGGTAGATTTGTTTTTTGTTTTGGTTGTTCCCTTCTTTCTTTCTTTTAATTACTTAAAAAATTTTTTTAAACAATTATTTTTTGTTTTTTATTTTAATAACTTTTTAATTAAATTTAATTTAATTTTATCTTTTTCTTACTTTCTTTCTTTTGTTCTTCCTTTTATTCTGAGCTGTGTGGAGGACAGGTACTTGTTGCTCCAGCCAGGCATCAGGGCTGTGCCTCTGAGATGGGAGAGCCAAGTTCAGGACATTGGTCCACCAGAGACCTCCCAGCTCCACGTAATATCAAACGGTGAAAATCTCCGAGAGATCTCCTTGTCAACGCCAAGCTCCACTCAATGACTAGCAAGCTACAGTGCTGGATACCCTATGCCAAACAACTAGCAAGACAGGAACACAACCCCACCCATTAGCAAAGAGGCTGCCTAAAATCATAATAAGGTCACAGACACCACAAAACACACCACCAGACGTGGACCTGCCCACCAGAAAGACAAGATCCAGCCTCATCCACCAGAACACAGGCACTAGTCCCCTCCACTAGGAAATCTATACAACCCACTGAACCAACCTTAGCCACTGGGAACAGACACGAAAAACAACGGGAACTATGAACCTGCAGCCTGTGAAAAGGAGACCTCAAACACAGTAAGTTAAGCAAAATGAGAAGACAAAGAAACACACAGCAGATGAAGGAGCAAGACAAAAACCCACGAGACCTAACAAATGAAGAGGAAATAGGCAGTCTACCTGAAAAAGAATGCAGAGTAATGAGAATAAAGATGATGCAAAATCTTGGAAATAGAATGGAGAAAATACAAGAAATGTTTAACAAGGACCTAGAAGAACTAAAGAGCAAACAAGCAATCATGAACAACACAATAAGTGAAATTAAAAATTCTCTAGAAGGGATCAATAGTAGAATAACTGAGGCAGAAAAATGGATAAGCAACGCAGAAGATAAAATCGTGGAAATAACTACTGCAGAGCAGAATAAAGAAAAAAGAATGAAAAGAATTGAGGACAGTCTCAGAGACCTCTGGGACTATTAAATGCACCAACATTCGAATTATAGGGGTCCCAGAAGAAGAAGAGAAAAAGGGACAGAGAAAATATCTGAAGAGATTATAGTTGAAAACTTCCCTAATATGGGTAAGGAAATAGTTAAGTCCAGGAAGCACAGAGAGTCCCATACAGGATAAATCCAAGGAGAAACACGCCAAGACACATATTAATCAAACTATCAAAAATTAAATACAAAGGAAAAAATATTTAAAGCAGCAAGGGAAAAACAACAAATAACACACAAGGGAATCCCCATAAGGTTAACAACTGATCTTTCAGCAGAAACTCTGCAAGCCAGAAGGGACTGGCAGGACATATTTAAAGTGAGGAAAGGGAAAAACCTACAACCAAGATTACTCTATCCAGAAAGAATATCATTCAGATTTGATGGAGAAATTAAAACCTTTACAGACATGCAAGAGCTAAGAGAATTCAGTACAACCAAACCAGCTTTACAACAAATGCTAAAGGAATTTCTCCAGGTAGGCAACACAGGAGAAGCAAAAGACCTACAATAACAAACCCAAAACAATTAAGAAAATGGTAATAGGAACATACATATCGATAATTACCTTAAATGTAAATGGGTTAAATGCTCCAACCAAAACACATAAACTGGCTGAATGAATACGAAAACAAGACCCATATATGCTGCCTACAAGAGACCGACTTCAGACCTAGGGACACATACAGACTGAAAGTGAGGGGATGGAAAAAGATATTCCATTCAAATGGAAATCAAAAGAAAGCTGGAGTACCAATTCTCATATCAGACAAAATAGACTTTAAAATAAAGACTATTAGAAGAGACAAAGAAGGACACTACATAATGATCAAGGGATCAATCCAAGAAGAAGATATAATAATTGTAAATATTTATGGACCCCACATAGGAGCACCTCAATACATAAGGCAAACACTAACAGCCATAAAAGAGGAAATTGACAGTAACACAGTCAGAGTCAGGAACTTTAACACCCCACTTTCACCAGTGGACAGATCATCCAAAATGAAAATAAGTAAGGAAACACAAGCTTTAAATGATACATTAAACAAGATGCACTTAATTGATATTTATAGGACATTCCATCCAAAAACAACAGAATAGACTTCCTTCTCAAGTGCTCATGGAACATTTTCCAGGATAGATCATATCTTGGGTCACAAGTCAAGCCTCGCTAAATTTAAGGAAATTGAAAACGTATCAAGTATCTTTTCCAACCACAACGCTATGAGACTAGATATCAATTACAGGAAAAAATCTGTAAAAAAATACAAATACATGGAGGCTAAACAATACACTACTTAATAACCAAGAGATCACTGAAGAAATCAAAAAGTACCTAGAGACAAATGACAATGGAAACACGACGACCCAAAACCTATGGGATGCAGCAAAAGCAGTTCTAAGACGGAAGTTTATAGCAATACAATCCTACCTTAAGAAACAAGAAACATCTCAAATAAACAACCTGCCTTACACCTAAAGCAATTAGAGAAAGAAGACCAAAAAAACCCCAAAGTTAGCAGAAGGAAAGAAATCATAAAGATCAGATCAGAAATAAATGAAAAAGAAATGAAGAAAAAAATAGCAAAGATCAGTAAGGCTAAAAGCTGGTTCCAAGAGAAGATAAACAAAATTGATAAACCATTAGCCAGATTCATCAAGAAAAAAAGGGAGAAGACACAGATCAATAGAATTAGAAATGAAAAAGGGGAAGTAACAACTGACACTGCAGAAATACAAAGGATCATGAGAGATTACTACAAGCAACTCTATGCCAATAAAATGGACAACCTGGAAGAAAATGACAAATTCTTAGAAATGCACAACCTCCCGAGACTGAATCAAGAAGAAATAGAAAATATGAACAGACCAATCATAAGCACTGAAATTGAAACTGTGATTAAAAATCTTCCAACAATCTAAAGCCCAGGACCAGATGGCTTCACAGGCAAATTCTATCAAACATTTATAGAAGAGCTAACATCTATCCTTCTCAAACTCTTCCAAAATATAGCAGAGGGAGGAACACTCCCAAACTCATTCTACGAGGCCACCATCACCCTGATACCAAAACCAGACAAGGATGTCACAAAGAAAGAAAACTACAGGCCAATATCACTGATGAACATAGATGCAAAAATCCTCAACCAAATACTAGCGAACAGAATCCAACAGCACATTAAAAGAATCATATACCGTGATCAAGTGCAGTTTATCCCAGGAATGCAAGGATTTTTCAATATATGCAAATCAATCAATGTGATACACCATATTAACAAATTAAAGGTGAAAATCATTGGATGATCTCAATAGATGCAGAGAAAGCTTTCGACAAAATTCAACACCCATTTATGATAAAAACCCTCCAGAAAGTAGGCATAGAGGGAACTTTCCTCAACATAATAAAGGCCATATATGAGAAACGCAAAGCCAACATCATCCTCAATGGTGAAAAACTGAAACCATTTCCACTAAGATCAGGAACAAGACAAGGTTGCCCACTCTCACCACTCTTATTTAACATAGTTTTGGAAGTTTTAGCCACATCAAGCAGAAAAGAAAAAGAAATAAAAGGAATCCAAATCGGAAAAGAAGAAGTAAAGCTGTCACTGTTTGCAGATGACATGATACTACATATAGAGAATCCTAAAGATGCTACCAGAAAACTACTGAAGCTAATCAATGAATTTGGTAAAGTAGCAGGATACAAAATTAATGCACAGAAATCTCTGGCATTCCTATACACTAATGATGAAAAATCTGAAAGTTAAATCAAGAAAACTCTCCCACTTACCACTGCAACAAAAAGAATAAAATACCTAGGAATAAACCTACCTAAGGAGACAAAAGACCTATATGCAGAAAATTACAAAACACTGATGAAAGAAATTAAAGATGATACAAACAGGTGGAGAGATATACCATGTTCTTGGATTGGAAGAATCAACATTGTGAAAATGACTCTACTACCCAAAGCAATCTACAGATTCAATGAAATCCCTGTCAAACTACCACTGGCATTTTTCACAGAACTAGAACAAAAAATTTCACAATTTGTATGGAAACACAAAAGACCCCAAATAGCCAAAGCAATCTTCAGAAAGAAAAACGGAGCTGGAGGAATCAGGCTCCCTTACTTCAGACTATCAAAAGCTGCAGTAATCAAGACAGCACGGTACTGGCACAAAAACAAAAATATACATCAATGGAACACGATAGAAAGCCCAGAGATAAACCCACACACATATGGTCGCCTTATCTTTGATAAAGGAGGCAAGAATATACAATGGAGAAAAGACAGCCTCTTCAATAAGTGGTGTTGGGAAAACTGGACAGGTACATGTAAAAGAATAAAATTAGAACACTCCCTAACACCATACACAAAAATAAACTCAAAATGGATTAAAGACCTAAATGTAAGGCCAGACACAATCAAACTCTTAGATGAAAACATAGGCAGAACACTCTATGACATAAATCACAGCAAGATCCTTTTTGACCCACCTCCTAGAGAAATGGAAATAAAAATTAAAATAAATAAATGAGACCTAACGAAACTTCAAAGCTTTTGCACAGCAAAGGAAACCATAAACAAGACCAAAAGACAACCCTCAGAACGGGAGAAAATATTTGCAAATATTTGCAAATGAAGCAACTGACAAAGGATTAATCTCCAAAATTTACAAGCAGCTCATGCAGCTCAATATTAAAAAAACAAAAAACTCAATCTAGAAATGGGCAGAAGACCTAAATAGACATTTCTCCAAAGAAGATATGCAGATTACCAACAAACACATGAAAGAATGCTCAACATCATTAATCATTAGAGAAATGCAAATCAAAACTACAATGTGATATCATCTCACACCGGTCAGAATGGCCATCATCAAAAAATCTAGAAACAATAAATGCTGGAGAGGGTGTGGAGAAAAGGGAACCCTCATACACTGTTGGTGGGAATGTAAATTGATACAGCCACTATGGAGAACAGTATGTAGGTTCCTTAAAAAACTAAAAATAGGGCTTTCCTGGTGGCGCAGTGGTTGAGAGTCCGCCTGCCGATGCAGGGGACATGGGTTCGTGCCCCGGTCCGGGAAGATCCCACAGGCCCCGGAGTGGCTGGGCCCGTAAGCCATAGCCGCTGAGCCTGCGCGTCCGGAGCCTGTGCTTTGCAATGGGAGAGGCCACAACAGTGAGGGGCCCACGTACCGCAAAAAATAAATACATAAATAAATAAAAATAAAAAACTAAAAATAGAACTACCATACGACCCAGCAATCCCACTACTGGGCATATACCCTAAGTAACCATAATTCAAAAAGAGTCATGTATCACAATGTTCACTGCAGCTCTGTTTACAATAGCCAGGACATGGAAGCAACCTAAGTGTCCATCGACAGATGAATGGATAAAGATGTGGCACATATATACAATGGAATATTACTGAGCCATAAAAAGAAACGAAATTGAGTTATTTGTGGTGAGGTGGATGGACCTAGAGTCTGTCATACAGAGTGAAGTAAATCAGAAAGAGAGCAACAAATACCATATGCTAACAGATATATATGGAATATAAAAAAAATGGTCATGAAGAACCTAGGGGCAAGATGGGAATAAAGATGCAGAGCTACTAGAGAATGGACTTGAAGACACGGGGAAGGGGAAGCTGGAGCAAAGTGAGAGAGTGGCATGGACATATATACACTACCAAATGTAAAACAGATAGCTAGTGGGAAGCAGCTGCATAGCACAGGGAGATCAGCTCGGTGCTTTGTGACCAGTTAGAAGGGTGGGATAGGGAGGGAGGGAGGGAGACGCAAGAGGGAAGAGATATGGGGATATATGTGTATGTATAACTGATTCACTTTGTTATAAAGCAGAAACTAACACACCACTGTAAAGCAATTATACTCCAATAAAAACGTTAAAAAAAAAAAAAAAAGCCTGGAACAAAAGGAGCTCCTCAGATAAGGTGAGACAAAGTTTTCCCACGAGGGGAGTCCCAGGGACCTTTAGTAATGTGGTATATGAAGTGGGCAGAAGGGAGGCCTCCCTTGCATGGAATGGGGCTTGGTGAGCTTAATGTTACAGGGACTTAGGTTCGGTTTACCCTTCTCACCACAGCATTGGGCACAGTTGATTGCTGCCTCTGTCCTGAACCATGTCCTCCATTTGACTGGAGAACTCATTCCTGTTTACCTGCCACCTCACTGGCTGCTCCTGATCCCTCCTCTCTGCAGGATCTTTCTTCTCTTCCCCAACTCTGGATGACCTAAGCCTTGGAAGTTCTCCCCTCCTCTCTACCCTCATTCCCTATGTGATCTCATTTACTATCAGGGTTCTCACTATATCTGCAGGCTGATGACTGACGTAGCCAACCACCATCTCAATGTGACCACGTGGATGTCTAACAGGCACCACACACACAGCATGTCCCAGACAGTCCTCCCGGAGTAGATGGTTGGTCCCACCATCAAAGTACATCCCAAATGTGAATGCTTCTCAGCCAGTCCTCTGCTCCCTGTCAAGGCACTGGCACCCCTGCCTGGATTGCGCCAGCGGCCTCCTGAGTTCTCTGCTTTTTGCCCTTGTTCTTTCCTACAGCCTGTTCTCCACATGGCAGCCAGTTATCCCTTAACACCACAAATCAGATCCTATCACTACCTTGCTCAAAACCCTCCAGTATCTTCTGGTCACAGAACAGAAGCTGGAGCTCTTGCCAGTGGCCTCTGGGCCATGATCCGGTGCACCCTCCCCTCCAACGTCCTCTTGACCACCTTCCCTTTTGCTCACTCTGTTCCTGACACACTGGTTTTCTTTCTTTCTTTTTTTTTTTTTTAATGTGGAGCATTTTTAAAGTCTTTATTGAATTTGTTGCAATATTGCTTCTGTTTTATGTTTTGGTTTTTTGGCCGCGAGGCATGTGGGATCTTAGCTCCCCGACCAGGGATTGAACCTGCACCCCCTGCAATGGAAGGCAAAATCTTAACCACTGGGCCACCAGGGAAGTCCCTACACTGGTTTTCTTTGCTGCTTCAAACGTGACCTCAGAGCCTCACACTTGCTGCCACTTCTGCCTGGAACACCGGAAGAGCTCGTTCCCTCTCTCCAAGTTTCCTCTGTCTCATTAGAAACATCCTCCTTGTCTATATTAGTTAACAACACTCACTCCATCCATTCTATCCCTTTGTCCTGCTTTACTTTTCTTTGTCACACTAACCTCTACCTATATTATCACAGGAAGTTGTCTCCCTCAGTAGGATGTGAGATTTTAAAAACAGGGACTTTTTGTTGTAGCTCACTGCATTTCCCCCAGGACTCAGAACAGTACCCAGCACATGGTGGGTGATCAGCAGATATTTGTAAACGAGTGAATAAACACATGCATAAAGGAAATAACCATAATTTGTGTAACATGTTGGCTGTGACATGTAGTGGTTCAATGGTTTTTAAACTACTTTTGATTTTGTTGCTAAATGATCTGGCTCCTGAAACAAAGCAGGCCGTAAAGTAAGTCATTCTGTTGGAGAATTAAACACATCTGGGGTCAAAACATGGTGCTCTCCCATGTCTCTGATATAAAATGGATTTCAGAAATCTAGCTAACAGAGGAGTCTGGATAGAATTAGAATAGGATTTTTGAGCTAGAAGAGACTTCTCTCCTCAAAGGAGATATATACCCTCCTCCTCCAAGAGCAAACACCAGCTGTTCCTCCCACCGTGTGTCCTGTGGGCTCACCTGCCCCAACCTTGCTCACCAAGGCATCCTCCCAATATATGTGCCTCTCCCAGAGGAATCCCTCTTCTAGTTTTTAAAAAAAATTCCTCCATATCATTACAGAATTACATAAGTTTTGTTTTTTTTTGTTTTGTTTTGTTTTTTTTTTGGTACGCGAGCCTCTCACTGTTGTGGCCTCTCCCGTTGCGGAGCACAGGCTCCGGACGCGCAGGCTCTGCGGCCATGGCTCACGGGCCCAGCTGCTCTGCGGCATGTGAGATCTTCCCGGACGGGGGCATGAACCCGCGTCCCCCGCATCGGCAGGCGGACTCTCAACCACTGCGCCACCAGGGAAGCCCCAGAATTACATAAGTTTTAATAGTAGCCACCATGTATTGGGCCTTAACTACTTGCCACACATTTGACATTCACTTGTTTACTCCTCAAAGCAACCTGGTGATGTGGTATTGTTAGTAGTCTCGTCTCACAGATGAGGAAACCATAGCAAGCAAGGCTAAAGGACATGTCCAAGGTTACAAAGCTAGTGTATGGGATACACTAGCTTTGTATGGAGCCAGGGGATATGGAGCCAGGATTCAACCTGAGGTTCTGATCTCAGCATCCATGCTCTTAATGGCCTGCACAGTCTCTGCTCTTAGCTAGAAGAGGCCTTAGAGACCACCTAGTTCAAGTCAAGTTGGGTGACTTGGCTAAGATCAAACAGCAGGTAATGGACAAATGGGGAGGAGGGCGGGTCCAGGTGTATGTTTCCTGTTCTCTCCAGTTGGCTTGAAAGATTTCAGTGAGCTACATCTGCCCCTGGGGAGTGGGCAGCAAGGAAGTTGTACGATGGCACCAGTCCTAACTACTAATTGCTAATTTAAGACCAAAGGAGGAAATTGTCTTGTGTACCCTATAAAAGAGGGTAGGATTTAAAGTAAATATCTGGAACTTTATCTCAGTTTAAGTGGCAGAGTATGCCTTTTGTATTTGAAATATTTTTTCCTTTTTAATCCTTTCACTACAAGGTATTGTGTGATGTCTACCTAAAAAGTACCTTTAATAAAGTTTTTCTGTTGTTCCCAATTAGTAATTATGCTTATCTTAAACCTGGTGCAGACTGTACCCTCTATGTTCCTTAATTTTGCCACATTCAAAGACTACTGTGTGCACCCCTGATGGAGTCTTGGTGGCTAAACAGCATTGCCAGGACTCATCGTAATGTCCCAATCCCCAAGCACGCAAGGTGAAATATATGACCTTGAGCAAGTCAGCCTCTCTGAGCCAGTTTCCTCATCTCTAACACAAGGGATGGGCCTGGCTGGTCTCTATCTTACTGGATGGTGCCTTCTGATTCTATACCTAGAATAATAACAGTCATTATTTCTTTATTACCAGGCACTGTGCTAAGTGTTTTATGTGCATTTCTCATTAACTCCTCACAACATCACTATGAAATAGGTACTATTATTATCTCATTTTTACAGATGAGGAAACTAAAGTTTAGAGGTTAATAAACTTGACCAAGGTCACACACTCAGCAGGTGAGGGGCAAGGTGGGATGCAAAGCCTGGCACTGTGCCCAGATCCTACAGTCGTAACCAGCATGAGGAAGTAGGTGCTCCCTCACAGAATCACAGAGAGCAGAGGTGCCACAGAACATCTCCCCTCACAGTACAGATGGAGACACTAGGGCCAAGAGAATCTGAGTGACGTCCAATGTCACATTACCAGGCAGTGGCAAAGCCAACATGAACTCTCTTCTTGGCCACTTACTGTGGCTGTTCCATCAGGTAGATTCTGGAGAATGGACGTCTCTCTCATCAGCAAGCTTTTGATTAGACTCTGGGCCTGGTTTACTCACCTTTTATCCAGGAATACATTAAAAATAGTTTGGGGAAATGGTATGCATCTACCATGCATTAGATTTATACATTTTCATGCTAGACTTAAGCCAGATCCTATATATCTATCCTTTTTTTTTTTTAACTTTATTTGGAATTTGTTTTCAGAATCCAATCTGGGTTTCACAAGGATGCTATTGGTTGTCAATGTGCTGTTCTAATCTTTCTCCACAGGAACTTTCTCCACAAATCCACTGCCAGATGGGTCTGCAGAAGGCTGAGGCTGGACTGAACTTGAAGTTCCTGCACCTTCTCCCACATGCTAAGCCCTAAAACAGTGTTCTCCTTCACGTCATCTACCGACTTCTGACCTTTAGGTTGCTTTTATTAGGGCAATGATTCTCAACTCTGCCTGTACATTAGAATCATCTAAGGGAATGAGAAAAAAACTCATAATTTGGGACCACTGAAACCTTTGGAAGCCCCAAACCCACTGAAGGTGTTTGAGCAGCAACACGATGTGGGGAATAGTATGTTTCAGGAAAGTTGTGGTCAGGTTGCCATTTCCATAATTAACTGGAGGGAGATTTTTACATATTTTTTGGAAAGAGCCAGGTCTTCTGTTCTTAACCTCCCAGTTTTGGATTAATCTTGAATCATAGGTTTCCCACGCACCCTATTCTTTCTTCTCATGGTTCCCTGGGGGATTTATCTGACTTTCATTTTGCAGTTCTCACTCCACACAGAGCAGCTTGTGGAGGAGCATGTACCTCTATACTGTTTTCTCCCTACTTTATTATTAATTTTGAAAATATATTTTGTTCACATTACAACATTCAATACAGAGTAAAAAATGAGTCTCCCTACTTTCCTACCTCTTGGCCTTGGTTTTCCTCCCTGGAGCCCAGTTTCCAGCTCTTGGGGTATCCTTGCAGAGACGGTTTCTACATATACAGGCAGATATTATGCATATGGATTTACCTAAATGGCAACCTTCTAAACACTGATCAGTAACTTGCTTTTTTCCCCTTTCTCTTTCATCTCCAAAATTAAGCATGCAGGCTCTTCTTCTAGGTATCTTTTTTTAGGGAAATAAAAAGGGCAATGACAAGGCTCCTAGAGGATCCAGAACCTTAAAAGTTGTCATCATCATATTTCTGAGTTCCTTGCTCAGTAGTACTTGGAGCTTCCCGCTCTCTTCCTTTCTCCTCTGTACCTGACGGTGGAGCTCTCCAAATCTTATTGTTGCTCCCCCAACCTCCTGGGTCCCCGACCCCATTCAGCAATGTTTCCTGTCCTTCCTTCATGAAAGTTTCTTTCACTAGGAAGTGGCCCTGAATTTACAGTTGAGGTGAAAGAAACAATGCTTATGAATAGGAGGCCATTCAGGGGCCTGCCTAATTTCATTTGGGAATTATACATCTCAGGGGAATTTAGGATCCATGGTCACCCTGAGCAACCTTTCTCTTAGTAATTTAGGCAAGTGACAAGGGTCTGATTTATGATGTTAAAAGCTGGAATTCAAAGGAAGGGGTAAACAGAAGAGACCATGCAAAGAGAAATGTGATGCAACTTGATAACTGACTAGGTTCAGGGAGTGGAAAGAAAGTAGTGAACAACTTTCTATGCCTTAGAATTTAAGATTTTAAGCTCAAGCAACCAGAAGAATGGTGGGATCACTGTTAAACAAGACATTCTTTGTAAAGGCTTTCAAAAGCCTTGTTTTTTTTTCTAGGTTGAATACAGTACTCATCAAATTTCCGAGGCGGACCAGACATGGGAAAATCTGTGAGGTAATGGGGTTTGTCTCTGACCCTTCTCTGCACCTTTTCTCCTTCACTCTTCTGCCTGATTCCGTGGCCTATTCTTCCATGCAGCTGCCTGTCATATAACCCTGCCAAAGTGATGAACAGTATCAGGTGTAGGCTGATAAGGCAAAGCTGTGCCCTCTCTCTTGGGAGTAGCTACATTTTAAAAGGAGACTCATGAAGAGATAAAGCCTTAAGACAAAAAAAGAGTGCACCTACAAGAGCGAAATTAATGCGTCCTAGGGTGCGTTTTTTTAGATAAGCTGGTAGTCTTCAAATCACACCAGTGGTTAATCACAAGGTGAATTCTGTTCCATTGGAACTACTTATGTCAAAGCTTTTCTTGCCTGAACAGACTACTGTATACTGATGGAGCTTTAGATCTATTATTGTGTGAGGTACAAAGTTACTTTCTAGCCATCCATTTATTTACTTTAAAAGATAAAATAGACATTGAATATGTTTCTTCCATATTTTCTGACAGTCTGTTTTGGTGGGATTTTTTTGTGGTCCATAATAGGTCTTTCCCTACTGGGATTATGTAATGTTTAATGTCTTGTTGAAGAACAATGATACCTCCATCACCACATCCAAAGCTTTAAGAGAGATACGTTGCTCTTTTTCAAGAGACAATTCCCCACATCCTCAGTTAAGTTGAATGCAACTGAAACAGCTGTGTGAGCGAGCAACTCAGACCAGAGCAGAAGCTCAATAATGCATGCATACAACCAACAGTCACCAATTCCAATCCAGCTGGGTTTACCAGAGGTCCAGCTAAAGGAGATACTGCTTCACCTTCTCCAGGCATCTGATGTTGAAAATATTCACACTGTATAAGAAATAGAATGGAATAATGGTGAAAAGCAGGAGCTCTGGAGCCAGGCTATTTGGGTTCAAATACTAGCTCTGCCAATCACTACTTAGGTGACCTCAAGACATTTATTTATTCTGCTGTGCCTTGATTCTGTAAAATAGGGACCATACTAATACCTATCCTACAGAATGGCTGTGAAGATGAAATGATATAATACATGTACAGCACTTAGAACAGTAAGTACATGGCAGATAGTTAATGCCATATGAGTGTTAGCTGTTAGTGGTTTTACTTACTAGTTCAAACATTTCATATTACTTCAGATTTTGCAAGCATTCCATTTTGCAATTAATTTTAGTTTGTTAAAATGAGACAAAAGAAAAAAAAACAGTATCTGGTTTCTGTCTTTAACCACTTCAAGTTTCTCTGATGTCCTAGGGTCTAGTAATGGCATCCACACGTGGCAAGGGACTATAGCAGTTAGGCCACACACTAAATGGCAGAGATGTCAGGGGACCCTTCAGAGTCATCTCTAAATTCTCATTGCCTGTCAGCATAGATAAACCCTTTTATACCCCTTTACTGTCATACTGTCCACTGGCAGGAGATCCAGTTTCAACTGAATTCAGCCAACAACTTTTCACTTCTGCTTCAAGCAAGCACCCCTGACAATGGAGACAAGGCAGTTAAAAAAGAAATATATCCTACATTCATGTCTTTTTCTTTAAAAAAATAATGTATATGCCAAAGTAAGATTTTTAAAGAGGTGACATGCCAATATTAGTTTCTTCAGCTAAAGGAGATACAAGGTCCATCTGAATATATAATCTCAACGAAAGGCAGATCTGTGATACCTAGAGGTTTGGAGAAAACTGTTACCATCAAGGACTTGGGAACATCTGAAGATATACTGAACGAATGGGTCGTTTCATCATGATGTCTTATTATTATTACACTGTGGAGCTACACAAATATTTGTTGAATATTTATGCTAGGTGGTTTGCCTCTGTATGAAATGCCTTTCACATAAATGTTCATTAATGTTTTTGGTGTGTTGAAAAGTAATGGTAATCTAAAGCATTTAAACTGGATGGTTGAAAATATTTTATTTAGAATTATTATTATTTAGATATCGCATCCTCTATGTTTTGGCCTTTAACTAGGGTATCTTTTTCTACAATACCATAGCAGGTCAATTTTCTATTCCATATTGTTTAAAAAATTCTCTATTTGTGGAGTTCAACAGGATTCCAGAAAAGAAACAAAGTGAGTTTAGTACCTTTACCTTTTAGCTTAGCTAACAAACACCAAATTAAAGCCACAAATAACCTCCAGACAGTTTGTACTGCTATTGATAAAAAATTCACTTTGATAGCAGTATCTTTAGGTATGAAAATGGAGCATATTTGAAAGAACCTCAGAGATTGCACCTTTTCTTTGAGAAGACATATCATTTCCTGCTGGAAATATAAGGCTGAATCAAATACTGATGTTAGAGGTCTAATAAATCTTGTTGATGAATTACACAGAAGCACATATAATATGTCTAAAGGGTAGCTCATGCTAGGAGAATATATTAAATAAAGTTACATGCATAATATGTATTTTCTTCCTTCAATCAACTTTCCAAGAAACTGAATGAAGTATTTTAATTTAAACCAGCCCAGAGACGGCTCTGTTTCATATCCTATTCCATGTTACCTAAACTTTTATTCTTTTCTCCTATTTCTAGAAAGACTAGCACTTATACTGGATAATGGGATACCTGGCACAATTTAATTTATCCAAAGATCTCAAAAGGACATACACAGAACAATGTGAGTTTTACCAAAGAAAAATAGGGTTCTTCAGAGTCACATAACATGTAACACGAGGGCTGGAACAGCTCAGCAGGTAACAGCTAGACTAAGAATGATGTTCCTTACTCTACAGCTGTGTTTGCTGAGATACCACTTAGAGGCTCTCTCTCAGTATTGAAATCACAAAACAACTAAAACATCTCAAGCCATAAAAATCAAACCACAAGCTCAGCTCTTGGGTATGAATTAAGAGGCATCCAAACTTTAAAGATTCTATGGGTAATAAAATAAATTATTCATGATAAACTTTTTCATGATTAGCTTGTTAGCTTACTGATAGTGTATAATAAGCCCATTGGGGAATGGAAGAGAACTGGTGAAGTTTTGGTGAGACTGGGGGTAAAGCATTATGGGTGGGACACAGCGACATTAGGGAGCTGCAGCATTGCCAGCACAGTGGACAGAGGTAGCACTGAGGTAGTTGGGAAGGAATGTGTGGGGTGGGATAAGATGGAAGGGGCCTTGTGAGTGAGATGGAAAATGTATTGTGGGAGCAAAGAATATAAAACACTCTCTCTCTGCAGATATATATGCATGTAGGGTGTGTGTATATCTTTCCTTCTCTCCTACCCCAGGCTTGCTCTGGCTAGTGATCCAACCCAGCACTAGTGTGGTCTTTGGTAGATTTTTTAAAAACTCTAAAATATGGTTTTTAAATAAACTAAATCTTTTTTTGAAATAATTTTTTATGTAGAAAAAATAATAATTTTATGATCTAGAGATCTTTTGACAAGTTTCATCCAAGTGTTCTCTATGTTTATTGTATTTCCGTAACTGGGATTATGCCTATAAGATTTTTAAGAATGTGAATATGTTTCTTTAACTACAAAAAAAAGCATTAAATATTCCCTTCCTAAGGACTATCTTGAATGCTGTTTATTTCCCTGTGATAAAAACTAAGTCCTATAGCATGCCTTCTACTTCCCTCAAACTCCTGCCCTTTTGTCATGGTTTAATCATTTGCTTTGTACTTTTAGCTGTTATTCAGAAGTCCTTCTCCCCTGATCCCCCCCTAAAAAATGGGGACAAGGAAATTTCACCTGAATAGGCCGCTCCCTTGTGTTCGTGATTTTTTACTCTCTTCTTTCAGAGTTGAACCCCATCCATCCCCTTTCCTGTAACACAGCATGACTGTTGTTGGTTGTAATCTTTACTATAGCACAAGACAAATCTTAGTAACTCAAGTGGTTGACACAGACTAAACTGTCTTGTTCAGACCACCCTGTAAATCCCTTCCCTAGTTTTTAGCTCTTGGGCGTAGAAGGGGGCAAGGGATGGGGGTGCTGCCTGCCTGTCCTGAAGGCTTTTATTTTATTGTGGTAACACTGGTTTTTAACATTCTATAAATTTCATGTGTACCACATTGTATTTTTACTTCTAGATACACAACAGCTTGCTCACCACCAAAAATTTAGTTTCCATCTGTCACCATACAGTTGATCCCCTTTACTCATTTTGTCCAGGGCTTTTTAATCCCATGCTGGGTTGACTTCTTCTTTCAGACAGGCTGTTCTTGTTTCTGGAGAAAGAGGATGTTTTCCCATCTGGGTCCAAGTCCATCCATCTCTTTGACATCAAAACTGCCTTACCAGTCTCCTAAGACCAACCTGCCTGCTGTCTTCTGGGCTCTACCAGGAAATCAACAACATGCCTTTCTCTCCTGGCCCTGGGCCTCCAGCTCCTTATCCAATGTACTAATCAGAGCCAAGCATCTCCATTAGCAGATTCAAGTTTATTCTTCCATGTCCTTGCTGTCAAGTTCTTACATTAGTGAGCTGAGTGACCCCAGCCTCTCCCTCTATTCAGTTACCTCACTCTGGTTCCCAGGAGTGTATTTCTACACCCACATCTTCTTTGAAAAGCCTCCTTGTTGCTGCATATCTTACCCCTGTCCTTGGAATATCTAAGTCACAGCAGGGAAGGTCATCCTTCATGAATCACATTGTTCATGTACTCATAGCATGTTAGAAAGTTAATCGTCTTTTCCTGGGGAAACAGAAATTTCATATGGTTCAACCTAATAAATGTCACCAATAGGAAAATAAATAAATTAGTCATAATCTATTAATACTCTGGCTTAATACTGTGCGCAGTGAGAATGAATGAGCTAGAACAACATATATCATCATAGGTAAAACTCACAAATATATTGTTGAAGAAAGAAGGAGGAATATACATAGTATATCATGAATACAAAATTTGAAATCCAGGCACAACAGTGACTTGCCTGGGAGTCCAGTGGTTAAGACTCCGCTCTTCCACTGCAGGGGGCACAGGTTCGATCCCTGGTCAGGGAACAAGGATCCCACATACTGCGCGGCATGGGGGTGCTCCCACACATAGAAAATTTATAAAAAAGAAAGCTAGGCACGACGATACTATATATTTCTTGGGGATATATATACACACACATACACACACATATACATATAGTACAAATATATTTATATATATACATATAGTATGAATATATTTATATATATACATATAGTATGTATATTTATATACATATGTATGAATATATAGTGTGAATATATACAAACATATGTAATATGTATACATATAGTATGAATATATATATACATATATAATAAAAATATAAATAAGTGCACGGAAATAATAAACACACTGAATTCATGGTAGTAATTACGTCTAGCAGGAAGAACACAAGTAGCTTCAACTGTATTGGTTAATGTATATTTCTTAAGATGGGAGAAGATATGTGGGTTTCATTATATATTTTATAATTTTATGTATGCATAACAAATAAAAAGAAAATGCCTTCCAGCTTTTGCTGTAAAAAGGTAGTTAAAATATTTTATTAATGTTAGTTGAAATTTTGATAGAACCATTTATAATTTGCCTTCCCACAATGTTCTGTGTTGGCCAAAAAGTTCATTCAGATTTTTTGTAAGATGTTATGGAAAAACCCAAACGAACTTTTTGGCCAACCCAATAAAATTCTGGTAAGAAGTTGCTGGCTCTATTTTCTTAGGAAGATAAACTTTATGTCATTTTAAGTTAATGTAACACTCTTTCTCTTATTCCAAGCACAAGCCACAGTAGGAATCTTCAATCCTAATTAAAACCAGCTCCTCTCTTTCCTAAAACTAACTGTGGAATTAATGTGGACCTGGCACTAAGTTTCTTAACTGGTACAAGCAAACTGGCTATGATTTCTGCTTATCTCTACTCAGGTTTCAGTGTTATAAATCACCATTGGCCAAAAATAAAATCATATTTTAATGAAATATAACCACCATTAATATTATTCCTGAATTTATGAATTTTTCATTAAGATATTCAGAGAGTATCTTCCACCTTATTTACCTGGCATCAGAGTGGTGCCAAGACCATGGGCACAGCTACCCAGATAATTAAAAAATTAATCTCTGTTATGAGCTGGTTCACGTGTACCTTTTCTTTTTCTTTTTTTTTTGCGGTACGCGGGCCTCTCACTGCTGTGGCCTTTCCCGCTCCGCAGCACAGGCTCCGGACGCGCAGGCTCAGCGGCCATGGCTCACAGGCCCAGCCGATCCGCGGCACGTGGAATCCTCCCGGACCGGGGCACGAACCCGCGTCCCCTGCATCGGCAGGCGGACACCCAACCACTGCGCCATCAGGGAAGCCCGTACCTTTTCTTTAAGTTTCTTTTCTTACACATAATTCTGGTACCATGAGTAGTCACTACAAGCCATAATTAATAATGTTTATATATATGAGCATTTGCAAAGTGTTTTCAATCTGAGATAATCAGTCAGAATTCCTTTGTTGTAATTTTCTGTAATATAAACCATATGCCACCAACATATATAAAATTCTGGAGAAAATTATTAAGTAAATATTAAAAAATCATACATTTCCAAATAACAGTAGAAACCATAAAACTTAAAATTATATCCTATCCTAAGGAAGGAATGAAATAAAAAAACATCTTTAATGGTACCTCTAAAAATATCACACTTTGAAGACAATAACTTATTATTATATATACATATAGAACTATGACATAAAATAGCATAATATTCCTGTGAGGTGAAAATAGTCATGTTTTTAGAGAAATACTAGGTGCCCCAACTCTCAGCCACCAAGTTCCTCATTAAGTTCTCAAGATAATAAAGGTGTCTGAGTACATAGCAACTTCAGGCCAACATTTTATTCACAATAGAATGGAATTTGGGAAAAGATAGATCTCAAGTGTAAGGTTAGATATAAAACTAATAGCCTAGGGGCTTCCCTGGTGGCACAATGATTAAGAATCTGCCTGCCAATGCAGGGGACACGGGTTCGAGCCCTGGTCTGGGAAGATCCCACATGCCGTGGAGCAACTAAGCCCGTGTACCACAACTACTGAGCCTGCGAGCCACAACTACTGAAGCCCGTGCACAGCAACGAAGACCCAACGCAGTCAAAAATAAATAAATAAATAAATAAATTTTAAAAACCTAATAGCCTAAATGTATATAACTTACTCTCAAATGGTTCATTAAAAAGTACACATACGGGGGCTTCCCTGGTGGCTGAGAGTCCGCCTGCTGATGCAGGGGACACGGGTTCGTGCCCCGGTCCGGGAAGATCCCACATGCCGCGGAGCGGCTGGGCCCGTGAGCCATGGCCGCTGAGCCTGCGCGTCCGGAGCCTGTGCTCCGCAACGGGAGAGGCCACAGCAGTGAGAGGCCCGCGTGCCGCAAAAAAAAAAAAAAAAAAAAAAAAAAAAAGTACACATACAAATACACACAAAGTAAATAATAAAGAAAATTCAGTAAAATGTTAATAACAAGTAAATCTGGGTAAGAAGTATCTGGGTGTTCTTTGTATGATTCTTATCCTTGCAACTTTTCTATAAGTTTGAAATTATTTCCAAATAAAATATGTGTAAAAAGTTAATTGCCCTATTTTGGGGTTTAGGGGAAGAGAGCGGACAGGAGGAGGGAAGGAGAAGAAAAGGGGGCAGATTTTAAGTTTCCAACCAAGCACACGGGAGTCCCCTGAGGCCTAGACCCTATAATAAGCTACAGTTCTGTTACTGATTGTCACATTTCATTAATTACAGGAAGAATGATTTTAATATGGCCATATTTTCAGGGAAGAAATTGTCCCTTTCCGGCCTTGGTTCAGAATTCCAAACCTTGGTTTTGAGAGTAAGATCCTCTCGTATCTTAGAGGAGAGCATATCTCCTCTAAGATATGCCCAATTTTCAGAATATTCCTGGAATGATGTAGAGGCTGATAGCAAAAAGGGAAAATGTAATCATTTCTGATGGTTTCATTTGCAGGCAAGTCCCAGACAACTTGATTGGTAGGACAGCCACGGTTAGAGTTCAGTCTGTCAAAACTCATAAAGGGCCTAAGACTGCATCTTACTTGCAAGCTAGTTTCCTGGATGCTGACAGAAGACATGAGATTCCTGAATAAGAAATGAAAGCCTATTACAGCAAAAGCAGTGGCCAGAGTGTCAGAGGTTCGCAGTGGTTCCCTAAGCTCCAATTCCCACAGGTGTGATGTGAATGGGCCTCGATGTAGACGGAGCTGTAGTGGGTTGCATTACAGGAGAGCAACAACAAGCTTGGGGTACCTGCTGTTTTAAAGAAGGAAGCAGGCAAGTTTGCTCTTTGCCAGGGAGGGAGACATTGCCTTATCCTTCAAGGTTGCTCACTGCAAAAACAACCCTGAGAAACAGCCCAGATAAAGAGTGGTCAGGGCCTTGCTGGAGTGCAAGAGTCTTGGAGGACTGTTTTGCAAGCATCTTTTCTCAATAATAGATAGCTAGTGAGTAGCACAGTGCAGGTTATCAGTCACAGCCAAAACATTTTCAGGACGGAGCTAATGGCAAGTGGACTGTGCAGGAAAATAGTAGACAGAAAGGATGGATGGGCAGGCAAGATGTATAGCTTATCTAAGGTCTTATATTTGATTAAGAAGTAGAAGGGGTAGAAGAAGAGAGCAGGTGCCTACCAAATAAGGAGGCTGGAACATTCCAAGGAGGATGGGAAAGGTCTCTTTTACTTGTATTGTCTGTCTTTTTCCCTTAGCAGCTGCTTCCTCCTCCCGAGCCTTCCCTTTTGCCCTCTATGGGATGGCACTTTGGTGGCTGGCCCCGCTTTGGACAGCTTTCCTCTGAGATGTCCTCCAGTCCTAGATATTAGCCGTAGACATTTGCATCTTGACCCTCTTTTGCATCCTAGGGCTCACTGAAGGTTCTGGTTTTACAATAAAACTAACAGAATTTAATTTCTCAAATGTCTAAAAACCTCTCAGTCCCAATATTTCAAAGGAACAGAGACACTACAATGATCAGTTTTATTATTCTTTTAATTGAGAATATTTTACTTTTTAGTTATATATGGCTTCCATCCATTCCACATTTATGTGTCCTGGTACTGTGTTCATGCTAGGGATACCAACTTCAACAAGTCAGTGTGCCTATTTCCAAAGATTTTACAGTCTCTGCCTAGAATATCCAAGAGAATCCATAAACTATTATAATTCTTAGGCAAGTTCAGCAAGGTTGCTGGAAAAGTACCAATATTTGAAAAATATATGTACTAGCATTTAGAAAATATAATAAAAAGACACATTTAATTATAACCAAAAAGATAATAAGGTATCTAGTAATAATCTAACTGTAAACAGGATGTTGATTTGAACTCTTCTGTTTTGTTTCCCCAGAACTGTTAAGACCCAAAGAAAGGACAAGTGACAAGTACACCACCTACAAGAACACTACCACTAACCAACCACAAATGGGACCAGACTCCTCCCTCTAGGGAATGCAAAATTACCATCATCCACATCCACTCCTGCCCAGTGTATAAGGTAGAGCACTGACAAGGACAAAGAAGAAGTGGTCAGAGTGGACTTATGAGGCATGTGGTAATTCATGGTTAACTGAGTAGGGGTAGATAGGGCAGTTGGTTCAAGAAAGAGACTAATAAAGATTGGAGGTGCCTAACAGTGGGTTCTGTAGCTGGTTGTTGGCTCAGCTGCAAAATTTGTAGGCCAACGCTGATTGTCATCTAAGTGTGGAAAGGGAGCTTTTGGGAGTGGCTTGACATTTGCTCCCTGAGATTGGGGTCATATTCTAGGTATACAATCTATGCATAGTCACCAACCCATGGAATTTCAATCAAAATCTCAAAAAAGTATTAATGGGATTTGATAAATTGGTCCTAAAGTTCATGTGGAAGAATACAGGACCAAAAAATAGCCAAGATTTTTTTTTTTTAATCAAAAGAAACAGTCTACCAGAAATCAAGACTTAGAAATCTATAGTAATTAGGAAAATGTATTGTTGTTGTAGAGAAAGACTAATATACCACCAACTCATTCACACATGGGGATGTGATATATGAGAATGGTGGCGTTACAATTCAGTGGAGATAGGAAGGACTGTATAGTTTTTTATTCATAAAGAAAAATGATACCATATTTCCTATGTCATACCCTAAACAAAAAGAAATTCCAGATGGTTAAAGACTTACTGTGAAAAAGCTAACTTCTATAGCTTTCAAAAGAAATTATATGAAAATATATTTTGACCTCAGGGTACAAAAAGATGTCTTTAAAAAGCCACAAAAAGTACAAACCATAAAGAAATATAATAGTAAATATGAATGCATATTAAAATTTAAAACTTCTGTATGGTAAAACTCAAAGTTAAAGGCAACCTACAGATTGGGAGAATATATTTATAGTTCATATTATTAATATAAATCAATAAGAAGAGAAATATTCTAAACAGGCAAAGGATATGAGCAGACAATAGATGAGGAAACTTAAATGGCCAATAAAGATATGAAAAAAATGATAACCAAAGAGATAATTGTTTCACACTCATGTGTGAACTGCAAAGATTGTCAGCATCTATTTTTGTTGGAATATTAGACAGAGAATTTTAAAACAACAATGATTACTATGTTAAAGGGTCTAATGGAAAAGGTAGACAAGATGCATGAGCAGAACAGGAATTTCAGTAAAGACATGGAAATAAGAAAGAATGAAATGGAAATGCTAGAAATAAAAAGCCCAGTTATAGAGCTGTAGATGCCTTTGCCATTAGTAGACTCAACAGAGCCAAAGAAAGAATCAGTGAACTTCAAAGATAAGGCAATAAAAATTATACAAACTGAAACACAAAGAAAAAAGGAATGTGTGTGGGGGTGGGTAATAGAACAGAATCATCCAAGGGCAGTGAGACAATATTAAATTATTAAGCATGTATGTAACTAGAATCTCAGAAGAAGATGAGAAGGAAAACAGGGCAGAAGAAAAATTTAATAATGACTGAGAAGTTTCTAGAAGTTCCACAAATGAACCTGATGATCAGTCAAGTTTAATAACCACTGGGTAATTGGTAGGCAATTCCTCCCCAATCCATGAACTAATAATGCAAGTGAACTGCAAGAGTGGATAGAAGCTTATCAGAGGTATCTGCTTATTCATTGTTTAATGAGGCATCAATCATGCTGACAAGTCAACATAGTAGAACACTAAAGAAGAGGATTTTGTTTAGAGCCAGAAAATTCTCTATGGTAAGGGTGTTTCAGTCTCTGATTTCTAATAAATTTGGGGGGGGGGGAACAAACCATCTTACTCTTCCTAAACCATCTTACCCTTCCTAAAAGAGGTACAGCTACACCAGCTTCACACCTTTATCAGAAAGTGACTGTAAGCTACGTTGTATCTATGTGTTCCTTTTCTTTACAAGCACATAATAGTCATGTGTCTGACATACAACAACTATTTATAAATATTTGTTGAATGAATTTAAAAAATGAGCAAAGAAGAAAAAATGACACCTGGAACTTTTCTCAAAAGAAGCAAGGTTTAAGTACAAGAATGGAAACACTACGCTTTTAGGTTTATACACCACAATCTACAACTATATATGCTTCTATATCTGCTTTTTAGTACCTCACAGCAACTAATAACACTAACTAGTAAAACTAGTAACATTAACTCACTCATTCTTTCATTATTTTAACAAACATTTACTGATAGCTTCCTATGAGGCTAGGGCCTATACTGAGGATGCAGAAACAAAAATGAACAAAATATAGTTCTCAAGATGCTCACACTCTGCGTCCCCTGGCATCAAGCAAGTACTAAATAAACATTTCTTGGTTAAAAAAAAAAAAAGAGGCTCACACTCTAATATAAGGAGATAGTAATATAAACAAATAATTACAATATATTCATAAGTGCTATGTTAGTATCACATTGTAAATGGAAAGAATGCCCAGAATATTCTTTTTTAAAAGGTAGAAAAATTCATAGTAGCTTTCAGTAATATTAGTGATTAAGGACATGGGTTTTGGAGTCAGACAGACCTGGATTCAAATCTAGGCTTTACTCCATATATGCTATGAGACACGGGCAAGTCATAATTTCTCTGAACCTCAGCTCCTTCCTCTGCAAAATGGAGATAATGCCAGTTCCTACCTCATCCTGTTGTTAGGTGGATTAAATGAGATGAAGAATGTAAACTACTTAGGACAGTGCCTTGCACAAAAACAACAGATGGTTGGTGGGAGGGTGGGGTGGAAATGGTAGTAACATTAATACTTCCTTTATAATATATAAAATTTTAACCCTTAATTACCTGTAAAGGGGATTTATCAAGAACTATTTACTTCTTAAGGATCCTAGATAGCTAATATTTTATTTTAACAAACTTATTATACCAAGAACTGGGAGTAAAAAGATAAGTAAGACACAGTGTCTATCCTCCAGCAGAGGTATTATCAGTGATACCTGTTAGGGCACCATTTGTAATCAACAAAGATGCTACAGTCACCAAACAGTTAAAATAGAAATGGAAGTATAAATAAATGCTTCAAACACACTTGCCCTCCCTTAAGCAAGAATGCTTCAAAGTAAAGTGCCACTGGGGAATTTTGATTTATGATGAAGTTTTTACAACTTGTATAACTTCAGATAGCATCCTGTAAGTCCCCAAGCAGTAAACTGCGAGCCATTTGACAGGTCTGTCATTTGCTTTTTCTCATTCTTCAGAAAACTCCAGGGATGCACTGTCTCCACTTATGTAAGCCTTTGTAACTACGCTTTTGAACATTTCCCTTTGTTAGTTAAAAATAACCCGGATTGTTCACAGTTCTTTTTGTTCTGATGTGTCTTTAAATGCAGCTGCATGCAGTTTCACAGCAAACAGTTTAATTGTGAGCTTAAAGAACTCACTTAAAATTTGGAAATTGTGCATTTTATGTAACGCATGTTCAGGATGGAAAATGCTGGTTATTAATTTTTACTTTTTATTAGTACAAAAAATGGACTTAACACTAATTTCCTTTTAGTTGATAAAGGAGGAAAAAAAAAACAGAGAGAGAGGGAGAGAGAGAGAGATTAGGCTGGCCAATCTCTTCTGGTAAAGAGGTACTAGGTAATTTGGATCTACCTTCTTACTGAGGGTAATAAGAAAGTTGGACAAAATATTAATATAAAGATATATGCTTGAAACCACGTGAAAGACAACTAGACCGTAAAGAACTGCCAGGCCAAGATCTGGGGAAACTTGATGGCCAAGTTACTTTCTCTTGGATGACTTTAATGATTCTTGAGGGGATTACTGAGAAAATAAGCAGTCCTTCTGACACCCTCATGGTGCTAGGAGGATAGGAACTGGAGTCTGGGACTGGCCATAGAGGAAGGCCAGGTGAACCTCCTCACTTTAGGTTAGGACCCTTAAGGGCTGTATCCTAGGAGTAAGGTCAAATCAAAAGTAGACAGGGTCTATAAGGCCTGCAATGCAACTTTGAAATATCTCCATTCCTAAAACTGGACTGAAGTAATCCCATTCTGATTGCTGGGCCAGAAAATAGTAAAAACAAATCCTCTCTGGAAGAAGGTATCATTTTTTTTAAAAACCTTCAAATTATTTCTATAATCACAAATAACTAGGTACATAAGGGAAGAAGACAACATAAAGAAAACCTACAGAAATAACAGACATTAGAAATAGGGAATACTTGATCTTTCCAGATTTATTCCAGATACTGGAATTATCAGACAAAGACTATAAAAGAACTATCCTTGGGCTTCCCTGGTGGCGCAGTGGTTGAGAGACCGCCTGCAGATGCAGGGGACACGAGTTCGTAACCCTGGGAAGATCCCACATGCCGCAGAGAAGCTAGGCCCGTGAGCCACGGCCTCTGAGTCTGTGTGTCCGGAGGCTGTTCTCCACAACGGGAGAGGCCACAACAGTGGCCTCTGCGTACCGCAGAAAAAAAAAAAAAAAAAGAACTATCCTTACTTTTTTTTTTCCTATACATCTTTATTGGAGTATAACTGCTTTACAATGGTCTGTTACAATGGTCTGTTTATAACAAAGTGAATCAGTTAAACATATACATATGTTCCCATATCTCTTCCCTCTTGTGTCTCCCTCCCTCCCACCCTCCCTATCCCACCCCTCTAGGCGGTCACAAAGCACAGAGCTGATCTCCCTGTGCTATGCGGCTGCTTCCCACTAGCTTTCTATTTTACGTTTGGTAGTGTATATATGTCCATGCCACTCTCTCACTTTGTCACAGTTTACCCTTCTCCCTCCCCATATCCTCAAGTCCATTCTCTAGTAGGTCTGTGTTTTTATTCCCGTCTTACCCCTAGGTTCTTCATGACATTTTTTGGCCCCTTAAATTCCATATATATGTGTTAGCATACAGTATTTATCTTTCTCTTTCTGACTTACTTCACTCTGTATGACAGACTCTAGGTCCATCCACCTCATTACAAATAGATAAATTTTGTTTCTTTTTATGGCTCAGTAATCTTCCATTGTATATATGTGCCACATCTTCTTTATCCATTCATCCCATGATGGACACTTAGGTTGTTTCCATCTCCTGGCTATTGTAAATAGAGCTGCAATGAACATTTTGGTACATGACTCTTTTTGAATTATGGTTTTCTCAGGGTATATGCCCAGTAGTGGGATTGCTGGGTCATATGGTAGTTCTATTTGTAGTTTTTTAAGGAACCGCCATAATATTCTCCATAGTGGCTGTACCAATTCACATTCCCACCAGCAGTGCAAGAGGGTTCCCTTTTCTCCACACCCTCTCCAGCATTTATTGTTTCTAGATTTTTTGATGATGGCCATTCTGACTGGTGTGAGGTTATACCTCGTTGTAGTTTTGATTTGCATTTCTCTAATGATTAATGATGTTGAGCATTCTTTCATGTGTTTGTTGGCAGTCTGTATATCTTCTTTGGAGAAATGTCTATTTAGGCCTTCTGCCCATTTTTGAATTGGGTTGTTTTTTTGTTATTGAGCTGCATGAGCTGCTTGTAAATTTTGGAGATTAATCCTTTGTCAGTTGCTTCATTTGCAAATATTTTCTCCCATTCTGAGGGTTGTCTTTTGGTCTTGTTTATGGTTTCCTTTGCTGTGCAAAAGCTTTGAAGTTTCATTAGGTCCCATTTGTTTATTTTTGTTTTTATTTCCATTTCTCTAGGAGGTGGGTCAAAAAGGATCTTGCTGTGATTTATGTTATAGAGTGTTCTGCCTATGGTTTCCTCTAAGAGTTTGATAGTTTCTGGCCTGACATTTAGGTCTTTAATCCATTTTGAGCTTATTTTTGTGTATGGTGTTAGCGAGTGATCTAATCTCATACTTTTACATGTACCTGTCCACTTTCCCAGCAACACTTATTGAAGAGGCTGTCCTTTCTCCAATGTACATTCCTGCCTCCTTTATCAAAGATAAGGTGACCATATGTACATGGGTTTACCTCTGGGCTTTCTAACCTATTCCATTGATCTATATTTCTGTTTTTGTGCCAGTACCATACTGTCTTCATTATTGCATCTTTGTAGTATAATCTGAAGTCAGGAAGCCTGATTCCTCCAGCTCCGTTTTTCGTTCTCAAGATTGCTTTGGCTATTCGGGGTCTTTTGTGTTTCCATACAACTTGTGAAATTTTTTGTTCTAGTTCTGTGAAAAATGCCAGTGGTAGTTTGATAGGGATTGCATTGAATCTGTAGATTGCTTTGGGTAGTAGAGTCATTTTCACAATGTTGATTCTTCCAATCCAAGAACATGGTATATCTCTCCATCTATTTGTATTATCTTTAATTTCTTTCATCAGTGTCTTATAATTTTCTACATACAGGTCTTTTGTCTCCTTAGGTAGGTTTATTCCTAGATATTTTATTCTTTTTGTTGCAGTGGTAAACGGGAGTGGTTTCTTGATTTCACTTTCAGATTTTTCATCATTAGTGTATAGGATGGCCAGAGATTTCTGTGCATTAATTTTGTATCCTGCTACTTTACCAAATTCATTGATTAGCTCTAGTAGTTTTCTGGTAGCATCTTTAGGATTCTCTATGTATAGTATCATGTCATCTGCAAACAGTGACAGCTTTACTTCTTCTTTTCCGATTTGGATTCCTTTTATTTCCTTTTCTAATCTGATTGCTGAGGCTAAAACTTCCTAAACTATGTTGAATAAGAGTGGTGAGAGTGGGCAACCTTGTCTTGTTCCTGATCTTAGTGGAAATGGTTTCAGTTTTTCACCATTGAGGACGATGTTGGCTGTGGGTTTGTCATATATAGCCTTTATTATGTTGAGGAAAGTTCCCTCTATGCCTACTTTCTGGAGGAGTTTATCATAAATGGGTGTTGAATTTTGTTGAAAGCTTTCTCTGCATCTATTGAGATGATCATATGGTTTTTCTCCTTCAATTTGTTAATATGGTATATCACATTGATTGATTTGTGTATATTGAAGAATCCTTGCATTCCTGGAATAAACCCCACTTGATCATGGTGTATGATCCTTTTAATGTGCTGTTGGATTCTGTTTGCTAGTATTTGGTTGAGGATTTTTGCATCTATGTTCATCAGTGATATTAGCATGCAGTTTTCTTTCTTTGTGACATCCTTGTCTGGTTTTGGTATCAGGGTGATGGTGGCCTCATAGAATGAGCTTGGGAGTGTTCCTCCCTCTGCTATATTTTGGAAGAGTTTGAGAAGGATAGGTGTTAGCTCTTCTCTAAATGTTTGAAAGAATTCGCCTGTGTAGCCATCTGGTCCTCGGCTTTTGTTTGTTGGAAGATTTTTAATCTCAATTTCAGTGCTTGTGATTGGTCTGTTCATATTTTCTATTTCTTCCTGATTCAGTCTTGGCAGATTGTACATTTCTAAGAATTTGTCCATTTCTTCCAGGTTGTCCATTTTATTGGCATAGAGTTGCTTGTAGTAATCTCTCATGATCTTTTGTATTTCTGCAGTGTCAGTTGTTACTTCTCCTTTTTCATTTCTAATTCTATTGATTTGAGTCTTCTCCCTTTTTCTCTTGATGAGTCTGGCTAATGGTTTATCAATTTTGTTTATCTTCTCTTGGAACCAGCTTTTAGTTTTATTGATCTTTGCTATTGTTTCCTTCATTTCTTTTTCATTTATTTCTGATCTGATCTTTATGATTTCTTTCCTTCTGCTAACTTTGGGATTTTTTTGTTCTTCTTCCTCTAATTGCTTTACGTGCAAGGTTAGGTTGTTTATTCGAGATGTTTCCTGTTTCTTAAGGTAGGCTTGTATTGCTATAAACTTCCCTCTTAGAACTGCTTTTGCTGCATCCCATAAGTTTTGGGTTGTCGTGTCTCCATTGTCATTTGTTTCTAGGTATTTTTTAATTTCCTCTTTGATTTCCTCAGTGATCACTACGTTATTAAGTAGTGTATTGTTTAGCCTCCATGTGTTTGTAGTTTTTACAGATGTCTTCCTGTAATTGATACCTAGCCTCATAGCGTTGTGGTCGGAAAAGATACTTGATACGATTTCAATTTTCTTAAATTTACCAAGGCTTGATTTGTGATCCAAGATATGATCTATCCTGGAGAATGTGCCATGAGCACTTGAGAAGAATGTGTACTCTGTTGTTTTCGGATGGAATGTCCTATAAATATCAATTAAGTGCATCTTGTTTAATGTATCATTTAAAGCTTGTGTTTCCTTATTTATTTTCATTTTGGATGATCTGTCCATTGGTAAAAGTGGGGTGTAAAAGTCCCCTACTATGAATGTGTTACTGTCGATTTCCCCTTTTATGGCTGTTAGTATTTGCCTTATATATTGAGGTGCTCCTATGTTGGGAACACAGATATTTACAATTGTTATATCTTCTTCTTGGATTGATCCCTTGATCATTATGTAGTGTCCTTCTTTCTCTCTTCTAATGGTCTTTATTTTAAAGTCTATTTTGTCTGATATGAGAATTGCTACTCCAGCTTTCTTTTGGTTTCCATTTGAATGGAATATCTTTTTCCATCCCCTCACTTTCAGTCTGCATGTGTCTCTAGGTCTGAAGTGGGTCTCTTGTAGACAGCATATATATGGATATCATTTTAGTATCCATTCAGCCAGTCTGTGTCTTTTGGTGGGAGCATTTAGTCCATTTACATTTAAGGTAATTATCAATATGTATGTTCCTATTCCCATTTTCTTAATTGTTTTGGGTTTGTTATTATAGGTCTTTTCCTTCTCTTGTGTTTCTTGCCTAGAGAAGTTCCTTTAGCATTTGTTGTAAAGCTGGTTTGGTGGTGCTGAACTCTCTCAGCTTTTGCTTGTCTGTAAAGGTTTTAATTTCTCCATCAAATCTGAATGAGATCCTTGCTGGGTAGAGTAATCTTGGTTGCAGGTTTTTCTCCTTCATCACTTTAAATATGTCCTGCCACTCCCTTCTGGCTTGCAGAGTTTCTGCTGAAAGATCAGCTGTTAACCTTATGGGGATTCCCTTGTGTGTTATTTGTTGTTTTTCCCTTGCTGCTTTTAATATGTTTTCTTTGTATTTAATTTTTGACAGTTTGATTAATATGTGTCTTGGCGTGTTTCTCCTTGGATTTATCCTGTATTGGACTCTGTGTGCTTCCTGGACTTGATTAACTATTTCCTTTCTCATGTTAGGGAAATTTTCAACTATAATCTCTTCAAATATTTTCTCAGTCCCTTTCTTTTTCTCTTCTTCTTCTGGAACCCCTATAATTTGAATGTTGGTGCAGTTAATGTTGTCCCAGAGGTCTCTGAGACTGTCCTCAGTTCTTTTCATTCTTTTTTCTTTATTCTGCTCTGCAGTAGTTATTTCTACTATTTTATCTTCCAGGTCACTTATCCGTTCTTCTGCCTCAGTTATTCTGCTATTGATTCCTTCTAGAGTATTTTTAATTTCATTTATTGTTTAATAATAATTTAAATGTTTCTTGCATTTTCTCTATTCTATTTCCAATATTTTGGATCACCTTTACTATCATTATTCTGAATTCTTTTTCAGGTAGACTGCCTATTTCCTCTTCATTTGTTAGGTCTGGTGGGTTTTTATCTTGCTTCTTCATCTGCTGTGTGTTTTTCTGTCTTCTCACTTTGCTTATCTTACAGTGTTTGGGGTCTCCTTTTTGAAGGTTGCAGGTGCGTAGTTCGCGTTGTTTTTGGTGTCTGTCCCCACTGGCTAAAGTTTGTTCAGAGGGTTGTGTAGGCTTCTTGGTGGAGGGGACTAGTGCCTGTGTTCTGGGGATGAGGCTGGATCTTGTCTTTCTGGTGGGCAGGTCCACGTCTGGTGGTGTGCTTTTGGGTGTCTGTGGACTTATTATTTTAGGCAGCCTCTCTGCTAATGGGTAGGGTTGTGGTCCTGTTCTGGTAGTTGTTTGGCATAGGGTGTCCAGCACTGTAGCTTGCTGGTCATTGAGTGAAGCTGGGTGTTGGTGTTGAGACGGAGATCTCTGGGAGATTTTCACCATTTGATATTACGTGGAGCTGGGAGGTCTCTTGTGGACCAGTGTCCTGAAGTTGGCTCTCCGTCCTCAGCGGCACAGCACTGATTCCTGGCTGCAGCACCAAGAGCCTTTCATCCACACGGCTCAGAATAAAAGGGAGAAAAAGTAGAAAGAAAGAAAGAAAGAGGATAAAATAAAATAAGGTAAAATAAAATAAAGTTATTAAAATAAAAAATTATTATTAAGAAAAAAAATTTTTTTTAAAGTAAAAAAAAAGAAGGATAGAACGCTAGGAGAAATGGTGAAAGCAAAGCTGTACAGACAAAATCTCACACAGAAGCATACACATACACACACACAAAAACAGGAAAAGGGGAAAAAATAATAAATCTTGCTCTCAAAGTCCACCTCCTCAATTTGGGATGAGTCACTGTCTATTCAGGTATTCCACAGATGCAGGGTACATCAAGTTGATTGTGGAGATTTAATCTGCTCCTCCTGAGGCTGCTGGGAGAGATTTCCCTTTCTCTTTGTTCACACAGCTCCCGGAGTTCAGCTTTGGATTTGGATCCACCTCTGCGTGTAGGTCGCCAGAGGTCATCTGTTCTTCGCGCAGACAGGAAGGGGTTAAAGGAGCTGCTGATTCGGGGGCTCTGGCCTACTCAGGCCAGGGGGAGGGAGGGGTATGGAGTGCAGGGCGAGCCTGCAGCGGCAGAGGCCAGCAGGATGTTGCACCAGCCTGAGGCGCGCCGTGCGTTCTCCCAGGGAAGTTGTCCCTGGATCACGGGACCCTGGCAGTGGAGGGCTGAACAGGCTCCCGGGAGGGGAGGTGTGTATAATGACCTGTGCTCACACACAGGCTTCTTGGTGGCGGTAGCAGCAGCGTTAGCATCTCTTGCCCGTCTCTGGGGTCTGCGCTGTTAGCCGCAGCTCGTGCCTGTCTCCGGAGCTCCTTTAAGCAGCGCTCTTAATCCCCTCTCCTCACGCACCAGGAAACAAAGAAGGAAGGAAAAGTCTCTTGCCTGTTTGGCAGGTCCAGACTTTTTCCCGGACTCCCTCCTGGCTAGCCGTGGTGCACTAACCCCTGCAGGCTGTGTTCACGCCGCCATTCCTCTCCCTTCGTTCCAACCGAAGCCCAAACCTCAGCCTCCAGCCCCGCTCGCCCCGGCAGGTGAGCAGACAAGCCTCTCGGGCTGGTGACTGCTGGTCGGCACCAATCCTCTGTGTGGAAATCTCTCCGCTTTGCCCTCTGCACCCCTGTTGCTGCGCTCTCCTCCGTGACTCCGAAGCTCACCCCCTCCGCCACCCACAGTCTCTGCCTGCGAAGGGGCTTCTAGTGTGTGGAAATCTTTCCTCCTTCATGGCTCCCTCCTACTGGTGCAGGTCCCATCCCTATTCTTTTGTCTCTGTTTATTCTTTTTTCTATTGCCCTGCCCAGGTACATGGGGAGTTTCTTGCCTTTTGGGAGGTCTGAGGTCTTCTGCCAGCATTCAGTAGGTGTTCTGTAGGAGTTGTTCCACTTGTAGATGTATTTTGATGTATCTGTGGGGAGCAAGGTGATCTCTGCGTCTTACTCTTCCGACATCTTCCCCCTCTCTCCTATCCTTACTATTTTTAAGGAGATAGAAGACAAAATTAAAAGTTCTGACAGAAAACTGGAAAACTTAAAAAGAAATTGGAAAATCTAAAAATGATAAAAATATAACAGAAATCAGGAACTTATTCAATGGGTATAACAGCAGATTAGACAGAGATTAAGTGAATTACAAAGGAGGACAGAAGAAAATATCCAAATTAAACACAGATAGACAAAGAATGGAAAATAGAAAACAAAAATAAAGAGATAAAAAGAAGGGACTTTCCTGGTGATGCAGTGGTTAATAATCCGCCTGCCAATGCAGGGCACATGGGATTGATCCCTGGTCCAGGAAGATCCCACATGCCGCGGAGCAACTAAGCCCATGTGCCACAACTACTGAGCCTGTGCTCTAGAGCCCACGAGCCACAACTACTAAGCCCCCACGCTGCAACTACTGAAGCCTGTGTGCTCTAGGGCCCGCGTGCCGCAACTTCTGAGCCCACATGCTACTGAAGCCCGTGTGCCTAAAGCCCGTGGTCTGCAACAAGAGAGGCCACCACAATGAGAAGCCTGTGCACTGCAGTGAAGAGTAGCCCCCACTCGCCACAACTAGAGAAAGCCCGTGTGCAGCAACGAAGACCCAACGTATACAAAAAAAATAAATAAATAAAGGGAGAGAGTCAAGGAAGAGACACTGAGACAATCTAATATGTAGGTAATTGGAGTTCCAGGAGGAAAAGAAAGAAAACAGACAGGAAGAACATTTTAAAGAAATGATGACTGAGAATGTTCCAAAACTGATGATAGATATCAAGCCACAGATTCAAGAAGCCCTTCTGGATTCCAAGGAAGATAAATTCTAAAAAACTCATAATATCACCGCATAGTCTAAAAACATTAAGAGGACAATAAAGACATATTATGAACAACTTTATGTCAATACACTAAATAATTTAGATGAAAAGGACACAATTAAAAATCTGAATAACTCAATGTCTATTAAAGAAGTTAAATCTCTTATAATAAACCGCCCCACAAAGAAAAGTCTAAGCACATATAATTTCATGGGTGAAATTTATGAAACATTAAAAAAAGAAAATACCAATCTTACCTAAACTCTTTCAGAAAACAGAGGAGGAAACACTTTCATAAGGCCAGCATAAACACATATCAATATGTGAAAATCTGACAAAGACATTCCAAAAAAAGAAACTATTAACCCTCCTGAACAGTGATTACAAAAATCTTTAACAAAGCACTAGCAAATCAAATCTAACAGTATACTAAAAAAAAAATCATGATTAAGCAAAGGCTTATCTAGCAAGGTTGATTTAATGTTCGGAAATCAATCAATGCAATTCATCAAATTAATAGAAGAAAGAAGAAAACTCATCAGTTCAACAGGTAAAGAAAAAGCATCTGACAAAATTCAACTCCAAATCAAGATGAAAAACTCTCAGCAGGGGCTTCCCTGGTGGCGCAGTGGTTGAGAGTCCGCCTGCTGATGCAGGGGACACGGGTTCGTGCCCCGGTCCGGGAAGATCCCACATGCCACAGAGCGGCTGGGCCCATGAGCCATGGCCACTGGGCCTGCGCGTCTGGAGCCTGTGCTCCGCAACGGGAGAGGCCACAACAGTGAGAGGCCCACGTCCAGCAAAAAAAAAAAAAAAACTCTCAGCAAATTTGGACTGGATGAGAACTTCCCTCAGTCTGATAAAAGGCATCTACAAAAACCTTGCAGCTATCATACTTAATGGTAACATCAAACTTAATTAATGCTTTCCTACTAAAGACAGGATCAAAGCAGGGATATCTGCTCTTACCATTCCTATTTAACATTGCACTGGAAGTCCTAGCCAGGGTAATAGAACGAGAAAAAGAAATAAGGGGCATACATGTCAGAAAAGAAGTACACTGTTTCTATTCACAAATAATATGGTTGTTTACAGAGAAATTTCTATGGATTCTACAAAACAGAACTAATAAATGAGTTTGGCGAGTTTGGAGGACACAAAGCAAATACACAAAAAATAATTGTACTTTCATAGATTAACAGCAAACTACTGTAAAGTAAGATAAAAAAATTACTGTCAAAAATATAAGCTACTTTCAGTATAAATTTGATAGAAAAAAATGCAAAACCTCTACACTGAAAATTACAAAATACTGCCAAGAATTAGAGACACAGACCATGTTCACCACTGAGACATGGGAAGACTTGATATTGTTGTCAATTCTCCCAGCTGAGCTATAGATTCAAAGCAACTCTAGTCAAAATTCCCAGAAAAAAGTTTTTGTACAAATTGACAAGCTTATTCTAAAATTCACGTGGGACTATAAAGGACCTAGAATATATAAAACAATGTTGAAAAAGAACAAATTGGAGGGTTTACAGTACCTGACTCCAAGACTTACAAAAGGTACCAGTAATCAAAGCTGTGTGGCACTGGCAGAGGACACACAATTAAAACAGTTAAATAGTAGAAAGCCTAGAAATAGACCTCCACTCATACACTCATTGGATTTTGACAAAGGCAATAAAGCAATCTCTGGTGGCCATAAAAATGCACCATTCAGATCTCCTGCTGGGGGAAGCATACTTGACTAAGGTAAGGCCCCAGCTGCTGCCCTTCTGGATCTACTACTATGTTCAGGCAAAGGCCAAGTTTACCTTTCACTAACCCTAGCCAATGATTTAGCACAGCAGGGTTAGTAATACTGGTCCATTCCTCTAACAAGGCAACTTTGGTGTGAGGAGTCCCCATAGGCCTGGCCAAAACTTTCTTAGAACAGCACTGCAGTTCAAGATACTTTTCAACCAATCATCCTTTCCCCTCCTCTCCTTTTACCACCCAAAGGCCTTCTCTGGCCTCCCTCCCCTTTCTCCTTCATAGGCATTACCCTCAGTAAATATCTAGTACATCTAATCTTGTCTTGGCATATGCATCTCAGAGGACCCTAAACTAACACAGGTGGTAATGGAAGTGATCTAAGAACACAAGTGGTAGGATCGAGTTGTAGACTGGCTTATTAATTACCTGGTAGGCAAAGAGGAATGTCATTCTGAGTAGTATGTGGGGCATGGATAGTCCCTGGCACAGGGTAGTGGCCAAACAGTTAAAGATTTCACCAATGGTGACCTGGGAAAACATGCTGGGGAGGTGATTGCCCTTGCCTGTGTATCGATTCAGGCATCTCAATGAAATGGGGAGAACAATGTCTAAAAAGACAGAGGAATTGGCTGATTACTGCCAAGTTACTATGATGCTCTACAGAGGGAGGGTGAGAAATGAGGGCTGTTGATGAGCAGTTAAAGTCTATGGGTGAGATATTAGTTTGGTAGCTTATAAAAAGGCCCTTATTTCTAGCTGTAGAAGATCAGATACAACTGAGTGGCTGACTGAAGGTCTGTTCATTAGAGCCACAGAGTTCTAGAAACATTTAAATGCTCAGATGGAGGTCTGCTATGCCAAGACCAGGAGGAGTGGCATAAGGGCACATGAGCAGAGTGGCCATGGTGGCAGAAATGAAGACCATGTGATGGGCTTCCACTTACCAAGGCCAATCAAGCCACTTCTGCCTCTGAATGGCCAACATGTTAGCAGCCAATCTGATTCTAAAATTTATATAGAAATACAAAGGGCCAAGAATGCTAAAGGTTATCTTAAAGAAAAACAATAAGGTGAAAGGGTTTGATTTCTTGGCTATCAACACCTTCTATAAGGCTAAAACCAATAGAAAAAACTGTGATACTGGTATAAGAATAGACTAGTAGAAAAGAATAAAGTCTATAAATAGACTCATTTATTTGTACCTATACTGTCATCATTACACAGTCATATCATAAATCATATATCAATATAAATATATATGTATATTTATTTTTCATCTATGTTTATGTATTTTTAATAAATTGGCCCTGTAGAGCAGTGGGGAGAGGACAGTCTTTTCAATAAATGGTGCTAAGTTGATTCCATATCCATATGAAAACAAAATGAAACTTAACCTCACCTCATATGGCTCACAAAGATCAATTCCAGATGGATTACAGATCTAACTGTGAAAGGTAAAATAACAAAGCCTCTAGAAAACAATATAGGAAAATCATATAACCTCGGCATAGGGAAATATTCCTTAAATACGGCACAAAAAGCACTAACCATAGAAAGATTGATAAAATGAACTATATTAAAATTAGTAACTTATTTTCAAAGAGCACCATTAAAATGAGAAGACAAGCCACAGATAAGGAGAAGATATATCTAATAAAAACATGGAAAGATGCTCAACCTTAATAATCAGGGAAAAGAAAACTTAAACCATGAGACACTGCCACAAACCCACTAGAATAGCTAAAATTAAACAGTAATATCAGAAGCTGGCAAAGATAAAGAGCAACAGGAATTCTCAGACTGCTGGTAGGAAAATAAATTGGTACAACTTTGGAAAATCATTTGGCATTACTACTAAAGCTGAAGATAGCATATCCTGTAATTTAGCAATTCCACTCCTAGATATATACTTAACATAAATGCCTGCACACGAACAAGAAATATATGCAAAAATGTTCACACCAGCGTTACTTCTGAAAGCCCCAAACTGCAAACTAAAATATCCATCAACAGTAGAGTAGATAAATTGTGGTATATTTATACCACGGATCACTATTAGCAATGAAAATAAACAAAGCAGTTTACATACAATAATATAGTTGAATTTCACAAATAAAATTTTAAGTAAGAGAAGCCAGACACTGAAAAATTCAACTTATGTAAAGTTCAAAATATAGGCAAAATTATTACATTCAGAAACACATGCTTAGGGGGTATAAGTCTATATAGAAGCAAGGAAATGATTACCATAAATTAGGATAGTGGCTACCCTTGAGGGAAGGGGTGGTAATTAGGAAGGGCATGAGAGAGGTTTTCGGAAGTAATGACAATATTCTATTTCTTGACCTGGATGATGGTTACATTTGTATTCACACTGCAGTAAGATTACTGAGCTGAAAATTTTATGCACTTTTCTGTATGCATGTTTTGCAATAAAAAAGATTAAAAAACCAAACAAAATGAATGGTCTGGTCTTTGATATCAAGATGAAAGGATTAGTATTTGCTTCATATGCCCTTATCTTTGAGTTATTTTATTGACAATGGTAAGTAGTTCACATTGAATTATTCAGATTCTTTTACTGAGACCCTATGCCACACATTTCTAAGATGTTTGGCTAAGGGTAAAAAAACAATTTATTGCCAAAGAGTTGTGGAAAATTAACCAACCCAGTAATCAAATCTAAAAATATGGACTCATTTTAATACGCTCTAAAAAACAAAATTAATAGAATCACATCACACATAGTACTTATTTTTTGAGCTGAGTGTCTTCAAAAGAAAATGGATTCTTACCAACAAAGTAAATGTGGCAGAAGAGATAATATAGACATGAAAGGGGTAGATAAAAAGTCAAATTCCCCAAAGCCTCCCCCCTTGTTGCTGCTTTGTTTTGAATTAGAACCTACACGGCAGAATTATCTTTGACAAAATCCTTAGAAGAAGATTTCTAGATCTGAAAGATAACAGAATAAAGGGTAGCTGAGCATGTTAAAATGGGAATAGAGCAGAGATTCTGCAGATGTAACAGGATAAAAAGGAGAAACTGCATAATAAACTGAGGTAGAAAGAAAACCAAGATGGTGTTGAGCCTAAGGGTGGTGGAATGTAAGGTCTTAAAGACAGAAGATTCATCTGCATGATTTGACAATCCAGGAGAGCCTACTAAGTATACTTAATGAGAAAAGGAGATCAAACTAGTATTATGGTAAATTAGATGAGAAGAACTTCAACATGGAAGTTTAAGCATGGGATTAAGATACTAAGGAGATGGTTCTTCCATCTCACAATACAGTCAAAACCCAACTCTAGATAAATCCAACTGTCTCTTTTTGACAATTGCCTTCAGACTGCTGGGGAAAAAAATTACATATTGCAGACTGGAACCACTATAAATTCATGGTCACCAATCTCAACAATATTTCAATATTGCATGACAATTTCCTATTTCCCTGGAAAGCTCTCTCCCATTTTTCACATGACTACTTCAAACCTTCTCTACTTTTCTTAAAACTGCTGTCACTTCTCCTGCTCCCCATTTACCCTGAGCAGTGTTGTCATCTACTTCAAAGAGAACACAGATGCCGTTAGAAGGAAACTTTCTCAACTTTTTTGGCACCAGAACTTCAAATCTTTTTTACACATTCATCCTTTTCTCCTTCCTGGAGGCAAGGTTTCCTTTTATGAATGTAAGATTAATCCCTCCCTCCAATCATGTCAGTAATCCCTTCCCTGCTTTATGTCCCAAACTGCATTACTCATCCTCCCAGACCTGTTCTTCCTCTTAATGGTCTTTATATCAGTAAGCTAGGACTCTGGAAATTATCCTTTACTCCTTCCTCTCCAATTACCAAGTTCAGTGTATTCCACATCTTAAATATCTCCTGAACCTATTTCATTAACTATCTCCTCTGTCACCATCATCCCCAATTATTATCTGTCACCTACTGTACCTGCCTAACTGGTCTCGACCTCCAAGTGTACTTCTAACTCATTTACCACTTTGCAGCTGCCAATCATCTTTCCAAAATGCTACTCTGATGTCACTTCCTCAATTTTACTGCCCACAGAATATAATGCAAGCTCCTTAACAGGAGCTCCTATTACCTTCTGAAGGTAATATTACCTATTACCTTCTTAGCTCCTAAGACCTTCTCATGGTTTGCTCTTGCTTACCTTTCTAATTTATTTCTAGTTACTCCACTCCTTGTATGCTTTGCATCAAGCATTGCCAGACATGCACACTCCTATTTCCTTTGCCTGGGAGACTGTCCATCCTCACTTCAACATTCGCCTGCCTAGGCCACCTCAAACTTTAAATATTATTTCCTTTTGGAGGCCTTTCCTGACTTCCTAGACTAGGTTTGGTGTCTGTGCTAGGAGCTTCCCTAACATAACATTCATTGTTCTTTGTTAATTTATCTGTATGCTCAGAAAGTAGGACTCTGTCTATTCACTGTTGTATCCCCAATACCCAGCAGAATAACTGCAGGCGTCAAAAATTTTTGCTGAATAAATAGAAATATAATAAATGTAAAAAGAAAAAGAAAAACAAATCATTAATAATAGATGTGCTCCTTTATCTGGTGTGGTCTAGATAAAAAGTTGCTATAGGTTTTCTTTAAAGTCAAGTATAACATTTCATGGCTTTCATAGGTAAGAATGAAATAGATACTTTTAAGTAATATTGGAAGCTGTTACAATAGAAGACAGATTGTGATTTGATGACTCTTGTGTCTTCTGTATTGCTTCCAGGCCAGAAAGCTGTAGTTTTATTACTCCTGGAGACATCAATGTCCTATATCAAGAGAGTAGTATTGAAACAGCTAGCCTAAAGGCAGGATGGATAAATAAGAAATTTATCAAGAAGTCTTTGAGTATTACACAGACACATACACAAGGAACATATTTATATAGACGATAAAATATTCAAAATCATTATCACTAAACAAATTTATCTATTATAGCAAAAAGAAGAGAGTATAAATATCCTGAGGAAAATGACTTCAATACATGCTCAGTTGTCTTTAAAATTTTTTTTTCTAAAGAAAAAAAGTCAGGGCAGCTGGCCTTACAATAATGAGAAAAGATATTGATAACTAGTCTGTAAAAAAAAAAAAAAAAAGTGCCTGAAATGTTCATTCAAGGCTGGTATTCATTCTTTATTCAGAGCCTGGCTGTCAGACTTGAAAAGCAACAGAGATTACTGATGCATTCTACAGCCAAGTCATGGAGAACATAAATAAATTTGTTCTTAGTACAGCAATGAATAAAGGGAGGAAAAGACTTATTCTTTGTATTACAAGGGTTCTATGCCTTCTGTTTGGCTTCAGTAAGATGATTTCTATTAACTACAGTTATATGACACAATTTAGAAATACCATAATTTGATATTTCATTTTCATTAGTTCAATGCAGCAAAGCCACCTTTAAATCCTGATATTGCATGATTAATATCCTGCATTTGTTTATTTGCACTTATTTATTAAGTAGTTAACATAGAGATCATGAATTCCAAAAGGAATTTATTGGACTATTTAGGAGCTTTCAATAATTTATGCTTGCTTCAGTTTAGGGAGGTAGTTTTCAGAAAAATAAAAATATGGGGTCAAGATAAATGTAGTAAAGTGAAAACCAACAAAAAACCCAGCAGCGGTATGTTTACTAAAGTCAAAGTCAAAGCTATGTTTTGAAAGTCATTCATGAGAATTCCTATTAAATTAAAACATTTGATCAATTTTGTTCCCTGCATTAATAAATTACTTCAGAAATATTAATAACTCACCTTTTGGCCAGAAGGGGCGATTCTATGCTTTCCATTTCTTAAATTACACACACACACACACACACACGCACGTGTGCGTGCATGCACAGAGTTTTTATGAAGCTAGGACTAGTTTTATGTCAACTCCATTACTGAGATCAGCAGAGGAAATTTTTTTAAGCAGGAGCAGTGTCTAGGAAGATATTATTTTAAGAGTCTTAGTGGACAGAACAAAAAAGATATTTCCGAACCCGTTTACAAGAAGAGATATTGTGAGTTGCCTGTTTAAGACAGGCAAGATATTGTGAGTTGCCTGTTTAAGACAGCTGTCTTGTGAGTTACTGATTTGGCAAGCTCGAGTAGTTAATAACTGTGATGCAAAATGGCTTAAGTATCACTTGAAGAAAGCCTATAAAAGAATTAGAGAAACTGAAAAGGAATATGAACTGTAGTTGTGGTGATCTGAGAAGACTTCATGAAAATATGGATGTGAGATTGTTGTTGAAGAAAAAGGGTAGGGATTTTTAAAAGTGGAAATAAAGGGTAGTGTCTCATAATTTACAGAACACAACTGAAATGAACATTTTTCTTATTTATCTTTAATACATATTTATAATATGAAAATGCTTCAGAAGTCATCTCATCTGCCCAAATAGATTATAAATTATGAAAAGTAGTAGTTATAGCTTAAAACACCTCATAAATCTGCAGCTTACAAATATCCCTTACTTAGGAAAAGTTATAGACACACTTCCTTTCCCTCCATAGTGACTGAATTTCATCCCAAATTCCACTGCTGCTAAGTATTTTCCTCCCCTTCTTTTGTCCCACCATTATTGGGAAGGGGAAGGAACAGTGTTACAAAAAAAAAAAAAAAGAATGTCAGAGGGACTGACAGTTTCAAGGAGGTAGAGTATATGCAGAAAATGAAGATCAAATAAATTAAGAACTAAACAGTGTTTGTTAGATTTGGTAATATGGAGGTAAATGGGTGACTTCAACCGTAACAAGTGAAGCCAATTATTTCTTCACAATATGTAATTAATTTTTTCTGACTCTATGCTTATGCATGACCTTGTGGAACAGTAACATAATTCAATAAGAAAGAAAATAGTCATTACCCAGTAACTTTCATTCTTCTTAGGGTATTAAAATTAACTACTGAATGATTTGCTCCAAAAGTCTCTCATCAAGGTAAGTTGAATACTAGACTGAAAAGTTATTTTGATTTTAAAATAAATACTACATGTATGGCCTCTTCAGCCTGTGGGCACTTTCTTATCTTCTAGAATGTTCTGAAAAACAAACAAAAAAAACTATCATAAACTATTTAGGATATACACTTCCAGGCTTTACAACAGATCCACTTCTATTGTTAAGTTTGGGACTGACATGTACACACTGCTATATTTAAAATAGATAACCAGCAAGGATCTACTGTATAGCACAAGGAACGCTGCTCGATAGTCTTCAATAACCTAAATGGGAAAAGAATTTGAAAAAGAATAGACACATGTATGTGTATAACTGAATCACTCTGCTGTACACCTGAAACTAACACAACATTGTTAATTAACTATGCTCCAATATAAAATAAAAATTAAAAAAAAAAAGACAAAAAGAAATCCTCAACCATTTCCTTTTGTATCTCCCTTAACTGCACCAATACCAGTATCATTCCCTTTTTAGTTACCTGGCCACAATTGAGCTTTACAAAAACTATCTACTAGCTACTGCTTTTTGATCATAAGCACCTTGGAAAGACAAACTTTAAATTTTGGTATATTTTCTGGAGTTAAGTTCAACAATATACAGTTTTGTAAGGTGGGAAGGAAACTCAAATGGCTATCTAATCTCTTGTTCTAGGTCTAGGCAAATCTACCTAAAAGCAAATCTTTTTTTAAAGCCATTGGGAAATGTTTTTTATGTTCAAACCGTATTGCTATTGGAGGACTTAGTTCATCATTCCTCTTCTACAAGGATTACAGATCATTAGTTAGCTACCTAAAACCCCCTCAAATTAGCAGGTTACCAATGACCTCATGTTTCAGCTATCCATTGCCACAATGCTATGCGAAATAATCCACCTCAAAACTTAGGTGTAAGACAATAAACATTTACTTTTACTCATGAATTTATAGGTCAGCTGAACAGTTCTTCTGGGCTGGGCTAATTTTAGCTACGCTTGCTCATCTGTCTACAGTCAGCCAGCAGGTGAGCTTGCAATTGGCTCATCTAAGTTGGCCTCACTTGGGATAGTTCTCTGCATAAGGTTTCTGAACTTCTAGCAGGCTCGGCTGAGCTTACTTTTTCCACATGTTTTTGGCTAAAACAAGTCTCAGGACACTCAGATTCAAAGCGGGTGGTAACAGAACCCATCTTTTGATGGGAGTAGCTGGGATAGAGGGATCCCTCTATTGATGGGATAGAAGCAAGGATGAAGATTACAGTCACTTTTATAGTCAAACTACCAAAGCCTCATTTAGTCTTTTCTTCATACTAAATAATCTGATATTGATGCTGCTTCTCGTTCATCCCTGAATCTGGACTGTGTAAACATTAACAACTAATTTTATCATTGCAAAACATAATTTCAAGAATGCTGTTAAACTGAAGTCAAGATGTGCTGCAGTTAGAGAGCAAGTTGAGATTTTAATTTAAGAGCATAAGGAGTTGAAAAATACTGACTTTTGACTTTAGGAAAAAATGACATAAAAGCTACCTTATGCACTAGACAATATGAGTCTGTACAATTAAGAGGAAATTATACAGCTTAAGTACTTTTTAACTTTTTCATTGACTATTTAGAGCCTACTTTATATTATTTGATAAACTATCAGAAAGTTTTATTCAAAGAGGTAACACCCATGAACCTTTAAAATGAACCATTTATTAAATCAGACTGTTATTCTTAACAGTTATGTAAGTTACATGGTTTATGTCAGAGTATTTCACATGGAAAATTTTTAAACTCTTATAGGCAAGCAAAATTGTACCACACAATATATAAGTAGGAAGGGGATACTGCTAAACATTCAAATAAGGCAAGTATTTTAAAACAATAAAACAATAATTAAAAATTCAAGCATTCCTTTAAGAGAATTCAATACTACAAGCTAAATGTACTTTCTGAGTGTATTCATATAAAGGTAGTGTTTCTTCTTTTAAAACGTCAGGAAATGGAATAAGGCTCATTAACAGATACAGCTGCCCTCAAGATTTTTAATCTCAGTTGCTCTCTTTAAATTAAAATTCACAAAGTGCACAATTAAGATATATCAAAAAACTGAATCAGCTACTCTAATAACAGCTGTCCATGCTTAATACTTAGTGGTTTATTTGACCAAATGATGCCTTTTCAGGGAAAAATAAAAAAAGATAAGCCACTGTAAAACATTTAGTTTGAAATGTATGCTAATATTTTTCTTAGAAATCAAAAATTATGGAGGAAAAGGGTTATTTACCTTAAGGAAAAGAAAGCAAAACACTGGAATGACCAAACATTTTCAAAGAACAAGCACCACAAAGGACATTTGCATTCGGTTTTGTAATATTTATCAATGCATTTTTTCTTACTCCAACCAATCTACTTCATCAAATTCTGAATCATCTTCTGAATCACTGTATTCCACAGCAATACGGCGGGACAGGATGGTGGCAACATCATTTTCAATGCGTTCGTGTTTAGCTTCCTGTTCACGCTGCTCTTCGACTTTTCGTAGCTGAATACCTGATATAGTAAATCCAAACCATTCATTGTAAACCAAAATACTAGATATTATTAGATATTATTAATCGAATAAATTCAAATACACATGAGAAATACTAACAGGAAAATAAAAAGCAAGATCTATTAAAAAGAATTTGAAGATTTGATGAAACTTACCACATACCCCAGTGGATGTCTATAGTTTATTTAGCCATTATGGTCTATTGTGCTTCCCTACTCACCACCTCCTAAAGTTAACCAGGTGATACATTTCTTTTGTTTGTTACCTCTACGGTCAAATAAATTAAACATCGTTGAGCATATTTTCTGTGGCTTTGTTCTCCCCAGTACTTGAGGGAAAGGCACTATTATCCATTCTATACTGTTACTGCCTGGCATATAGTAGGAAACGTTGGCTGAATAAATAAATGAATGTGACAGGTTGTTCCTTTGTTACTAAGGTAGGAACCTTAATCCTTTAAAGGTATTGGTAAAGCAAGTATCACTTACATATCAAATGGACAGCCTTAACACTGAAGAAAATACCATTTTAAAAGGAGTTATATATATTAAATATAATATTTACAAAGGGTTTTAACTAAATTTTCTATAACATTTAAGTCTGATACTTTTAATTTCTCATTCATTCAATAAACATTTCAAGAACACCTACTAAGTATGAAAATAAAATGATTAATGTGACATATTTTCTTGAAAAAGACTTAAAATATAAATTGAACATAGCTTTACTTTCTAAAGATCACTTGTACAAAAACATGAGCATCTAAACTTTTATAAATGAAGAAAACATTATTGTCTCCAATATTTAGAAAAGTTCTAATGCTACCATTGCAATGCTTTTAACGGCTCTTGAGAAAATTACCTTTTCGTATTGCTTCCAGAAGTACACTTCTGGCATCACTGATTACAGGTAGGGTTGATGGATGACGCTTTGGCTCAGAAGCAGGTATAATTTGTGATGGAGGAGATGGAGGCATTAATGGAACATGGGGACCTGGGGCAGTAGATGGAGTTGGATGTAGCCCAGAGGGAGGATGAGCAAGAGCTGCGACTGAGACAGGTGATGATGGTCGAATGCCAGGTGGAGGCAGAGGAGGCGGTGGTGGGGGCGGAGGCAGCCCCTGGACTTCTCCTTGTGGGAGTGGGTGAACTGGTACAGTCTCGCATACTGGGGCAGCTCTAGCTACCGGTGGAGAGGGCTGTACTAGAGGAGGTGCAATTGGAGGAGGAGCTGGGTGAAGAACTCCAGGGGCAATCTGAAGAGGAGCTGGAGGCGGTGGTACTGCTGGAGCTTGCAAAGCAGTGGTTGGAGGTGGAGGTGGGGGAGGTACTGGTGGGGGGGGAGTCGAAGTCATTGAAGCTCTTAATGAAGAAGTTGACAAGGCAGATGGAAGAGGTGGTGGAGGAGGTGGTGGGGCGGCGCTCACAAACACAGGTGTCCTGCCTGTAGCTGGTGACTGAGGACGATTTTCTATCAAACCTGTAGCAGAACTGAAATGATAAAGAGATCCCAGCAAGTTACTTAAAGAGAAAAAACTAACCACACAAAACATAAATGGCTACCAGTAATTCTATCAAGGTAGAGGCATTAACATGTTCCTATAAAAATTAAAAATTCTTCAGCAATATTTAGAATGAAATGAGAACTAAAAGTACACTAACAAGAAAATCAATACGTGGCGCTTTGATTTATAATATTCTAAACGATCTCATCCTCTCATGCAACTTTCATATCCACTCGAGCATTTTATCCTTCCTTTGATAAAATGCTCAGTTTTACACTGGGATATGAGTCTTCATAATGACTCAACATTTATCATATTACAACATTTGTATTGCTATACCTGTGGCCAAAACAATACTGTATTTGTATTGAAGCTATTAAGACTCATTATATGTCATTTCAGTTAAATCAATGACAACTAATTACAAACCACAAAAGGAAATTTATGCCCCTCTTCCTTGCTGAGGATGGAACATCAAATGAGTCAGTAATATAAGATTGATCTTTTTAACTGGAAATTGTAAAGCTGATCTCTATTTCTCTATGAAAAAAAATTATAATGTGGATAACAGTGGACAAAATGAAACTTCAAAAAGCTTTACTAAAAGATTATTATGAGCAATTGCCTATTCTCTCTCAAATTCTTAGAGTATTTCCCCTAATATTAAATTAACATTTATAATCAAGTCTTTGGTTCCCATTTCTTTGTCCCTAACCACATACCAAAAATTCTTAATTTTTATTAATATATTGCAGATCATGTGCTTGATAACAAAGCTATAATAAAATGAAACACACTTTAATCTTTAAGTTATCATTAGCTAAAATTTCCCAAGAGAATGTGTCAGCTCTTATGAGAGGCTGGCAAACTACGGATCAAATCTGACCCGATCCCTGTTCTTGTAAATAAAGTTTTGTTGAAACACAAACATATTCATTTATTTATGTATAGTCCATGGCTGCTTTCATTCAACAATGGCAGAGTTGAGTAGTTGTGACAGAAGCCATATGTCCTAAAGCCGAAAACATTTATTATATGGGCCTTTAAAGAAAAAGGTTACCAACATCTGAGATGAAACATCATGTGCTTGTTCTGACATACCTGATACAGGTGGGTATGGGTTTTGCATCTCCTGCTCCATGCACTGGTGGAGGTGGAGGTGGTTCATGTGGTCTGACTAAGACCCTTTCCTCAGCTCTCGTCAGAAGCTCACTCATCTGACTAAACGGCAAGGCAGAAAGCGAGTAAGATCCATCCATATGATCCACATATGTCTGCGGTCTAAAAAATACATACAGTATCAGTGTATTTTTCTTGAATTATTGGTGAAGTAAAATGTTCTACATGAGATATTGAAGGTTTATCCTTTGAATGCCAATATTTTAACTACTTTAAGAAACTTCTTTCAGAAATTTATTACATTCATCCTGCTTTTAAAACACAGAATGCTGCTCACAACGCAACCTTTCCTTGCTGATTCAGGTTATTATGATGACCTTCAGTTATTTTATTATTTTATAATATAATACTAATTCAATTCACAAGGGTGAAAAGTATTACTTTCATAATCTGATAAACAAGAAAAGAAAATAACTTTCAGCCAATTGTGTTCAAAGCTATCTGCCTCTATTTAATTTTTTTCTTTACAATAAGATGCCAATGACAACAAGCTAGAATATGAAAACTGGAATTTTCTACCACCAGAATATCCTACTGTTCTTTTAAACCTAAATGACTTCCAAGTGTCTGGCACCCAAGGGAGATAGGTCTGTGATACCAGTAGCACAGACATGGCTAACTACATTGTTTTTGTCTTTTTGCTGTTTTCAAAGGTGCTAGGGTACTCAGAAAATAGCTGCGTAACATAATAACATGTGACTTAAGTCAGATTTAAGCAAAATTTTAGATACCTTGAGCATGTGAAGACATAAATATTTACTGACTGTAGTGCATGCTGGAGACAAAGCTGGATTTAAAAGATGTGTACAAAGCAAGTTAGAAATTATTATATTTACACAACTGGGTAGGCTCAATACCTCAATCACTTAACAGTGATTAGAAATAAATGTCTGTCTACAGATTATTAATTTTTTAAAAAATCAATCCTTTCAGTCTCTTTCTTTCAGTACTACATATGGATAGTACCTTATATGTATATTACTCCTAAAATAGGCCAAAATAATTTACACTTATGACCCAATAATTTACATGTATTATTCGAAAGAAAGTCTTAAGTTCTTTTCCATTCAAAAATCAGTAACTATAAAACATATAATAATAACTATAATCAACTGTACACAAATCTCTTCACAGAGAGATGCTAGTATAATGTTTGTTAGGGTTGCATATTAGTTAGATAGGGTCCCTGGCCACTGAGAGAGGAAAAGGACCTATTGCATATTTCTGCAAAAGGGGATGAGTAATTTTGTTTTGAAAGTCCTGATATATCTGAGGTGGAAGATGTGGCATAGAAAGGAAGTCAGGGGAAAGAAAAAGGAACAAAATATAACCCCCTTCCAACTCCTATTTTATCTGCAGTGAATCAATAATACTTCAAAAAAAAAATCCAGACCCCATTACTCTATTATGAAATTCTAACAGACTCTGCCTGAACTACTGAGAGTGAGCTGAGACCTCATATGAAAGTTAAAACATCGAAGATCATCTACTCCAACCACTTCTTTCTACAGATGAGAAAACTGAAGTCCGGGTACAAAAATGATCTGCCCAAGATCAGACTTCAATAGGCTCACAATGGTCAGGGTTTCAAAATCAACTCAATACTTATAGAACAGAGTCTGTCAATTCAACAGTTCAGGACCTAAGACTTAGACATATAGATATTAGAAATAAAGCCAGTGTTTTACCATTAATTTTGTTTAAAAAAACAAACAAAAGAAAATAAACCTTGTTTCAAAATGAGAGGCTGGGCCATTAGCAACTTCAATATGCTTATGTAAGAGATTAGCATCATCTTCAGCCAGCTCTGGACCTTGGGCCAGCTTCTGCCATTCTCTCCGCCTGTCATGAGGTGCTCTTGGCACTTTTTCTGGTTCATGAGGACGATCTAGATTTTTCTGCTATAACAGATGTATTGAAACAAAGCCAAATGCTGAAGTACTACGTTTTTAAAAAGAGGTTATAACAACGAAAATAGAATTCTAACATCATTATTGAAAAAGACAATGTCATCATAATATAGTAAAAGTAACAGAGATACAGTTCATTTGTGCATTCAGAGTTAAATCTTAGCTAGTTTGTTTGTAATCCACTTTCGAATGCTTTTTTAACCTTTAAATGAAATTGATGTATCAGATAAAAATAGTATGTCTACATAATAAAACTTGAGGTCAGAAAGTCCTTTCAGATGAAAACAGATTCATCAACTCTGCTCCCACATTATTAGTTTTTGCTATAATGAGTGAAATTTCTACAATTAAAGGCACTGCCTACCTCTAGCCAAAACCTGAAAATTTACTAAGGTTATATTATCTGAGAAACGACTAATTAGCTAGCCAATACATTAGAAAAAAATCCAATTACCCAATTAAACCATAATAACTGTCACTCAACAGAAAATAGGGTATTTGAAAAATAAAACAAAAAGTGATTCCAACTGTGGGAGAAAAAGTATAGAAAGAAACCAAAGGGGCCAAGCAGGTAACATATGTGAATAAAAAGAGCCAGATATAAGATGAGGCCTGCACTGAACTAGACGGGTATGTCCATCTAAGGCATTCCAGTTCAAAAATTTAAAAACCACTGTGTTTGTCAAACAAAACTGCTTGCAGGCATAGTCTGGGCTACCAGTCACCAGTCTGCAAACTCTGGCTAGAACACTGGTACACTGTCTAGTGCAGAAAATAATAACATGTAGGCATTTTGGGGAAGAGCAGGGAGAGCAGAGATAGCTATAGAAGAAACAGAGGGATGATAAAGACAAACTTTGCCACCTTCATAATTCTGCCTAAATCCAACTTTGCTTCCTCCTTCTATATTTCTAGTTATCATTAATATGGAATAAAACAGATCCAAGTGAATTTTATTAGAAAGTAGAAAATGATAATACAGCAGACAGGTAACAGGAATTTAGTGAGACTGTTATAAGCTTTCCATTTAGGATATGCTCTGTGGTAAGAAAATATTAACTTAATCTACTTTACCAATATCTGTACAATATTCCTTTGTTCTGCTTTAGCAGAATGCCTTTCTCTTCCCTGGACCACTTAGTTCTTATTTGTTCGTCAAGATTCATTATAAGCTTTGTTGAAGTGTTTATCAGCCCCGTCCTCCCTAAAGCAGGTGCTATTTTGTGCTACTCAAACCCTCCATGCATACCTCTCTGTTAGGTGGGTATTTATCACACCATATTATAATAACCTAATTGTTCATTTGCTCCCCATTAGACTGTGATCTTTCTGCGTGGTTATAAAGACTTCAGTATTTGACCATATGGACCAAATAAAATAAAACTGTCAAAGTACAGAATTAATAAAGTCCCACATATGCAACAAATCACAAATACATGAAAACTAACTTCAATTTTTTGAAATACCTTCTGCTTCCTCTTTTCCTTCCTCTTATCCTCTGTATCTTGTAACATTTTTTCTTTCCATAGATCAAAGAAATATGAAGGATTGGTATAAAACTTCAAACCTTCTTTACCATCATCTCTGAAGTATAAAATATCAATTAAAATATACATTAGTAAGACTTAGAGAGGCAATAGGAATAGAAGTAATTTTACTAAAATTGTTTCCTCTTACATTAACAAAATATAGCATGTGTAAAAATATTGGCAAAATAAATGAGAATATGCACCAATAGAACATTTCTCACAAATCAGACAGGAAACTTCTGGAAAACCAGAAGTTTTTCAGAGTTGGTATTAATAATTTAAAGGTACAACTGGACAATTTTCATCCCTAACTTCCGCTGAATGCCAAGTTTTCTATAAGTCCTGTGGGAAATTCCAGTAATTACAAATGATTCTGCCAAAGAGAAAAGCCTGAAAGGACAACAGAACAGAGAAACTATACAGGGTTTCTGCCAATACTCTAATTTACTTATCATCTTACCAAATCCAAAAAATATCACCAAATAGTCATTCTAATAGTAATAGTTATATCCAATGCCTTGCATACTGACAAATAGTTTCAAATAACTATCCAAATACCATTTTATTCAGGACACGTGTTGTGCCTCTTAAATCACCCATTTAACAATTCATGTGAAAGACTCCAAAGAAAGGCTGAATAAGTCCAGAGTTTTTAAATGGTAAAAAAAATTTAAAAACAGATACTACATATTCAATACACAGATATTTAATGCAAAGATCAAGAGTAGACAAGAACCAGAAAAAAACAATATTTTATTAATGTGGTGGGATTTTGAACTCTTTATTTTTTCTTTTCCATCTAATTAGAAATTAAATTAAAAAGACAATAACAACTCCTTGTCTCTTCATATTCATGTTTGCCATTGGCTTTTCTTAAAAACACCTGTCAAAACAACTCCTTTGAGTAAGTCTTGTTTTTTGTATGCCCAAACCTTGGGAACTCACCTAGTGAATAAAGCAAAGGTTTTCTAAAGGTGGTGGATAAGGAGGGTTCTCTGCATTGCTCAGGAGACCAGTGAAATAAAAAATGTTTGGGGATTTAGCATTTAAAGGTAGACTGCTACATATCTGAACTTGAAGTCTGAAATAAATAAACGGCCTTCTTACTTATTAGCGTACTGACCTGTAAGGAGTGAGTATATTGAGCGGTGGAGGCTGTTCACAAACATCGTACGTCTCCTGTAATGGAACAGGCAAAGTCCTGCGGTCGAAAAGCTGCTGATCTTGAACTGTAGAACTTCGGAAAGCTTTTCTCATGGTTATATCTTGCAAAGACACTAAAACAAAAATCCAAAATGTATTGTTTTATTTTACTAAGATGATTTAACATAAGGACAAATTCATATACCGTATTTGTTTAAAAGTCAGAAGGTCATGACTGTTAGTGGCTTATGAATCAGGAACCATATTTTAAATGTTCTATCACTATATGCCACATCATTTTGTGCTTTATTTTTCCAATTAGATGGGTTTTAATGCAACCTCTGATTTCTAAGGCTCTAATGACACCTGAAGCATATGCTACATTTCCCATCAAGTGCACCTTTTCCTTTTCTCTCCTTGCCATCCCCAGTCCCCACCAACCTACATTTTCCTCTTTTTTTCTATAATCTTTTTTCCATCTCCCTTTATTACTTTTATTTAGCTTATACCAATAACACTGAAGGAACTACTTAGTTATCAGTGGCATTCTGGGCTAAATGCACTATTGCCCTCTATGCTTTAAGTATGCTATAAGTATGATACATGGACTATAAAGTTAAAACAAACTTATTGTAAAGAAAATTAAGTTTTCAAGTACTGGGCAATCTGTACTGTTGTCTATTTCACTTATCTTTTATCTTGTTCTATAAGGGTCTTCAATTAACTACAAGTTCTTGAAGACTGAGGCTATCTTGTACATTAGTTTCTCCAGTAAGTTAACACAGCCCCATCATACATACGAGGATTTAAAATAACTTCATTTGCTCAGTTTCTTTTGGACTGTGCAGCATGTTAAAATAAAAAATTTACCAAAATACTAGATTTTTAACTCTTAGAGTGATTTCTTGATATTAAAAAACTAGGTGATTTTTTAACATATCTAATATGGGTTTTAGTACAAATGCCTTATACCACAGAAAGGTCAGTATTAAATAATCATAACAATTCTTAAATTATTTTTCTCCCTAAAATAGTATCTCTTTCATCCTTACAAATAAAATTCACTCAACATGAATGTTTGGGTCTATGAAATAAGTGGAGCAATGAGGCTGGCTATGCAATAGCCACAACATGACTGCATTCCCAGCAATTCCACTTCTGACTTAAAAACACCAAAATAAAATTCAGAGCAGGAAAAAAGTTTTTTTCCCACTATCACTAAAGAGTAGTATGAGAGATACTTAATGAGTATAAACTATAGTGTTAGATGCTTTCACTAATTTTTACTTAAGCTTTATAACAATTTAATGGGATAGGAATTATTATTCCATTTTTAAACATAAGAAAATAGAAAATATTATATAACTGGCCCAAGGTAAAATGGTTAATAAGCAGTAGAGCCAGAACAGAAAACGCAGATCTGTCTGCCTTTGAGGCTAATCTCTCTGCCACAGTACCACATGCTGTTCCTCTGGCTCCTATCAGAAGTGGCCTCTGTTTTCTGCAATCAAAATGGATCAATTTTTGCCACCCTCCTACCCCACTTATTAACTGTAAGTATGAAACCTAGTGTTTGATTTCCCAAAACTGTCTTAGTAAAGGATATAAAGAACATGTAAAGTAATAAGCATTTTTCTATCTTCAGCTCCTTTCATTTATCATTTCTCTCATTTGTTAACAGACCAATGTGACAAAGCCCCTTCCAGTTGCCAACAATGACATCTGATATTACTTAGTGTTATATAACACAGTAAGTCAGCACAATATGTTTGTAAACATAACTGAATTAAAGATAATGGTACAGAGCTTTGTTTAAAGACTCAGTTTTTTAGCCTTTCTAAATTACTGTTACTTACTATTTAATGGTAATTAAAAATCCCAAAATATTGATATTACATTCTGTAATTTATTATTCTACTCATAATGTTATTTTATGTGAACTTTAACTGAGTTAAAAAATCTAGGTAAAATAACTTTGAAAATTCCTCTATTCAACATCCCCATGACAATTTCAAATTAAGTAGTTCAACGTTTTAGATTCTGAATTCTTTCCCAATGCTCCATATAATTTTAAAGGAAACTGAATAATTCTGATAGTTGTTGGCACATTAAGAATTTTTTAAAACACTTAAACACACCTTAAGTTATTTACTAGTATCTGTATTTTCATTTTCAATTTTAATGGGAATGCTAAAATACCTGTTAAAATTTAACAGTATTTTCAAACTAAATATTAATTTTTATTTGTTACATAAAAGAACTGCCTGTATATTTCTATATTTTTAGATGAAATGTACTTGTAACTTACATGTTTAAATTATTTAAAAAAGAAATTTTGGATATAAATGACATATTTGAAAGTATGGCCATAAATTTTTTTTTAATATTAGCAATGATTTTTATCTCAAGAATTTCATGACGTATAACAATATACATTGTATACATTATAATATACACAAACATGTTTCAAGGGATACCACCAGTAAAAAACAACCGACAGAATGAGAGAAAATCTTTTCAAATCATAAGATTTGGGACTTGGATCCAGAATATATATAGAATTTGCGTAACTCAACAATCACAAGAAAAATAATCCGAATTAAAAATGGGAAAAGGATCTGAACAGATATTTCTCCAAAGAAGATACACAAATGGCCAGTAAGTCATTTAAACCCTGTTTTGTTTTTTTTCTTTTGTTTTTTTAAGTTAAGTTTTATTATTCTTTTTATTAATTTTTTTTTTTACATTTATACATCACTGTGAATTACATTTGACTGTAGTTTTATTAAAGGAAGAAACACATTTTTACTATCTATTTCTGTTAGATTTTTGGTACAATGTAAAGTCAGGTTATAGATCCAGCCCTTTGCACAAAAATAGAATCATTTTTGTCTTAGTTGCTTTTAACTGAACTAGTTGCAGTTGTCAACATTTAAAAACAAGAGGTAAGAGATAAAAATCTAGATACCTGGCTTCTTGGACAAAAGAAAGATCTGGCATGACTACACTGACTTCACCTCATTTCATGTCACCCACATGCCAACAATCTGCTCCCTGTTTTGTACACAGTCTCAAAATCGCGCACTTGGTCCACTTCACTCAGAGTAACCTGGGTGTAAATCCTGGTTTTAAGTCCTAGCTCCACCACTTTCCTGCTTGGAGACTCGATTCTAAGTGGCTTATAAGCCATGAGAAGATGCTCAACATCATTAGTCATCAGGCAAATGCCAATACATTCTACAAAATGAACCAATATTGAAAACATTAGGCTTAGAAAGAAGCCAGTCACAAAAGACCATATATTGCATGATTCCATTTATTTGAAATGTCCAGAATAGGCAAATCCATAGAGACAGAAAGCAGATTAGTGATTGCTGGAGGCTACGGAGAAGGGGAGATGGGAAGTAACTACTGTTGGATATAGGGTTTCTTTTTGGGGTGAGGAAAATGTTCTAAAACTGACTGTGGTGATAGTTGCATAACTCGGTGAGAATACTAAAAACCACTGAATCATACACTTTAACTTCAGACGAGTTAATTGTAGGGTGTATGAAATATATTTCAATAAAGCTGTTTTTTTTTTAAAGTACTGTCTTGGTTTTTTCTCATATCCAGACCTATGAGTTTATATCTTTGCATGTAGAGGAAACTTAGCATAGTTAAGTACTCACCTCTCCTTATTCAGGCATTAAATTATGTCAGAAGTTGGTTCAATCACTAAAACAGCCATCATTATATTCTACCTTTTGCTTTTTTCAGCGATATCCTTTAATTTTTTTTTTTTCGGTACACGGGCCTCTCACTGTTGTGGCCTCTCCCGTTGCGGAGCACAGGCTCCGGACGCGCAGGCTCAGCAGCCATGGCTCACGGGCCCAGCCGCTCCGCGGCATGTGGGATCTTCCCGGACCAGGGCACGAACCCGCGTCCCCTGCATCGGCAGGCGGACTCGCAACCACTGCGCCACCAGGGAAGCCCTCCTTTAATATTTTTACTGTTCAAGTTTAGATCTATTATATAACTTACATTTATAATAAAAATGTTATTCCACAAAAAATATTTTGAACAGAGGATTATAAGAGATTCACATTAAATAATACTCTAGGGTAGATAAGTGAAAATTATGTTCTTAGTAGTTTCAGTTTTCCTTCTTAAAAAATAAACAAAACACAAAGAGGCATTTGAGAAACACCACCACTCAATGTTTTCTATCAAGGCATGAAATGTTTTACCACTAAACTTTCTACCATTATTATTTTTTTAAACCTAATATCCCTAGCTTAATATCTCAGCATAGAACACTTTTGTCCTATATACTGGCAATTTGGGAACTTTTTTTTTCTTTTGGAAATGTTGATTTAAATTGGGAAGTAACATTGAAAGAACGAGATCAGATTCTAGCAGTTTAGCAATATGCACACACACAAGTATATTAAAAGGAATTGCATTCTTAAACAATCAAACCTAAGAATTTCAGGTAATTTTCAAATTATTTCTAAGACAAATGTATACAAACAAATTATAAGAGAGAAAAGACAAAGAAACTGGAGGAAGAGTCTGGCCAAAAAAATTTTATGTCAAAAAATGAAGAGCTATTTAATATACAAAAAGAAGAGGTAAAAAAGGGGAAAAAAAGCTTCCCTGGTGGCGCAGTGGTTGAGAGTCCGCCTGCCGATGCAGGGGACACAGGTTTGTGCCCCGGTCCGGGAAGATCCCACATGCTGCGGAGCGGCTGGGCCTGTGAGCCATGGCCGCTGAGCCTGCGTGTCTGGAGCTTGTGCTCCACAACGGGAGAGGCCACAACAGTGAGAGACCCACGTACCGCAAAAAAAAAAAAAAAAGAAAAAAGAAAAAAAGAGGAGAAAACCCAGGAGACTCATGCTAATGGCATTTATACATAAGCCATCAATCTATTACAACATGTACAACAAAGGTCGTGGGTAAAAAAGTTGTGTAGTAAATTCCTTTTTTTTTTAACATCACTATTGGAGTATAATTGCTTTACAGTGGTGTGTTAGTTTCTGCTGTATAACAAAGTGAATCAGTTATACATATACAAATATCCCCATATCTCCTCCCCCTTGCATCTCCCTCCCACCCTCCCTATCCCACCCCTCTAGGTGGACACAAAGTACCGAGCTGATCTCCCTGACTACGCAGCTGTTTCCCACTACCTATTTTACATTTGGTAGTGTATATATGTCCATGACACTCTCTCACTTCATCCCAGGTTACCCTTCCCCCTCCCCATGTCCTCATGTCCATTCTCTACATCTGTGTCTTTATTCCTGTCATGCCATTAGGTTCTTCAGAACCGGTTTTTTTTTTTTAGTTTAGGATTCCACATATATATGTGTTAGCATATGGTATTTGTTTTTCTCGCTGAATTACTTCACTCTGTATGACAATCTCTATGTCCATTCACCTCACTACAAATGACTCAGTTTCATTTCTTTTTATGGCTGAGTAATATTCCATTGTATATATGTGCCACATCTTCTTTATCCATTCATCTGTCGATGGACACTTAGGTTGATTCCATGTCCTGGCTACTGTAAATAGAGCTGCAATGAACACTGTGGTACATGACTCTTTTTCAACTATGGTTTCCTCAGGGTATGTGCCCAGTATTGGGATTGCTGGGTCGTATGGTAGTTCTAATTTTAGTTTTTCAAGGAACCTCCATATTGTTTCCAATAGCGGCTGTATCACTTTACATTCCACCAGCAGTGCAACAGGGTTCCCTTTTCTCCACACCCTCTCCAGCATTTATTGTTTCTAGATTTTTTGATTTTGGCCATTTTGACTGGTGTGAGGTTATACCTCGTTGTAGTTTTGATTTGCATTTCTCTAATGATTAATGATGTTGAGCATCCTTTCATGTGTTTGTTGGCAATCTGTATATCTTCTTTGGAGAAATGTCTATTTAGGTCTTCTGCGCATTTTTGGATTCGGTTATTTTTTTTTTGATATTGACCTGCATGAACTGCTTGTATATGCTGGAGATTAATCCTTTGTCAGTTGCTTCATTTGCAAATGTTTTCTCCCATTCTGAGGGTTGTCTTTTGGTCTTGTTTATGGTTTCCTTTACTGTGCAAAAGCTTTTAAGTTCAATTAGGTCCCATTTGTTTATTTTTGTTTTTATTTCCATTTCTCTAGGAGGTGGGTCAGAAAGGATCTTGCTGTGATTTATGTCATAGAGTGTTCTGCCTATGTTTTCCTCTAAGAGTTTGATAGTTCCTGGCCTTACATTTAGACCTCTAATCCATTTTGAGCTTATTTTTGTGTATGGTGTTAGTGAGTGTTCTAATCTCACACTTTTACATGTACCTGTCCAGTTTTCCCAGCACCACTTATTGAAGAGGCTATCCTTTCTCCACTGTACATTCCTGCCTCCTTTGTCAAAGATAAGGTGACCATATGTGCATGGGTTTATCTCTGGGCTTTCTATCCTGTTCCATTGATCAATATTTCTGTTTTTGTGCCAGTACCATACTGTCTTGATTACTGCAGCTTTGTAGTATTGTCTGAAGTCAGGGAGCCTGATTTCTCCAGCTCCAGTTTTCATTGTCAAGATTGCTTTGGCTATTCGGAGTCTTTTGTGTTTCCATACAAATTGTGAAATTTTTTGTTCTAGTTCTGTGAAAAATGCCAGTGGTAGTTTGATAGGGATTGTATTGAATCTGTAGATTGCTTTGGGTGGAAGAGTCATTTTCACAATGTTGATTCTTCCAATCCAAGAACATGGTATATCTCTCCACCTGTTTGTATCATCTTTAATTTCTTTCATCAGTGTTTTGTAATTTTCTGCATATAGGTCTTTTGTCTCCTTAGGTAGGTTTATTCCTAGGTATTTTATTCTTTTTGTTGCAATGGTAAATGGGAGTGTTTTCTTGATTTCATTTTCAGATTTTTCATCCTTAGTGTATAGGAATACCAGAGATTTCTGTGCATAAATTTTGTATCCTGCTACTTTACCAGATTCATTGATTAGCTCTAATAGTTTTCTGGTAGCATCTTTGGCATTCTCTATGTATAGTACCATGTCATCTGCAAACAGTGACAGCTTTACTTCTTCTTTTCCAATTTGGATTCCTTTTATTTCCTTTTCTTCTCTGATTGCTGTGGCTAAAACTTGCAAAACTATGTTGAATAATAGTGGTGAGAGTGGGCAACCTTGTCTTATTCCTGATCTAAGTGGAAATGGTTTCAGTTTTTCACCATTGAGGACAGTGTTGGCTGTGGCTTTGTCATATATGGCCTTTATTATGTTGAGGAAAGTTCCCTCTATGCCTACTTTCTGCAGGGTTTTTAAAATAAATGTTGTTGAATTTTGTCGAAAGTTTTCTCTGTATCTATTGAGATGATCATATGGTTTTTCTCCTTCAATTTGTTAATATGGTGTATCACATTGATTGTTTTGCATATATTGAAGAATTCTTGCATTCCTGGAATAAACCCCACTTGATCATGGTGTATGATCCTTTTAATGTGCTGTTGGATTCTGTTTGCTAGTATTTTGTTGAGGATTTTTGCATCTATGTTCATCAGTGATACTGGCCTGTAGTTTTCTTTCTTTGTGACATCTTTGTCTGGTTTTGGTATCAGGGTGATGGTGGCCTCGTAGAATGAGTTTGGGAGTGTTCCTCCCTCTGCTATATTTTGGAAGAGTTTGAGAAGGATAGGTGTTAGCTCTCCTCTAAATGTTTGATAGAATTCGCCTGTGAAGCCATCTGGTCCTGGGCTTTTGTTTGTTGGCAGATTTTTAATCACAGTCTCAATTTCAGTACTTGTGATTGGTCTGTTCATATTTTCTCTTTCTTCCTGATTCAGTCTTGGCAGGTTGTGCATTTCTAAGTATTTGTCCATTTCTTCCAGGTTGTCCATTTTATTGGCATAGAGTTGCTTGTAGTAATCTCTCATGATCTTTTGTATTTCTGCAGTGTCAGTTGTTACTTCTCCTTTTTCATTTTTAATTCTATTGATTTGAGTCTTCTCCCTTTTTTTCTTGATGAGTCTGGCTAATGGTTTATCAATTTTGTTTATCTTCTCAAAGAACCAGCTTTTAGTTTTATTGATCTTTGCTGTTGTTTCCTTCATTTCTTTTTCATTTATTTCTGATCTGATCTTTATGATTTCTTTCCTTCTGCTAACTTTGGGGGTTTTTTGTTCTTCTTTCTCTAATTGCTTTAGGTGGAAGGTTAGGTTGTTTATTTGAGATGTTTCTTGTTTCTTAAGGTAGGCTTGTATTGCTATAAACTTCCCTCTTAGAACTGCTTTTGCTGCATCCCATAGGTTTTGGGTCATCGTGTCTCCACTGTCATTTGTTTCTAGGTATTTTTTGATTTCATCTTTGATTTCTTCAGTGGTCACTTCATTATTAAGTAGTTTATTGTTTAGCCTCCGTGTGTTTGTATTTTTTACAGGTCTTTTCCTGTAATTGATATCTAGTCACATAGCATTGCAGTCAGAAAAGATACTTGATACAATTTTAATTTTCTTAAATTGACCAAGCCTTGATTTGTGACCCAAGATATGATCTATCCTGGAGAATGTTCCATGAGCACTTGAGAAGAAAGTGTATTCTGTAGTTTTTGGATGGAATGTCCTATAAATATCAGTTAAGTCCTACTGGTCTAGTGTGTCGTTTAAGGCTTGGGTTTCATTATTTATTTTCATTTTGGATGACCTGTCCATTGGTGAAAGTGGGGTGTTAAAGTCTCCTAATTTTATTGTGTTACTGTCGATTTCCCCTTTTATGGCTGTTAGCATTTGCCTTATGTATTGAGATGCTCCTCTTTTGGGTGCATAAATATTTACAATTGTTGTATCTTCTTCTTGGATTGATCCCTTGATCATTATGTAGCGTCCTTCTTTGTCTCTTGTAATAGTTTATATTTTAAAGTCTACTTTGTCTGATATGAGAATTGCTACTCCAGCTTTCTTTTTATTTCCATTTGTATGGAATATCTTTTTCCAACCCCTTTCAGTCTGTATATGTCCCTAGGTCTGAAGTAGGTTTCTTTTAGACAGCATATATACGGGTCTTGTTTTTGTATCCATTCAACCAGTCTATGTCTTTTGGTTGGAGCATTTAATCCACTTACATTTAATATAGTTATCTATATCTATGTTCCTATTATCATTTTCTTGATTGTTTTGTTGGTATTTTCCTTCTCTTGTGTTTACTGCCTAGAGAAGCTCCTTTAGCATTTGTTGTAAAGCTGGTTTGGTGGTGCTGAATTTTCTTAGCTTTTGCTGGTCTGTAATGGTTTTAATTTCTCCATTGAATATGAATGAGATCCTTGCTGGATAATCTTTGTTGTAGATTTTTCCCTTTCATCACTTTAAATATGTCCTGTCACTACCTTCTGGCTTGTAGAGTTCCTGCTGAAAGATCAGCTGTTAACCTTATCGGGATTCCCGTGTATGTTATTTGTTGCTTCTCCTTTGCTGCTTTTTTTTCTTTGTATTTAATTTTTAATAGTTTGATTAATATGTGTCTTGGCATGTTTCTCCTTGGATTTATCCTGTATGGGACTCTCTGCACTTCCTGGACTTGACTATTTCCTTTCCCATGTTAGGGAAGTTTACAACTATAGTCTCTTCAAATATATTCTCAGTCCCTCTCTTTTCTCTTCTTCTTCTGGGACCCCTATAATTCGAATGTTGGTGCGTTTAATGTTGTCCCAGAGGTCTCTGAGACTGTCCTCAATTCTTTTCATTCTTTTTCTTTATTCTACTCTTTGGTAGTTATTTCCACTATTTTGTCTTCCAGGTCACTTATCTGTTCTTCTGCCTCAGTTATTCTGCTACTGATTCCTTCTAGAGAATTTTTAATTTCATTTATTGTGTTGTTCATCATTGTTTGTTTGCTCTTTAGTTCTTCCAGGTCCTTTTTAAACATTTCTTGTATTTTCTCCATTCTATTTGCAAGATTTTGGATCATCTTTACTCTCATTACTGTGCATTCTTTTTCAGGTAGACTGCCTATTTCCTCTTCATTTGTTTGGTCTGGTGGGTTTTTACCTTGCTCCTTCATCTGCCGTGTATTTATCTGTCTTATCATTTTGCTTAAGTTACTGTGTTTGTGGTCTCCTTTTTGCAGGTTGCAGGTTCGTAGTTCCTGTTGTTTTTGGTGTCTGCTCCCAGTGGGTAAGGTTGGTTCAGTGGGCTGTGTAGGCTTCCTGGTGGGGGGGGACTTGTGTCTGTGTTTTGGTGGATGAGGCTGGATCTTGCCTTTCTGGTGGGCAGGACTGAGTCCATTGGTGTGTTTTGGGGTGTCTGTGACCTTATTATGATTTTAGGCAGCCTCTCTGCTAATGGGTGGGGTTGTGTTCCTGTCCTGCTAGTTGTTTGGTATAGGGTGCCCAGCACTGTAGCCTGCTGGTCCTTGAGTGGAGCTGGGTCTTAACGTTGAGATGGAGATCTATGGGAGAGCTTTCACTGATATTATGTGGGGCTGTGAGGTCTCTGATGGACCAATGTCCTGAACTTGGCTCTCCCACCTCAGAGGCTCAAGCCTGACACCTGGCTGGAGCATCAAGATCCTGTCAGCCACACAGCTCAGAATAAAAGGGAGGAAAAAAAAAAAGAAATAAAGATAAAATAAAAATAAAATAAAGTTATTAAAATTAAAAAATTATTATTAAAAATAAAAAAGCAGGGCTTCCCTGCTGGCGCAGTGGTTGAGTCCGCCTGCTGATATAGGGGACGCGGGTTTGTGCCCCGGTCCGGGAAGATCCCACATGCCGTGGAGTGGCTGGGCCTGTGAGCCGTGGCCACTAAGCCTGCGCGTCCGGAGCCTGTGCTCCGCAATGGGAGAGGCCACAGCAGTGAGAGGCCTGTGTACCATAAAAAAAAAAAAAAAAAAAAAAGTAATAGAAAAAAGAAAGAAAGAAGAGAGCAACCAAGCCAAAAAAACAAATCTACCAATGATAAGTGCTAAAAACTATATGACAAAATAAAAACAAACAAAAAAAAAACGGGCAGAACCCTAGGACAAATGGTAAAAGCAAAGCTATACAGACAAAATCATACAAAGAAGCACAGACATACACACTCAGAAAAAAAGGAAAAAAAATACATATATTAAGAAAAAAAAGGAAGAGAGCAACCAAATCAATAAACAAATCTACCAATGTTAATAAGCTCTAAATACTAAACTGAGATAAACATAAAACCAGAAACAAATTAGATGTAGAAAGCAAACCCCAAGTCTATAGTTCCTCCCAAAGTCCACTGCCTCAATTTTGGGATGATTCGTTGTCTATTCCGGTATTCCACAGGTTCAGGGTATGTCAAGTTGATTGTGGAGATTTAATTTACTGCTCATGAGGCTGCTGGGAGAGATTTCCCTTTCTCTTGTTTGTTTGCAGAACTCCTGGGGTTCAGCTTTGGATTTGGACCCGCTCCTGCGTGTAGGTCATCTGAAGGCATCTGTTCCCCACCCAGACAGCATGTGGTTAAAGCAGCAGCTGATTAAGGGGCTGTGGCTCACTCAGGCCACTGGGAGGGAGGGCTACGGAATGCAGGGCGAGCCTGCGGCAGCAGAGACTGGCATGACGTTGCAACAGGCTGAGGCATGCTGTGTGTTCTCCTGGGGAAGTTGTCCCTGGATCATGGGACCCTGGCAGTGGCAGGCTGCAGAGGCTCCTGGGAGGGGAGGTGTGGATAGTGACCTGTGCTTGTATGAAGACTTCTTGGTGGCTGCAGCAGCAGCCTTAGCATCTCATGCCCATCTCTGGCGTCCGTGCTGATAGCCGCGGCTTGCGCCCATCTCTGGAGTTCGTTTAGGTGGTGCTCTGAATCCCCTCTCCTCGCACACCCCGAAACAATGGTCTCTTGCCTCTTCTGCAGCTCCAGACTTTTTCCCAGACTCCCTCCCAGCTAGATGTGGCGCACTAGCCCCTTCAGGCTGTGTTCACGCAGCCAACCCCAGTCCTCTCCCTCGGATCTGACCTCCAAAGCCCAAGCCTCAGCTCCCAGCCCCCACCTGCGCTGGCGGGTGAGCAGACAAGCCTCTCAGGCTGGTGAGTGCTGGTTGACACTGATTCTCTGTGCGGGAATCTCTCCGCTTTGCCCTCTGCACCCCTGTTGCTGCATTCTCCTCCATGGCTCTGAAGCTTCACCCCCCCGCCCACCCCCCATCTCCTCCAGTGAAGGGGCTTCCTAGTGTGTGGAAAGTTTGCCTCCTTCACAGCTCCCTCCCAGAGGGGCAGATCTCGTCCCTATTCTTTTGTCTGTCTTTTCTTTTTTCTTTTGCCCTACCCAGGTACGTGGGGAGTTTCTTGCCTTTTGGGAGGTCTGAGGTTTTCTGCCAGCGTTCAGTAGGTGTTCTGTAGGAGTTGTTCCACATGTAGATGTATTTCCGATGTATTTGTGGAGAAGAAGGTGATCTCCACGTCTTACTCCTCTGCCATCTTGAAGGTCTCCCCCTGCCCCCCGAGGTGTAGTAAATTCATGTTTTGTGTGTGTGTGTGTGTGTGTGTGTGTGTATGTTTCTTTCATTAATTGAAGCACATTTCTCCCAGTTGTTTTTTTTTTAATAAATTCATGTATAATAGTGTTCTTAAATATATCACTCATCCCACCTAACCAAAAACATACATATGAAAGAAAATATAACATGAATAAACTTACATTCTTCTTCTTTAGGATCAAGCTGTGTAACACTAACAGATAAACGGTCCACACGTTCTTGTAATGAGTTAACTCTGAAGGAAAAACTATGTGCCTCATTGAATAATTCTCCAAATATATCTTCAGCATATTTACCTAAGCAAAAATGAAGCATATACCATAAAAGTTAATGTTATCTGAGATAAATATCAAACAATTTAACATTTAAAAACGCTGCCCCAATGAATTTGGTATTTACTTGAAAGTAGTTTAAATTTTAAACCCATCCTAAAGTAATCCAACTGTGACACAGTGAGAAGAAAACACAAACCCTGGGAAATACAGTTTTAGATACTAGCTCTACCACTTCCTGGTAGGTGACTTGTGGCTAAGGAAATACTCTCCTGCTTTATCCCTATCTACACCTGTTGAGGGTTAGAGAGGTTATAATGTAAAGTACACATAAATAATACATCTCTAATCCCAATTCAGCAGTCATAAACAGACTGTACACTAGAACCGAATTTCAGGCCAAGTGGCAGAATCCAAGATATTTCATAAACCTAGTAGATGACCTAATCTCAGGTACACCCAAAATACAGATCCTGAAAATTTATGAGAGATATTTTATATTTTCTCTCATTCTAGTTTCTTATAACATCATAAATCTAAAATCACTGAATTCCTCTAGTCATGTAAATTTCCATTACTGTAAAGAATAAGCCAAAATAATCCCATTTTAAAAGGAGAAATAAAAATTTCTATCTAGTAAATAAGCCAGGGAGAAGTTTTAGATGACCTATAATTTTAAAATGTTCAAGTGTATTTAGAACATATAAATAAATGCTCACAATATAAAGATAAGTCAATCACTATCTATACCTTTGAATAAAAAAAAAATTGATGGTCTTCCTAAATCAAGACATTTTAGACCCAAGCGTACAGTCTAGGTTAAATGTAGCTCAACAGTAAGCTCTATAGAGTCCTGTAACAGGGTACTAAATACTTATAGAATGAATTCATTAATCTCACCAGTTTACATTTGAACAATGGCTGTCTTTTTTTCAAAGCACTTCAATATATTATCAGTTAAATCAACAAAGGTTTACTGAGGGCTCACCCTGTGCCTGGTAGGTGTATTTCTTACTGAAGACACCAAGAAATAAAACATAAAATACCTGTCCTAGAAGATTTTATAATCTTTAGGAAAAAAATCATAACTTTAATCTCTCTATAATAAATTAAGAGAAAAAGGATAATTTTGTATATATTCATTCGCTCACATATATTCTTTAAACCAAAATGACTGGGAATGTCTTATGTGCCAGACTGTGTACCAGATCCTGGAGATATAAAAATGATTGGACGAAGTTCTCTGCCACTGACGGGTTTTGAACAGAGGGAGAAACAAATATTTAAATAAACGTGAAAACCAATTTAATAAATAAGTCCAAATCTTTGTTCCATTCACTTTGAGGCCTTGACATCAATTTCCTCACCCATAAAACAGGAATAAAAATATCTCCTTCAAAGAAGTTATAAGAAAAGGAGAAAAAAGAAGGAGAGGATGGGGTGCAATTGTAGAGTACCTGATACAGGATAGGGGCTCAACAACAGGCAGCTCTTACTATAAAACGACGTAAAAGTCACAAAGCACAGAGAAAGAAGCATCTAAACGTTTGAGTGTGGGATGGTATTAGAGACACTTCCAGAGGCACAGAGTTTCTCTGGCAGATAAGGGAAGCATTCCATACATTTATTCATCAAATGTTAGGGATACAGAGATGGAAGAGACAATTTTAAACCTAAAAGAACTTAGTTTAATACACGGATCTTTAAGTTATAGTCTGTATACCACCTGAAATTACATGCAGATTTTTAATGCATTTGCATTTTTCTGGAAAGAGGGCCCAAAGATTTTTCTTTTTTTAAACAGATTTTTTAAAAAGAGTTTACACTTTCCCCACCTCAGGTTTAAGCACCAAAGCACTGCAGTGGGTAAGATAAACAACCCCATCTGTTCTCTTTTCATATTCCTTCTTACTTTCCACATCTACCTCCTCCTTCCCTCCCAGAGACAGGTGAAAGGAATAAAGTTCACAATGTAAAACTAATTGTGTATGATCTGAATTTCAACTAACCTTACATTTATTATACTATGTCTCTACTCAAGAATCTATGAGGTCTCATTACCTCTGATGTTAAAATCTAAATCCTCTCAGCTAACACTGTCCTCCATAATCAAGCTCCACCTTACATGTCTAATATCATTTGTCCCTTTAATCCCCCTCATATATTTATTTTTGCCTCCATTCATCTGCCTACTTCTACATGCAAGTTGAAATGCCCTCCTTCTTCATTCATCTCCAGTTTCCAAATTCTTTTGTTCCTTAAAGGCCCAATTCAATTCATATTTCATTCAGCAAGCCTCCTCTAATGACTTCACCTATGCCTATCTCCCTTTTCTCAGTTCCTATAATCTAAAACTCCTGATTTTAATTATATACATGCTCACACTGTTTGAAACTCACAGAATTCATAATATTAGACTCTTCAACTAAATGGGGTATGTTCTTTTTGGACAAGAAACATGTACCTTTATCACACAGCAAAATATTCAGTGTTATCTGTCCATTGTCTATCTATTATCTAATTAGTCTTATAGAGCCAATCTATTTATCCACCCTCTCACCCATCTACTTTCCTATCTATCTGTCAAATTTTCTATGATTGAGAACAAGAAGTAGGCTCTATCAGCTCATCTTGGTAGCATGAACTGACCATATTCAATAAGAGAAAGGCCTTGGGAAAAGAAAATGTAAAAGATCTCTCAGGTAATTAGAGTCCCAATGGTTGTTAAATAAGATGGCAATAAAATGGGGAAACTTTTGGTATAGCAAAAGAAATTTAAATAAAGTGAATTCTATGTTTTCAGTAATTATCTATTATAAAACAGAATTGTGTTCCACTAGGAAAAACAACTGAACCAGACGCATATTTTTGCAAGGAAGAGGTCAGGACGATGTGCAGCTCCAAGCAATGATGAACTCTGGAGATGACCTTCACTGCTGTGTGCAATAGCACTTTTGGTGTTAGGAATAGTACCAAAGTGAAAATCTGAATTACCTAGAACCATTCTGAATAGCCTAGCTTTCTAAGTAATTCAGAAATTATTTAATGCATTAATTATTATTTTAACTATTTTGGATGGAAACAAATGTAAAATCTACTCTAAGCTTCCCTGTCTTCTTAAATAAAAATTAAACATAATTTAACCTTTTATTGAGGACTTATAGTCATGAATTGATTATGAGAAACAACAGCTTTGAAATGTATAAGAATATTTGCTTTTACATTAAATGGCCTCTTTCCAGTTTTTATGTTGCTTTTTCCCTTATGTCACTTCTTCCTTTGCTATAAACTATATCTTTTGGTTGGCTTCAGTACTGCTTGCTTCTATTATCTCCCCACCCCCCACCCCCGCCCCGTATCTCCTCTTTTAATGCTCTGAAACATTAACGTTTGGAAACCACCTCATAAACCCTGTCTGAATTACCAAAGTAAAAGTAAACAAGTTGGGAGAGGGATCAACTGGTTATTTTATGTGCATGGTCTTTAGTGCTTGGGCTTGTTTATTCTGGCTATCTAGAGGTCTTTTAAATTTAATTCCAGGTTCTCAACTATGTCACGTGGGAAAGCTGCCAGAGAGCTTAATTCTGGAGTGGTAAACTATTGTTACACCTTGCTACAATATTTTATGCTTTTTCTTTTTTCTTTTTTTAAATCTCTACAAACTGCTTAGAACATGCCTCTATAGTCTCTGATTCCAAGTTTGAAGTACCCAAAACCTAATTTAGTTATATCTTTACAATGTATTTCTATTTTCAGTCTGGCTACAACATGACCATGTGCTTGCTGACAGATGTTGCTTATATGGACTTTCTGTATCAAACTTGAAAATTCCTTAAATTTTCACCTTCAGATTATGTAAGAAACAGGTTAGTACTGCAAAACTGACACACATTAGTTCTAAATTCTACATTGAAAATATACCTAAAAGAAGTTGTTTATATTAGATCTAATATTCATTTTAATTTAAAGAAATATTTTAACCAAATTTATTAATGTCATTTCTATGCTCTTAACATGTATTCTAATATTAACAAGCTGATGTACCCATATACATATAGAATATATGAATTTTATATGAAGTTATGTTACGTTAATAGAATCTAACAGATCATAAAACCGATTAGTGCTAGCAAATGACTTTAAACAATATGGATAATCATATATTAATGTACTTTCTAGGCCTTTTCTTTTGACTTGTCTCCAAAGTACACTTTATATTGAATTTCTCAAGGAAGAAACAAGTAAACAATACATTAATGATTCACTGCTGATAACTAACCTGAAAAAAAAACCCCACCAAATGAGACAACAAATACACTTAAACTCAAAGAAACAGTCTTTTAATTTACTCCTACAACTATTTCATAGGCAATGTAGAAATTTAGTGCTCTCACCAAGAATATTCAAATATAACTTTTTATGTTGCTCTGACTACAAGTGTATGTCCAAATGCTCTCACTTGAAACACATCAGATTAACAACATCTTTTTACCTTGTGCTAAGTAGTCAATTATAAAAAGAAAGGACAAAAGTTAAAAGGAAAAGAAAAGAGGAGCTAATCCTGCCTATAAAGCCAACCTATGTGGGTGGGTATGGCTGATAAATCTAGGACTACTTAGAGAAGATATGTAGACTAAAACCATCTTGTTTTATCTTTAAAATGAAATATAAATGTCTAATAAAAAGCTAATCCTTCAATTCAAAAGATAAACTATATTTAAAAAATTTTTTCTAATATTACATTTAGAATAAATGGGAAATAATTTATTTAATTCCTTAACCTAGTAGCTCTGTTATGTAATCTTATAATGGAAACATACTGTCTGTCTCCTCCTCCCCTAACCTGTCCCTTCCACTGGCCTTTATTATCTGACCAACCTGCTTGCCTTCTGTCTGCCATCATGCTGCACTTGACTGATATCCTAATGTCCTTTAGACAACTCACCTGACTAACCTAAATCCTCTGACTAGTTAGTTACTATTCCACATCTTTCACTTTTAGATATTTGGTAATAAAAAAATACTTCCCTATGCTAGTAAGATATATATATATGTATATAAAGAGAGAGATACTAGCAACCCCAAACACAAATAATTTAAGCCTCAAAAAAAGTAAATAGCGATAACAAGCAAGCAAAAGTACAACTTGAGCACCACCTTTTACAGACTGAATTATATTTTAAAAACAATCTCATTAATTCTTAACCATCATGTGATTCTGTTCCTAAAGATTCTATCCTTATTTCCCTTTCCCAGAGGAAACATGCAGGGGAAGAAGAAATGATTCTAAAACGCATTAATTTTACTTAAAATGACTACATTTTTCAAGATAACTTTGTACTCTTCTCATCAACTATCCCCCCCCCTCCAAATTAATCACAAGAGTATCATCTTAATACCCTAAAGCATAACATTCTGGTTTACGAGTAGTATTTTTTTGCAGTACGTGGGCCTCTCACTGTTGTGGCCTCTCCCGTTGCGGAGCGCAGGCTCCGGATGCGCAGGCTCAGTGGCCATGGCTCACGGGCCCAGCCGCTCCGCGGCATGTGGGATCTTCCCAGACCGGGGCACGAACCCATGTCCCCTGCATCGGCAGGCGGACTCTCAACCACTGCGCCACCAGAGAAGCCAGCGAGTAATATTTTTAATTGATGTAAAAATACTTACTTAGGCTACTTAGTTGTCTAATTATATTTGCCAAGGAAATATTGGTTACACATTCCAGTTCATTCTTAATTCCTCTAGGCAGTGCTGTGTGGCACAAGTGCCTAGGATCGATGTTTCTTTTCACTAATGGCATCTTGAGATCAACCTCTATGGCAGTTCACCTGTAGGAAATCAAACAATAAATTAACACTTCAGTTTCGGCCAACACAGAGTGAGACCTTATCTTTTTCATTTAATAATAAAATATTTGCTAGTATGAAGATGGTGAAAATGGAGTCACCGGGCTAAATGAATCAAAGTTGATTTGTTAACCATTTTTATCTTCAATTATTAGAATGTCAACATTATGTAAAATTTTTTTTTAAAAACTTACTTTCAATGTCAATTGCTTCATGGTGAATTCATAATCATCATCACTATTATTCTCCTAAAACCACTGATTTTACTTACTATACAACTAGGGGTTTTGTTCTAGAGAGTTAGTATGAAAGGTCCTCTGTAAGGAAGTATCTAAAAGGATTAAAGAAACTGCAAGAGTAGTATCAAAATTACACTTCCACATAAAATGTATCAGGCATTCAATAGCTCAGAAATCAGATAGTCCAAGTAGCCCTACATCCTCAATCTAATCAAAACCAACCAAATATTTAATTAATCAAATGGCTCAACCTTCTATGTATTACAGTCAGTCCTCACTTCCCAGGCTTCCCATATGCACAAATTTCAGCTTCCACAATTCGTTAAACAGTCCCCCAACAACATGGCTCCAACTTCACTTACCACAGTATACTAAGTGTGAGTAACTACATAAATACGAACTTCTTTGCTGGCACTTCACAGTTCACAGGTCACTATGTTAATAAGAGATGCACATCATTTCAGTGACCAATCACATCACTTCTTTTCAAAGTCTGTTGGTGATAGGTCACTTCTCATCTGTTACTCAGTTCACCTACAGACAGCAAAGCATGTAGCTGGTTTACCTTCTTGCCTCCCAGTGATAAACTCATATGAAATTTTACAAAATGGTAACTGAAAGAGGGAACTGGCCAACAAAGATAAAAGTGTGGCACAGAAAGGAAAAATGATGACACTGGAGTGAAATTCAAATTGAATATAAGTTGAGTAACAGAAAAAACAGCTGATTGCAGGAATGCTGTCACTGCCACTGTTTGAGAGACACAGATATGCAGTCAGAGGAATTTAGTGAAGGTGATATTATTGATGTAAATGAGGAAAGTCGTTGTGACAAAAAGGAAGATGTCCCAGAAGAAGTGACAACAGCAAAAAACTTCACAATAAAGGAATTCTTGGAGATATTTCATGACACTGAAAGTGCAAAGGATAAAGTGTTGGAAGCTGATCCAAATTTAGTAGAGAAGAGTAAGAAAATTTACCATGGGACAGAAAAGATGCTTACTCTACTAGCTCTGTTTTTTTAAGTTATACAAGGAAAAGGCAAAGCACTGTTCAAGCTACTCTTGGTTAAGGTTTTTACAAAGAAATAAAGCACTATAATTCTAATTGTTTCTAATGTTTCATATTACATTATACTAAATTAATACTAGCTTTACTAATTTTTTAATTTCCCTATATATTTATAACCAACATAGAAGAATTTTTAATGTTTTGACAAAAATTTTTAAAGATTATGGAACAACTGTTATTTTTTCCCCACTGATCATTAAGATCATTTTGTACAGTTTTACCTTGTATGGTCATCTTTTCTTTTTGGTCCCACACTACCATACAAAGTGAGGACTGCCTGTACTTACCTATTGGTAAACAATGTTTACTGAAGGAAGGCATTTAGTATTTACTGAGTTTTAATCACTACCAAATGGAAAGTTTTGGATAAATCTCATTGCATTTAAGTGTTACTCATCACCATTCTTTAAAAACAAACTTTTACATGAAATCTGTCCTCTTTGACCTGTTTGCTCAGCATTCTCTCTACAATTTTAAACCTTTTTACAATTGTACAACATGAAACATGTAGGAAAAAAAGTATACAAAATTGTGCAGCTCAATGATTTAAGCACCTAGCAAGCTAACATAAGAAATAAAAACCCCAGAACCGTCCCACTTTGGTCTCCTCCCCAGTCACCCTCGCTTCCTTTCTCCCCAAAGGTAACCATTATTCTGACTCTTACAATACATATTTCCTTGTTTTTCTTTATACTTTCACACCTTAAGCAGATAACTCTAAACACTGTAGTTCTGTTTTTATTGCTTTTTGAAGTTTATGTGAATAGAACCATATGATATGTATTATTATTTTGTGTCTTACCCTTTACAGTCAACATATTTGTAACATTCATCCATGTTGCTTTGTGTAACCGTAGGATGTTCATTTTCAATGCTGTAAGATATTCCACTGTATAACTACACCGCAATTTATTTACACATTCTAATGTTGCTATTATATACATGAGTGTTTCCAGTTTGAAGCTATTATGAATAACATGAACATTGTACATGAACATTCATGTACAAGTCTTACAAATGTGTCTTACTCTACACATTTCTGTTGGAAATATACTTAGGAGAATAGCTTGGTTAAGGATATGCACAGCTTGAACTTTAGGAGACGATGTCAAACTGCTCCAAGAGCGACTGTACTAATGTATACTCCTTTCAGCAGTGTAAGAGGCTGCTGCTGCTCCACATCCTCACAACACTCGGTACTGTCAGTTTTAAAAAATCTAGCAATTCTTGTAGGTAAATTGTGATAACTTACTGCAGTTTTATGTTTTCCCCAGTTACTGAGAGTTTATGCACCTTTTCACGTGTTTATCTTTTGGATTTTTCTCATCTGAGAAGTGCCTAGTCAATGCTCTTGCCCACTTTCTATTTACCATTTGTTGTGTTAGGGTTGATTTGTAGGAACACTGGATATGAGCCATTTAAAGGTTATATATGATGAAAACATCTTCTCTTGTGTCACTTGCTATTTCATTCTCTTGATGTCTTTTATGAGAAAGTGATGGAATTTATCACTCTTTTTCTTTTTGGTTTAGTATGAAAGCATGGGTTTTTAAAAATTTATTTATTTATTTATTATTATTTACATCTTTATTGGAGTATAATTGCTTTACAATGGTGTGTTAGTTTCTGCTTCATAACAAAGTGAATCAGTTATACATATACATATGTTCCCATATCAATTCTCTCTTGCATCTCCCGCCCTCCCACCCTCCCTATCACACCCCTCTAGGTGGTCACAAAGCACCGAGCTAATCTCCCTATGCTATGCGGCTGCTTCCCACTAGCTATCTATTTTACGTTTGGTAGTGTATATATGTCCATGCCACTCTCTCGCTTTGTCACAGCTTACCCTTCCCCTTCCCCATATCCTCAAGTCCATTCTCTATTAGGTCTGTGTCTTTATTCCTGTCTTACCCCTTCATGACATTTTTTTCCCACTTAAATTCCATATGTATGTGTTAGCATACGGTATTTGTCTTTCTCTTTCTGACTTACTTCACTCTATATGACATACTCTAGGTCCATCCACCACATTACAAATAGCTCAATTTCGTTTCTTTTGTGGCTTAGTAATATTCCATTGTATTATATGTGCCACATCTTCTTTATCCATTCATCCGATGATGGACACTTAGGTTGTTTCCATCTCCAGACTATTGTAAATAGAGCTGCAATGAACACTGTGGTACATGACTCTTTTTGAATTATGGTTTTCTCAGGGTATATGCCCAGTAGTGGGATTGCTGGGTCATATGGTAGTTCTATTTGTAGTTTTTTAAAGAACCTCCATGCTGTTCTCCATAGTGGCTGAACCAATTCACATTCCCACCAGCAGTGCAAGTGTTCCCTTTTCTCCACACCCTCTCCAGCATTTACTGTTTCTAGATTTTTTGATGATGGCCATTCTGACTGGTGTGAGATGATACCTCAGTGTAGTTTTGATTTGCATTTCTCTAATGATTAATGATGTTGAGCATTCTTTCATGTGTTTGTTGGCAGTCTGTATATCTTTTCTGGAGAAATGTCTATTTAGGTCTTCTGCCCATTTTTGGATTGGGTTGTTTGTTTTTTGTTATTGAGCTGCAGGAGCTGCTTGTAAATTTTGGAGATTAATCCTTTGTCAGTTGCTTCATTTGCAAATATTTTCTCCCATTCTGAGGGTTGTCTTTTGGTCTTGTTTATGGTTTCCTTTGCTGTGCAAAAGCTTTGAAGTTCAATTAGGTCCCATTTGTTTATTTTTGTTTTTATTTCCATTTCTCTAGGAGGTGGGTCAAAAAGGATCTTGCTGTGATTTATGTCATAGAGTGTTCTGCCTATGTTATCCTCTAAGAGTTTGATAGTTTCTGGCCTTACATTTAGGTCTTTAATCCATTCTGAGCTTATTTTTGTACATGGTGTTAGGGAGTGATCTAATCTCATACTTTAACATGTACCTGTCCAGTTTTCCCAGCACCACTTATTGAAGAGGCTGTCCTTTCTCCACTGTACATTCCTGCCTCCTTTATCAAAGATAAGGTGACCATATGTGCGTGGGTTTATCTCTGGGCTTTCTATCTTGTTCCATTGATCTGTTTTTGTGCCAGTACCATACTGTTTTGATTACTGTAGCTTTGTAGTATACTCTGAAGTCAGGGAGCCTGATTCCTCCAGCTCTGTTTTTCATTCTCAAGATTGCTTTGGCTATTCGGGGTCTTTTGTGTTTCCATACAAATTGTGAAATTTTTTGTTCTAGTTCTGTGAAAAATGCCAGTGGTAGTTTGATAGGGATTGCATTGAATCTGTAGATTGCTTTGGGTAGTAGAGTCATTTTCACAATGTTGATTCTTCCAATCCAAGAACATGGTATATCTCTCCATCTATTTGTATCATCTTTAATTTCTTTCATCAGTGTCTTATAATTTTCTGCATACACGTTTTGGTCTCCTTAGGTAGGTTTATTCCTAGATATTTTATTCTTTTTGTTGCAGTGGTTAATGGGAGTGTTTTCTTGATTTCACTTTCAGATTTTTCATCATTAGTGTATAGGAATGCCAGAGATCTCTGTGCATTAATTTTGTATCCTGCTACTTTACCAAATTCATTGATTAGCTCTACTAGTTTTCTGGTAGCATCTTTAGGATTCTCTATGTACAGTATCATGTCATCTGCAAACAGTGACAGATTTACTACCTCTTTTCCGATTAGGATTCCTTTTATTTCCTTTTCTTCTCTGATTGCTGTGGCTAAAACTTCCAAAACTATGTTGAATAGGAGTGGTGAGAGTGGGCAACCTTGTCTTATTCCTGATCTTAGTGGAAATGAAAGCATAGGTTTTTAAATCATTTTATACACTAAGATCGTAAGTATGATATTATCTCTTGGCTTCGTTGTTTTGCCTTGCACTTTTCTTTTTTTTTCCTTTCAGTACGTGAGCCTCTCACTGTTGTGGCCTCACCCCTTGCGGAGCACAGGCTCAGGATGTGCAGGCTCAGCAGCCATGGCTCACAGGCCCAGCCACTCCACGGCATGTGGGATCTCCCCGGACCAGGGCACGAACCCGTGTCCACTGCATCGGCAGGTGGACTCTCAACCACTGCGCCACCAGGGAAGCCCTTGCCTTGCACTTTTAATCTATAATTGACATGGAATTAATTTTTGTGAATGGTGTTAGGTAGCAGTCAAGTTTCCTACATAATATTTCAACACCATTCACTGAAAAGACTGTTCATTCCTATTGCTCTACAGTGACGCTTTTGTCTTAAACCAAGTGTCTATGTATTTTTAAGGTGGAGCTTTACAGTAAGTCTTGATATTGAATAGGGTAAGTCCTCCTACCTTGTTCTTCAAAAATGCTGTCTATTCTTGGCCCTTTGTACTTCCATGTGAATTTTAGAATCAGATTATCAGGTTATACACACAGACACAAACACACCTATTGGGAATGTGACCAGAACTGTACTAAATCTATAGATCGTATTGGGAAGTAGGGATATCTGTACAACACTGCATATTCCTATCCATGAATATAGTGTATCCCTCCAATTATTCCAGGTTTTTAGAATGTTTCTTAATAATGTTTTATAATTTTCAGAATAGAAGTCACACATCCTTTGTTAGATTCATTTGTATGTATATGATTTTTTTTTACAATACTAGAAATGGCATATTTTGTTTTCTCTTTATTGTATATATAGAAAATAAGTTAATTTTTGAATATTGACTGCATATCAGGAGACTTTCCTAATCTCCACTAACCTATCTAAAATTATTTTGGATTTTTAAAATGTATACAATCTATTATATATGATTAATGATTGTTTATTTCTTCCTTTCTAATCTTCATTTATTTTTAATTTTTTCTTCCTTTTTTTTCCTTATTGCATTAGCTAGAACTTTTAATACAATGTGAAATAGAGTATTATTGTCTTTTCCCTAAACCAAAAGGGAGAGCCTTCAGTATTTCACAAGATGACTGATATAGGGTTTTTGTTGTTATTGTTGCTTTGCCTTGTAGACACTTTTTTTTTCCTTGAAGTATAGTTAATTTAAAATGTTGTGTTAATTTCTGGTAGACAGCACAGTGATTCAGTTATTTATATTATTATATATTATATTATATTATATTATATTATATTATATTATATTATATATACATTCTTTTAAAAATTCTTTTCCATTATGGTTTATCACAGGATACTGAAGACAGTTCCCTGTGCTATACAGTAGGACTCTGTTATCTATTCTACATATAATAGTTAACATGTGCTAACCCCAAACACCCAGTGCCTTTCTCCCCCATCTCCCTCCCCTTTGGCAACCACAAGTCTGTTCTCCATTGTAGACACCTTTTAATAGATTAAGGATGTTCCTATATATTCCTAATTTGCTAAGATTTTTAAAAAATAATGTTGATTCTATAATTTTTTCCTACATCTATTATAATTATGAGACTTTCTTCTTTTATTGTTAATGTGGTGAACTACATTGATTGATTTTTTTTATGTTAAACAGCTTTGCATCCTTGGAATAAACCCAGCCTGGTTGAGATGTATGTGGCAGGGCAAAATTATGGCCCTCCAAAGCAATCTATGTTCGATTCCCCAGAATTTGTGACTGTAGTACATGGCAAAGGGAAATTAAGATAGCAGTTGGAATGAAGGTTGCTAATCAGCTGATCTCAAAATAGGAAGGTTATATCATTTTTATTGTATTGCTGGATTTGGTTCTGGTTTGTTACTAAGTTTATTAATTTTTGCATTTATGTTCATGAAAGAAATTGGTCTATTATCTTCCTTTCATGTATTGTCCTTGAGAAGTCTTTTGTATTAAGGTTATGCTAGTCTAATAAAACAAGTTGGGATATGTTCCCTCTTTCAACTATTCTTTGGTAGAATTTGTATAAGATATGCATAATTTTTTTCTTAAAAGTTTGGTATAGTTCAATTATGAAGCCATTTAGCCTCAAGTTTCCTTTGTGGGAAGGTTTAATATTATGAATTCTTAAGGGAACTCTCCTACACTGTTGGTGGGAATGTAAACTGGTACAGCCACTATGGAGAACAGTATGGAGGTTCCTTAAAAAAATGAAAATAGAGCTACCATATGATCCAGCAATCCCACTCCTGAGCATATATCTGGAGAAAACCACACTTTGGAAAGACACATGTGCCCCAATGTTCACTGCAGCACTATTTACAATAGCCAGGACATGGAAGCAACCTAAATGTCCATCAACAGAGGAATGGATAAAGAAGATATGGCACATATATAGAATGAAATATTACTCAGCCATTAAAAAGAATGAAATAATGCCATTTTCAGCAACTTGGATAGACCTAGAGATTGTCATACTGAGTGAAGTAAGTCAGACAGAGAAAGACAAATATATGATATCACTTATATGTGGAATCTTAAAAAAGGCTATGGGACTTCCCTGGTGGCACAGTGGTTAAGAATTCGCCTGCCAACGTATGGACACGGGTTCGAGCCCTGGTCCAGGAAGATCCCATCTGCTGCAGAGCAACTAAGCCCATGTGCCACAACTACTGAGCCTGTGCTCTAGAGCCCGTGAGTCACAACTACTGAGCCTGGGTGCTACAACTACTGAAGCCTGTGCACCTAGAGCCTGTGCTCCTCAACAAGAGAAGCCACCTCAATGAGAAGCCGGTGCACCGCAATGAAGAGTAGCCCCCACTCACCGCAACTAGAGAAAGCCCATGTGCAGCAATGAAGACCCAACGCAGCCAAAATAAATAAATAATAAAAATTTTAAAAGGCTACAAAACAGAAAAAGAGTTACAGATGTAGAAAATAAACTTACGGTTACTGGCAGGTAAAGGAGTGGAGGGATAAATTGGAAGATAGGGATTGATACATATACACCACTACAGATAAAAGAGATAACTAATAAGAACCTACTATAGCACAGGGAACTCAATACTTTGTAATGGCCTATATGGGAAAAGAATCTAAAAAAGGGTGGATATGTATATATAACAGATTCACTCTGCTGTACACCTGAAACTAACACATCATTGTAAATCAACTATATTCCCAATAAAAATTATTAAAAAATATGAATTCTTTAATTGTCATAGAATTTTTGACATTCTCTATTTCTTTTGTTAATTTTTGGTAAGCTGCATTTTCTAGAAACTTATCTACTTCATTTAAATTTTCAAATTTATTGACATAGATTATTCTTATGACTTTCCTATGATCATAAGGTTGTAAAATATCCTCGCTTTCATCTACTATATTAATTTTGCATGCTCTTTTTTTTAAATCACAGAGGGTTTATTGATTTTATTAATCTTTCTAGAGAACCAATTTTTGGCTTCACTAAATTTCATTATTGCTGATTTATTATTTCTCTCCTGCTTTCAGTGGGTTTAATATGATGCTCTTTAAAAAAGTTTCTTGATATAGATGTTTATTGATATTCAGCTTCATTTCAGACATATGGTTTTAAAGCTATAAATTATCCTCTAAGCATATATTTAACTGTATCCCTCAAATTTTTTAAAAAATAAATTTATTTTTGGCTCCGTTGGGTCTTTGTTGCTGCATGCTGGCTTTCTCTAGTTGCAGCAAGCGGGGGCTACGCTTTGTTGCAGTGCATGGGCTTCTCATTGTGGTGGCTTCTCTTGTTGCGGAGCACGGGCTCTAGGCACGTGGGCTTCAGTAGTTGTGGCTCATGGGATCTAGAGCGCAGGCTCAGTAGTTGTGGTGCACGGGCTTAGTTGCTCTGCGGCCTGTGGGATCTTCTTGGACCAGGGCTCGAACACATGTCCCCTGCATTGGCAGGCGGATTCTTAACCACTGCGCCACCAGGAAAGCCCCTATCCCTCAAATTTTGATATGTAATAATTTTGTTATGGTTTACTGCAAAATATTTTCTAATATGCACTGTGATTTATTTTTGCTCCATGGGTTATCTAGAAGTATATTATTTTGATTAACAAACATATGGAGATTTTCCAATTATTTTTTGTTACTAATTTCTAGCTTAATGGCATTAATAGTCAGAGAGCATATTCTGTATTATTTCAATCCTTTAAAATGTATTTGTGTTTACAATAGAACTACCATATGACCCAGCAATCCCACTACTGGGCATATACCCTGAGAAAACCATAATTCAAAAAGAGTCATGTACCAAAATGTTCATTGCAGCTCTATTTACAATAGCCAGGAGATAGAAACAACCTAGGTGTCCATCATCGGATGAATGGATAAAGAAGATGTGGCACATATATACAATAGAATATTACTCAGCCATAAAAACAAACGAAATTGAGCTATTTGTAATGAGGTGGATGGACCTAGAGTCTGTCATACAGAGTGAAGTAAGTCAGAAAGAGCAAGACAAATACCGTATGCTAACACATATATATGGAATTTAAGAAAAAAAAAAACCTCATGAAGAACCTAGGGCTAATACATGAATAAAGACACAGACCTACTAGAGAATGGACTTGAGGATATGGGGAGGGGGAAGGGTAAGCTGTGACAAAGTGAGAGAGTGGCATGGACATATATACACTACCAAACGTAAAATAGATAGCTAGTGGGAAGTAGCCGCATAGTACAGGGAGATCAGCTCGGTGCTTTGTGACCACCTAGAGGGGTGGGATAGGGAGGGTGCGAGGCAGGGAGACACAAGAGGGAGGAGATATGGGAACATATGTATATGTATAACTGATTCACTTTGTTATAAAGCAGAAACTAACACACCATTGAAAAGCAATTATTACTCCAATAAAGATGTAAAAAAAATGTATTTGTGTTTACTTTATTGCTCAGCATATAGTCAATTATACATAAAGAATGTATACTTTGTTGTTGGTGGTTACAGTGTTCTACATATGTCAATTAGTTGGATTTGCTAATTGTGCTCAAATCTTCTATAGTCTTAATGATTTTTTTGTGTTCTGGTTCTGTCAGAGAGATGTGTTAAGATCTTCCACTATGATTACAGATTTATCGAATTCTCCAGATGATTTACACATTTTGAGACTATGTTATCAAGTACATTTATCACTATAAAGTTCTCTTTATCTCTAGTAATACGGCTTTTGTTTGCATGATATAGCTTTTCCCATCCTTTTCCTTTCAACTTTCTTGTATACCTACCCCTATGGTTTATACATGTCATTTCATAGCATACAGTTGTTTCTTTTTCAATCGTTATTTTTTTAACTCAGTTTGACAACCTTATTAGTATGATGCTGATGTTCCCTCTGCCCGGGATACTCTTCTTGCCCACATTCCCTCTCTTCCCTACTCCTACTAGTTCTTCAGATTTCAACTCAAATAAGAGCATTCCCTGATGCCCCAGCCCCAGACTAGATCAGGCCCTTCTGTTAAAATTTTCTCATAGGACCTTATAATGTTTCCTTATAGCATTTGTCTCAGTTTGTAATGACATATCTTCATGACTGATTTCTGTTTCTCTCCTTTATTAGTTTTAAAGCAGATATCGTGTAGTTTGTTCCTCACAGTATGCTGGATGCTGGGTACATCACTGGCACATAAAAATTCAATATATATTTATCGAAAAGCTCAACAATTCTTAACTCCAACTCAAATCTCTCTCCTAACCTGTAGATGCATTTATGCAACTATCTCCCGGACATCTGTACTTGGAAGTTCTGTAACATCCCTCAAATTCAATATGTCCAAAACTTAACTCATTATATTTCCTCTTCAAATCTAGACATCACCGAATTAACTGTCCTACCACCACAGTTCCCAACTATATCCAATAGGAAATAAAGCCTTACTAATTCTATCTCATAAACATCTCTCATATTCTATTGTTCCTTTTCTATTCTAACTTCTGCTGCTTTAATTCAAGCCCTGGTCATCTCTCACTTGGTTGAACTAGACTTTCTGTCTTGAGGCTTACAGCTTTTTCCTGCCATGCCATCTATATCAGCACTCCCATCACAGCATTAAGAATATTGTCAAAATTTTGAAGCTGGTAACGTCACTGTCCTACAGAAACAAACTCTTCAATGGTTCATTGCTGCCAGGATAAAGTCCAAACATTAATATACCAAGTTCTTCAGGATTTAGTCCCTCCCAATGTCTCCTAGCTTCATTCATACTACACTCCTTCTACCTCATGCTCTAACACACCTTGCTGCCTTATAGTCCTGCCTTTTCTCATGCTGTTCTCTGTCTAGAATGCTTTTCCCTTTTTATCCTCACAGAGAATAGCTGTTCAAGACTAGACTCAAGCATTACCTCTTTTCTGAAGCATGATTTAAGCCCCAGGCAGATGTAACTACCTACTCTTTGGTGCCCTCAACTCTGACCCACATATGCATCTATCCAAATACTACCAATTATACTCTTCTGTATTATACTTATATGTTTACATGTCTATGCTTGAATAAGAGCTCCTAGAGGACAAAAAAATCTTGCCTTACTCAGCTTGTGTTTCCAAGATCTAAGAAATGGAAGATGTTCAATAGTTGATGATAAATAAAGGGAAAAAGGAGAAAACCATTAACTGTAAGGAGGCAAAAAAAATTCTTTAGGTTACTGAGTGGAGAGGACACACACACACACACACCTTTCTAAAGCAACTATTTAATTATGATTCTAGGGAGGTGCTCTTTTCTATGTGCATGGAAAATACATTTGAGAAAAATAATATCTTTCTATTCTATTTGTATTGTGGAATCACAGGCTTACTTGTTTCACCCTCCCAAGAGAAAGCATGGACCACATAGACCAGTTATATATTTTATATATATATATAATATATATATAATACACACACACACAGACATGCACATAAACACATACATATACACAAAAGTATAAATATGTAAAGTGTTAAAAATAACCCAAGATCAGGTATCATAGCAATTTTATGGCTTTAAATATTAGAAAAATAAATTATCATTTTCAGAACACAAAAATAGCCCATAAAATTTATTTTAAATATTTAAAGGACTCCTTCAGTTAGCAATTCCAAGGAAAATAAAATAGCTGCTTTTTAAAAGACTGCCATAAAGTAATTACAGTTAATAATTGTTTTGCAGGTTATAGAAAGAGCATAAGAATTAAAAGTATTTTATTATGTCATCAATGACAGGTATTAATTCCTTATATTCACTAATATATTAATGAAACAACTAATCTATGATTGTTTAAGGGTATTTCTGATTTTTTTAAATGACATATTAAATAAGAAAAGCTTTATGTTAAATCATGGAAATATAATTTTCAAACTTTATAAGGATTCAAACTAAAGGATTATATTGTATTATGTAACCTAAGGGAACAGGTTAGAATAAAATGACCATTCTAATAAAAATAAATTTCAGTATTTTAAATACTTTAAGAATTTCTGAGGGTGCAAATACTTTTTAAGAAATTTCCTACCTCCTTAAGAGTAGAAGCCACTTAATTATGCATAACAGAAGAATTAAATAAACTTTATATATTCCTTGGGAATATATAAAAAATAACAAATTTCCCCTTTGTTATGAGCAGTAAACTTTAAAACTACTCACTACTCATGAATCTCTAAAATTCTACACACGAAGAGATGACAAAGCCAAACTAGGCACTCACAGGATTAAAGAACTATTGATCATGCAGAACATCTACAGTTATTTGACTGTTTTGAGGTGCTCTGGCCCTTGCTTAAAGAATGTGCCCTAAGAAGAGTGCTATCTTTACGAAAAAGAAAGTATATTTTTCACCTCAAGTCACAATAGCAAAGTATTAAATTTTGGTTGAAAAGAATACACTGCTATATGAACTAAAGCAAAAAAGAAATGAAGAAATAAGCTACACACTGCAATTCATTACTGACGTTACTGTTAGATTCAAAAAGAAAAGTGGATGCTAATGAAATAATTAATATTGTTAAACACCTCTAGAGTGGAAATGAGATTCAGTGTAGTCAAATTTGATTCCATGTTACTCTCAAAGAAAATATGTATTTCTTTTAAATTAATACAACCACTACTGAAACTCACTTGGATAAATCATACAGGCATAAAATCGCTCCAAGGTTATTTTTAGTGTTTTAAGAGATGTTAATTTGAAATTTGAGGTATGTAAACCACAAATGCAGATTAAATTATTTGAAAAACGAGATCAGGTGTTCTTTATTCTATTGGAAAGTAATACCTCTAAAAGCAATAATTACCTATATGTTGTACTTTATATGAAAATGGCAATACTGACACACTGCCATCCATCCATTCATCTAGACATTCAATTACTGAACACCAATGGCTCAAGCACTATGCTAACTGCTGAAGATAAAAAGGTAAGCAAAAACAATCTCCCAGGGATTAGCTAGAATTTAGTATCTAATTATACTTATGATAAGTGCAATGAAGTAAAAAGTACTAGGTATTATAAAGAGATCTATTTCCTCAAGAAAATGACATTTAAGTTGGCACCAGAGGATTATTAGGAATTAGCTAGCTAGGTTGGGGGAGTTGGAGCATGTGTGTGTATGTTTTTATTCTAACTTAGAAGGTGCATCACACGCAAAGGCCCTTAACCGCTAAGGGGTTTAATGTACTGGCAGCTATGAGAGCAGGACAGTGGACAAGAGTACAGTGAGCATAGACTGAGAGTCAGTAGGGGGTCAGATCAAGTAGGATCTTGAAGGTAATGTCAAAGATTTTCAATGTATCCTAATGGGAAGTCACTTAAGAATTTTAAGTAAAGAAGTGCCAAGATCAGGAATTGCTGTTCATTCTAATTGCTGCATGGAGACTTGGGGGGGTGAGTGATAGCAGAATAAATGCAGGTGGACCAGTTAGAAAACCCAGGTACAAGATGACAGAAGTTGTCCTGATAACAGAGATAGTAGTCATTTGGACTAGATGATGGTGACATAGAAGCATGTCAATTCAAGATATATCCTGAAAGTAGAATCAATAGGACTGATGATGGATTAGATGTAGGGGTGAGGCCCAAATTCTTGGCTTAAGAAAATTTCTATGTCAGCCAAAACTGAAAATTATTTCTAAATCACATCAATTATATGATATATTATTCCCTATCTACAAAGTCTACGAGATTAGGAAGAGATTTATGACCAATACTAGTAATAAATATAACCAGGTAACTGGGATCACAGAGAGAGTAATTTCATGGTATTTGCGGCATAGGGTTATGGGGGAATGATGGTTTTTAAAACCAAAACTAATTGAGAGGATAAAGGAGCATTTAGTGACTTTCTTTTTCCCTTTTTATTTCTTTATAATTCATTATTCTCCATATGTCTTCTTTTATCTATTTCAGCCCCAAAGGAGAAATCTTAGATACACTTAACTCATTTTTTTTCCTACACTGTTCCCATCTCCGTACCCTGTAACTTGAGTTCACTTGATTTCTAGAGTAGAGAGCCTGGGTAAAACAATATTCCTAGCATTTCACCTTCCAGTTTCCCCACTCATATGAAATTTCCAGCCATCTTCTTTCTGTAGGGAACAGCACAGCAAAACATGGGTTTCTGCGTTAACAATTTAATTTCTCCAATGTTGAACTGTACCTTTCTCTTCATGTGTACTATGAAACAGAATGGATGATGACCATTGACAATAACAACAGCCATATTATTCTGTGGAACTGTATATCCATAACGGGACGAATTTCATTTCTCTGTTTTGTTGAAATTTACTAAACAAGAGTTTAAAAGATCTCCTTAAATATCTTAAAGTTAACAGTGAAGTGATATATAGTATAGGGAAAATTTTAACGTTTACACATCAAAAACTAAATAATGTATTAGCCATTTTTTTTTTTTTTTTTTGGCCGTGATGTGTAGCATGCGGGATCTTAGTTCCCTGACCAGGGATCTAACCCATGCCCCCTGCACTGGGAGTGCAGAGTCTTCACCACTAGACCACCAGGGAAGTACCACCTTAGCACTTTTTTGGAAGAGAAAAAAATCTTTCAGACGCTTGATATTAGCTTAAATTATTTTTAATGTAATGTTACTTAGCAGTATATGGATGTACAATCAGATGTAAAATCCTTATGCTTATAACTCTTATGCCAAATATATATATAAATCTATGAAACCAAAATAGATTTAAAATAAATTCAAGAAAAAACCAATAAAATTCAAAATAACAGTATTAAATACAATGAAACCATTTTGCTTTAATTCCATCCTGCTTGCTATATGAATCTTGTACTGACTGCTCCAAAAACCTCCTTTATTTTGTTTATGCCTATCCTACTATGTATAAGAGCCTTTTCTCTATTTAAACTGCTGTGAAATTTTATTCATTCATTACCTGATTGACACTATTTAGGCTTTACTATTTACAAATACAACATTTATGTAGCAACTGTGCCCCTGTGATATCATTATTAGATTGAAATAATTAAAGCTGTACTATTTGGCAACAAAATTATGCTAAACATAATCATAAACAGAGATACTAAAATTACTTGACAGGACTCACTAATTCCTTTTTAAAATAAAAATAAAAAATTATAATTCTCATAGAAAACTCACAAACATCCAAAAATATTCAGACTGAGAACCATAGGCCAAGCCAAAGACATGACTCAAAGAGGTGGAATGAGTGGCTCAAGAGTCAGGGCCAGGGGTATTATTTAAGAAGAGACCTGGAAGATGGCGGAAGAGTAAGACGCGGAGATCACCTTCCTCTCCACAGATACACCAGAAATACATCTACGCGTGGAACAACTCCTACGGAGCACCTACTGAACGCTGGCAGAAGACCTCAGACCTCCCAAAAGGCAAGGAACCCCCCACGTACCTGGTTAGGGCAAAAGAAAAAACTAAACAGAGACAAAAGGATAGGGACGGGTCCTGCACCAGCGGGAGAGAGCTGTGAAGGAGGAAAAGTGTCCACACACTAGGAAGCCCCTTCACGGGTGGAGACTTCGGGAGGCGGAGTGGGGGAGCTTGGGAGCCGCGGAGGAGAGGACAGCAACAGGGGTGAGGAGGGCAAAGCGGAGAGATTCCAGCGCAGAGGATCGGGCCGACCGGCACTCACCAGCCGAGAGGCTTGTCTGCTCGCCCCAGCGGGCGGGCGGGACTGGGAGCTGAGGCTCCGGCTTTTGTCGGAGGGCCGGGAGAGGACTGAGGTTGGCGGCGTAAACACAGCCTGCAGGGCGTTGGTGCGCTGCGGCTGGCCGGGAGAGAGTCCGGGGAGGGGTCTGGACCTGCCGAAGAGGCAAGAGACTTTTACGTCCCTCTTTGTTTCCTGGTGCACGAGGAGAGGGGATTAAGAACGCTGCTTGAGAGAGCTCCAGGGAGGGGCGCGAGCCGCGGCTAAGAGTGCGGAGCCCAGAGACGGACATGGGACACATGGGACGCTAAGGCCGCTGCTACCGCCGCCAGGAGGCCTGTGTGCGAACACAGGTCACTAGCCACACGCCCTTCCGGGGAGCCTGTGCAGCCCGCCACTGCCAGGGTCCCGGGATCCAGGGACGGCTCCTCCGGAAGAACGCACGGCGCGCCTCAGGCTGCAACGTCACGCCGGCCTCTGCCGCTGCAGGCCCGCCCCCGCACTCCGTGACCCTCCCTACCCCCCGGCCTGGGTGAGCCAGAGCCTCCGAATCAGCGGCTCCTTTAACCCCGTCCTGTCTGAGCAAAGAACAGACGCCCTCCGGCGACCTACACGCACAGGCGGGGCCAAATCCAAAGCTGAGCCCCTGGGAACTGTGAGAACAAAGAAGAGAAAGGGAAATCTCTCCCAGCAGCCTCAGAAGCAGCGGATTAAAGCTCCACAATCAACTTGATATACCCTGCATCTGTGGAATACCTGAATAGACAACGAATCATCCCAAATTAAGGAGCCCTGTGGATGAAAGGCTCTTGGTGCTGCAGCCAGGAGTCAGTGCTGTGCCTCTGAGGTGGGAGAGCCAACTTCAGGACACTGGTCCACAAGAGGCCTCCCAGCTGCACATAATATCAAACGGCAAAAATCTCCGAGAGATCTCCATCTCAACTCCAGCACCCAGCTTCACTCAACGACCAGCAAGCTACAGTGCTGGACATCCTATGCCAAACAACTAGCAAGACAGGAACACAACCCCACCCATTAGCAGAGAGGCTGCCCAAAATCATAATAAGTCTACAGACACCCCAAAACACACCACCAGACGTGGACCTGCCCACCAGAAAGACAAGATCCAGCCTCATCCACCAGAACACAGGCACTAGTACCCTCCACCAGGAAGCCTACACAACCCACTGAACCAACCTTAGCCACTGGGGACAGACACAAAAAACAACAGGAACTACGAACCTTCAGCCTGCAAAAAAGGAGACCCCAAACACAGTAAGATAAGCAAAATGAAAAGACAGAAAAACACACAGCAGATGAAGGAGCAATATAAAAACCCACCAGACCTAACAAATGAAGAGGAAATAGGCAGTCTACCTGAAAAAGAATTCAGAATAATGATAGTAAGGTTGATCCGAAATCTTGGAGATAGAATGGACAATAGAATGGACAAATCGCAAGAATCAGTTAACAAGGACCTAGAAGAACTAAAGATGAAACAAGCAACGATGAACAACACAATAAATGAAATTAAAAGTACTCTAGATGGGATCAATAGCAGAATAACTGAGGCAGAAGAACGGATAAGTGACCTGGAAGATAAAATAGTGGAAATAACTACTGCAGAGCAGAATAAAGAAAAAAGAATGAAAAGAACTGAGGACAGTCTCAGAGACCTCTGGGACAACATTAAACGCACCAACATTCGAATTATAGGGGATCCAGAAGAAGAAGAGAAAAAGAAAGGGACTGAGAAAATATTTGAAGAGATTATAGTTGAAAACTTCCCTAATATGGGAAAGGAAATAGTTAATCAAGTCCAGGAAGCACAGAGAGTCCCATACAGGATAAATCCAAGGAGAAATACGCCAAGACACATATTAATCAAACTGTCAAAAACTAAATACAAAGAAAACATATTAAAAGCAGCAAGGGAAAAACAACAAATAACACACAAGGGAATCCCCATAAGGTTAACAGCTGATCTTTCAGCAGAAACTCTGCAAGCCAGAACGGAGTGGCAGGACATATTGAAAGTGTTGAAGGAGAAAAACCTGCAACCAAGATTACTCTACCCAGCAAGGATCTCATTCAGATTTGATGGAGAAATTAAAACCTTTACAGACAAGCAAAAGCTGAGAGAGTTCAGCACCACCAAACCAGCTCTACAACAACTGCTAAAGGAACTTCTCTAGGCAAGAAACACAAAAGAAGGAAAGGACCTACAATAACGAACCCAAAACAATTAAGAAAATGGGAATAGGAACACACATATCGATAATTACCTTAAATGTAAATGGACTAAATGCTCCCACCAAAAGACACAGATTGGCTGAATGGATACAAAAACAAGACCCATATATTTGCTGTCTACAAGAGACCCACTTCAGACCTAGAGACACATACAGACTGAAAGTAAGGGGATGGAAAAAGGTATTTCATGCAAATGGAAACCAAAAGAAAGCTGGAGTAGCAATTCTCATATCAGACAAAATAGACTTTAAAACAAAGACTATTAGAAGAGACAAAGAAGGACACTACATAATGATCAAGGGATCGATCCAAGAGGAAGATATAACAATTGTAAATATTTATGCACCCAACACAGGTGCACCTCAATACATAAGGCAAATACTGACAACCATAAAAGGGGAAATTGACAGTAACACATTCATAGTAGGGGACTTTAACACCCCACTTTCACCAATGGACAGATCATCCAAAATGAAAATAAATAAGGAAACACAAGCTTTAAATGATACATTAAACGAGATGGAGTTAATTGATATTTATAGGACATTCCATCAAAAACAACAGAATACACATTTTTCTCAAGTGCTCATGGAACATTCTCCAGGATAGATCATATCTTGGGTCACAAATCAGGCCTTGGTAAATTTAAGAAAATTGAAATTGTATCAAGTATCTTTTCTGACCACAACGCCATGAGACTAGATATCAATTACAGGAAAAGATCTGTAAAAAATACAAACACATGGAGGCTAAACAATACACTACTTAATAATGAAGTGATCACTGAAGAAATCAAAGAGGAAATCAAAAAATACCTAGAAACAAATGACAATGGAGACACAACGACCCAAAACCTGTGGGATGCAGCAAAAGCAGTTCTAAGGGGGAAGTTTATAGCAATACAATCCTACCTTAAGAAGCAGGAAACATCTCGAATAAACAACCTAACTTTGCACCTCAAGCAATTAGAGAAAGAAGAACAAAAAAACCCCAAAGCTAGCAGAAGGAAAGAAATCATAAAAATCAGATCAGAACTAAATGAAAAAGAAATGAAGGAAACAATAGCAAAGATCAATAAAACTAAAAGCTGGTTCTTTGAGAAGATAAACAAAATAGATAAACCACTAGCCAGACTCATCAAGAAAAAAAGGGAGAAGACTCAAATCAATAGAATTAGAAATGAAAAAGGAGAGGTAACAACTGACACTGCAGAAATAAAAGAGATCATGAGAGATTACTACAAGCAACTCTATGCCAATAAAATGGACAATCTGGAAGAAATGGACAAATTCTTAGAAATGCACAACCTGCCAAGACTGAATCAGGAAGAAATAGAAAATATGAACAGACCAATCACAAGCACTGAAATTGAAACTGTGATTAAAAATCTTCCAACAAAGAAAAGCCCAGGACCAGATGGCTTCACAGGCGAATTCTATCAAACATTTAGAGAAGAGCTAACACCTATCCTTCTCAAACTCTTCCAAAATATAGCAGAGGGAGGAACACTCCCAAACTCCTTCTACGAGGCCACCATCACCTTGATACCAAAACCAGACAAGGATGTCACAAAGAAAGAAAACTACAGGCCAATATCACTGATGAACATAGATGCAAAAATCCTCAACAAAATACTAGCAAACAGAATCCAACAGCACATTAAAAGGATCATATACCATGATCAAGTGGGGTTTATTCCAGGAATGCAAGGATTCTTCAATATAAGCAAATCTATCAATGTGATAAACCATATTAACAAACTGAAGGAGAAAAACCATATGATCATCTCAACAGATGCAGAGAAAGCTTTCGACAAAATTCAACACCCATTTATGATAAAAACCCTGCAGAAAGTAGGCATAGAGGGAACTTTCCTCAACATAATAAAGGCTATATATGACAAGCCCACAGCAAACATCATCCTCAATGGTGAAAAATTGAAAGCATTTCCACTAAGATCAGGAACAAGACAAGGTTGCCCACTCTCACCACTCTTATTCAACATAGTTTTGGAAGTTTTAGCCACAGCAATCAGAGAAGAAAAGGAAATAAAAGGAATCCAAATTGGAAAAGAAGAAGTAAAGCTGTCACTGTTTGCAGATGACATGATCCTATACATAGAGAACCCTAAAGATGCCACCAGAAAACTACTAGAGCTAATCAATGAATTTGGTAAGGTGGCAGGATACAAAATTAATGCACAGAAATCTCTGGCATTCCTATATACTAATGATGAAAAATCTGAAAGTGAAATCAAGAAAACACTCCCATTTACCATTGCAACAAAAAGAATAAAATATCTAGGAATAAACCTACCTAAGGAGACAAAAGACCTGCATGCAGAAAATTATAAGACACTGATGAAAGAAATTAAAGATGATACAAATAGATGGAGAGATATACCATGTTCTTGGATTGGAAGAATCAACATTGTGAAAATGACTCTACTACCCAAAGCAATCTATAGATTCAATGCAATCCCTATCAAACTACCACTGGCATTTTTCACAGAACTAGAACAAAAAATTTTGCAATTTGTATGGAAACACAAAAGACCCCGAATAGCCAAAGCAATCTTGAGAACGAAAGAAGGAACTGGAGGAATCAGGCTCCCTGACTTCAGACTATACTACAAAGCTACAGTTATCAAGACGGTATGGTACTGGCACAAAAACAGAAAGATAGATCAATGGAACAGGATAGAAAGCCCAGAGATAAACCCACGCACATATGGTCACCTTATCTTTGACAAAGGAGGCAGAAATGTACAGTGGAGAAAGGACAGCCTATTCAATAAGTGGTGCTGGGAAAACTGGACAGGTACATGTTAAAGTATGAGATTAGATCACTCCCTAACACCATACACAAAAATAAGCTCAAAATGGATTAAAGACCTAAATGTCAGGCCAGAAACCATCAAACTCTTAGAGGAAAACATAGGCAGAACACTCTATGACATAAATCACAGCAAGGTCCTTTTTGACCCACCTCCTAGAGAAATGGAAATAAAAACAAAAATAAACAAATGGGACCTAATGAAACTTAAAAGCTTTTGCGCAGCAAAGGAAACCATAAAGAAGACCAAAAGACAACCCTCAGAATGGGAGAAAATATTTGCAAATGAAGTAACTGACAAAGGATTAATCTCCAAAATTTATAAGCAGCTCATGCAGCTTAATAACAAAAAAACAAACAACCCAATCCAAAAATGGGCAGAAGACCTAAATAGACATTTCTCCAAAGAAGATATACAGACTGCCAACAAACACATGAAAGAATGCTCAACATCACTAATCATTAGAGAAATGCAAATCAAAACTACAATGAGATATCATCTCACACCAGTCAGAATGGCCATCATCAAAAAATCTAGAAACAATAAATGCTGGAGAGGGTGTGGAGAAAAGGGAACCCTCTTACACTGTTGGTGGGAATGTAAATTGATACAGCCACTGTGGAGAACAGTATGGAGGTTCCTTAAAAAGTTACAAATAGAACTACCATATGACCCAGCAATCCCACTACTGGGCATATACCCTGAGAAAACCATAATTCAAAAAGAGTCATGTACCAAAATGTTCATTGCAGCTCTATTTACAATAGCCCAGAGATGGAAACAACCTAAGTGTCCATCATCGGATGAATGGATAAAGAAGATGTGGCACATATATACAATGGAATATTACTCAGCCATAAAAAGAGACGAAATTGAGCTATTTGTAATGAGGTGGATAGACCTAGAGTCTGTCATACAGAGTGAAGTAAGTCAGAAAGAGAGAGACAAATACCGTATGCTAACACATATATATGGAATTAAAAAAAAAAAAAAAGTCATGAAAAACCTAGGGGTGAAACAGGAATAAAGACACAGACTTACTAGAGAATGGACTTGAGGCTATGGGGAGGGGGAAGGGTAAACGGTGACAAAGCGATAAAGAGGCATGGACATATATACACTACCAAACGTAAGGTAGATAGCTAGTGGGAAGCAGCCGCATAGCACAGGGAGATCAGCTCCGTGCTTTGTGACCGCCTGGAGGGGTGGGATAGGGAGGGTGGGAGGGAGGGAGACGCAAGCGGGAAGAGATATGGGAATGTATGTATATATATAACTGATTCATTTTGTTGTGAAGCTGAAACTAACATACCATTGTAAAGCAATTATACTCCAATAAAGATGTTAAAAAAAAAAAAAAAAGAGTCAGGGCCAGGAACATAACCTGTCTGTATGCATGTGTGTCTTATCATACTCTATTGCTTCTATTATATTAAGATGAATTTATATAACACAGACTTTATAAAACCATTCTAACAGTTCACTATTCAGCAACTGACCAAAATTTCACTTAAGAGGAGAAACAAAATGATTCTTTCACCAACCGAAACAGATTAACACATTTTTTTTAAAAGTATAAAAGTACATCAGTATGTACCATGGATGAGAATAAGCCCACCCAGCCTCCTGCATGTGATTTATGCCAAGATATGGAAAATTTTATTCCCCCTTCCCACTGTCTTTCTCTCATTCTCGGGCCAGTGTTTCTCTTATCTTCAGATATGTATTTTCAGATACTGTTTACTCCCTATGAATAAACCTCAAAATCAACAAGCCCCAAACCAAAGCTGCTATTTTTCCCCAGCAAAAAAACCCTATCTCTTTCTTATTTTAATTAACAGTTCCATTGGAGAGTAGAAGGTTAGAAACAGATTTTTCTTTGACTCCTTCCAGTCTCACCATATCCAACCTGTACAAGAATATCCATTAAATTCCTAGCAGAAGACTTGTTGACAAAAAACTTTTGGTATATTCCTTAATTTGTTGAAATATTGACCAATAACCTTCTAAAAATTTTCTACAAATTATATTTCCATATCCTCGCAAACACCAGGGAAAAATGCTTTCTAATGCCCACATTATAGTCTATAAGATTTATCATAATTTATTTGGATTCCCCTAATGCTGGACATTTTGGTGACTTTAAAAGTTTTACTATAATACATACTACTGGAAAATTTTTCATTATATAAATCTTAATGCAAGTTTCAGGTTATTTTCTTAGAATATGAAAAATTCAATGCCTTTGAAGTATTTATTTCCAAATTGCCTCTAATAAAATTATGCCATTTCCATTTTCATCACACGAGGCTATTTTACTACTTTCTCAGCTCCATTATTTACTGTCTATGAGACCACTTGTACTTCAAGTTTCTCATCTTTAAAATGGAGATAATAACAACACCTACCTCAAGGGTTGTTTATGAAGGTTAAAATGGTTATTACACATAGAGCTTTTAGAAAAGTCCTTGGCACTCCTGAACCACCAATGGGTCAAAGAAGAAATGAGAAAATATCTTGAGCAAACAAAAAGGAAAACAAAACAAAGCAAAACTTAAGGAATGCAGCAAAAGCAGTTCTAAGAGGGAGGCTTAAAACGATAAATGTTTGCATTAAGAAAAAAGAAAGATCTGAAATAAAAAACTTAACTTTACACCTCAAGAAATGAGAAAAAGAACAAACTAAGCCCAAAGTTAGCAGAAGGAAGAAAATAATAAAGCTTAGAGAAGACACAAATGAAATAAAGACTAGAAAGACAATAGGAAAAAGTCAGTAAAACTGAGAATTGGTTTTTGAAAAGATAAAATTGACAACCTTTTAGCTAGACTAACCAAGAAGATAAGAGAGAGGACTCAAACAAAATCAGAAGTTAAAAAAAACATTACAAATGATACCAGAGAAATACAAAGGTTCATAGGCAGCTACTATGAACAATTATACATGAACAAATTAGATAACCTAGAAAAAATGAATGAATTCCTAGAAATATATAAACTACCGAGACTAATTTATGAAGAAATAGAAAATCTGAACAAATAAGTAACAAGTAAGGAAATTAAATCAATAATCAAAAACTTCCCAACCAAGAAGAGCCCAGGACCAGATGGTTTCACTGGTGACTTCTATCAAACATTTACAGAAAAATTAAAGCCAATCCTTCTCAAACCCTTCCAAAAAACTGAAGAGAAGGGAACACTCCCAAACTCATTTTATGAGGCTAGCTTTACCCTGACACCAAAGCCAGATAAGGACATTACACAACACTTAGTAGTGTACACCAATATCCCTGATGAATACAGATGCAAAAATTCTTAACCAAATACTAGCAAACCAATTCAACAGCACACTAGAAGAATCATATATCATGATAAAGTGGGATTTATCCCTGGGAAGCAAGGATGGTTCAATATATGCAAGTCAATAAGTGTGATATATCACATTAATAAAATTAAAGATAAAAATCATATGATCATCTCAATAGATGCAGAAAAAGCATTTGACAAAATTCAACACTCTTTCATGATAAAAGCTTTCAACAAATTTGGTATAGAATGAACATATCTCACATAGTAAAGGTCATATATGACAAGCTGACATCTAACATCATACTCAACAGTGAAAAGCTAAAGCTTTTTTCTAAGGTCAGGAACAAAACAAGGATGTCCACTCTTACAACTTTTATTCAAGAGTACTGCAAGTCCAATTAGGCAAAAGAAAAAAAAAATGAAAAGAAATAAAAGGCATCCAAATTGGTAAAAAGGAAGTAAAATTATGTCTGTTTGCAGATGACATAGTATATCTAGAAAACCCTAAAGACTACCAAAAAAATTTGTTAGAACTGATAAATTCAGTAAAGTTGCAGAATACAAAATCAACATAAAAAAATCAGCTACATTTCTATACACTAACAATGAACTATCCAGAAAAAAAATAAAGAAAATAATCCCATTTACAATAGCATCAAAAACAACAAAATACTTAAGAATAAAGTTAACCCAGGAGGTAAAAGATATGTACACTGAAAACTATAAGACACTGATGAAAGAAATTGAAGAAGACACAAATAATGGAAAGATGTCTCATGTTCATGGACTAGAAGAATTAATATTGTTAAAATGTCCATATTACCCAGAGCCATCTACAGATTCAATGCATTTTGAATGCACTGAATTCCTATCAAAATTCCAGTTGCATTTTTCACGGAAATAGAAAATGCAACTCTAAAAATTAATATGGAAACACAAAAAAACCCAAATTGCCAAATCGATCTTGAGAAAGAAGAACAAAACTGGAAGCAACATACTTCCTGATTTTATACTAAAAGGCAATAGAAATTAAAACATTATGGTACTGACAGAAAAATAAGATATACAGACCAATGGAACAGAATAAATAGCCCAGAGATACATGCATGTATAAATGGTCAACTAATATTTGACAAGGGAGACAAGAATACTCAATGTGGAAAAGATAGTCTTTTCAATAAATGGTATTGGGAAAAGTAGATATTCGCATGCAAAAGAATGAAATTGGACCCCTATCTGACTCCACTCACAAAAATTAACTTGAAATGAATTAAAGATTTATATGTAAGACCTGAAATGTAAAACTCCTAGAAGAAAACAAAGGGGAAAAGCTCCTTGACATTGGTCTTAGCAATGATTTTTTTGGATACAAGACCAAAAGCACAAGTAACAAAAGCAAAAATAAACAAGAGGGATGACATCAAACTAAAAAGCTTCTGCACAGCAAAAGAAACAATCAACAAGTGAAGAGACAACCTCCAGAATGGGGGAAAATATTTCCAAACCATTTATTTAATAAGGGGTTAATATCCAACATATATAAGGAACCCACACAATCCAACAGCAAAAAACCCCCAAACAATCCAATTAAAAATTGGGCAGAGGAGGGGCTTCCCTGGTGGCGCCATGGTTGAGAGTCCACCTGCCAATGCAGGGGACGCGGGTTCGTGCCCCGGTCCGGGAGGATCCCACATGCCGCCGAGCGGCTGGGCCCATGAGCCATGGCTGCTGAGCCTGCGCGTCTGGAGCCTATGCTCTGCAACAGGAGAGGCCACAACAGTGAGAGGCCCGTGCAAAAAATAAATAAATAAAAAATAAAAATAAAAAAAAATTGGGCAGAGGAGTGAACAGACATTTTTCCAAGATGACATACAAATGGTCAACAAGTAAAAAGATGATCAACATCATTAATTATCAGGGAAATGCAATTTTTTTCTTATTTAAAAAAATTTTTATACAATTTTAAAGGTTATTTTCCATTTACAGTTATTACAAAATACTGGCTATATTCCCCGTGTTATACAATACATCCCTGAGCCTATCTTACACCCAATAGTTTGTACCTCCCCCTTCCCCATCCCTTTATTGCCCCTCCCCTTCCCCACTGGTAACCACTAGTTTGTTCTCTATATTGGTAAGTCTGCTTCTTTTTTGTTGCATTCACTAGTTTGTTGTATTTTTTAGATTCCAAATATAAGTGATAGCATGCAATTTACAACCACAATGAGATTATCACCTCACAACTGTTATAATGGCTATTCTCAAAAAGACAAGAGATAACAGGTACGTCCCTGGTGGCTCAGTCGGTAAGAATCCACCTGCCAATGCAGGGGACATGGGTTCGATCCTTGGTCTGGGAAGATCCCACAGGCCACGGAGCAACTAAGCCCGTGCACCACAACTACTGAGCCTGTGCTCTAGAGCCTGCGAGGCACAACTACTGAGCCAGCACGCCACAACTACAGAAGCCCGTGTGCCGCAACTACTGAAGCCCATGTGCTCTAGGGCCCGCGTGCTGCAACTACTGAGCCCATGTGCTGCAACTACTGAAGCCTGTGTGCCTAGAGCCCGTGCTCCACAACAAGAGAAGCCACCGCAATGAGAAGCCCACACACCACAACAAACAGAAGCCCCCACATGCCGCAACTAGAGAAGGCCCGCACGCAGCAATGAAGACCCAACATAGCCAAAAACAAATAAAGTGGAGAAAAGGGAACCACTGTATACTGTTGGTTGGAATGTAAATTGGCACAGCTACTATGGAAATGGTATGGAGGCTCCTCAAAAAAATTAAAAATAGAATTAACACGTGATCCAGCAATCCCCCTTCTGGGTATATATCTGAAGGAAATGAAATCATTATTTTGAAGAGGTATCTGCAATCCCATGTTCATTGCAGCATTATTCACAATAGGTAAGACATGGAAACAACCTAAATGTCCACTGACGGATGAAGAGATAAAGAAAATGTGCTATATACAGTATTTATAATGAAATAATATTTAGTCATAAAAATAAAGGAAATCCTGCCATTTGAGACAACCTTGATGGTATTATGCTAAGTGAAATAAGCCAGACAGAGATGAACAATGTATAATCTCACTTATACATGGAATCTAAAAAAGCTAAACTCAGAAACAGAAAGTAGAATTGTGGTTGCCAGGGAATGGGGATTGAGGGAAATGGGTACAAAATCTCCAGGTGTAAGATGAATAAATTTGGGGGATCCAATGAATAGCATAGTGACTATATTTAACAATACTGTATTATACACTTGGAAGTTGCTAAGAGAGTAGATCTTAAATGTTCTCACAATAACAAAAAAGTAACTATGTGAAGTGATGGATGCAGTTAACTAATCTTATTGTGGTAATCATTTCACAATACATACTTGTATCATATTATCACATTGTACACCTTAAATTTATACAATGTTCTGTCAATTATATCTCAGTGAAGCTGGTGGGGAAAAGGCCCTGGCACACAGTAAGTGCACAATGGATACTAATTTATTTGAATTTCTCACCAACATTAATGGTTAGAAGATAGAATTGATAGAGATGGAAGGTTTAAGTTTGGAGAAGAGAATGAAAATGACTATACATAGAAAAGTTTGCAGGTCACAGAGACAGAAGTTCTCTGGAGCACAATGGGAAGATTTGAGAAAGATGGAGAAATGGGTCAAACGAGGAGCTATTCAAAGCAGTATGAAGATGTGAGTTCAGAAGATAACAGAAAACAAGGCCTGTATTTCTGCCAGTTGACACAGGTAAACAGTGATATGAGGCATAGTCAAATTATTTCTAGGTCTTTTGAAAGAGTATGGGTACACTCTTTGGTTTATGCGATGGTCCTGAAGATATCAATAGAGGATGCTATGGCATGCAGAAGTAAATATCCTTTCAATTTTACCACATGCTGCCATATAGCTAACTATCGGCATTGCAGGGATAATAATTTCAGTTCTGGCTTCCAATTCAATGGTTCCTTCATTACAACAAGTTGACACTTTCTCCTAAATCTTATTCCTGGATTTGTAACTAATTACTTGGAATACATAATCATTTAAACATAGTTTTATTTTTCCTTAGTTGTATTCAGTTTGCTACAAAGAAGCTCATTTGCTATTTTCTTGTGCATTGTCTCATTAGATCTTCACATAATTTTTCACTACACAAAGGGATGTACTGGCATTTCAACATGTGCTTTCTCCTCTTGAACATTTTAAACATATAAAACCAGTATCAACATTAATCCCTACTGTTAATAGTTTTCAATTCAAAATAGACCTCTTTAAAGAATCTTAAGGTGGAAGAGATATTAAAAACCATTTAATCTCTCATTTTTTTGGATGAACAAACTTACCTGAGAAAATATTAAAGCTTGTCCAAGTTCACAAAATTAACATCAAAGTTAATACTAGATTTTAGGTTTCCAGATTTTTAATCTACTGCTCTACTCTTAATCTGTTAGTATTTTTTAATTCCATTTTATGTTCTTGACAAATCAGCCTTCAAATTTCACAATACTCTAGAAGATTTTCGATGGTGTTTTGAAGCTCCGCAATTCCCAGGTGACTACCTCTTCCAACAAATATTTTAAGATTATATATTATGATCAAAACACAGGTGGAAAAAGAGATATAAATGAAATAAAATACCTTCACTACCCAGAAGCTTACAAGATAATAAGGAAACAAAGATACATGTCAAAAAATTTAAAACAATAAAAATTAACATATGGCTATGGTCTAAAAGTAGGATAAGACAAATTATTAGGTATGTAGAGAGAATGAAATCAAAACAAGGTAAAGAGATAAGGAAGACAATATTGATATAGACCTGTGCTATCCAATATATTAACTGTTAGCCCCATGTAGCTAAATTAAAAGTAAATAAATAATTTCAAGTTCAGTTTTTCAGTCACACTAGCCACATTTCAAGTGCTCAATAGCCCCATGTGGCTCGTGGCTGCAATACCGGACAACATAGTTATAGAACATTATACCATAACTGCAGAAAGTTGTACTGGACAACACTGATGTCTATGATGGATAAAATGGCAAGGAGACAGGATATTTCAAGTCAAGAATAAGAGAGGAAAAGTAAGGAAACATGCCTGAAAGGAACACAAAGGTATCAATAGAACTAGAAGATAAAATGTAATCAAATTGAAAAATTTGAACTTTGATATTCAATAAAGAACATACGAGTCTTCTTAAAGAGCAAAAGATCACAAACATTTGCCTTTAAAGAATTTTAAAGAGATCTTATTGTTTATTATGGAACATATGTGAAATGACTGGAGGCAGTAAAATGCTGGGCCATAGGGTATATATACACATACATAAGCAGAGCTTTAGTAAATATTGCTAAATAGTTTTCCAAAGTGCTTGAACCAATTTATACCCCACCAGCTCTTTATGAGCATTCCAGCTGTTTGACATCCTTGCTAACACTTGGTATTGTACACTAATAATTTGATGATCCAACCAAGACTAATCACATTTTATTCTAAAGCTTCTAGTCTACAATATTTTTTAAATTTCTAAAATCTTTGGCCATTAAATAATAAGTATAATAAAATATTAAATATATTATTCTTGATTTAATCCTTGTTAGAAAGTAAATGATGAATACATAAAATCTCTTCTATGATATACAAACAGTATTCCCTACATTCTGTAATATAAGAATTCTGTAAACTCAAGAATTCCAAGATTGGTCTAAATAATAAGATCAACAAAATTCATAGCTACATTAATTCATCTATCATACAAGTTTAAATAATGAATAGGGACTTTATTAAATTTATATTGGTAGACATACAATTAAATTATAATATTCATTAATCACAATTTTGAGTCAAGAACTTGTAAAACTTTCAAAATCACCTCTTTTCTATTATGTTTGATTCATAGTTACATCCTCAACATTCTAGTTTCCTCTCATTACAGGTGAAAAAAATACAAATACTGAAAAGGTGCTAGGCATATTATTAATATTTTAGTTCTATTCCCTGGCTTTGACATGGAAATGCTATGCAAATGCTATGCTGAATCAGTGAGAATAATCAATCTACATCTTTTCTAAGTCTCACAATCATCCCTCTGCAAGCATTTATTATAACCATTATTATTATTAGGTCTTTTGTCTTATTTTTAGAAAAAAACCTCATATACAAACTTTATTGAGGTATAATTGAAGTACAGTATACTGTCCTATGTGATAGGCAGAATTCTAAGATAGCCCCCAGATCTCCAGCACCTCCTCCTACTACTCCTGTGATTACATTACATGTTACAAGAGATTATGAAGATGTAATTATGTTTGCTAATCAGCCAACCTTAATATACAAAGATTATATGCATGGGTTTAACCTAATCACATGAGCCCTTTAAAAGCAGAGTGTCTTCTCCAGCTGATAGCAGAAGAGGAAGTCAGAGATTCAAATCATGAGGGAGATACACCATATCATTGCTGGCTTGAAGACAGAGGCCACTTGGAAAGGACCTGAGAGTAGTCTTTAAGACCTAAGAGCAACATTTGGCTGACAGCCAGGAATAAAACAAGAATTTCAGTTCTACAACTGTAAGGAACCGATTCTGCCAATTTGAATAAGTGTGGAAGCTGATTTCCCCCCCAAAGCCTCTGGAAATGAATGTAGCCCAGTTAACACCTTGATTTCAGCCTTATCAGACTCTAAACAGAAAACCAGCTGAGCCCACTCAAACTTCTGACCTACAAAACTGTGAGATAATCAATAGATGCTGTTTTAATCTGGTAAATTTGTGGTAATTTGTTAAGCAGCAACAGAAAATTAAGTGTACATATTTATAACTGTACGATTTAATTAGTTTTAAAGCAGTTTTAACAATTTAACACTGTGAAATCACTACAGTCACTCCTTACATTTTCTTTGTGCCCCTTTGCAATCCTTTCCTCCACTCATGCCTGCAATCAACCACTGACTTGCTTTCTGTCACTATAGATTTGTTTGCTTATTATAGAATTCTGTATATATGGAATCATATTTATACATTTTGCCTGTCTTCTTTCCATTAGCCTAATGATTTTTTTTAGATTCATCCCTGTTGTTGCATGTATCAACAATTCATTCATTACTATTATTGAATTTACTGTTCATGGTATGGATGTACCCTAATTTATCCATTCATCTGTTGATGGACATTTGGGCTATTTTCAGTTTGGGGCTATTACAAATAAAATGACTATGAACATTTTGTGCAAGTCTGTGTGTGAACATATGTTTTTGTTTTTCTTGATAAATAACATACATAAGTTTGTTTTAAGAGCCTGAGGTGGGGCAGGGAGAGGATAAGTGGCAGGCAAAGAGTTACCTTTGCTGCAAAAAACGAGAGGAACTCTTTTGAGTTCCAAAAGTAGATTTCAGGAGAAGCTGTGAAGTCTCCTCTTCTGTACCTGGAAAAAACCTTGGAGGAACTAGGATTCTACAAACAGTTTGAATGATAACAAGGACAATGGGCTAACAGGCAAAGATCTAAGTCTCTTCTAAATTCTACTTTTTTTCAACGTATCTTTCTTTCCATGGTTTTATTTTGTTGTCTATATGCCTAATAAAATACAATATCACACATATTATATACAATGCATTTTCAATGCATTATTACAAAGATGCCTGCATTCCAGATTTCTCATTTACTGTGATGAACAATGTTACTTTGTCCTCTGTCAACAGGCTATGTGACAACAAGAACCATGGCCCAGCCTTAACCTGACCTCTATGGAAGGACCACAGTTCAGCAAGAACTCAGCCTCTATGAGTAGTCTTCAATTAAGAAGTATTACACACATAAGCAAATAAAGAAAAGAAGTCTAAAACAAAACACATAATGGTGGACTTGTTACCGCCAACTAACATTAATAAATCTGAAGTTGATTAATAAGCAATTTTGAAAGAGCACAAGTAAGCGGTGAAATTCATTCTAGCTCTCACGGACATATCTGAGTGATTATTGGGCATTTCAGTGAATATATTTTAGGAAATATATTCAAGTGTTTTTAAAGAGTAAAAGGAATTTGAATTTATTGAGAATGATTACTTATGAAAAATATTTTCTTTTTGGGGGGACAGGTCCTAGAACATAGAGAGCTAAAATCTGCTCCAACTCCCCTTTTTTTCCATGATTCCTCTCCTGTGAGTCTACTCTGACCTAATCACATTTTCACTTTTTCATTGTATAGTATTCTCAAAACAGGTAAAATATAAACTAAGATATATCAGGCAGATAGCACTTGCTTGCTTCAAAAGTCATAAAACAAAGACAGAAGTAGAAGGAATACTTCCTAACTCAATGAAGTTGGCATTACACTAATACAAAAGCCAGACAAAGAAGTATCAGGAAAAGAAAACTACAAATCAACATCTCTCATGAATATAGATGCAAAAATCCCCCACAAAAATTAGCAAAATCAATCCAATAAGATATAAAAAAATTACACACCATGACCAAGTGGAATTCATTCTAGTTATGGAAGACTGGTTCAACAGTCAAAAATCAATCAAACGAATCCATCACATCAACAGGCTATAGAAGAAAAGTCACACAATCATATTAATAGAGTAGAAAAAAACATCTGACAAAAATCCAACACCCATTCATGATAAATTCAGAATGGCCAGCAAACTAGGAATAGAGGGTAACTTCCTCAACTTGATAAAGAACACCTAATAGTTAAAGCTGTTACCTACAGCTAACATCATACTTCATGGTGAGAAAATAGAAGCTTTCCTGCCAAGATCAGAAACAAGGCAAGGATGTTCCATATCACCATATCCTACTCAAAGTCTTAGCTAATGCAATAAGACAAGAAAAGGAAAAAGTATACAGATTGAGAAGGAAGAAATAAAACTGTCATTATTCACAGATAACATGGCTGTCTATGTAGAAAATCCAAAATAATCAACAACAACAAAAAAACTCCAGGAAGTAGTAAGTTATTATAGCAAGGCTGCAGGATACAAGGTTAATATATAAAACTCAACTGTTTTTCTATATACCAGCAATAACAATTGGAAATTTAAATTAATAACACATAATTTACATTAGCACCCCAAAACCCAAAAATACTTAGGTATAAATTTAACAAAATTTGTATGAGAGCTATATGAGGAAAACTATAAAACTCTGATTTTAAAAAATCAAAGAAGAACTAAATAAATGGAGCAATATTTCATGTTCACAGGTAGGAAGACTCAATATTGTCACAATGTAAGTTCTTCCCAACTTGATCTATAGATTCAATGTAATCCCAATCAAAATACTAGCAATTTATTTTGTAGCTACTGACAAACTAATTCTCAAGTTTATGTGGAAGCCAAAAGACCCAGAACAGCCAATGCAGTACTGAAGGGAAAAAAAAAGTTGGAAACTGACACTACCTGACTTCAAGACTTAGTATAAAGCTACAGTAAGCAAGACAGTGCAGTATTGGCAAAAGCACAGGCAAACAAATCAATGGAACAGAACAGAGCCCAGAAACAGACCTATATAAATAGAGTCAACCGATCTTTGACAAAAAAGCAAAGGTAATAATAGACATACCTCAGTTGTATTATGCTTCACAGATACAGCATTTCTTACAAATTGAAGGTTTGTGGCAACACTGTGTTGTCAGATGACAGCATATTTTAGCAATAAAGTATTTTTTAATTAAGATATATACTTTTTTTAGACATAGTGCTACTGCACATGTAATAGACTACAGTATAGTACAAACATAACTTTTATATGCACTGAGAAACAAAAAAATTCATGTGACTAGCTTGATTGTGATATACATTTTATTGGGGTGGTCTGGAACAAAATCCACAACATGTCCAAGGTATGCCTGTACAGTGGAGCAAAGACAGTCTTTTCAACAAATGGTGCTGGAACAACTGGACATCTACATGCAAAAAAGTGAATACAGACACAGACCTTACACCCTTCACAAAAGTTAACTCAAAATGAATCAAAGACCTAAATGTGAAATGAAAAACTATAAAACTTCTAGAAGATAACATAGGAGAAAATCTAGATGACCTTGGGTTTGGCAGTGACTTTTTAGATCCACGAAAAGAATTGAAAAGCTGGACTTTATTAAAATTAAAAATTTCTGCTCTACAAAAGACATTATCAAGAGAATGAGAAGACACATCACAGACTGTGAAAAAATATTTGCAAAAGACTGGAAAAGGGCTGTTATCCAAAATATACAAAGAATTCTCAAAAACAGTTTTAAAAAAAAGGAACAATCTGATTAAAAACTAGGCAAAAGATCTAAGCAGACACTTCACCAAAAAAGAGATATAGATGGCAAATAAGCATATGAAAAGATGTTCAACATCATCTGTCATTAGAGAACTGCAAATCAAAACAATGAGAATTCCCTGGCAGTCCAGTGGTTAGAGCTCCACGCTTTCAGTGCCGAGGGTGCAGGTTCAATCCCTGGTTGAGGAACTAAGATCCCACAAGCCACGTTGCACAGCCATAAATAAATAAATAAATAAATAAATAAAATAAAAAACAACAATGAGATACTGCTATATACCTATTAGACCATACTGACAACAATACCAAATGCTGACGAGGATGTAGAGCAACAGGAATCTCATTCATTGCTATTGCTGATGAGGATGCAATATTTGTACAGCTACTTTGGAAGACAGTTTGGCAGTTTCTTATAAAACTAAATAAACCCTTACCATATGATCTAGCAATCAAGTTCCTTGGTATTTATTCAAGGAACCCTATAGTTGAAACCCTATGTCCACACAAACACCTGCACATGGATGTTTATAGCAGCTTTATTCATAACTGCCAAAACTTGCAAGCAACTAAGATGTCCTTCGGCAGGTAAAAGGATAAAGTATGGTACACACATCCAAACAATGGAAAGTTATTCAGTGCTAAAAAGAAATGAGCTATCAAGCCATGAAAAGACATGGAGGAACCTTAATTGCATATTACTAAGAGAAAGCCAATCTGAAAATATATATTGTGTGATTCCAACTATATGACATTCTGGAGAAGGCAAAACTATAGAGACAGTAAAAAATCAGTGTTTGTCACAGTTTGAGAGTAGGGAAGAGGTGCATAGGCAGAGCTCAGAGGATTTTTAGGGCATTCTTGGATGATACTAAAACAGTAGATACATGCCTTCAGACATTCATCAAAATCTACAAAACATATAACACCAAATGTGAACACCAATGTAAACTATGGACTTTGAATAGTAATGATGTGTCAGTGCAGGTTCATTGATTGTAACAAATGTACCACTGGTGCAGAATGTTGATACTGGGGTAGGCATACCTTTGCAGAGTGAGTGTGTATGTGGGAACTCTGTACTTTCTACTCAATTTTGCTGTGAACTTAAAACTGCTATAAAAATAAAATCTATTTTAAAAAGTCATACAACATGTGAATGTACTTAATGCCACAGAACTGAACACTTTCAAAATGCTTAAAATGGTAAGATGTTATGTATATTTTACCACAATTTTCAAAAAGTCCTAAGAGAGTTCTAGCAATATTAGGAACTTAGAAGGTATTCTATTCAGATGTCTGTGTCTTCTCCATCTCTTCTTACTCAAACCACTGCCTTACTGTTCAGACTATTGTAACAGAATAACACAGACTGGGTGGCTTGTAAACAAAGAAATTCATTTCTTACAGTTCTAGTGGATGGGAAGTCCAAGATCAAGATATCTGGTGAGGGCCGGCTTCCTAGTTCACAGATGTCTGTCTTCTTGCTGTGCCCTCACATGGCCAAAGGGGCAAGGGAACTTTTATAATAACATAATCATTTAAGAATGAGTCTCCTTTAAGGCGATATTTTTCCTAACTACTTCCTTCTGGCTTAGACTTTCCATAGCAGCACTAATTCAAAGTGTGGTTCTTAAACCAGCATCACCTGGGAACAAGTAAGAACTGCAAAATTTTAATACCACCCTGTAACTTCTGATCAGAATCTACTTTTTTAACAAGATCCAGACCCAGGTAATTAGGATGCACAATAAAGTTTGAGTACAGTGTTCTAGAAGACTTAGCTCTTGTGTACACCCCCTTTTACCTCTTCCTTTAGACTCTTGGCAAGAGGCATGAATTCTAGCAATAAAGGAAGCAAGGAACAACAAAAATTTAAAGTTTTTATAAAAGGAGAAAGGGTAGGGATGCAGTCGTGTCAACTTGAATTTAAAAGGGAACCAAGCGTGTAGCTGGGAAAAGAGAAACATTTATGAGAAAAATCAGTGGTATACCAAGCCAAAATGGAATGTCAGTATCAGGGACTAAGCGTAATGGGAAACAGATGAATGCATGTGAAAAGAAACAGTTCGATGGACCAGGAAATTAGGGCAAAAGACTAGGAAGAGGGTTTAATAATGAGAAAAAAAAATGATACCCAACAATAATTCTCCTATTCTAAATTCTCATTTTGACCAAAATATTTCTGAACCCTTTTATCCTGAACAGATTTAAAACTGTAATGTTTTTAAAATACCAATGTCATTCTCAGATTGCATTTACACACCAAAAGTAGAGTTTTTACAGAGAATATTCAGATTACAATAGCATCCTCATTTTATGGAAAGCAAGGCTCAAAGAATGAGCAGAGACCCCAGGAAAGCCGACATGAGATGAAACCTATTTCAGTTTTAGTATTACATACATTATTAAAACAATAAACTAATATTGGCATTTTATACTCCAGCAATAGATGAAACATTTTTATTCGTCCTCTAGCAAAAATATTGCTAGTTGAACTTAATTTGTAAAATTTAAAGGCAGTTTCCTATAATGTTTAGGAATACAGAGTTTGACAACAGAGGAGATGGGGTTTGAATATGGTTCTGCCACTCACAAATTGTGCTAAAGACTTTAACCTCTCTGTGCCTCTGGGATTAATAGTACCTACTTCACTTGGTTGTTTGTGAGGATTAAATAAGCTAAAATGACTAGCAGAAGACCTGGTACATAGCAAATAAGAACTCAAAAATGTTAATTATTATTTCTGTGAAAAAATTCTATAAGTATTTCTTAAAGAAAAATCTTCCAAGGATAAAGGGCTACCCTATCTTATTATAATTGGAATGACTTTCTTTCATTTTAAAGAACAATATTTGAATGAAAGGAACAGTAGTAGTCTGGATTTCTGCCACCTTCCCTTTTATGAACTATTATTTTGCATGTCCACAGAATCCACTATGTATATGCTTGTAGAAAAGTGCTTTGTTGAATCTTCAGACAGACTGGTCTGGTCTTTAACATAATCAATAATCAAATCTGAACGTTAGTTTTAACAGACTCAGAAGAACAGAAGTACTGTGATCTGTTTTTACGCACACCTCACTTCTGACAACAGATGTGTAGATTTTTCCATACCAAGGAGTTCTCCAATTCTCTGTGGACATCAACTGAGTGTCCTACACGTCAATTCAATTCTGACATTAACTACCCAGAGACTGCGCAACCCCACAGGTTGCTCACTCCCGTAAGACTGCCGCAACTTCAGAAGCCAGTCAAAAGTCTTAGGCCTTCCATCCTTCTCACCAACAGGCTATAAATCAGGGTTCCCATGACCCCCTCCTCAGATTTGCTAGAACAGCTCATGGAACTCGGGAAGGCACTTTACTTACTATTACTGGTTTGTTACACAACTCAAGAACAGCCATGTTCTTGAACAGCAAGGTATTGGGAGTGGGTAGAAATCAGGGCAGAGCTTCCATGCCCTGTCTGCGCACATCACCCTCCCAGCAGCTCAATGTGTTCACCAATCTGGAAGCTCTCCAAACCCTGTAATTTAAGAGTTTTTACAGAGGTTTCATTACATAGGCATGGCTGATGAAATCATTGTTCATTGGTGATTAACTTAATCTCTAGCCCCTCTTCCCTTTTTGGAGGTTGGGGAGTAAGCCTGAAAGTTCCAAACTTTTTTTTTTTTTTTTTTTTTTTTTTTTTGCGGTACGCGGGCTCTCACTGTTGGGGGCCTCTCCCGTTGCGGAGCACAGGCTCCGGACGCACAGGCTCAGCGGCCATGGCTCACGGGCCCAGCCGCTCCACGGCATGTGGGATCTTCCCGGACCGGGGCACGAACCCGTGTCCCCTGCATCGGCAGGCGGACTCTCAACCATTGCGCCACCAGGGAAGCCCCCCCAAGCTTCTTAATCAAGGCTTGGTCTTTCTGGTCCCCACCTAGGGGCTATTTAGGGGGCCCCTTGTCACTAGTCATCTCATCTGCATACAGAAAGACACTCAAAGGTTTTAGCAACTTGTGCGAGGAACCAGGGACAAAGACCAACTATATGCTTCTTATTATATCACAATATCACAAGAAGTAATTCTGCAGTTAAAAATGAAGATTAAAAGAAAATTTAAAAAGATAAAAAATAAATTAAAATCAAAATGAAGGTATATCTTAGTCATTTATCCTTGTGTCTATACTCCTAATAGTCCAAAAGTACATTCAATTAAATTGCTTTAGAGGCTATTAAGTCAGAAGGCAGTAATACATTTTCACCTCCTTTTTATATCAAAGGATGAAGAAGGATAGAAAAAAAGAGATCCAGTTTTCAGATTTCTAAAAGTCTAGCTACATGTAATTGTCTTATAAAAAAGATAAAAACTGTGAAATTATTCTTTTTGTGAGGATCCATTCCTTGCAAATAACATTTCTCTTTGCTATTCCATGCCATTTAAGGAAATTACCTTAGACTCCATCTTCTTATCACCTCCCACATTTCCTCAGACCTCTGACTCCCTAGCTTATTCTACCAAATAACATAGGTCAAATTTGTGTGGTAATTTTTTAATAATTGTGTATTATTACCCATAGGTATTGTCCAGTTCATGCAACCTTAAGTGCCTCAGGACCTATGGTAAATTATAAATGACTGCAAATTCTTTGCAACTCTTTATTACATTATTTCCATACTCCTTGAATATGGGCTGGTTTTGTGACTTGTTTTGACAATATCATGTGGTAGAAGTGACACTGTGATTTCCAAGTCTAGGCCTCAAGAGACCTCACAGCTCCTATAAATGCTCTCTTTGAAGTCTTCCACAGATAAGCTCAGATAGCCTCCTGGAGATCTATGGCCCATCCAATATCCAGAACCAACTGCCAGCCACATGAATGAGGTCTTCTTAGACTCTCCAACCCAAACTGGGCCACCAGATAACTGCAGTCATATAAGTAACCTTGACAAGATCAGCAGATTAATTGCTCAGCTGATCCCAGCCCAAATTACTGGCCTACAGAATCATGAACAAATAAAATAGTTGTTTTAAGCCATTAAGGTTTGCAGTGGTTTATTATCCTGTGAGAGATAACAGACACAAGCCCACAACCCCCTTCTAAATAAATGAAATTATCTTTTCGTAGAGTAAAACTGAGTTGTACTACTTTGCCTTCAATTAAACCAAACCTGATAATATGATCACAACCACTGGATTGGTATTTGATCTAAAAGCAGCCACATATTACAAGACATAGGAAAAGCTAGTCATCTATAAAGTGACATGGCACAAAACTCTGCCCTGGTGGACAATTCCATGGAAGGTAGTGACAAACAAATTCACATCGTTTATTAGGTAACAGGAATGCAATATAAACACTGAAAAACTGGTCACTAAAGCTATTATTGCATCCTGAAAAACATAATGTAAATCCTTATCCTGTAAGCACTAGGACCCAAGGGGCTGTATGTCTACTCAGCCTCTTTGTGATCCTACTCTGGAGTGAGCCTCCATTGGCTAAGGAAATCTGAGCATTTTTCTTTACAATCTTAAAGGACCTAATACACTATATTAATTTCATCTATAGTAACATTTTATAGTGTTTTTTTTAAGTTTATAAAACATTTTTAAATAATCTCATTTGAAAGGCAGCATGGCTTACTGGACAGAGCACAAACTTTGGGTCAGGGAGACCTAAGTTCGATCATACTAATCAAGAAATCACTACGAGCAGTTTTAAGGATTAGAAACAAGAAAAATTCATGTAAAAATTTTAAATTATCTGGCAAATAACAGCACCTCAATAAATTCTATTTTTCTATAATTTAGTAAGATTTATTAAGGACACTGATCTTATCAATTGGCTTCTGTTACATAAAAAAATGCCTCAAAAACTAGTAGCTTAAAATAACAACCAATTCTGAGTCAGCAATTTGGGCTATGCTCGGCTGGGCAGTTCTGTTGATCTTGGCCAGGCTCACTCATGTGCTGTGGACACATGCCAGGTAGACTGGCTGGTCTAAGAAAGCTCAGCTGGTATGGTTGTCTCTGTTCTAAATGATCCCTTGTCATCTATCTGGCTAGCCTAGATTTGATTACATGTGGAAACATTCCTCTTAATGCCCAGGCTCAGAACTCATAAAACATCACTTCCACTGAGTTTACTGGCCAAAGCATATCACAAGGCAAGCCAAGACTTAAAAGGATGGAGAAACAAAGTCAAGGAGCTGCTTATTGTGGTCATTTTTGCAATTTACCCAGAGACCTATATATCAGGTATTGTTAAGGTCTTTTTATACATGTAGATGTGAATGTTTTATGTATTTAATCATTACATTAAATCATTATAAAAAGTCCTCAAGAGAGATATAGACTAATCCTATTTTTCCATGTGGGGCAACTGAAGTGTAGAGAGCTAGTAACTAGCCCAAAATATTATTACTTATACATGGCAGAGTCAAAATTGGAAATCAGGCTTCCTAGGTTCTACCTAGTTCAATGTTTTTTCCCTTATATCATCCTATTTGTCTAGAAATTGATTGCAAGATCCTAGTGGTCCTATAACACCTCTATAAAATAGCCTCTAAATAATGTCACATAACAAAATATTTTATAATTTGAGATGTTAGTTTAAGTCATATTTGCTTGATTTCTTTGTCACAGTCTACCTAACCTAACAAAACACCTGTGGGCAACTTTAATGAAAACCAGTTTACATGGCACAGGAATCATCTTGTTTCAGTTTGGTTCTGGGCACATTATTTTTCTTTCAAACAGAATTCATTCAATGAATCTCTACTGAATGCCTGTTGCCTATGTCAGTCACTGTACTAAATACTGAAGGTACAGCAAGATAATCTGCTCTTATAAACTTTATTAAAAGTTTCTCCCACATTATGATGCCTTCCTTGAATCATGAATAAGAAAGAAGTATTAATAAGGGAAGTATTTATTTTCGGAGAAATTTCTGGGATATACTATTTTAATGGAAATATATTCCTTTTTACAGTCAAACCCTGCAATAGCTAATAGGAATACCAAGTTCAATAAATTGTGTCACCTGTATGTATAAACAGATATTCACAAATATGCATTTAATTACCCAAGTCAGAAGCCTATTAATCATTCTGACTCCTATGTCTATTCATCCCCCTCATCTTGGTTGATTCTACCTTCAAAATATATATCAAGTCCATCTACTACTCTCCATTTCCACTAACACTACCTTGAATCAAGCTACTACTGTCTTTTGCTCAAACCATAACTGACACCAATTTGGTCTCCTTGTGTCCATTCTTGCCTTCTTAGAGGAGCTAAACATATTCTTTTTTTTAAAAAAACATATTCTTAAAATATAAGTCTGATCACATTATTTCTCCTGCTTAAAACCCTTCATGACAGCTTCCCTATTCTAAATGTAATCCCTTCAGTGTAGCCTACGAGACCCTGCTTACCTTTCCATCCTCACCTTTAACCCTTCTCTTTGTTGCTCCAGTCACACCACCCTTTTCCTTTCGTACCACGCTCTTTTCACTGTAGGGCCTTTGTATGTACTGTTCCCTCTTGACGCCACTGGCCTCTTTTCATTTCTCAAGGCTCAAACAGGCCTTTCCTAACTCCTCTCACATACATCCCCTTCTTGTCCTATTATAGTGCCCTATTTGTTTCCTTCATAGCATGTTTTCAATTTATAAATACATACTTACTTATCTACTTGTTATATCTTTCCTACCTGGCTGTAAGTTCCCCGAGAGTACAAACTATGTTTCATTCATTACTGTATAAATACTTAGCATACTGCTTGCTACATAGTAAGTGTTCAATAAATATTTTTTAAAATAATCAATATTTAATTTTTTGTATGGTACCATATTGGTTTATTCTCCAATAACTGCAGATAATAAAAGAAGGATGGACAAAACTAAATTTACCACAGGGAATGAAAATGAAAAGATTTCCAAGGTCAACACCCAACATGAAAATAAAATTTATTGCCTAAAATAAGTACCTGTTACCATCATCTTACATTATTAATTGTCCAACAAATAAAACCTAATTCCTATGTGCCCAGAGTATCTACAGGGATAATCATATTACTGCTAGTGTGACTCTTCAGAATAGGCTTTTCTCACCTCTTCTATTTCTCTATAGGAACACTTCTCAGGTTAAATACTAGGTTGCTGAAATATACAGAAATGGAATTTATACATTAATTTCAAACACAGTACAGTGTATTTCCAAAGACAGAATTACACTGTTTCCAGCATAAAAGGAATAACTAATGTTGAAACAGATTTTTAAATAATGATTCTCTGCAGGCAGTTGAAAGAGGGAATTTCTAAGGTCAGTTACTTTAAAGTGGAATAACATATCTATATGGCATGTAAGTTAGTACACTATAACAAACTAAATAAGTTTAGATAGCTCACTAATTTAAAAAAATATATATCAAATAGTAGTTAGCTTCAAATGAAGTGTTTTCCCAACTATATTCAGAAACAACATACCTGTCTTTTTTTTTTTTTTTTTTTTGCGGTACGCAAGCCTCTTACTGTCGTGGCCTCTCCCGTTGCAGAGCACAGGCTCCGGACGCGCAGGCTCAGCGGCCATGGCTCACGGGCATAGCCTCTCCGCGGCATGTGGGATCTTCCCAGACCGGGGCACGAATCCATGTCCCCTGCATCGGCAGGCGGACTCTCAACCACTGCGCCACCAGGGAAGCCCCCATACTTGTCTTTTAATCATGTGAAATAATGTTTATTGCTGCCAGTTATATAATCAGTACATGTTTCTTGAAGACAATTTAGAAAATATTCACATACATGAAAATAAAATTATCTCAAATCCCAGCAACCAGAGAGACTAACAGTTAACATTTTATTTAACAGATAACTATATTTTGGATCAATTACAGTATTATGTAGATAAACTCTTAAAAGAATCTAATTCTCTGAACTTATTCTGTGACTTCTATACAACTACTTCCAGACTTCTGCTCATGCCATTCTCTCCTCAATCTCCCCAATCTCAATCTACTCACCTTTAAGACTGAGTTATTTAACATCCCTGAGCATCTGTTTTATTATAAGATTTTTGTGGGGATTTAGTAATGCACATTAAGAACCTAGTACAGAAGGTGCTATACAAATGGTAGTCATTGTTACAGCTAAAAAGTCCCCTCTTTAGAGGAACTTTCACAGATTACTTCAGTTCTTCTCTGATGCTATTTGTATGTCACTTACATTGGAATGCCTCATCATGAGCCAATACATGTCTTATCTCCCTCACTAGGATCTGAGATGATTTTGGCAGGTCTCCTACAACTTTATACTCCCCACAGTGTATACAAATATTTAAGGTCAATTCAATAATATTTTTTTCACACATATTACCTGTAAGTCATTGAACTGGAGACACAAAGATAAATCTCAATTTCTGCCCTCACTTAGCTTATAGTAATCTTTTAGAGGGAAAGAGACATTATTTAGTGTAAATGACTTTAGGTCCACAAACTCTTTTTTTTGAAACCCTTTGGGGGAAAATGTGTTTCAGAATTTAGAATTTCCCAGATTTTAGAAAGGTAATACAGTATATATACTATATATTAAGAAACCACTCAGCAAGGTCTAGGTCAGCACCCTATGATCCAACATTGTTATTTCTATGATGAAATATATAAATATTTACTAACTGGTATAAATATTGACTATAAATAGCCTCCCATCAGTTCAGGTCAGGTTTTATCACTGTATTAGCTTCCAACTGCTGCTGTAGCAAATTACCACAAAACGTAGTGGCTTACACAATACAAATTTATTATCTTATACTTCTAAAAGTCAGAACTCTCACTGGGCTAAAGACAAGGTGTCTACAGGGCTGGGTTCTTTTTAGAGGATAAATGGGAGAATCTGTTCTCTGCCTTGCCTGACTTCTAGACGCTGTTTGCATTCCTTGGCCCCTGGCCTTCTTTCATCTTCACAGTCAGCAATCCCATTACTCTAACCTCTACTTCTGCCATGACATTTCCTTCTGACTCCCTTGCTTCTCTCTTCCTCTAATAAGGACTCCTGTGATTACACTGAGTGCATCTAGGTAATCCAGGCTAATCTCCCCATTGCAAGATCTTTTTTTTTTTCCTTGTCTATAAATAATGTTTTATTGAAACAGTTATACTCCTTTATTTACATTTTACTGTGGCTGCTTTTTGGCTACAATGACTGAGCTGAGTAGATACAACAGAGATCATATGGCAAATCTAAAATATTTCCTCTCTGGCCCTTTATACAAGTTCCATTCCAAGTTCTTTAATTTAATCATCTCTGCAAAGTCCCTTTTGCCAAATAAGGTAATATGTCCATAGGTTCCAGGGATTAGGACATGGACATCTTTGGGGGGCCATTATTTTGCCTACCAGAGCCACCAATCTAGTCTTTTTTTTTTTAAAAAAAAAGAAACTTCTAGTTTTCAGTCTTTTGAACTTTAGAACTACAGGTAAGGAATTTTGGACCTGTATAACCAAAGGTAGTACAAGGCCAGTGATATAAGAAAAGCACAGGAGAACTGCAGAAATATGATGAATGGAAAGACCACAACCAGCTAAGTATCAGGAAAAGCTCAATGAAATAGATGGAATTTGATGAGAGCCTTCAAAGATGCAAAGGATCATGACAGGTGAACACTAGTACAAGAGGTAATTTTCAGACATACTTGCTCTCAAAATTTTATAGAGACATACAAAATAGCAACAACAAATTTGGAGTCAGGAAACTACAGTATATATTTGGAGAATATATACTGACTGAACTATACAGAATAAAAGTAGAAGAATAGTGAAGGAAAAGAAGGGGAAAGATAAATTGAAGACAGATACAATGGGCTATGTTGCTTGTCAGTATGAAGAGTTTGTCCTTAATTCTGGAGGAAGTGAGCAGTCAGGTGGAAATAGTTTTGAACTGAGAAATGATGTGATATGATTGGTGTTATATTGGAGAAAGATTAACTTGGCAAGAGGAATGATTCAAATTGAGAAAGGCAGAACAGTAGCAGACAAATGACTAATCTAAAGAAGTAATAATGGGGCCTCCCTGGTGGCACAGTGGTTAAGAATCCACCTGCCCATGCAGGATACACGGGTTCGAGCCCTGGTCCGGGAAGATCCCACATGCCGCAAAACAACTAAGCCCGTACGCCACAACTACTGAGCCTGCGCTCTAGAGCCCATGAGCCACAACTACTGAAGCCCGTGCGCCTAGAGCCCGTGCTCCGTAACAAGAGAAGCCACTGCAATGAGAAGCCTGCGCACCGCAACAAAGAGTAGCCCCTGCTCGCCGCAACTAGAGAAAGCCTGCACGCAGCAACGAAGACACAACACAGCCAAAAATAAAAATAAATTAAATTAATAATTTATTTTAAAAAAAGAAGTAATAGGTACTTTAGCGTGATAGGAAAAATAGAATGATGTCAAGGTAGCTAGAATTCGTTAAGAGATTTTCATCAACATGATTTTTAATAAAAGTAGCTACGAATTATAGTTTACTGTATGTCAGGCACCATTCTATGAAAGAGTTTAACTCCATTTTATAGATGAGAAGACTAAGGCATAGAAAGTGTAAGCAATCCTACACTGAGTAAGTATCATGGCTGGGATTTGAATCCAGGTGTATATGACTCCAAAGTCCAAATGAATGTGAGCCTGTAGTGACAATTTGAAAGCTGAACAAATTGATCTGTGAAAAATTCACCATTCCACTTAAAAGTAAACTATGGTAAGTTAAAGATGTATACTATAAACTCTGAAGTAAACACTAAAATATCACAAGGAATTATAGCTATTAAGCCAACAAAGGAGAAAAAATAGAATCATTAAAAAAATTAATCTAAAAGAAGACAAAAAGGGAGATAAAAGATTGATGAACAGTTAAGACAAAAAGAAAACAAATAGCAAAATGGTAGATTTAAACCCTACCGTATCAATAATCACATTAACCATAAATTATCTGAACATGCCAGTTAAAAGGCAGAGACTGTAAGACTGGATTAAAAAAATGAGACCCACCCACACGCTGCCTACAAGAAACATGTTTTAAATATGAATACACAAATAGGTTAAAAGTAAAAGGACAGGAAAAGATACACCACGCTAAAGAAAAAAAAGTTGGAGTGACTATATTAACATCAAAGCTGATTTCAGAGAAAGAATACTACCAGAGATAAAGGGAATCATTCGTACTAACATACAGTTAGAAATTTCAACATATCTCTTTCAATAACTAATACAATAAGTAGACAGAAAATCAATAAGCATACAGATGTCTAGAAGAACACCATCAACCAACTTAACCTAAGTGAACTTTATAGAACATCTTATCCCAAAACAATACACATTTTTTCAAGTATTACAAGTATATAAATAACATTTACCAAGAGAGACCACTTCTGTGTCATAAAATAAGTAAGACTAAATTTAAAGGGATCCAAATCCTACAAGGTATGTTTTCTGACCACAATCTAATTACGTTAGAAATCAACAACAGAAGGATATATGGAAAATTCTCAAATATTTGGAAATCAGGAAGCATATTTCCAAATAACCCCAAGTCAAAGAGGAAATAAAAAGAAAAAAACTTGTTTTGAATTGACTGAAAATGAGAAAAATGTATCAAAATTTGAGAGAAGCAGCTAAAGCAGTACATAAAGGGAAAATTATAGCACTAAAATTTCTATATTGGAAAAGAAGAAAGGTCTCAAATAAATGGCCTCAACTACTTTCGCCTCAAGAAACTAGAAAAAATAAAGCAAATTAAACTGGCAGTAAGCAAAATAGAGGAAATAGTAAAGGTGAGAGCAAAAATCAATGGAACAGAAAACAGAAAAATAATGGAGGGGGCAATAAATCAACAAAAACAAAAGCTAGTTCTTTGAGAACATCAATAAAAATGATAAACCACTAGCCAGGCTGAGGGGGGGAGGGTGGCATTTGAGGGAGATACAAATTGACAATATCTGGAATGAGAGGAGTGCTATCATCATAGATTCTACAGATACTAAAAGAATAGTTAGGAAATATTATAAACAACTTATACCAATGAATTCCACATCTTAAATGAAATGGAAAAAATTCCTGGACAACCACTAAAGCTCACTCAAGAAGAAATACAGAGCCCTCTGAAAAAGAAAAACAATATTAGAGGATTTATATTACCTGACTTCAATACTTGTTATAAAGCTACACTATTCTAGGTAGTGTGGTATTGGTATAAAGACAGACAAATATCCAATGGAATAGAAAAAACTCCAGAAATAATCCAACTGATGGATTATTGGGTCAACTGATTTCTTACACAGGTGCAAAGTTAATATTCTTTTTTTTAATGGTGCTACAACATTTGGATATCTGTATTAAAAAAAAAAAAAAGAACTCTGATCCTTACTTCATACCATGTACAAATAAGTCATAGACCTAAATGCAGAATGTAAAACTATAAGACTTCTAGAAGAAAACAGCCTCGGGTTAGGCAAAGATCTCTTAGATATAACACCAAAAGCACAATCCATAAAAGAAGAAATTTTTGAATTGGAATTCATCATAATCAAGAACTTCTGCTTTTTGAAAGATACCATTAAGGGAATGAAAAGACAATCCACAGGCTGAGAGAAAATATTCACAAATCACATATCTGATAAAGCACATGTATCTAGAATAAAAAACCCTCAAAATTCAATTAGAAAACAAATAATCCAAAGCTAAACATCCAGAGATTTAAACAGATACTTCACAAAAGAAAATATACAAATGGCATATAAAAAGATGATCAACATCATTAGTCTTTAGGGAAATGCAAATTAAAGCCACAAGGAGATACCACTACACACCTATTAGAATGGCTAAAACTAAAATGGTGAGGATGTGGAGCAACTGAACTCCTACCTTGCTTGTAGAAATATTATAAAATGACATAACCACTTTGAAATAGACTTTGGTACTTTCTTATAAAGTTAAACATATGCCTACTATATGACCCAGCCATTTTACTTCTAGGTATTTACTCAAAGGAAAGCATATGTCCAAACAATGACTTCTACATGAATGCTCACAGTAGCTGTATTTGTAATAGCCAAAACCTGGAAACAACCCAAATGACCACCAACAGACGAATGAATAACAAATTGCTTTCCACTGGAATAGTGTTTACAAAATAGAATAGTATTCGGCAAAAAAATGAACTAATGATGGATGTGACAATACAGATGAACTTTAAAATCATTATGTTGAGTGAAAGAAGCCAAACAAAAAAGACTCTATACTGTGTGATTCCATTCATATAAAGTTCTAGAAAATACAAACTAACCTATAGTGTCAGAAAGTAGATTAGTTGTTGCCTAGGGTAGGGATTGGGATAGATGAAGGAGTAGGAAAGACAGGATATAGGAATTACAAAGGAAGAATAGGAAATTGAGGGGAGGGGTTTATTATCTTGATTGTCATGATGGTTTCAAAACTTATCCAAGTGTACAATTCATTGTATGTCAGTTATATTCCAATACAGCTCTCAAAAATCCATTTAATCAAATAGCAATAACCATTTATTCCAATATAGTCAATACTCATATCCTGCTATACAATGATTATTTTCTACCACCTATTAACAAAAAAATGATTTAAATTTATAGTAGTAATATTATACTACTCAACTTCAGTGTGCAGAAGAGTACATTTCTTTCTGGAAATGTGCAAGCAAAAAAATCTTGACTAATGGATTAAAACATAGTGCAAATTCAGTGTACATCAGTGAGATTGCTTAGCTATCTTCTGTCAGCATATTACAATCCTATTCCTGACTTGAAAATAAATGCAGTTATCACAATGGAAAACTGGTAGGTGGCTTTAACAATTTCCATCCCATCACTAAAAATAACCTACAAGTGGGCTTCCCTGGTGGCGTAGTGGTTGAGAGTCCGCCTACCGATGCAAGGGACACAGATTCGTGCCCCGGTCCAGGAGGATCCCACATGCCGCGGAGCGGCTAGGCCCGTGAGCCATGGCCGCTGAGCCTGTGCGTCCGGAGCCTGTGCTCTGCAACGCGGGAGGCCACAGCAATGAGAGGCCTGCATACCGCAAAAATAATAATAATAATAATAATCTACAAGTATAAAATGGTAGATGAGCTGGATTACTACTCATTTGTAATCTGCCTATGTCGAAGTGAAAAATTTCTCCACAGAAACCATTTCACATGGTGGGAAAGTTCCAGGCCAGTTCCCAAATCTTATTTACACAGTAAGGATTAATTATCCCCTCTTTCTCTTCTGCACCACTGTTTTCCCTCTACTGGATCACTGTCATCAACAGAAGGACATGCTATAATTTCATCCATCTTAAAAAAAAAAAAAAACAGAACAGCAACAACAAATACAAACTTCTCTTGGTCCTACTTCTGCCTCTAGCCATTCAACCCCCCATTCCCTGATTTCTCCACCCTCCTTTTTGGTAAAATTCCTTGAATTAGTTCCTGATTTCTCTCCTGCAATTCTCACTTAAATCTGCCCCATTCGGGCTTTCATTTCCAGCACTGTATCAAACCATCTGACCAAGGTCAGTTATGTGCTATATCCAGTGGTTAATTCTGAAGTCTCTTTTCACTCAGCCTCTTAACAGCATCTGACACAGTTGTTCACTCCTCGAAATCACTTAATGTGGCTTTCAGGAAACCTCAAGTTCCTGGCTTTCCTCCTACCTCCTTCTCCTCATCTTCTCTACCTCTAAATATTAAGAGTACCCTAGGACTTAGTCCTTGGGCCTTTTTTCTTATTTTTATCTATACTTACTCCATTAGCAGTTTCATATTAAATTTCCTTAAAGTAAGATACATCTATACCTAACTTAAAGGATTTGATTGCTTCACTGTAATCCTCAAATAAGGTCAGTTATGGCTAATTCTATCATTTGGAGAGGCAGCTGCAGATGAAAAACAAATACAAAAAAATTAAAAAGAAAATAAGTGATTTAATTTTCAATAAATCATCACCATCTTTCTTTAAAATTCAGTATTACTAGTATAGTTACTTAAAAATTAAAAATAATAAAGCTAAATTGATGAATATCAAAACAAACATTATTTATTCTAGTCATTTATTACATTGGAAACATTTAAATACCACATTAAATATTTCATTAAAAATGTAAATCATGACCTTATCTATGGTCCTAGTCCCATATGGGCCTATAACAGTAACAACTTATATTAATATAGACTTGTTTCAAAAGTCTTTTTTATAACAAGTATCTCATTTTACCCTAAAAAGACTCCATAAGAATATTACAGTAAATACTATTTAAGCCAGCAGTTTCTGCTCTTACCATGACTTCTCACATAACAGTCAGACTTTTTTTTTTTTTTGCAGTATGTGGGCCTTTCACTGTTGTGGCCTTTCCCGCTGCGGAGCACAGGCTCCGGACGCGCAGGCCCAGCGGCCATGGCCCACGGGCCCAGCCGCTCCGCGTCACGTGGGATCCTCCCGGACCAGGGCACGAACCCGCGTCCCCTGCATCGGCAGGCGGACTCTCAACCACTGCGCCACCAGGGAAGCCCAACAGTCAGACTTTTAATGAGCAGATTTAATTAACTTAATATTAGTTGGAGGGCTTCCCTGGTGGCGCCGTGGTTACGAATCCACCTGCCAATAGATAGCTAGTGGGAAGCAGCCGCATAGCATAGCACAGGGAGATCAGGTCGGTGCTTTGTGACCACCTATAGGGGTGAGATAGGGAGGGGGGGAAGGAGACAGAAGAGGGAGGGGATATGGGGATATATGTATACATATAGCTGATTCATTTTGTTATACAGCAGAAACTAACACATTGTAAAGCAGTTATACTCCAATAAAGATGTTAAAAAAAAAAAAAAAAGAATCCGCCTGCCAATGCAGGGGACACGGGTTCTAGCCCTGGTTTGGGAAGATCCCACATGCCCCGGAGCAACTAAGCCCGTGCGCCACAACTACTGAGCCTGCACTCTAGAGACCGCGAGCCATAACTACTGAGCCCACGCACCACAACTACTTAAGTCCGCGCGCTTAGAGCCCGTGCTCTGCAACAAGAGAAGCCACCAAAATGAAGAGTAGCCCCCACTTTTGCCGCAACTAGAGAAAGCGTGCACGCAGCAATGAAGACCCAACGCAGCCAAAAATAAATAAAATAAATTTTTTTAATTTTTAAAAATTAAAAAAATTAATTGGAGAACTCATAAATCCATCTCTATTACATGAAATATATATTAAAATTCATGTTCAACTGATGACAGGTCATTAATGTCATCTTTCTGTACTTAGCATAAAATTACAAAAAGAAATTTACATTTTCTTTTTAATGTTAATGAAACTAAGTCCTTTATATACATATCCATTAAGAGATATTCTTTATTTCATTTACTTCCATGACTACACTGATGATAAAAATGATATTAACACTGATCTCCTATATATTAGGTACACAATTGTTGCCTGTCTCTATCACAATGAAAAGACTTATTTTTGCAAGCAAGAAGGGGAATATATTTATAATTGAGCATTCACAAGTAATGCACGATGCTTTTTCTCCCTCCAAAATTCCCACTTCAAATAATGTGGCATGCACTGCCTACTAACCCCAGGGCAACGGTTAGAGGCATAAAGACTAGAGCAAAGCTGTGTAAAGTATACCTCATCTCTCTTGAGGGCTCAAACTTCAATCCTTCCAGTCCTGAGGACTGAGGAGTAGCCCCTTCCCCTCTGCTACTGAGCATACATCAAGAGTCAGTATAGACTCTTACAGTTCTGCCTCTAAGATCTCCATCTATGAAATGTCCCTTTCTGACCTAAATATTCTATTCCACCCCTCCAAGTCCTCATTGTTAAATTTCTTTGTCCTTACCCAGTCCTTGTGATCCTTTCATTCTCCTCTGTTTTCAAAACCATCAACATACTTTGGCTTTGCTTCCCTTCCTACCTCACTAGCATTTCAGATTTCTTTTCAAAGGAGAATTGCCCCAGACCACAGGCCTTACTTTATCCTCTGGTTCCTACTGAACAGTCATATCAGAATGCAACACATTACATCTTCTCTGATCACATCTTCAGCATCCTCTTCTGGCTGTCCTTTTAATTTCCACTCTGTAAATAATGAGTCAGGAATCAACAGTTTTGTTATTCCCCAGTTATACCCCAGTTCATTCTATACTATACATAAATTCTACATACATTCTATACATACATTCTATACATAAATCCATCTATATCCAGATCTTGAACTATCATCTCTAAATTACTGATACAAACAACCCTAACATCCCTGTAAACATTTAGACCTGTGCCGTCTGCCAGACAGCAACACAATAATGTCTCATTAACTCATTTTCAACATATCCAAAATCATATTCATCATCAGTGACTCCCCACTCTCCCCGCAAAGAAAATTTACTCATTCTTTGGACTTCTCTATTTCTAATAACATCACCTAATCACCTAGCATTTGAGGTCATCTTTAAAGCAAAGTACTGGTTTCTTTACAATATCAATTCAGTAAACTTTTGATTGTATGCAAATTGCTGGCAAAATAACTGCATTTTCATCAAAAGGATATGATACAGCCATTTTCATTCAACTCTTTTGATGGTTCACTAATTTGGTACACGATTTTTACTCTGCGCGTGGCTTGAACTCTGGAACCAATCCCCAACACATACCTCCAATTTTGCCACCTAACAAGTTAATCAAAATAATCCCATTTTTCCCCTACATCTAGAGGACACCTGAGTCAGGAGTAAGCATAAGAGATTGGGCAGTTAGATTTTGGCTAGTATTGTGAAAGACTGTAGCTGTCTATGCTTAAACCTTAGTTTCCACCTGATAAAAGTGAGAATTATACCTCCTCACTGGGTTGTTTTGAAGATTACACCATACATATGCCTAGAACAGTGCCTAACACATAATAGGGGCTCAAAAAATGGTGCTACTGTGATTACTGGTGTCACTATTAAGTCAAGAGCAATACAGCCACATGGGAAGCCATTCTGCTTCTCCAGGGGACTGCTTATAGCACATCTTTATTTTAAATCAATCTATGTCTTAAATTTTAGAACAATTCTAATTTTGATCACTGTATTCTAGTCCACTGTTCTTTTAAACCATTCAAATGTTCCAAAAATTCCAATATTCTGTCAATTTAAACCTCATCTTTCAGCCCACTTTTCATTCCCAGAAGTAACATAAAAATCCTTAGAGAGCGTGATGGTAACCATACTTTTGGTTGCCATGTTCAAAACTGCAGAAATACTTAAGATTTATACCTTAAATAAACACCTGAGGATTCTAGGCAAAGTGGAAGCCATAGTCTGTACACTACATTTATGTACCCTTTTTTAAAAAAATATTATACATATCTCAATTTACTTCATTCAGCTCTCTGCTCCCTTCACTCTCCCTTACAACCCTATTTAAAGTAGTGGCCCCTCCCATTACTTACTATATCTATGCCTTGCTTTATTTTTCTTCATAGAACTTACATCTATTACATAGGTATTTATTACTTATGTATTACACAGGTATTTGTCTATTGCCTATCTCCCCAACCAGAATGTAAGCTCCACATGAACAATGATTTTGTTTTGTTCTCCACTGAATACTCAGTACTTAGCAGAGCCTGGCATTTAATAAGTGCTCAATAAATATCTATTAATGAATGAATGACTGGAGAGGTCAAGACCGTCATGTGATATATAGTCTCATCTGGTTTCTTAGAGTGCAGTTAGAAACAACAAATTAAAGGGGGCAGCTGAGAGAAGCAGCCATATAAACACTGAAAGCTGACAGAGAAAGATAGGGAAAGTTCAAAATTGCAAACACAGTAATGTAGGCCAGCAATGCAGATCATTTGTTATATGGATAAATAATCCTATATCCTTTAATAATCAATATCACTGTATTACAACAAACTGCAATAACAGAAGGTCTTCATAATAAGTCAATTCATCAGTTTAATTGAGCATCTATACAGGTAAGGCTTTGGTAGGAGCTAGGGGAATCTTTATTACTAAGAAAAGGTTAAATTGTATTCCATGCACTTTGTTTAAGGAGGCAAAGTCTCCTTAAATTTTAAAACTTTTAAATTTTTTTTAAAAAGTGAATTTTAAAACTATTTCCATGGAAAGTAATTAAAACACAAATTTTACTTTTAAAAGGAAAAGATATAATTTTTTGGAAAAGACATGTAAATGGAATCTCTCAATTCCCAATGAAGTCAGATGAAGAAATCATTACCACATTTGACAAGTTTAAAAATTAACTTAATTTTTCTTTTTAAGAAAAAATTCATTATTGACCTATAGATCATTAGGCTTGCAACAGCCTATCCTCACCTCTGTTAGAAGTGTGTAAGATTTTTAAAATAGATTAGTGCATTCCTCTGTTTAGCATAATTTCTAACAATACTGGTAAAGTTACACTTAACCCAATACCCATTTCTCTCTTTAAATCATAAGCTATTCAGAAATACTACGTAGTTGAAAACCTTGACAAAGGTCTTTCTCAACTGCAAGATTTATGTATACTAAGTCAGAGCTTCTCAAATGTAAAGGTGCATACCAGTCATCCAGGGATTTTGTTAAAATGATTCAGTAGATTTGGGGTAAGCCTCATATTCTGCATTTCTAAAAAGCTCTCAAGATGATGCTGACACTACTGGTCCACAGATCATACTTCTGAGTATCAAGGCACTAAAGACTATATGACCTCAAAAATTACTAAGTCACTTTGGAGAAGAATATTGAAATAAATGAAAAATCAAAATTCTATCTGATTAAGTCTTACCAAAGTTTTAGAACAACATATTGAATGCATAATTGCAAAGCTAAGTTAAAATTAGCTTTGCTTACTTTTCTTAGCTCTTATCTTCATAAAACCTAACGTGGGCTTCCCTGGTGGCGCAGTGGTTGAGAGTCCACCTGTCGATGCAGGGGACACGGATTCGTGCCCTGGTCCGGGAAGATCCCACATGCCGCGGAGCGGCTAGGCCTGTGAGCCATGGCTGCTGGGCCTGCGCGTCTGGAGCCTGTGCTCCGCAACAGGAGAGGCCACAACAGTGAGAGGCCCGCGTACCTCAAAAAAAAAAAAAACTTAATGTATTCTATCATAAGTTTAAGAGTATACTATATCAGCTTCCACCAACATATTATTTCCTCAATTAAGTTTTCAAAGTGTACTTGTTACTTAGCTATCTCACTCAGAATCAACTATGACCCCTGTCTCAGAATCAACTATGCCCCCTTTCTCAGAATTATCAATAAATCAAAGTATCTTCTTTCAAAATACTGTACTAAGTAGCCTGGTCTAAAGCTATTTAATTAACAGAGTGCTTTATTAGTAAGACTCACAGTTTATATCACAACTGGATATACCTAAACTACCCAACTTTTATATAGTGCTTTATAGTTTACAAATGCCTTCTATTATATTATTTAATCCTCACAACAACTCTTCAAGGTAGTTTTTATCATTTACATTTCATAAATAAGGAAACTTATCAGAAGTAAAATGGTCCAAGAGTACATAATAAGTGAAAGTACTAAGAATTAAATTCAGTCTTCTGATTTAAATACAGTCAATTCCTGATTAATTTCTACGTAACTGCAGGAGGCAATATAGATAACTGAAAATAGCCATTAAAATCAAAACAACAGTTTATTCACGGACAGTTACTACATCATGGCTTGTCATATGACAAGAAAGGAAGCAACCTAAACATCTACCAGTGAGGAATAAGTGAAATAAATTTCGGTTTACCTATACAATGAAATACTATGCAGTTTTTTAAAATACATATGATAACTTTCAGGTTCCACTCCAACATGTAAAGAGCTTGGAAGCCATCACTCTTTCTCTCATAACGAAACAAAAGCTGAACGAACTGAAAACCAATGGACTTTTCTTAGATCCATCAGAGACTGAAGTCACAGGACAAAGTGCCACCCAAGAAACTAGAGAGAACAGTGAATCCAGAGAATATAGATTAGCTAACTGAAGCAGAAGCCACGGGAGCCAGGAATTGGTATGAACACTTAAGTTTAAAACTCCTGTTTAAGTTTAAAACTCCTGTGGGTCTCCTCTAAGGAGGTATGGGCTGCTATACTTTCCTGGGCTTTATGCCCCACAAGGTTATCATAGTGAGGATCAGAGAAAAATCACCTCCTGTTTGGCCAGAGGAGGGGGAAAGTAACCATTCTGATATAAGTCCAGAGATTTCTCCACAACAAAAGCCTATTCAGCAAAGGAAAAGACTTTGCCAGAGCTTTATCCAACTTGGGGAGAAGAAAATTACCCAATTCCTGCCCACTCTAGCCTTACTGACATACCTACAGAAAGAAGAGCGGAAGCTGAGAAGCATTTGTGAAGACTCAGGGGCACAGACCCTGCAAAACACTGATATCTTATCATAGGGTTATAGACCACTTTCCATCCCCTACACCTTACCACCACATGAATAGGGCTCCTACACAATAACAGGGTTATGGCTGAAAAAAAAAATGTAACACTCTAACTCTATTTAAGAAGGTGTTTCTAGGGAAATCCAAAGACAACAAGGGAAAGAAAAACAAGGACACTAAAGGAAATTGAAACCTCTGACACCTACTGCTACAGCAAACAGTAATCACAGCCTAATTCCCAGTCAGATAAATACAAAAAAAAAAAAAAAAATTAAAAGTCATGCTAAAAGGAAAGAAAAAGCATAGTCAGAAGAGTCAAAGCAAGCATTAGAACCACACTCAGATATAGCAGAGGTTTTATGATATCAGACTGGGAATTTAAAATCACTATGATTACTAAGGGCTCTAATGGAAAAAGTGGACACCATGCAAAAGCAGATGGATAATGTAAGCAGAGAGATGGAAACTCTAAGAGCCAAGAAATATTAGAAATAAAAAATACTGCAACAGAAATGAAGAATGCCTTTGATAGGATCATCAGTAAACTGGACACAAATGAGAAAAGAATCAGCGCACTTGAAGAAGTATCAACAGAAACTTCCCAAACTAAAATGCAAAGAGAGAAGAGAATGAGAAAACAGAACAGAATATCCCAGAACTGTGGGACAATTAAAGAAGGTGTAACATATGTATAATGGAAATACCAGAAAGAGAAGAGAGAAAAGAGTAGAATAAATACTTGAAGTAATAATGCCTGAGAATATTCCAAAATTAATGATAGGAGCCAAACCATAAATCCATGAAGCTTAGACTACACCAAGAATGAAAAACTGCAGAAAACTAAAAGACAAAGAGAAAATACTGAAAAAGCCAGAGGAAAAAACACTTTACGAATAGAGAAACAATGATAAGAATTACACTGACATCTTGTCAGTAACCATGAACAAGAGAGTGGAGTGAAATATTTAAAGTGTTGAAAGAAAAAGCACCAACCTAGAGAAACTACCCTTCAAAGTGAAGAAGTAATGACTTTTTTGGACAAGTAAAAACTGAGGGAATCTGTCACCAGTAGACATGCCTTGAAAGAAAAGATAAAAGAAGTTCAGAGAGAAGGAAAACAACATAGATGAGAAACTTGGATCTACATGAAGAAAGGAAGAGCAACAGAGAATGAATAAATAAATGTAAAATAAAATATTTTTTTCATTTCTCTTTGATTTTAATAGACAACTGTTTTGTTCAAAGTAATAATAGCCACAAAGTATTGGGTAATTATAGTATATGCATAAATTAAATGAATGGCAGCAATGATATAAGGAATGGATGGAGGAATTGGGAATATTCTGGGGTTTGTTTTGTTTTTACTTTTTTTTTTTTTTTGGCCATGCAGCAAGGCATGCGGGATCTTAGCTCCCCGACGAGGGAACAGACTCGTGGCCCCTGCAGTGGAAGCGTGGAGTCTTAACCACTAGACTGCCAGGGAAGTCCCTGATATATTCTGTTATAAGATACCTGTGCTACTTGTGAAGCAGCATAATGTTATGTGAAAGTGGACTTCGATGAGTTGTAAATGTACATTGCAAACTCTAGGGCACTAAAAACATTTTAAAAAGAAATATAATTGATATGCAAGGAAAGGAGAGAAAAATGAAACCATATAAAATGCTTAATTAAAGCCAAAGAAGGCTGAAAGAGACAAAAGTATTAAAAAAAGAACAAATGTAATGAATACAAAATAGTTACAAATATGGTAGATAGTTATCCAACTGTATCAATAACCATTTTAAATGTGAATGGTTCAAATACAGCAATTAAAAGAACATCTGAGTGCACTAGAAAAAAAAAAAAAAGACCCAACTATATGCTGTCTACAAGAAACCCACTTTAAATAT